>NC_133419.1:44502500-45127500 GCF_049350105.2 Macaca mulatta
AAGCCAGCCCTGCCTATACTTTCAAACTGTGGTGAGTGTGAGGAAGGAAATACAGATGTTTCCGTTGGAAAGTATGTGATAGAATGACTGCAAATTGATTCCCCATTTGTACTCACACATCTTGAACAGTGACTTTGTACACAGTCACATCAAGAGGAGGAGTCTGTTTCCCTACCCCTTAAGTCTAGGGCTGGTCTTGTGACTTGCTTTGACCAGTAAAGCACTGTGGAAGTGATGGTGTGCCAGTTCCCAGCCTAGGCCTCAAGGGCCTTGTGAGCATCTACCCTACCTTGAAACATTGCCAAGCACCACAGGAACAAGCCCAGGCTGGTCTGTTAGATAATGAAAGACACATGGTCCAGTTGCCAACACTGCCCCAGCAAGGAATTAATCACTATGTCACTGAGATTATCCCAGATAAGTCAGCCTTTGGCCAACTCCACCAGCCAGCTACAGGCATATGAGTAAATCTAGAGGGGATCAACCAAGACTGATCCTTATCAACACAATTTTTCAGCAGACCTGTTAGCTTATTGACATAAGCCCCTGAGTTCTGGGGGTTTGTGGTGCAGCAATAGCTAACTGATACATGCAGTAATGGTGAAGGACCTGCAAACAGAGGGTGCTCCAGGAAAATATCCTGCACATGTACTCTAGAACTTAAAATACAAATTATAATTAATCAAAAAAAAGAAGACAGCATTTCAAACAACCGAATGAAAACTGTCCTAGGCACAAGCAGGTGAAAAGGCCCTGTCACGTTCAAGAAACTATAAAAAGAGTAAAGTGGCTGAGGCATGGTGGGCAGAAGAGAAAATGGCATGAGAGAAGGTTGCAGAGGACAGCAAGGACCAGATCTTACACTGATCTGACACGCAACAGAGAGTCACTGAAAAAATTTAAGTAAGAGAGCAACTTCATTGGCTTCAAAAAGCAAAGTAACACAAGTTCAACAGCTATAATAAAGAGGTATGTTCAGGATTCAAACTCAGATCTCCATCCCTTGAAACCAAGATTCTTCCTCCCGGCCCTGGAGTTCTCATTATGTTTCTGTCTAAAGCATGTCCCAGAACCAGCAGCATCAACATCACCTGGTGGCTTGTTAGACATGAGAAGATTTTGGGTCCCAACCTAGGCCCACTGAATCAGACTTTGGAAACAGGACCAAGCTACCTGTTTTGTTTTTTTTATTTTGTTTTTTAAATGTTTACATTATAAACATTTTAAGTGCACAATTCAGTGGCATTAAATACATTCACAGTGTTATGCGACCATCACCGTTATTAATCAAACTTTTCTATTGCCTCAAAGAAAACTCTGTAACCATAAAGCAATAACTCCCATGACCTCCCACCCCATTCCCTGTTAACCATTAATTTAATTTGTCTCAATAAATTTGTCTATTCTTGATACTTCATGTAAGTGGAATTATAGAATAGTTGTCCTTTTGTGTGTGGTTCCTTCACATAGCATATGATTTTAGGGCTCATCCACATTGCAGTATGTATCAGAACTTCATTCCTTTCTTATGGATGAATAATATCTCACTGGATACATATACCAAGTGTTCTTTATCCATTCATACATGGGTAGACATTTGGCTTCATTCCATCTTTTGGGTATTTTGAATAATGCTGCAGTGAATGCTGACATACAAGTGTCTGTTTAAGTTCCTGTTTTCAATTCTCTTATCTATAAACCAAGGAGAGGAATTGCTGGATTACATGGTAATTCTGTTTTTAAATTTTTGAAGAACGAAGAAACTGTTTTCCACAGCAGTTGCACGATTTAATTTTTTAATTTTTTTAATTAAAATGTTTATTTTTATTTTAAATTTTATTTTTTAAATTTTACTTTAAGTTCTGGGATACATGTGCAGAACGTGCAGGTTTGTTACATAGGTATACTTGTGCCATGGGGGCTTGATGCACCTATTGACCTGTCCTCTAAATTCCCTCCCCTTACCCCCAACCCCCAATGGGCCCCAGTGTGTGATGTTCCCCTCTGTGTCCATGTGTTCTCATTGTTCAACTCCCACTTATGAGTGAGAACATGTGGTGTTTGGTTTTTGCTTCCTGTGTTAGTTTGCTGAGGATGATGGCTTCCAGTTTCATCCATGTCCCTGCAAAGAATATGATTGTGTCCCTTTTTATGGCTGTGTATTACTCCCTGGTGTATATGTACCACAATTTCTTTATCAAATAGTCTATCATTGTTGGGAATTTGGGTTAGTTCTACGTCTTTGCTATTGTGAATAGTGCTGTCATAAACATACGTGTGCATGTGTCTTTTCAGTAGAATGATTTATATTCCTCTGGGTATATACCCAGTAATGGGATTGCTGGGGCAAATGTTATTTCTGGTTTTAGATCTTTGGGGAATCACCATACTGTCTTCCACAATGGTTGAACTAAGTTACATTCCCACCAATAGTGTAAATATGTTCCTATTTCTCCACGGCCTCACCAGGATCTATTGTTTCTTGCCATTTTAACAATCTCCATTCTGACTGGCTTGAGATGGTATCTCATTGTCATTTTGATTTGCATTTCTCTGATGATCAGTGATGTTTAACTTTTTTTCATATGTTTTTTGGCCATGTAAATGTCTTATTTTGAGAAGTGTCTGTTCATCTCTTTTGCCCACTTTTTGATACAGTTTTTTCTTGTAAATATGTTGAAGTTCCTTGTAAATTCTGGATATTAGACCTTTGCCAGATAGGTAGATTGCAAAAATGTTCTCCCATTCTGTAGGATGCCTGTTCACTCTAATGATAGTTTCTTTCACTGTGCAGAAGCTCTTTAGTTTAATTAGATCCCATTTGTCAATTTTGGCTTTTGTTGCCATTGCTTTCGGCATTTTCATCAAGCTGTATGATTGTATATTTCCACCAGCAGTATACAAGAGTTCCAAATTTTCCACAACCTCACCAACACTTATTTTCCCCTTATTTTCTACTAGAATGGGAATTTTATTTAAAAATTATAACCACTGGGGTATGCAATGACATATCATTGGAGGTTTAATTTGAATTTTCCTAATGACTAAAGATGTTGAGTATCTTTTCATGTGCTTATTGGACATTTGTATATCTTCTTTGGAGAAATGTGTATTCAGATCATTTGCCCATTTTTCAATCGGATTGTTTGTCATTTTGTTCAGTTATAGGAGTACTTTATATACTCCGGACATTAAATTTTTATAAGACACACAATTTGAAAATATGTTCTTCCTTTTTTGGTTTTGTTTTCACATCCTTAATAATCTCTTTTGATGAAGAAATTTTTTTTATTTTGAAATCCAATTTATCTATTTTTTTTTCTTTTGTTGGTCATGCTTTTTTTGACCAAAAGAATCCATTGTGAAATGCAAGACCACAAAGATTTACCTCGACTTTTTAATTCTAAGATTTAATGCTTGTAGCTATTATATTTAGAATGTTAGTTGATTTTGAGATCATTTTTATGTATAGTGTGAAGTAGGGGGTCCAACTTCTATACACAGAATCACAGCATCTGTGAGTACAGATAGTTTTACTTCTTTTCCAATTTGAATGCATTTACTTATTTTCTTGTCCATTTGCACTGGCTAGAAATTCCAGTACAGTGTTAAATAGCAGTAGTGATATCTTTGCCTTCTTCCTGATCTTAAAAGGAAAACTTTGAGTCTTTCACTATTGAGTATAATGCTAGCTCTGAGCTTTTTCATTAATGCCCTTTATCATGTTAAGAAAGTTCCCATATGCTGCTCATTTTCTGAGTGTTTTTATCATGACAAGATACTGGATTTTGTCAGATGCATTTTCTGTGTCAATTGAGATGATCCTGTGGGGGTTTTTTTCCCTTCATTCTATTAATGTGGCAAATAATATTGATTCATTTTCCTGTGTTAAACCACTCTCCTGATAAATCCCACTTGGGCATAGTGTATAATCCTTTTAATAAACTGTTGGATTCAATTCATTTGTATTTTGTTGAGAAATGTTTCATCTACATTCATAAGAGATATTAGTCTGTAATTTTCTTTGCTTATGATGTCCTTATCTGGCTTTGGTATTATAGTAATTCTGACCTCATAGAATGAGTTAGGAAATGTATTTCCACTTTAATTTTTTGGAAGAGTTTGAGAAGGACTGATGTTCATTCTTCTTTAAATGTTTGTTGCAATTCACCAGTGAAGCCATCTGGTCCCAGACTTTATTTGGTTGAGAGATTTTTGTTACCAATTCAAACACTTTACTTATTATAAGTCTCTTCAGATTTTCTAATTCTTCATGATCCAGTCTTCTTCATGATCCAGTCTTAGTAGGTTAGAGGAATTTGTCAATTTCACCTAGGTTATCTAATTTGTTTTCATATAATTATTCACAGTCTTCTATTTTAATCCTTTTAATTTCTGTAAGGTCAGTAGTAATGACCCTACTTTAAATATGACAACCAATTGCCTTCTGGTCTCCGTGGTTTCTGATGATAAATTGGCTGCTAATCTTATGAAGAAGTCCTTGTATTTGACAGTCATGTCTTGCTTTCCGCTCTCAAGATTCTCTTTGTGTTTGTCTTTTGATGGTTTCATCACAATGTTTCTCAGTGTGGATACCTTTGAGTTTATCTTACAGTTTGCTAAACTTCTTGTATATATACATTCATATATTTCATCAAGTATGAAAAGTTTTCACCATTATTGTTCCAAATTTTCTTTCTAGTACTTTCTATCTTCTCCATCTGAGACACCCCTGGTGCATACATTAGTCTATTTGATAATGTCCTACAGATAGATCCCTCAGGCCTTGTTCATTTTTCTTTATTCATTTTTCTTTTTGCTTCACAGCCTTGTTAATTTCAGTAATCTTATCTTTAAGTTCCATTACTCATTCTTCAGCCTGTTCAAATCTTCTCTTGTATTCCTCTAGTAAGTGTTTTATTCCAGTTGTACTTCTCAGCTGCAGAATATCTGTTTGGTTCCTTTTTATAATTTATATCTCTTCATTGATATTCTCATTTTGTTTATACATCATTTTCCTGACTTATTTCTTTATCCATGTTTTCATTTAGCTCTTTAAGCACATTAAAGACAGTTATTTTAAAGTCTATACAGTAAGCTCAATATCTGTGCTTCCTCAGGAATGGTTTCTATTCATTTATTTTGCTCCTTTGAACGACAATACTTTCCTCTTTCTTTGTCTGTGACTTTATTTAAACACCGAACATTGGGATGTTATAACATATTAACACTGGAGAACAGATCCTCCCCTTTACTGGGGTTTGATGAGTTTTGGTTTCCTTTACTTTTGATTGTTGAATGCTATAGTAGTCCATTTCTTTAGTCGCTTACCAAACTATTTTTGCAGAGACTGTATTTCTAGTCACGTATAGTAACTGAAATCTCTGTTCCTAATCTTACGTTATAAAGTATTTTGGGCCAGGCAAGGTGGCTCACACCTGTATTCCCAATCCTCTTATAGGCTGTGGAAAGAGGATTGCTGGAGGCCAGCAGTTTGAGACCTGCCTGGGCAACATAGTGAGACCCTGTCTGTATGAAAAAAAAAATTGAAAATTAGCCAGGCATGGTCACGTGTGCCTGTAGTCCTAGCTTCTTAGGAAGCTAAAATGGGATGATTACATGAGCCCAGGAGGTCAAGGCTGCAGTGAGCCATGATCATATCATTGCCTTCCAGCTTGGGCAACAGAATGAGACCCTGTCTCAGAAGAAGAAAAAAGAAAAGAAAAAAAAAGTTAAAAGAAAAAAAGTATTTTGACAGGGATTTCCTTGAATGTCAGCAGCCAAAAACAAGAGAGAGAGAGAGAGACTCCTCCAACCCTTGCAGATTATCTCTGTGCTGGGATCCTCCTTCAACACTTAACCAGGCTTGCACGGATCCTGGGGATCAGCCCAAGATGAAAGCTTTGGGTGTTCTCAAGTCTTTTCTGGCCTTGCCTCTTGCCCTAGGCATGTGTATGGCTTTCTAAATTCCTTGAACACACAGGTGATTTTGAATGTCCTAATTGTCCAAAGAAACTCTCTTTCCAGCATTTTCTCTTTGCTTTACGTGATCTACTCTATGTCTCAACCATACTCTTTGGCCACAGGCAGCCACATGGTGTTTGTTAGATTTGAAATGTTTTCCTAAATTAATACATAATAATTGTATCTATGTATCGGATACATTTGATACTTGGTACATGCATACAATATATAATGATCAAATCAGGATAATTGGGATATCTATCACTTCAAACATTAGTTATTTATTCATGCTGGGAACATTCCAAATCTTCTCTTGGAGCTATTTTGAAATATACAATAAATCAATGCCTGCCACGTTTTTCTAGCATGGAAGAGTTCTGAGTTAGGTGAGATGGAAACAAGTACCTTGTATCAGTTCTTCACATAGTCCTAGATAGTTAGAATAGACATACAAAATAATTTGTGAATAAGGTCTGCTCTGCCCATTCCACAACCAGAGACTGTTGTCCTACACTAGGAACATGGGCTGAAATCTTTCAAGACTGCCACTGGGTTATAAATGCTATGGTGCAAAAGGCAAGTAAACACACCTCACAGCTTTCCTAGTCCTTTAAAGTTGCCTTTTTCTTGATTTGGCATTCACTCAGTTGCTATAAACCTTTGACGATTTTCCTAAGTTCCAACAAAGTTGGTTCTGACAATTTCTGCTTGTTTTTCAGTGTTTCTGTCGAGAAACAGCAGCTTGGGGTTTTCTACTCTAACATTTTGTTGACATCCAGCTACTTGTGTTTTAACAAGCCTTACAGGATATTTGTATGCACTCTAAAGTTAGAAAACCACTAATCTAAAAAGTCACTAATTAGAAGCTAATTACTGACCATATGTTAGATTTGTGGGCTCTTTATAGAGAGGAGGCAAAACCCTAATCCAGGCTATCAACACGTATTTCCCGTATGTCAGTGCACTCGAATTTGAAACTTCAAATTGAATAAATCAAAACCAATAAGAAGGTTGTGAAAAAAAAGTGTCGGTTCTTAGACCCTACTGTTCAGTTCTCAATGAGGAGGTCTAAGAGTACACAATAATTTCATTTTTAAAGTCTTCCAATGTGATTTTAATGTCTTTTCAGGATTGAGAACCAGTCATTGCCCTTCATTACAGATCCAGGGCCTACAAGTAAAGTAGAGCTTCACCAGGTAGTAACTAGCTACAGAACAAGAAACAGCATTGCAGTGAATATGAGTTCAGTTTTAAACTGAGACACCTGGATGAATTTCTGTTCATTCTTGGAAACACGGCAAAATTATATACATATACATATATACACATACACACATATACACATATAGTCACATATATATGTGGATCATCACCCTGAAAAAGTATGCCATTGTAAACATTTTGAGTATTTATGATGTACAAAAGGGTTGAAAACAAAATGCACGAAACACTTGAGAAATAAAATATCCTCAATATAGTTGAAGTCTTCTGGGTTTACAACCCTAATAAAATTCCCATTTCCTCCTCTCAGAATTAAACTATTCTAAATTTAGTGTTTATCATTCCTATGCATTTGTTTTTGTATATATATGGATGTATCAATAAGCAGTATATTGAATTATTTGGCATTTTGAAATATATAAATGATTTAATACTGTAATTTTCCCCTGCTACTGGCTTTTTCATTTAAAATTACTTTAGCAATTCATCAATTTTTGTTCAATTTCACTGATTTTTATGTTTCTTTGGATGACTCTACTACAATGTATTTAAACATTCTCCTATTGATGGACAATTAAGTTTTTTCCAAGTTTTTGAAATTACCAAAAAACAAACAAACAAACAAAACAAAACAAAAAAATCTCCTGTGATGATGCTTATACATGTATACCTGGGTATACGATCAAGAGTTTCCTCAATGTTTATACCAAAGAGTTGGGCTCCTATGTCAAAATTATGCATATAACAAGGATTCCCAAACTTCCCTCCCTATTTGTTTTACCAATTCAAGTTTCCAACACAATGGGTGAGAATCCATTGCTCAACAACTTCCCCTACACACAGCATTGTCAGATGGTTTTTCACTTTTGCCAGGCTAATGGGTAAGAAATGGTTTCTCATAATGGTTTTAATTTGCATTTCCAAGATAACTAGTGAACTTGAATTACTTTCAATATGTTCACTGGCTATTTATGCTTACTACTTTGGAAAACCATTCTTCTGTATCTTTTGCCTGACTTACTACTGAGTTAAAAAAAAAAGCCTTCTTATTGATTTACAGCATTTCTTTAATGAATACTTTTTTTTTGCTAATTGTTGTCAAGATCTTCTTTGATGTATTGTTAAAATTTTTAGAATTTTAGGCAGTAAACCCATCTATATTTAAGGACTTTTGCATTTTTTATCTTAAGAACTTCTCTATCCTGAATGAGATCGTGAAGATACGTTCTTATGTTGTCTTCAAAACCTTTCAACATTGTGCTTTCATAGTTAGATATTTAATTCAACTGTCCTTGTAAGTGATTTTTATTTATTTTTATTTTATTTATGATTCAGGTATATATTTGAAGCTTTTCCTTATACTGTACACAAAAATCAATTACATCACTCAATGTGTGTATATATTATATATACATATATAATTTTTTTAAATAACTGATTTTCCTAACCATGTATTGATGAATCCATCCTTTCCTCATTGGTCAGGAATGCCACATCAGTTACGTATCAAGTTTCCAAGTTTCCACATCTGATGAAAGGGTTATTTCTGGCCTCTCCATTCTGATCTCTTGGTTCATGTGCTCACCAATGTAGTGATATCACACTCTGTTGATTGCTATAACTTTATAATAAGCCTTCACATCTGGATAGCTAAGTCCCTTCCTTTTTCTCCCTCAGAAAATGTCTTAGTTATTCTTGGCCTCTGGTCTTCCCTAAAAACTTTAGCATCAGCTTGCAGAGTCCATCAGGAAAAAAACAAATCCTCTTGGGAACTGATTACAAGTTCATTGACCCTAGAGACCAATGTAGAAGGATCAGACAATTATTTTAAGCCTTCTTCTCCAAGAACATAGTGTACTTCTGCCCAGTTAGGTCTTCTTTTGTGGTTTTTAATAAAATTTTATAATTTTCTTTATAGGTGTCATGTATATATTTTATTTGATTTGTTCTTAAGTATTTTATTCACATTTTGATATTATAAATAAAATCTATTTAATTGCAATTTTTGTTATTGTTGCTATTGCAGCTGCTACTTTGTTGCTTTTGTTCAGCAATGCAATTGATCTTATCTTTGGCTTTACGTCTAGCACTCTTTCTGAACTCTTGCTAACTCTAATAATTTGGTGATCATTTTTTCCTACATAGGCAACTACATAATGTGTTAATAACTACATTTTTCTTTATACTCCTTAAGATTTTTACTTATTTTGCTGGTAAGAACCTCCACTACAATATTGAATAGAAACACTGATAATAATTATTCTTGTGTGGTTCCTGATTTTAACAGGAATTTCTTAATATTTAAACCATAAGTACGATATTTGATGTATGTTTACTTTATGTACTTTTATCAATTTAATGCAGTTTCCTTCTATTTCTAGTTTGCTAGGAATTTTTAATGAGTCAGTATTGAATTTAATCTAGCGCTTTTTCTGCCTCTTGAAAAGGCCATTGGATTTTTTTCTCCTTTTGTCTGTTCAATGTAGTGAATTTCATTAAGAAATTTTCTGAAGATAAAAACAAATTTTCACTATTGAAATAATCAACTTGTTCTCTCTCACATACCCAGACACACATGCATACATACACACTGCTAATAAACAGTTTGCTAATAATATTTTGCTTAAAATTTTTAATCTAATCTGTTCAAAAGTAAATTGGCTTAAGCAATTCCCTTCTCATACGGTCCTTGTCTAGTCTGCAAATCGAGGTGACACTGTCCTCATAAAATTAGATGAGTTGTATTCTCATTTATTCTCCTCTCTGGAAGAGTTTATATAAGATTAGAATTATTTCCCTGGATGTGTCCTAGAATGCCCCTGTAAAACTGTGTGAGCCTCGTGGTTATTTGGTGGAGGGACATGATAGACTGCAAGAATGGTGCCAGTGCTTTGCTCCTCACTGTGTCCATGTCTGTGCAATGTGAATTTGTAGCATATCCCATCAAAAAGTCAAATCTATTTCCAATACACTTGAATTCCAGCTGGCCTTGTAACTTGCTTTGGCCAGTATAATGCACCTAAGTAATCTAGTGCAAGTTTCAAGCCTAGGCCTCAAATGGCCATGCACATTTCTGCTCTGACTCTTGAAACTTTGTTCCATGATCATGTAAACCAGTTTGGGCTAGACTTCTGGAAATTGAGAGGCCACATAAAGCACAGAAAAGCCATACCAGCTAAGGTCATTCTAGTACAGCCAGGCCCCAGAAACCCCAGCAGCTGATCAAAGATGTACAAATGAACCCACTGAGAATAAAATCCAGCAAAGTAAGCCCAGCTTAAATTTCTAACCCACAAAATTGTGAGGTAAATAAAGGCTGTTGTTTTAAGCCATTAAGCTTTGTTTTGATTTGTTGTCTATCAAAAGCTAACTGGTACAATAGACTTCAAATCACAAACTCAATTACTTTAATGAAGCTAAGACTACTGTAGTTGTTTATTTCAAGTCCATTTTGGTAATTCATGTAGCTTTAGAAAATTGTCCATTTTTCTCTAATTTTCCATTTTATTGGCATAAAGTTATTAATAAATGGTTACTGTTTTAATTTTTGCAGCATTTATTGTTATATGCTTTTTTTATTTCTACCTTATTTATGCCTTCTCTCATTTTCTTCTTGTTCAAATTTCCCAGTGTATTTTCAAATGACCAAATTTTGGCTTTCTTGATCTTGCCTATTGTACCCTACTCATTATTTTATGAATTTCTGTTCTACATTCTTACTATTTCATTCCTTTTACTTTCTTTGTATACATTCTGTTGCTCTTTTTCTAACTTTCCTATTTGGATGTTTAACTCATTAAATATCTACCTTTTCTAATATAGGCATTTAAAGATAAATAGTGCTAAGATTTGCTTTAGCTGCATCTCACAAATTGTGATATTTATTATCTTTCTTAGTTATTAACTTATACTATTATTTTTCCCCAGAATGATTACTTAAAATGATACTGTTTATATTTCCAAACATATAAAGGTGAGAGGTTAGTTATCTTTTCACTATTTATTTCTAACATAACTGCATTGTCATCAGAGAATATGGTCTATGTATCATTTTTTGTAATTTTTTGTAATTTGTGGAGACTTCCTTTTTATGGCCTTTTATGCAGTTAATTTTCACAAAGATTCCATGTTCTAGGTGTGTTCATTGTTGGTTGCGTGTGTGTGTGTGTGTGTGTGTATATATATATATATATATATATATGCAGCCATTAGATAAATTTGTTAAGTATGTTTAAATCCATATGCTTACTAATTTTTCTGCTTGCTTTATCTATAAGTTACTGCAAGAAGTATGTTAAATATCACTCAGTATGATGGCAAATTTATCCATTTTCCCTCTAATTACCTGCTATGCATATATGTATAGTTTAGTAAACATTTTTATTAAAGAATAACATATATACAGAAAGTTACACAAATCATAAAAGCACATATTGATGAATTAACTCGAAGTAAACACTTTGTGCAACTGCCACCTAGATACATAAATAAAACTAGGAGACTTCCCTAGTTTTATTTATAGATTTTTGAAAGCAAATATTTGTGAAAGCAAAAATATGGAATCACCCTAAGTGTTCATCAATGATAAAGAAAATGTGGTATATACAAATGGTCAACAAACAAATGAAAAAATGTTCAACATCACTAATTATCATGGAAATGCAAATTAAAACCCCAGTGACATACCACCTTAGTTCTGCAAGAATGGACATAATTTAAAAATAAAAAAAAAATAGATGTTGGCGTGGATGTGGTGAAAAGGGAACACGTTTACACTGCTGGTGTGAATGTAAACTATTACAACCACTATGGAAAACAGTATGGAGATTCCTTAAGACCCAAAAGTGGAAATACCATTTGATCCAGTAACCCCGCTACTGGGTATCTACCCAGAAAAAAAGAAGTCATTATATGAAAAAGACACTTGTACACACAGTTATAGCAGCACAATTCACAATTGCAAAGACATGGAACCAGCCTAAATATCCACCAACCAATGAATGGATAAAGACATTGTGGCATATATGTGATGGAATACCACTCAGCCATAAAAGGAAATGAAATAATGGCATTCACAGCAACCTGAATGAAATTGGAGATTTATTTTAAGTGAAGTAACTCAGGAATGGAAAACCAAATATCGTATGTTCTCACTCATAAGTGGGAGCTAAGCTATGAGGGCACAAAGGCATAAGAATGACAATGGATTCTGGGGACTTAGGGGAAAGGGTGAGAGAGGGTGAGGGGTAAAAGACTACATGTTGGGTACTGTGTACACTGCTCGGGTGATGGGTGCACCAAAAATCTCAGAAATCACCACTATGAAAATCTTATCTATGAAAGAAAAAAACCACCTGTTCCCCAAAATCTATTGAAATTTTTTCAAAATTATAAAAAATAAACACAAAATATAAAAAACAAAAAAAAAATCATAGAATTTTAAAAAAGAAAATATGGCGTATATACACAATGAAATACCATTTGGCCAAAAAAAGAATATGAAGTCATGTCATTTGCAGCAACATGGATGAAACTGGAGGTCATTATCTTAAGTGAAATAATTCAGGCATGAAAAAGGCAAGTATCACAAGTTCTCACTTATATGTGGGAGCTAAAAAATTTGAATACACAGAGAGTGGAAAGATATAGAGTGGAAAGACAGATAACAGAGACTGGGAAGGGTGAATGGGGTACATGGAGAAGGATGAAGAGAAGCTGGTTAAAGGGCACATACATACAGTAAGACAGAAAGAATAATTTCAACGTTTGATAGCAGAGTAGGGTGACTACACTGAAGAAAATGTATTATACTCAGGCAATGGACACCCTAAATACCTTGACTTGATCACTATACATTATATATATATAACAACATTCACATGCACCCCGTGAAATTTATGCAAATCTTAAACATTCTGTGCATGCCTTTTAATGTATACAAATGTATATCTCTATTAGACATTAGGTACCTAGAGTATTCTTTCTTGATCACAGGAAATACGTACGTCCATTTTATTAACTATACTAACAAACAGGTTTCCTTAGTACTTAAATCAATTTCATTCCCACCAGCAGTGAATGAAGGCTCCAGTTGCTCCACATCCTTGCAAATACATGGTATGGTCTGTGTTTTTAATTTGACCCATTCTGATGGATATTCAGTAGCATCTCAGTTTGGCTTTAGTTTCCCTGATGACTAATCATATTGATACCATCCCCTATGTTTACTAGCCTTTTGGACATTCCCTTTTGTGAAGTGCCTGGTAGTATTTTTCTCAAATTTTTTTATTGGATAGACTTTTTGTTATTGATGTAAAGGGGTCCTTTATACAGTTTGCATAAAAAGTCTGTGTGGGACACAACTACTTTGAATAGTTCCTCCTATTCCTTGACATGCCTTTTGACTCTCTTAGTCATCTATTTTCATGAGAAAAGTTCCAAATTTTAATATATTCCAATGGATCAGTCTTTTCCTTTATAGCTATTATTTCTTATGTCTTATTTAAAAAGCATTTTTTCCTACATCAAATTCATAAAGTATTCTCCTATGTTATCTTTTATAAGCTTTGTCAGTTTAACTTTTAGATTTTGATCTATAACCCACTTGGAATTGATTTTGCATTATCAGTTGTGTGAAACAGGGTCAAGATTAGTGCTTTCCCCATGGGGATATTCAGTTGACCCAGCACACTGTAGTGAGCAGGCCATCCATCCCTGCTATCCTACCAGGCTACAACATACAGTTTGAGATTATGTGATTCAGTATGTACATCTTTAAAACAGCTTATTGTTATGTGGTGACCTTTTTGCCCTTGCAGTTTGATATCAGCAGTTTCTCCAGCCTTCTCATGTTTAGTTTGGCCTATTTTTCTTTCTTTTTTTTTTTTCTTTTAACTACCTCTCTATCAACATTTATGAGTCCTTATTTTTTTGATGTTTCACTGTAAGCAATATACAACAGGCTTTGGGTTTTATGAATTCAATATAATACTCTTATTTTTCATTCTAAGTGTAAGTCACTTAAATGATAATAACAATTGTGAAATGGAATTATATCTGGTATCTTACATTAAATATTTCTCTTCTTATCTTATTTTGGATTGATGAGGCTTTAAAAAATCCCCTTTTCTCTTATACTTAAATCTCAGAGTTTGGGAGTTAAACACGATTTCTATTATTTTGATGTTGTTTTAATTCCAACATGCAGACTTAAAGTCTAAAGTTAATCAGTTTCTCTATTCTTTTTCTGACCAATACAAGGCCTTAGAGCACTTTAAATCGGATCACCCCTACTATCATTTTATTGCTGTCAATATTTTTTTCAATTTTAATTTTAATTGATTTTTTTTTCTTTATTTCCTCTAAAAAAAAAAAAACCACGGGACACATGTGCAGAGTGTGCAGGTTTGTTACATAGGTATACATACGCCATGGTGGTTTGCTGCACCTATTGATCCATCCTCCAAGTTCCCTCCCCTCCCCCCTCAACCCCCAACAGTCCCCTGGGGTGTGTTGTTCCCCTCTCTGTATCCACGTGTTCTTAAACTCCCACTTACGAGTAAGAACATGTAGTGTTGGCTTTCTGTTCCTGTGTTAGTTTGCTGAGGATGATGGCTTCCAGCTTCACCCATGTCCCTGCAAAGGACATGACCTCATTTCTTTTTATGGTTGCCTAGTATGTCATGGTGTATATGTACCACATTTTCTTTATCTAGTCTAACATTGATGGGCATTTGGGTTGGTTTCATGTCTTTGCTATTGTGAATAGTGCTGCAGTAAACATACATGTGCATGTGTCTTTTTTTTTGCAACGGAGTCTCGCTCTTTCACGCAGGTTGGAATACAGAGGCAGGATCTCAGCTCACTGCAACCTCCACCTTCTGGGTTCAAGCGATTCTCCTGCCTCAACCTTCTAAGTAGCTGAGATTACAGGGATAAGCCACCACGCCTGGCTAAGTTTTGTATTTTTAGTAGAGATGGGGTTTCACCACATTGGTCAGGCTGGTCTTGAACTCCTGACCTCGTGATCCGCCCACCTCGGCCTCCCAAAGTGCTGGGATTACAGGTGTGAGCCACCATGCCCAGCCTGAGCCACTGTGCCCAGCCGCATGTGTCTTCATAGAATTATTTATATTCTTTTGTGTATACACTCAGTAATGGGATTGCTGGGTCAAATAGTATTTCTGGTTATAGATCCTTGAGGAATCACCATACTGTCTTCCACAATAGTTGAACAATTTGCATTCCCACCGACAGTGTAAAAGCACTCCTATTTCTCCACAGCCTCACATAGGATCTATTGTTTCTAGGCTTTTTAATAATCACCATTCTGACTGGTGTGAGATGGTATCTCGTTGTGGTTTTGGTTTGCATTTCTCTGATGATCAGTTCTAGCAGTTGTCTCTTTGTTCTCATTGGTTTCAAAGAACTTCTTGATTTCTGCCTTAATTTCATTATTTACTCAGGAGTCATTCAGGAGCACATTGTTCAGTTTTCATGAAACTGTTTGGTTCTGAGTGAGTTTCTTAATCCTGAGTTCTAATTTGATTGCACCGTGGTCTGAGAGACAGTTTGTTATGATTTCAGTTCTTTTGCATTTGCTGAGGAGTGTTTTATGTCCAATTATGTGGTCAATTTTAGAATAAGTGTCACGTGGCACTGAGAAGAACGTATATTCTGTTGATTTGGGGTAAAGAGTTCTGTAGACGTCTACTAGGTCCACTTGATGCAAAGCAGAGTTCAAGTCCTAAATATCCTTGTTAATTTTCTGTCTCATTGGTCTGTCTAATATTGACAGTGGGGTGTTAAAGTCTCCCACTATTATTGTGTGGGAGTCTAAGCCTCTTTGTAGGTCTCTAAGAATTTGCCTTATGAATCTGGGTGCTCCTGTATTGGGTGCATATATATTTAGGATAGTTAGCTCTTCTTGTTGAATTGATCCCTTCACCATTATGTAATGCCCTTCTTTTTTTATCTTTGTTGGTTTAAAGTTTGTTTTGTCAGAGGCTAGGATTCTAACCCCTGCTTTTTTTTTGCCTTCCATGTGCTTGGTAAATTTTCCTCCTTCCCTTTATTTTGAGCCTGTGTGTGTCTTTGCACATAAGATGGGTCTCCTGAATACGGCACACCGATGGGTCTTGAGTTCTTATCCAAATTTGCCAGTCTGTGTCTTTTAATTGGGGCACTTAGCCCATTTACATTTAAGGTTAGTATTGTTACGTGTGAATTTGATCCTGTCATCATGATGTTATTTGGTTATTTTGCACACTGGTTGATGCAGTTTCTTTGTAGTGTCATTGGTCTTTATATTTTGGCATGTTTTTGCAGTGGCTGGTACCAGTTTTTCCTTTCCATATTTAGTGCTTCTTTCAGCAGCTCTTGCAGGGCAGTCCTGGTGGTAACGAAATTCCTCAGCATTTGTTTGCCTAGAAAGGATTTTATTTCTCCTTCGCTTATGAAGCTTACTTTGGCTGGATATGAAATTCTGGGTTGAAAGTTCTTTTCTTTAAGATTATTGAATATTAGCCCCCAATCTCTTCTGGCTTATAGAGTTTCTGCTGAGAGGTTCACTGTTAGTCTGATGGGCTTCCCTTTGTAGGTGACTTGGTCTTTCTCTCTGGCTGCCCTTAACACTTTTTTCCTTCATTTCAACCCTCGTGAAGCTGATGATTATGTGTCTTGGGATTGATCTTCTCACAGAGTATCTGAATGGTGTTCTTCGTATTTCCTGAATTTGCATGTTGGCCTGTCTTGCTAGGTTGGGGACGTTCTCCTGGATAATATCCTGAAGTGTGTTTTCCAGCTCGTTTCCATTCTCCCTGTCTCCTTCTGGTACTCCAGTCAATGGTAGGTTTGGTCTTTTTATGAAGTCCCATATTTCATGGAGGCTTTGCTCATTCCTTTTCGTTTTTCTTTATTCTTGTCTGCATGTCTTATTTCAGTAAGGTGATCTTCAAACTCTGATGCCCTTTCTTCTGCTTGGTCAATTCAGCTATTGATACTTGTGTATGCTTCACAAAGTTCTTGTGCTGTGTTTTTCAGTTCCATCAGGTTGTTTATGTTCCTCTCTAAGCTGGTTATTCTAGTTAGCAATTACTTTAACCTTTTATCAAGGTTCTTAGCTTCCTTGCATTGGGTTAGAATATGCTCCTTTAACTCAGAGGAGTTTGTTATTACCCACCTTCTGAAGCCTTTTTCTGTCAATTTGTCCATCTGATCCTCCATCCAGATCTGCACCCTTGATGGAGAGATACTGAAATCATTTGGAGAAGAGGCACTCTGGCCTTTTGGGTTTTCAGCATTTTTTCATTGATTCTTTCTCATCTTCGTGAGTTTGTCTAGTTTCAGTCTTTGAGACTGCTGACCCTTGGGTGGGGTTTTTGTGGGGGCCTTTTGTTGTTGATTATGATGCTGTTCTTGTCACTTTCTGCTTGTTTTTCTTTCAACAGTCAGGTCCCTCTTCTGTAGGGTTGCTGCAGTTTGCTGGGGACTCACTTCAGGCCCTATTCATCTGATTCACTGCATGCCTGGAGATGTAACTTAAGGAGGCTGGAGAACAGCAAAGATGGATGCCTGCTCCTTCTGGGACCTCTGGCCTCAAGGAACACCAAACTGATGCCAGTAGGATTGCTCTTGTATAGGGTGTCTGACAATCCCTGTTGGAGGCTCTCATTCAGTTAGGTGGCACAGGGAGCAGGACCTGTTTCATGAGGCACTCTGTCTATTAGTGGAACGGGTGTGCTTTGCTTGAAACCCAGTCGTCTAAGCTGCCCGGATTCTTCAGAACTACCAAGAGAAGAGGCTAAGTCTGCTGGTCCACAGAGACTGTGGCCACCTCTCCCCCTAGGGGCTTGGGCCCAGGGAGATCCGAATTCCGTCCCTGAGTCTCTGGCTGGAGTTACTGGAAATCTGCCTCCCTTGGCTGGCGGGGGAGGGGGCTCCCCTTTCCCATGTGGCTCTCAGGTAGGCTGCCGCACCACACTGTTCTTCCCTCTCTCCATGAGTCACGCCAGCCTTCTAGTCAATTTTGATGAGAGAACCTGGATATCCTGGTTGCTGGTGAAGGATTCCACTGTCAATATTTTTAATTTTATTTTTCTAAAATTAAGCATTACTATTATATTTTAATCAAACAATGATAATGGCAATCATTCAGAATAATACTCACTGAGATTTGTGCATGCTGTCAATATGCATTTACTCTCCAATTCTTCTTGCACTATATGTCTTCTTTCCAAGAAGTTTTTAAAATGAAGATCTATTAGTCATAAACTGAGTTTTATTTCTCTACTAATGTCTTTATGTCACACTCATTCTCAAATGACAATTAAGCTTGGTATATGCTACTACATTTGAAAGTTATTTTCTCTTGAAACTTGGAAAACACTTTTTCTACTGTCTTTTGACTTCTGCTTTTACTGGTAAAAGCCAGCTGTTCAATTTGTTATCCTTTTGTGAAAAATTTGTGTTTTGTCACTGGCTACTTTTAAGATCTTCTCTGTGTCTTTGGAGTTCTGCTATTCTGCCAATATATCTAAGTGTGGCTGTCTATTTATCTTGATTTGTATAATAGGTTACTAATGTGGCCGAAAAAAATTCTTCCCACCTTGCATCCATATCCTTGCAATGTGATATCATGGAGCAACCCTTCAAGAGATGAAGTCTATTTATTTACCCTTTGACTCTGGATTTGGCCATATGACTTGCTTTGGGCAATAAAACATTAGGAAATGTGATCAAGCAAACAAAGCCTTGAAAAGCATTAGTACTTTAGGGATTGCACTCTTCCTATACTTGGAAACCCAAGGCTGACATGTAAATAAGCTGAGCTAGGCCACTGGAGATGAGAGACCATGTGGAGGACAACTGAAGAACAAGAATCAACAGCCAGCCAACCCCCAGAGAGGTGAAGAGGCTCTCAGATCATCCTGCCACCTGCTGGCATGCCAATTAACCACAGACATGGGAGAGAGCCCAGCAAGTATCAGCTTAGCCAGGTCAAAGCAGAAAAAAAATGGCTTTTGAGCTAAATAAAATGGCTGTTCTGATGCCTCTATGTTTTCTAAGTGGCTTCTTAGATAGCAATCAACAACATATACTTTTATTTCATTGTTCTTTCAGTAATGAGAATTAATGTCTCTTATCAAGTTTAGAAAATTCTTACCCATTATACTTGTAATAGTACCCATAAACTTTATCTCTGTTTATTATTTGGAATTTTCAAATATATATGCATATATAGATATAATATATTCCTTATAATCTTCCTTAATTTTTAAATATATGTATATAATAATATTCATATCTAAGAAGCTATCTATCTATCTAAGCTATCTAAGAAGCCACTTAGAAAACACAGAGGCATCAGAATAGCCATTTTATACAGATACACATACATATACACACATATTAAACAGACACGTAAACTTTTTTTATATACATGTATCTTTGCTATATTTTAACCTCTTTCCTATTTTCTTCTCTTTATCTCTGAAGTACTACTATTAGTTTAATTACTTTAACAATATTTTCCATTTCACAAATGCTCTCCATACCTGTGTCTAATCTGTTTAGCAGGTTCAGTGAGGTTTTTGGTTGTTTTTTTTTTTTTTTTAATGTCCAACAACTATATCTTTCATTTTTGGAAGTGCTTTTTAGTTCAATTATCTCTGGGCCTACTTACTGTCTCTAGTCATAATACATTCTTTATTATTTTGATTCTTCAAATATTTTAAACAGAAGTTTTAAAAAATTTTTTTTTTAAAAAAAACATTCCTTATCCGCTAATTTCATTTTCTGTAGCCCTCTGAGGACTGAGCACTTTTTTGTTTCTTTCCACTGTCACTCATGATAGCTTTAGAGCTCCTATTTTATGGACTTAATCTGTGGGCATCCTTTGAGGTGTACATCAAAAGTGACTTTCTCCAAAGATAATTTGTATTTTCTTCATCAGGACTCCCGAGGTACATAATCCAGGGCCAGGGCCACTTTAATATACTTTATTGAGTTTCATGGGTAAAGTAAATCTGGGTTTCAAGTCTGCAACCCTTCAAGTGCTGTGGTTTACTAGTTCTCTGGGAAGTATTTTTTCTTACCTGGAGATGAGATGTAGACAGGATAGTTTCTGGATTGCCTCCCTCTGCTAGATAGTGGACTGACTTTACTTTAAAAATTTCCATTCCAACACTCATTCATGCATGGGATCTAAGTAATTCCTCCCATCCTACAAAGATGGTTGAAATTTAAGGCTCTAACTGAAATTTTCATAGATTGCTGGTGGGAATGCAAAAAATGGCACAGCTACTTTGAAAAATGGTTTAGCAGCTGCCTGTGAATTTAAACATACCTTTATATACAACCCAATAATCCCATACCCACACACTTACCTAAGTGAAATCAAAACCTCTGTTCACACAGAAACCTGTATGCAAATGTTTATAGAGGCTCTATTCATAGTTGTTCCAAACTGGAAATAACCCAGATGTCCATCAACTGAAGAATGGACAAACAAACTATGATACATTCATACAACAGAACTGGAATACTAACTCAGCAATAGAAAACAATGAACCACTGATACACATAACAACTTGGTGAATCTCAACATACAAACTTATGTAAATATACACACACACATATATGATTCCATTTATATAATATTCTGGTAAAGGCAAAACTACAGGGTCAGAAAACAGACCAGTGGTTGCTAAAGGCTTCGGGCGAGGAGAAGGGTTGAATACAAAGGGGGATGGAAATTTTTGGAGGTAAAGAAATGGTTCTTTATCTCAATTATAATGATGATTATAATACAGCGTAGATTTTCCAAAACTTGTGACACTGTACATTAAATGGAATGAATTTTCTTGTATGTAAATTATACCTTAATTTCTTTTTGTATTTTTTTAATTATACTTTAAGTTCTAGGGTACGTGTGCATGACGTGCAGGTTTGTTACCTAGGTATACATGTGCCATGCTGGTTGGCTGCACCCATCAACTAGTCATTTACATTAGGCATTTCTCCTAATGCTATCCCTCCCCTAGCCCCCAACCCCTGACAGGCCCCGGTATATGATGTTCCCCGCCCTGTGTCCACATGTTCTCATTGTTCAGCTCCCACCTATGAGTGAGAACATGTGGAATTACACCTTAATTTTTTAAAAATTAAAAGGAAGGAATCTAAGGCTCTAAGTTCCTGGTACTGATATCCCTCTGGCTTTCTCTCCCCTCCACATATTTGGTCCCCAAGGAATTCCTTTCATATAAGTACAATGCTGAATTTTAAAAGGTTTTTGGGATATTTTATCGAGCATTATAGGCATTTTGAAGCAGAAGGATTTTTAGAATATCTGGTCTGCCATATTGCCAGAAGCAAAAGTGTGTCATTCTTTTAAAGAACAAGACTGTCTTAAAATTTCATGGCATTTTTAAGTTTTTCAATTTATTTTGTCACTGTATCCTCATGTTTTTGTGAAGTATAATAATGCAGTTATTTTTTTAAAAATTTTGGATGCAGGAGATACACATGTAGGTTTATTACACAGGTATATTGCATGATGCTGAGGTTTAGAGCATGGATGGTCTAGTCACTCAGGTAGTGAGCATGGTACCCAACAGATAGTTTTTCAACCCATGGCGCCCTCTCTCCTTCCCACCTCTAGTAGTCCACAGTGTCTATTGTTCCCATCTTTGTGTCCGTGTGCATTCAATGTTTAGCTCCCACTTAAAAGTGAGAACATGCAGTATTTGGTTTTCTGTTCCCAGTAATGCAATTAAACCAAAGCTCAAGGAAGCAGAGATTTAGTTTTCATATCTCGACATCTACTCTAAACTGAATTAACATATAATCTGAGAAGGGAAACCAGTTTGAAGATTATCCTAAATCCTTCAGAATTGGGAGGTCAACGTTTTGAGGTCATTTGCATTCTGGATCATCCATACCTGGCAGCAAAGTGAACTGGATAATCTTGGCAAGTCACTTAACACTCTGCCTGGTTTCAAAGCGCCTACTTCATAAATTATTAGGACAAGTAAACCAGTTTATTCATGTCAAGCACATAGAAAAGCATGTGTCACAAAGTAAGTGTTCAATAAACATTAGTAGTTATTATGCCATGCCCTTCCCACTAATGTAATTATAAACGCATCTCCAATAACACGGAAAATTGAGCATTGCCTATATATATACTTCAATAAAAAGAACGTTAGTGCTTACTTTGAATAAGCCATGCTTTTGGTTGCGCTGGCCAAGCCATAAATTGATTCCTGGGGGAAGGTTGGTATCTGGAGGGTCTATCACACGCTCATAAATCCTGTAAAGACAAAGAACACAGTTACTAATAGAGAGGCTCAAAGCAGAACCAAAAGGTACATATGCTGTTTGAAGTACGCATGCCATTAGCTGCTGTATGAAGAGAAGCCAATATGTGGCACACTTTAAATGACAGATAACACAAATGCAGAGATCTAACACTTGGACACATCATCTGGGCCCCTCCTGTTTTTGTCTCCCTTCTGGCAGGGGAGGGAGGAAGAAGGTGACATTTTTGAGTGTCCACTCTGAGCAATGAACTGCCCACAAACTCTGCGAGGAAAGTGGTTTGATACACATTATAGGTGTGAAAGCTCAGATTTAGGGATTATAAATGAGTCAACCAAGTGAAGACAGCAGTGAGTAGTAGAGTTGGGATAAGAACCCTTATCCACCTGGCTCTAAAGCCACTGTACTTTCCTTTGCACCCTGCTATTCCCTGGCTTTGGTTTCTTTAGCTCCTACTCATTTCTGTAGTAATCTGAGAGAATCCTTTAAACAAATAGATTGCAGCTGCCTAGATGATCATGTTTTTAGTCTACAGAACCATGCAGCTTAAGTCATTGTCCAACCACCAAATATTTATTGAGCACTTCTTACCCTCTAAGCTCCACACTAATCAACGGAAAATAGAGCAAGAAACCAGACACACAAGGTCCTACTCTCATGGAGGAAAAGTAAGGTAAAAATTCTGTATATGAAGAAAATCCTCATCTAATCCATACAGGCACATAACTAATACAGAAGAGGTCAGGGCCCTCTAGGATCCTCTAGGATCTTTGAAGTTTCTAACAGAGCCTACCAAACAATTAATGTCTCAGTTATTCCACCCTACCAAGGTCCAGTTAGTTAGTCACAAATCTTTTATTTGTGTCCTCTTTAGAAATAATCCCTGAAACCACCCACTGATCATGAGCTTCCACCTCACCCCTGGCAAGCACCTCTCAGCACCGGATGCTCAGAAGATTCTGGATGGGGTGAGATATAGTGATCTGTAAATGAGAACTATGTCCATTTCTTGCTTTCCTGAGTCCTCGTTGAGGACTGAGCAACCGCTGTGGAATCATTCCTAGGTGTGTCCAGAGGTATAGACAGCTCATCAGTCCTCCCTGCTGTGATGGAGCTGACTGCCTCCTGCCAGAGGGTGATGTATTCCTCCGGTGGTTCTCACAAGGAAAGTGCGGAAGAACTGAAAGACTGTCCACTTGTGTCAAGGAAAGTGAGTGATTGTGAAGTTGCTGCGGTTGGGAGCTGTCACGCTGCAGCCTTATATCTTAGCTGCACAGTCCATTACTCTACTATTCCCCACTGGAAACCTGCTGTTTCCTAACGATACATGCAACGTTTTCAGCTGGCAAAGCTCCAAGCACATCAGGTCTTTCTCTACTAATTATCTTTCCATTATAAATGGAGGCTCCAAACATAATCAAGAAAAAATAAGTTTTCCTAAAAAAAAGACAGAATGTGTTTTCTTCAAAGGAATCTAACCTTTTTTGTATCTTAGAATGAACGATTTTAGATGAAACTATTTGTCAAAACTGCCTTAACACAGGAGCCGGATACATACTTCCTTTAAAATTTTTTTCCTAATATTAGTGGTAAAACTAGAAACAAGGCAAATTTACAACATAGGAGATATGCATAAGTTATAGATCAGCTTGAAATAATTTACTACAGTCATTAAGGGTGATGAATATGCAAGTTGTGAAACAAGGGAAAGTATATACAAAATAATTTTCACTGGAAAAAAGGGAATGCAAAATTATTTATGCCCTATAGAGATAATGAGGCACAAACGATGTTCAATGTTGGTAAATACCAGAAGAGTCCAGAGACAAATGGAAATCACTGTATTTGGGTGACGAGGCAGAAGCATAATTTCTATAAGGTTATTTTACTAATAAATTGAAAATGTCAAACAATTTAACTTAACCTCAATTTTAAAAGTTTTGCTTCTGTCACAGTAAGATGAGTTTTCAATTCAAAAGTTTATTTTACATATTCAATATGCTAGAAGATAAGCTCCAATGAGCAGAGTAGGCCCTTAATCAATATTTATTAAATGCATGAATTAATTAAGGAAGAAACAATCGAAGAGATCAACTTCCTATGCTACCTTATCTTGCAAAGCATAATAGCTCCGTGTGCCTCAGAAACAGTTGAAGAAGCAAACATCTGAGGCCTACCACCATCAGCTAAAGCAGGGTGACCCAGGGCACATGTGTCAAAGTGGTGTTCTCATGTCCCATGTCACACAGCCCCCGCAAAGACACCATCCTGATGCCAAGGAAGGTCTGCCGGATACTGCCTTCCTGGCAGCCCTGCCAATCTGTTCCAATCTGCATTAGGGAATTCTGTGCAGCAGGTGGAATCAACAAATAATACAGATGTATCAACATGAAGAGAGTTTAAAAACAGTATTTTTTTAAAAAGAAACCTTGCTGAGGAGGGAGGAGGAAATCTAATCATGAAGAAACATCAGATAAACCTCAATTGAAAGACAGTCCACAAAATAACTACTTGTGGTCTTTAAAATGTCAACGTCATGAAAAATAAAGGCTGAACAACAGTTGGAGATTAAAAGAGATTTAAAAAGACATAAAAGCTACATGCAAGATGGTATCCTGGATTAGATGCTAGGGCAGGGGGAAAAATCCCATAAAGGATATTATTGGGAAAATTTGAATAAGATTTGCAAATTATGTAATAGTATTTTATTGATACTCCATCTCCTGATTTTGCTAACTGGGCAGTATATACTTAAGTGAATGTCTCGTTCTTAGGAAATAGGCACTGAAGTATTTAGGGGTAGAGGGTAACGATGTTTACAACTTAACTCTCAAAGTGTTCATAATAACAATACTGTTTGTATATATATATCTCTCTATGAATACACACTTTCTCTTCCTTCCAAATAATGCAGAATCCTGGCAAATATGATTGTTCCTTGTATCACTCTTATAAGTTTTCTGTGAGCTTAAAGTTATGTTAACATTAACAGTTTAAAAAATAGAGAAAAAACCAACAAGGCCCATAATGTATGTAAACTAAAAATTCACACATGCAAAAACAATATTATCGGTTAGCTAAGGATACTCATACAATTTTCCTATCACAGGCCTGGTGGGAATGGTGAGGCAAGAAAAAGGTGAATGAATGAAACAAGAAAGGTGCATGGCACAGACTAATGCTGATAAGATAACACAAACTAAGAAATTGAATTATCACATTCCTACATGTACCCCTACAGAAGGGAAGCTATACATGCCAGCCAAAGTAAAATCAGAATCTTAGCACAAAGGCGGCTGGTCCCGGAGGGACAGTTTGGGTGGACTGGATAATGTAAAAAGGCAGGTAGGGCACAGTGATCTGTCACTTAAATCCAGTGTCACCCAAGTCAACTAAAATGAAAAGTAAAAGCTAATACAGTGAACTCCTTGCTCTCCAGTGTGGTAAGGAAATGGAACTTTCTGATGTATAGGGTATTCTAGTTAATGAGGTTTCCTTCACATCAGCAAATAGCTGATTGCCTACAATGTGTATGACACTGTGCTGTGCTGTGCTGGCTATGGGAATACATACAGGCAAATTTAGAATGGGCAAATTCTTGTCTTTAGATCTAATGCCTGAGACAGACACATGTATGGACAAACCTTATAATTCAATGCATTAAATTCAACGTTTCCTGGAAGCAGAAAGGAAAAACAAAACAAAACAAAAACCAGAATTCTGCCTGCCATAGAGAAAATTTTCCAAAGAAGGAGACACTGCACTGAGTTTTGAATGAAGAATAAAGTGGAGCTGAAAGAGCAGACATAACAGCCAGCACCTGTACCGCACTTAATGTGTGCCCATATTGTGTATCGAGGGCTTTCAATATGTTAATGTACTAAATCCCCATAACAGCACCCTCAGGTGGGTGTTCTTGGTATAGCAAGGTCAAATACCTCATCCATGGTTAAGCAGCTTGTGAGTGACACAGCTGGGATTTGAAACCAGATCCTATAGTCTATACTATTGACCACCTTGCTCTACTGCCTCTCTAGACAAGCAATGAAGGGCAGTTCCAGCCACAAAAGCCCCAGCCAAGCCACTATTTATCGAAGAGTTAAAATACAGGAAAACGAAAATAGTAAATGATTTGGTAGAATTTTTACATCAACTCTGAACAAGAGAGGACATGATTAACATTCCCTGGGATGTCTTCCTGTTACAGACAGGTTTTTTATTTCCTAAAAGATCAACATGAAAAGCTAACTCATTCAAATAAAGTAAAATTCCTAACTAGATTTACTTATCAGAAGAAAAAGGGGAAACAAGTTCATGTGTCAAAGCATGAAGGCAAGACCGGTCAGCTCTCCTGGAACCCACTTTGTTTTCCTCCTAGATTCACAGTTCTACTACACTTCCCAGCCTCCCTTGAAGTTGAGTGTGGCTATGGAATGGGAGTGGAAAGGCTGTGCCCCACTTCTAAGCTCGCCCCTCCACCCCACACAAAATAATTTAAAAACTCCCTCAGGTATCTTCCATGCTGTCTCTTTCCCTTTATCTCTTTGCTTTTTCTCCCTTTCAGCTGCCTGGAGAAGACTGAGGGCTAGGGGGTGGACAGAGCTATAAGACAGAGATTCTTGAATCCCTAAATGATGACATCAAAGGCCACCTATCAACTAGACACACCCAACTGGACTCTATTTAAATGAGAAATAAAATTCTGCGAAGTTAAGCCACTGAGAAGGAGAGGATATTCTGAAGTTGTGGCTAGTATCATTTACCCTAAAAAATATACCACGCTGAAAAATAAAAAGGTAACTGTCGTCTTTTTCATGCCCACAAAGCCAAGAGGTATCTTAGATCGTGTGGTATAGCAAAGATAACATAAATTTGGTATTAAATACATTTGGGTTCTTCATATTGCAGTTCCGTATTCTACTAAATGCATGACTTTAATCAAGTAATTTAATTTCTCTGTACTTCAATTTCCTCATTTAAAAAATAAGGATATTACTGTTGACTGTATGGATTGTCATGAGGATTAAACAAAATATATTACATGCCCTTGGCACTTAGTCGGTGCTGACATTGTGTAAGTCTCATGGGTACCTAAGAATGCAGAGCTGCACAGGTCATGTGACCCAGTCCGGCCTACTTGCTGTAGCTCTCACCAAATGGACCCACTGAGATGGGAAGTCTCAATATCTTAGATGCTTACTTATGCTTTGAATTTACAGTTAAAAGAAATGACATCACTATCACAGGGAATTTAAGGGCTTGATATTTCAATATTAAAATGCAAGAACTCATTGTCTGTTTTGCCATACATTTCCACAATTATGAAAATTTAAGTCTTAAGTTTCTTTTTTCCCTTAATAAACTTTAAAGCTAGAACAAGCTAATATGTAACAGAAAAAAAAGCATTTCTGTTGCTGTTTAATCTGATATTATGGAGAAAACTGATGATCTATTTAGATACTAAACTTTGCATTAAAACAGAATTTTTGGATAAAGTATACTTTCTACGAATCCTAAAACTGCAGTATTTTTATTATTGTAGTTTTAAAGTATCATTTTTTCAGCTTTCTTTAACTCTTTCTGGCCATAAATCGTAAACTTCTCTATGTAAATTACTCAAAGTTCTAAGCAAATATCTTATTTCTTTTACATTCTTCCAAAAATATAATCCTTTGACATTTATAAAAGTTTTATTTTTGTGGAAAGTTAATCATAACCTCACACATGATTGAAAATAGGCTCAGGCAACAGGAAGAGATGGAAGAAACAATTTATAAGATAGTGTGCTTAAACACACTATCATCAACGCCCCCCGCCCCAACACACACACACACACACACACACACACACACACACACACACAAACACACACACCTGGGCATCAATTAGCTTTTGTGAGTAAAATACGGCAGCACACTATTCTTAACACTTTCACCCACTCCAGTAGTAAGCATTTTCCTAGTCAATTTGGGATATTTAATTGGATTTAGCCAATTTATGAAAAATGTTTCTGGAAAAGTGAAAACAGCAGTAAGCAGAGGCCTGCATTTTAAGTTCTCATCTAGGACTACCCTTACATTATACATTCTTTATATATTATTTTTATGCATTCTAACCCCCCTATATGTTGGTTATTTCCTGATCTCTCAGAACCTCCCCATTTGGACGATCCATTCAGACACATTCTTCAACTCTTCAGCACATAACACGGTACCTCCCATGACCCACAGGGGTCTCCAAGACTCTGGTCGTGGCTGGCCCTGCCTTCCTAGATCACCTGGCTAAGGAAGGAGGAAATAGCTTTCCTGGTACCCTTGTGCCCATCATATCCATCCTGAAGTTGTATGTGTACTTCCTGACTGCTACTACCACCAATTATCTTCTGAGTCTGGAGGAAATGGAACAATGACCACAGCATTCCTATATCTGCTTAGATATCTCCTGCACTAGACGCCCTCCCTATCCATCCTAAATAAAGTAACTCCTAACCACCTGGTCAGTCTCCATCACTTAGCTTGCTTTACCCAGCACACTGTAAGCACCTTAAGATAAGGAGCCTCATCTGTCTTTTTCAAATCAGCATTTCTAGTATCTGGAAGAGAACCCAGCCAAATTCATACACTGAATGAATAAATGAATGAAAGTTCTCTGACTATATTCAGAATAGGAGAACTATAGTCAGATAGCTATAAAAGTTCTACTATGGCAAAACTTGAGGAGGAGCAATTTGCAACAATTAATAATCCAGACGAGAAAAATAGTCAGACGTGACACTTTACGTTATGCTAATAATCATGAGATCCATGAAGTCAATGAAGATGAGTGAAATGTAATAACCCTTTTAAAGTGTCCTCTTCCACCATCCCTACCTTGTGAGATTTATACAAGAAGCACAAAAGAAAGAGCAAGATAAACCCCTCTCACTGTTTCTCACCCAGAAAAGAGAGAGAGATAGCAAATTTGAATCTATCAGGCAGACAACTCACTAACAGGGAAACCAGAGAGACGTATTTCAGAAAGAGCAGGAAAAGCAGCTGGCAACTTGAAAATTAATTAGATCAAATGGCATCTTTTTTGAAAAGCACATGATTTACTGCTTAATCTGATTACACTGAAATCAGTCTAAATGTACCACATTCCTATAGGCTATCAGATGTAAACAATGCATTTGATCTCCAACCATCAAAAATTTCCCCTTTCTTTGGGCTGCAGAACACTCACTTCCCATTAGACATGTGTCTGAGGCTTTGTATTCACTTGAGCCATTACAAGGTGCTGCCTATTAAGTTGTATTGGGAGAATTACAGGAATTTTGCATGCCATTAGTATCTATCAATATTTTAAAGTGTAAGTATCTCATTTCTAATATCATACCATGCAACATGAAACATCTAGTCAAAAGTAAAACCTGCTTGAGAGGAATGAACAAGGCAAAGAGTAACTGCCACACTCCTTGTCAAAGCCAGTCATTGATTCAAGGGCTCACATTAGGAATTTTCTTCCCAAGGTGCAACTTCTCTTAATTCATGACTTTGGTTTAAAACACCCTCCCTAACAAGCGTCCTGTCTGCTTAAAAGACTAGGCGATATTCTGTGCAGAACTTGATTTTCTCATTAACAGATAAAGCCCTCAGAGCTAAACACAAAACAATGTGGTGGTTCAACAATACTACTTATAAAGAAATATTGGATTTTTATTTACCTGGATAAAGGAAAGTTTTTGAAGGGACTCCACAGTACCTTTCCTAATCATATAAAAGAATAAATTTCCAATATAAATCATGTGAATTGACATGTATTATGCCACTATTCAATAAGACAATATGAAGCCCAAATGAGACAGTAAATGAAGAGGTTTACCTTGGGCTTTGCCAAGAATTGAAGAGAAGCTCTCATGCTCTTGCTGAAGAGAAAAGTTGCAATGACCTTCCTTAGCTACATAGAGCCTCATCTTTACTGCCTTTTAGCTGGCATTAGTGAATCTCAAGGTGCTCCTTGGAGAATTTTTCCTATACAGAACGTAAGTTCATTCCCACCCTTTTTTTCTCCCCAATATGGTAATGGGTGAACTTGCACATGAAGCTAAGCCCCTCTTTGGGCCTTATGCTAAGGGGACATAACAGACCCTTTCCCCTCTTAGCCTCATAAGAAAAATGTGAGAATTATAACTTTCTTGAGCCCCACTAGAAAAGCAGAAGTTACGATGTCATCAGCATTACTTTTGGCACCAACAAATATTGAGCATTCATTCCATAGGCTGTTACACTCTTCAGAGCAGGTCCTCAAAGCTTACTCACTGTGACAGGGTGTTTTGCCAGTCGTGTACACTGATGAGCTGTCTGTTCAATTCCATATTAGGCTGCCTGGATGGTATTAATTATCTGCTCAAATGGAACACACAGTACATAGGGCTGAAACCAGAAGGACATGAAAGGAACGGCCCAAAGAGTAACTCTGTAGTCTCCTCCTGCCAATCTGTTTAACAAATCCAGATGACACTCAGAAAATGACAAAATGACAAAATTAAAAAATGCAACACAGGCATTATATCAGAAAACACAGACTGTAATGGGGAGAGGGACGACGGGGATAAATACAGTATGTCCCCAACAGGTAAGGACTGAATTCAAGCTGAATCCACACAAAGCACAGGAAAAAGAGCTGTAACAAGGCTCAGCGAGTTCCTTAACAGCTGTCTGTAAATACAAATGCAAACAAAAAAGAGAAGGCGCAAAGTTGAAATCTGCAAGGAGATGCCTTTGCTGTGTTAAATGAGAAGGCAGAAGTGTTCAAATGAGATCAGTAAACACTGCGGGAGGGAGTTTGCCAAAGCAGGGTGTGGACACCCTCCTCAGAGAGGAGAGAGGCCTTTTCAGAGATCAAGCCTGCGTGTGACCTGCTTCATCCCCTTAGGAAACCCTTGTCAGGTTCATGCTTTTTCTTGCCCAGCAACTGAATTTTACTGTTTTCTTTTTCTCTCCTCGTCTGTATCTCTAATGATAATAAGGGTGCTTTTTCTTCTTAACCATATTTTATGTCCCTATCATCACTCTTTCACTACTTCTTACCAACCTTTCTCTGCTTAAAATTCACGATCCAGATATCATTCTGAGATGATTGTGATTATGTACCAGGGTCAAATAACCAGCTCATATAAGTCTGTCCTAACTAGCATTTGTATCTGTGATTTGGCAAAATAATAGAAAGTATGCTTCACTGTTTATTTTTAATTTTTTAAAATTTTTGTGAGTATACAGTAGGTGTATATATCTATGGGATACATGAGATGTTTTGATACAGGCATGCAAAGAGACAGGGTCTCAAACTCTTGGGTTCAAGCAGTCCTGCCACCTTAGCCTCCCAAGTAGCTGGGACTATAGGTGCATGCTACTATACCTGGCTAGAATATAGGTTTCTTAAACATGTCGGAAAATTTGAAGCTGGTGTGATGGTTTCAATCATGACAGATTTAGCACAACACCATCAGGATTAAAAGAGATATTAATAGCCAGGAATTAGGGCCAAATCAAAAGAAATTTCACATGGAAAAAATAAAAGGGTCCAAACTTAGGTTAAATATGCTACTGAAAGACAGAATGTGAAATCTAAGGGTAAACGGAAACACATATTTAAAAAAATTTTAAAAACACACCTTTTTGGTCAACAGTGAGCTAAGATCAGCTGTCAAAAAGGATGTTGTGATCTTAAAGTGTACCATGAGAAGAAAGTAATTATCTCATTTTATTCTGAGTCAATCTGTCCAGAGATAATCACATTTAGTTCTAGGAACTTCTCAGATAATAAACAGATATACTTCAGAAGGAATCGGAAAAGATTGTGAGGACACTGTGAGCCAAATTAAGTGAAGAACAGTTGAAGGAACACAGATGTTCTGTCTGAAGAAGTAAAGATTAGAGAGGTCATAATAAGGTCTTCAAATATTTGGAGGACTATCATGTAGAAGAGGAATTGAACTTGCTCTGTGTAGCACCAAGAGGGAAAAGTGATACCAACCGGTGGAAGCTATAAGGAGGCCCTTTGAGCTCAAGATAGAAAAAATTTCCTAGCAGTCAGAGCTATAGCATACAGAGGGAAGGGGCACTCCTGGAAGGCAGTGAACTTCCAGTCTCTGAAGGATGTTTCAGCAGATGATGAAGGACAATTAGCAAGCCTCAAACTCAGAGAGATGGAGAGGCACTGCCTCAAAATTTTTAAGAGCTGCCTTTGAGTGAGCAACTCCTATAGCCCAAAAGTTTACAGACTTTATAATCCTTGCAATAACCCTAAAAGACAAGCATTGCTATACTCAATTGACAGATGTTCACAGAGATTAAATGACTTGCCTAATACTATTCAGTAAATGGTGAATTCTAAATTCAAATCCAGGTGTAAACTTCTGCCATGCCATACTGGCTTAAAACCCTCAATGAATTCTGCTATTAAAAAGTCTAGGCCAGGCAAGGTAGCTCACACCTGCAATCCTACCACTTTGGGAAGCTGAGGTGGGTGGATCACCTGAGGCCAGGAGTTCAAGACCAGCCTGACCAATACGATGAAACCCCGTCTCCACTAAAAATACAAAAATTAGCCAGGTGTGTTGGCATGCGCCTGTAATCCCAGCTACTCAGGAGTCTGAGGCAGGAGAATCACTTGAACCCGAGAGGCGGAGGTTGCAGTGAGCTGCGATCATGCCATTGTACTCCAGCCTGGGCAACAAGAGCGAAACTCTGTCTCAAAAAAACAAAAAAAGTCTAAACTCAGGCCAGGTGCAATGGCTCAGGCTTCCAATCCCAGCACTTTGGGAGGCCAAGGAGGGTGGATTGCTTGAACCCAGGAGTTTAAGACCAGCCTGGGTAACATAGCAAGACCCCTATCTCTACAAAAAAAAAAAAAAAAAAAGTTAGCCGGGCATGGAGGTGTGTGCCTGTAGTCCAAGCTACTCCAGAGGCTGAAGCTGGAAGATCCCTTGAGCCTGGGAGGTCGAGGCTGCAGTGAGCTGTGATTGCATCACTGCACTCCAGCCTGGGCAACAGAGTGAGACCCTGTCTCAAAAAAAAAATAATAAATTAAAAGAAAGTCAAATATTCAACCAGTGGGTTACACAAAGAGCATCAGTCAGGAAAAGATCATTAGAATACAGCCAGAAAATTCCCATTTGTGTCTTACCTTTACTTTCATGTTTTGTGACTTGGGACAAGTTACTAAACCTCTCTGAGTCCTTGGTTTCTTCATCCATAAACCTTTAATAACAACATCTACACACAGGATTTCCCGTAAGCACAAAACATCATGTGCTTTGTAAAAGTACTTTGAAAAGTCTAAAATGCTTTTCACAAATGAAACATTATTAATGTTTTTAGGTGAAATCAATGCCTTTATCTTTACAGAATAATCTAAAAGATATTTTAGTTTGAAATATTTTCAGACAAAATACCAAAAACCTCATTGAGACCACTTGGCTCAACTGGTTAGAACACAGTACCTAGTGTTAGCTTCACAATTTCTGTAAAAGAGGAGCTTAAAAGCCACAATCTGATAGGAAAGAGAGGGGAGCATTAACCTCTGAAATCACTCTCTAGATGGTGCCATTGAGGGTACATCAAGACCATAGTCATCGGTCCCATCTTTTCCAGGGGTTCAGAGCAAAATGTGCTGCTCCTAGTGTTCAATTATACCCCAGGCTAGCTGCCTCCAAAATATTTGCTGATGCTCACAAGTGGGTGATAAGTTAGGGCAAGCCCATATTATTATTCACCTAGATGAAGATTCAGATATTATGTTCCAGTGATAATAAATCAAAAGACCGCTGCTCACATAAAACAGACATTGGTAACCAGGACTCTCAGGGTTGGAAAGAACACTGAAGGCCTTCTGATCCAACCTCTATCTGCTACTTGTTATATTAATCTATAAGAATCCGAAAGCCATCTGTCATTCAGTGAGCATGTGTGACACTCTCGTGTAATAGTTTAAAGCTTCCCAGCGCAAACAAATGTCTCCCCAAAGGCCTGATGATTGAGCATTCCCAAACAATCCATATGAAATATATCAGGGACTAGCAGTTATGGTAAGGAACACAGGAATTATTTTGCTCCCTCTCCATGCAGTCTTTGCACAGCATAGACTACACACACACACACACACACACACACACACACACACACACACACACACACACACACCTCAAACACTGCCATCTCCACATTCAGGCATGGATTAGTATTCTTTGACTTTTTGACTTTTTCAGGACTTCGAAAACCACCAAAGGTCCCTTGGCAATTCCCAAACTTTACTAGGCAGTAGGATAGCCTCATAAGCTTTTCAAAAATACAAATTCATAGGCCCCTCACAAAATCAGACTTATAGGTGCCAGCCTGGCCCCATGTGGCTCACACCTGTAATCCCAGCACTTTGGGAAGCCAAGGTGGGCAGATCACTTGAGCCCAGGAATTCCAGACCAGCCTGAGCAACATGGCAAAACACCATCTCTACAAGAAATATAAAAATTAGCTAGGCACGGTGGCATGTACCTGTGGTCCCAGTAACTCAGGAGGCTGAGGTGGGAGCGGGAGAATCACCTGAGCCCAGGGAGGTTGAGGCTGCAGTGAGCCCAGATTGCACCACTGCACTCCAGCCTAGGCAACAGAGTGAGACCATGTCTCCAAGGGAAAAAAAAAAAAAAAAACAATCTCTGTAGATGCCTCATTTGGCATTATCTGCCCTTGAGCAGCAGAGTCAGGTTTGACTGGGAGCTCCTGCCCCAGCCCCCACTACGGCCAAGCAAGCCTATGATGGAAGTAGTTGGGCCTCTTCTTACGGCATCTCCCAGGCAAAGCAAGAGGCATAGGGAGGGGATTTTCCTCTGCAGGACCATTCCTAGAGGTTTTTCTACATGACTGAAAAAACAAACGAGAAAGCAGTACTAAGAAAAGAAAAATTCCTACAGCGTCCCACCATTTTCAAAGCATTATGAGGAAATGAAAGAGTTCTCCTGACTATGCCCATTAATAACAGTTGTTTGGATGATGGATGAATAGACAGATTAGATAGACTGGACAGATAGATAGATACATAGATAGATAATATATAGGCAGGCACTTGTAAATTTATTTTGACAAGAATAATACTATATCCCTGTCCTCCTAGAGCCTGCATCGTTGGGCAGATGAACAGCAATACAAATAAATAACTTTATTTATTATAAAATTAAAGTGAGCTGAATATTCTCCATTTGTCCTGGCCAGATATGCTCTCCACCCCTCTTTGCCTGGCTTTGAGTTACAGGAGACTGATCTGTAGCAAAAGTTCCTCTCCTTTTGGTTCCACTTGGTTTCAGTCAAAGGGAAGTACTAGCAGGAGGGCAGGAAGGGATTGAGGTTGGAGTACTAATTAATTAACATATTAAGGGCATAGAATAGTATTAGCTGAATAATGGTAGCCACTTCTATTAAGAACAAAAACAAAAAGTGAAGAAGGTCCCTAAGTCCCAAGCGGTGCTTTAATTTTTTTCCTCTTTCTCTCAGCTGCTGTCTACTATCTTCCCAATATAAAAGTGCCAAGACAAACTTGATTGTTTTTTAATCATGTTTACAGAGAGGACAACTTGTGTGCCTTGACTTCTGCTTTGTAGCAAGCACACTGAATTATTCATTTAGTCTGGGGCTCTTTCTTTTAAAAAGTAATCATCATCTTCTTGAAAGAAATTTTTATTTTTTCAGGCTATCAGTCCTGTCAGACTTTAGAAGTTCTCAATCACGGAAGAAGAGCAAAGCAATTTAGATAAAATTTCCTGTTTGAAGGAAGACTTTTGTTATTAAATGTGAGGCATTCCATAGTAACTGCCAGCTGTTTAATCAAAAAGTTATTGTTCATTGTGGAAGAAAAATTGGAGTTTGGAAAGCAATGGGCTACAAGCTCGGAAAGTATCTGATGAAGTTCCAAATCCTTTTCAAACTCCAACTCATCATTTAAACCATAATGGCCCATTTCTGGTAAGGTACTTCATGGATGATAATAAGAAAATCACTGAGATGACTGAGATCTCCTATCATCTCTTTAATTATCTCCTTTCTTGATGGCCCCTTCATGTTCAGGTTATGGGATATAAATTAAAGACAGTTGCCAGAGACGTGTCAAATAAGCCTGTTATTAAGGACACACAAGTGACTCCTTTCATTTCAAAGACCAAATGAATGATAAAATAAAAATTAAACGGGTGAGAGAATTAGAAGAAGGAAAAAACTGTGTAGTAGTAAGAGAAAGTTTTGAAGACAACCAATGGGAAAAGAATAAGCCCAAGAGTTAGAGGCCTCTATTCTAAATTCTGGATTTAACCAGTAAACTTGGGATGTAGCTTTAGACAAATCATTTCCTCTTCCTGGATTATTTCCTTACCTCTCACATAAAGAAAATGATGCCTGCCCTACTTACCTATTTATGTTGAGGCTCAATGAGGCCATGAACAGTAATTGCTTTGAAAATGTCACCAATACAAACGTAAAGTGGCATAAGTGAAGTGATATTAAGTCACCTGAATGTTTACTGATTTTCCACATCCTTCCATTGATCCAGCTACATCCCTTTCCTTATGTTCATTCCATGAGATAATCTGGTAACCTTTTAATAACCTCACCTTCTTTGCTTAAGGTATTCAAGTTGATTTCTGTTACTTACAACTAGAGCATCCTAACTAACACAAAAGTATGCAGGAAGATACACTGTAAGGCAAGCAATTCTAAATTCAAATGAAGCACTATGGTAAGTCTTGGCATGACCACTCACCAGTACACATAAAGTTAAGAATTCTGTTCTTCTCACCATATCTGGTACTTACCTCACTTATACCCTGTGATGTAATCAGCATTTTATAGATTCAGGTCAACTGAAAAGCAGAAACCAGCTCTTATTTGCCTTGGCATCCTCAGTACCTAAAGCAGTTAATGGCACAAAATATATGCTCAAGAAGAGTGGTTTTCATTTCACTTATTTTTGCACTTATGCACTCAAATTGTATCCATCTGATCAGTTCCTGTACACAGCCATCTCCCTACAACTGTATAATGTTGATCAAATGGATGAACGGGCTCAGTCCTCTCTGCCTCTTACATTAATTGTCCATCAGCACTTTCAATACCAGGTTGATGTAAAGGTTGAAATGCAAATTTTCATTTGAAAGAGGATGTTTGGAATAGCTGAAGAATTACTCAGGTAAATGCCATACTACATTTCCATGCATAAATGAAAATTTGTATGCACATTCCCCTAGTCTCTTTAACCTCTCTTCATCCCTTTATATAGATCTCATAAACAATGCTCTCTCTCAGTAACATGTAACTGACCGGGCATTACTAGGCACTTAATACTAACACTCAAGAAACATCAATTAAGTGAATGAATAAATGAACTACTTGATGAAATCTACGGCCTTACGAGCCTCTCCGCTTCACTTTACAGAGACTGAATTGTTAAATATTGGCAATTCCCAAAAGTTTCATATACTCTTTTGCTTCCACCCACTGGACCCTTGGTTCCAGACACCTTCCTAGCACTTCATTAGCTATATAATACACCAATATTTAACTCAGCTGTCAAACTGGGAAGTGTTTACCATTCAATTTTTCCTCTAGTTTTCTTGAAAATGCTACTTTTGCCTTGTTTTGTACATCGCAGTAAAAATATCTAATGGCAACCTGAACTTTTTTCCTTTGTGAGGTCTTTTTGCCTTAAGATCATGAAATTTCTTCTCTTTTATATAAAATTTTATATGAAATTTAATATAAAAGTAAGTTTCATATTTTATAAAATTTTATATAATTTTATAAAATTTACTTTTACTAGGATGTATTTCAGACTTTATTTTACAGATTGATTTTCCCAGATTTATAATGGACCAGCTCAATATGTACATTTGGGTTTTGTTTTATTTTCTTGCATTGCAATTTTTAATAGCTTTATTGAAATATAATTCTTTCATTTACTCATTCATATAATTCACATACAATTCATCCATTTAAGCTATATATTTCAATGTTTTTGATATATAACATTAATTTTTTTAATTGTGATAAAATGTTTATAACAAAAAATTACCATTTAACCATTGTTAATTGTACAATTCGGTGACATTAATTACATTCACAATGTTATGTAATTATCATCACTATCTATTTCCTTAACTTTTTATCATCCCAAACAGAAACTCTGTAACCATTAAGCAATAACTCTCCATTCACCCTCTCCCCAGCACTTGATAACCTCTAATTTACTTTCTGTCTCTATGAATGTTCCTATTCTAGATATTTCATATAGATGAAATCTTACAATATTTGTCCTTTTGTGTCTGGCTTATTTCACTTAGCATAGTGTTTTCAAGGCTTATCCATGTTGTAATATGTATCAGAACTTCATTCTTTTTTATGGTTAGATAATATTCCATTGTATGTATATACCACATTTTGTTCATTCATTCATGGATAGACACTTGATTCCACTTTTTGGCTACTATAAATAATGCTGCAATGAATAAAGTATCTGTTCAAGTCTATGCTTTCAATTTCTTTTGGTATATACCAGGGAATGGAAGTGCTGGGTCATATGATAATTTTTTTAGCTTTTTAAGGAACTACCAAACTGTTTGTCATAATGGCTGTACCATTTTACATTTCCACTAGCAATACATAAGGGATCTAATTTTTCCACATCATTATCAACAACTGTCATCTTCTTCTTTTAAAAAAAAACTATAGACATCCTAGTGGATGTCTATCTCATTGTAATTTTGATTATCATTTTCTTAATGACTAAGGATGTTCATGTACTTATTGGCCATTTGCCTATCTTTTTTGGAGAAATGTCTTTGCAAGTCCTTTGCCCATTTTGAATTGGGTTGTTATTGAGTTGTGTGAGTTCTTTACATATTCTGGATATCAATCCCTTACCAGATATACAATTTGCAAATATTTTCTCCCATTTTGTGGGACATCTTCTTACTCTCATGAATAGTGTCCTTTAATGCATAAAATATTTAATCTTGATGAAGTCTAATTTATTTTTTATTTTATTTCCTTTGATTTTGGTATTATATTTAAGAAATCATAGCCAAATTCAATGTCATGAAGACTTTATGTTTTCTTTGAAGAGTTTTATAGTTTGGGTACTTACATTGATACATTTTTTAGTTAATTCTTGTACAGGGTATAAGGTAAAGCTCCAATTTCATCTGTTTGCAAGAGGATATCCAGTTTCCCACCATCATTTGTTGAAAAGTCTTTTTCCCACTTAACAATATTGACATCCTTCCTGAAAGTCAATTGATCCTATATTTGAAGGTTGTTTCTGTGTTCTCTATTCTGTCCTATTCTACGTGTCTATCTTCATGCCAGTATCACAGTAAGTGTTATAGCTGTGTAGTACATTTTGAAATTGGGACGTGTGAGTTCTTCAAATTTATTCCTCTTTTTCAAGATTGTTTTGGCTATCTTCCAATAAAATTTTAAATATTAGTTCTATTCGGTTATTTCATTTTGCTTCTTCAGGGACTTCAATTATACATATTTTAGATAATCTGTATCTATCTTTTTTGTTGACTATTTTCTTTCTGATTCTTTTTATTTTCATTCTCCTGGTTATTTTAATGCCTCTTTTTTAATGTCCCCTGTAATTCTTTCAGTTGAACATATTCTCCTTTGGGGGTTTTATTATTTTCTTCTTCATTCCTAAAATGATTTTGTCTTTTTTTAAAATTTCTTTTCTGTATTAAATCAATTCACATTTTACATACTACTATTTTATATACACTCTTCCTCTGAGTTTCTTAATTTTTGATTAAGGATGGGTTTTCTTAGAGATTCTAAAGGTTTGTTAAATGATGTTTAATTCAGATTGATAATATTTTATCACAGTTGTTTTCTACTTTGGGTTTTTTTTTTAAATTTATATCAGCTGAAATATTTTCTCATTTTATTTTTATAGTAGTTTTGTATACATGTTTCTGCTCTTTTATTTTCATTTCATAAAGTTTCATTTTCAGGTACATTAAAGTGTACAGTATTGTCTGCCTCCAGTTATGCTAAAAATATGGATATGTATACTTTTATTTTTTATCCTTGTTGATCTATACGTGTTTGGGAAATAATGTGGAGTGATTCAGGTGTAAGCAAATGCCATTTTCATAGAACAATCTGGACATAAGGGAAACTTTCCTTTATCATCCTTCATGATACTCCAAGCTAGGTTAATAACAGCACCTCTGTATTCTTATAGCATTCCTACCACACTATGGGTAGCACCTTCTGTATTGATACAGAAATCATTTATTTATCTACATCCTGGACTCCTGAAAAACTTGGCACTATTCACAATAGCAAAGACATGGAGTCAACCCAAATGCCCATCAACGATACACTGGATAAAGAAAATGTGGTACATATACACCATGGAATACTATGCAGCCATAAAAAAGGAATGAGATCATGTCCTTTGCAGGGACATGTATGCAGCTGGAAGCTGTTACCCTCAGCAAACGAATGCAGGAACAAAACACCAAACACCACATATTCTCAATTTTAAGTGGGAGCTGAATGATAAGAATACATGGAAAAATGGCAGAGGAACAACACACACTGGGGCCTATCAAGGGGTGGGTGTTGGGGGAGAGGGTATCTTGAAAAACAGCTAATGGATTCTAGGCTTAATACCTAGGTAACGGGATGATCTGTGCAGCAAACCACCATGGCACACCTCTACCTATGTAACAAACCTGCACCTCCTGCATATATACCCTGGAACTGCAAATAAAAGTTGAAGAAAAAAAAAAACTCAGACCTTTTCTTTAGTATGTGTGGTTAGGACTGGACTCTTAATTGGCTTTATATCATTACTCTGCCACTGACTAGCAACAACAACCTTGAGGAAATGAGTTATTTTACCATCTTTTTCTAGTTTTCTCATCTGGAAAACGTGAACAATAGTAGTACCTACCTTATATGGTTCTTGTGAGAATTAAGAAAGAGGGCACATTTAAAGTGCATAGACCAGTGTTCAGCATATAGTATTTAATATCATCATCTCTTTACTCTCAGAAACTAGTGAAGGACAAACACATTTTTTTAAAAAACTCAATAAATGTTGAACTAAAAAATGGTACAGATTTTTGTGTCTTCTCGATTGTAATAGCACCTAAAATACAGCTGATATACAATTTAGCATTGCACCAGGCAGTATTGTGTGTTACAATCTACTAATCAATGTGTTGGTTTTATGTTCCAAATAAGATCACAGCTTATTATAAGATATAATAATATATATAGATTCTATATCTCCTATAGCATTCCACCGGCAAAAAAAAAAAAAAAAAGCAAGCTTGACAATTGCTTTTTTGAAAGATATAATATTAATTTTAAAAACACACAAAAAAGAAAGATACAGTATTTTGATCCTCACTTACATTCTGGACAGATCTCTCTGTGTTAGAACATAAACTCTAAAGAGAAACCTACAGCTACTTTCTTATGCCTCACCATCTCTTCCCCATCAATAAGATTACAGTATAATAATATCCAAGTCTAACTCTTCCAAGCTAAGAGGGTTTGACATAGTCATTTAACCTCTTTATGAAATTGGGAGGTGATTGATTCCTCCCAGGTGTTATGAAATATAGAAATAAAATAATGTCTGTAAATCAGGAAGCCTAGCTTGTAGTAGCTGCTCAAGAAATAACTCTTAGTCCTCTTCCTCAACTCTGCCTTCCACTTCATCCCACTTGCTTAGTTTGACTAAGTCTACATCATTGACCTGATCCCAAATGAGAAAAAGGCCCAGCAGATATCCCTGTTATCTGCTTATTGTAAAACAATCTCACACATATTCTTCTGGCCCTGCAAACTTGTTTGAACAAGCGACTCCGCTGCTTGGCCCCTTGGTGACTCTCAGAAAATCAAGGACATCAGCTTCATTTTTTGTTTTGATTTGGTCTTGTTTGGTTTTGTACCAATAGCATATATAATTCAAAGTGCTCAATAGTTAGTAATATAAGATACAAAGGAAGCAACACAGCATTGCCATTAATTCTTTCCTTCAACAGATATTTATTACCCACTATGGTTTATGCATTATGCTAAATTCTGAACAATCTTTGCCCTCTTTTGGGAAGGTATAAAAGGAGAAGGTGAAAATACACAGTAATCAAATAAATACAGGAATCAAAAAATACGAAGAAGAAAATAAAACAGAATAAGTGGGATGGTGAGTTACATGCCAGGGGAGTTTCTACTTTAGAAAGTTTTATGGATGAGATGGCATTTGAAAAGAGACTTCATAGAAGAAATGAAGCAAGATATGAGAATGTCTAAAAGTATTAGAGGAACAACAAACAGCAAATGCAAAAGACACAAAGGAGTGAGTAGGGAATGTTCAAGGAACAACATCAAAGTTCAAGGAATCAGATGTGGTTGGAGCAGAGTAAGCAGGAAAGAGAATCGTGGGAAATGAAGTTGGGAAAACAGCAAGGGGCTAGATCACTTTACACTTATAGGTCATCCTATGGCTCAATCTTTTATTTTGAGATACAAAGTTTTAAGAGTTTTGAGGAGAGAACTGATGTTATCTAATTTGAATACATTACTCTGGTTGATGGGTTAAGAATAGGTTGGGACACAGCAAAGGTGAAAGCAGGGAAACTTGTTGCAATAGTCTACAACAAGTTTGTAGTTGTGGACCAGGCTGGTGGTTGTAGAAGTGGTGAAAAGTGGTCAGATTCTTGATATATTATGAAGATAAAATTAATAGAATTTACTGATCATTATATTTAGCATGTGAGAAAAAGTAACGAGTGAAAAAAATTACTGCAAGTGTTGGGTGGCCCAGTAACCCAGTGAAGAATAATTTTCAAGGATGGGGTGATTCATTACGTCAAATGCAGCCGACAGGTCAAATAAGATGAAGATGGAGAATTAACCGCTGGAAATGGTACTATGGAGGTTTCTGGTGACCTTAATAAGAGTTGCTTTGTGTGGTATGATAAGGATCAAAACGTGACTAGGGTTAATTCAAGAGAAAATGGAATGGGCAGAAGTGAAGGCAGAGCATTTGCCAGCTCTTCTGGGGAATTTTACTATAAAGAGAAGCAGAGAAATGGGAGTATGGCTAGAGAGAAATACGGGATTAGAGGAAGATTTTTATTTACATCGGATGGATTTATATAATGTATACAAGGCTGCTTGAGATGGTTCTGATGAGGGAAAATTGATGATACTGGACAGAGGGCACAAGGGAAAGGGGTGGCCTAAATTGGAGCATGGACAGTCCCTGTAGTGATGGAAAATGCAGAGTACAGAGCAGGCAGGTGCATGGAGATAGTGACAGGAGCCAGTAAGCTACTCTTCTAATTGTTTCTATTTTCTGGGTGAGGCAGGAAACAAGTTTATAAACTGAATGTGAGGAGAGGGGAGGATTGTTGAGGGTGTGAGAAGAGAGGAGGCAGCATGAAATAGTCACACTGGCAAAGTGTGAGAATATGATGGCTTGGGAGTCATGAAGGTCTGGGTTTCAATCCCACCTCTAACGCACCTCCTGCTTCTGGGACCTTAAACAGGCTAAACTTCCCTGATCCTACTGTCTCAGAGTCAAAATGGAAATGAAGATGCCTTAAAAACATCTGCTCTCACACCACACAGGATTGTTCTGAAGGTCAAATGAGATGCTATATGTAAACCCCTGACACACAGTGAACAACTTATCAATATTATTCGGTCCTTTTCGACATCCTCTTTCTTCTCTTCCACCCTCCCTCTATTTCTCTGTGTTTACCTAAGTATATATGAGTGAGGGCAAAATAAATGTCTCATTCGCAATTCAGAAATTTTAAAAAAGGAATTTTGGGACTCTTTCCAATTCTAATATCCAACCAAATAAGTCAGCCAAGAAAACGAATATTTGATTGGTTGCTCCTCTGTATCCAAAGTGTGCAGGTACTGGAGTAGAAGGATCTCAAGACATATGTGATTATTTTTTCTCAATTAAATAACCTTATGGCATAGGCAGAAAAAAATAAATATAAGAAGGAAAGTTATTCTTCCATATGCACACCGTACTCTCTTAAACACAAACACTATGCATCCTTCAAGCCCAACTCTATGCAAACTAATAATAATTTGAGGATACCCAGAGATCAGTAAGTTCAAACTCCTCATTTTGCAAATGATACCCAGAAAAGGGAAGTTCTTTCAAAGATCACCACAGAGTTGAATAGCAAGAGAAAAGCTGGAACCCAAGTCTTCTCACCCACTGTTCAGGATTCACTGAATTTTAGTTCATAAATGTCTCTTCCTCTTTCTCCTCCTCCTCATCCTACTACTGCTGCTAACAATAATAACAACATTTGCTGACTGCTTACTATGTGCCCAACTGCTTTCCATGCATTACTTCAGTTAAACCTATGATGTAGAGTCAATCATCATCTTTTTTTTAAAGAGAAAACTGTGGCCCAAATAACTTAGGCAAAAGGAAACCATTGAGAAATTAGGGATCTGAATATGAACACAGCCTTTCTCTTAAACCTCTGTTCATTCTACTTTCCCCTCATTTCCACTGGAAGTCAAGTCTCCCATTTTCTAATTTTGTAACAGTTGATCTGTGCCTTTGCTTCTATTAGGGTCCTGAGTATTTAACGTCTTGGAGTTGTGGGTTTATGCCTGCCCATTGCTTCAAAGTTGTGGAAAGATATTAGACATTAGATGTGAGCTCCTTAAAGACCCAGAATTCTGTCTTGTGCCCAACATAGCCAACTATGCATAGTAATCCTTCCCTCATTTATTAATTCATTCAACAAATATTGTTGAATCTCCACTCTGTGCCAGGCATTTAGCCAAGTGCTTGGAACTCAGCATTAAAATAAGTTCAAGGAGCTGATTTCCTTATTGGAGGCAAGGGGTACAGGTAGGAAAGAATGACACACACCATAAAACTGTAAACAGGTAACTGATCAAGATAATTTTACACAATGATAAGTCCTTCAAAGACAATAAAAGAGGATGAGGTGATTGACGTGATAAAGAGTGATCTGCTATAGTGGGTGCTACCTCCCTCCAGAAGTTCATGCACAAGGCCTTCCAAGGAAATTTCCAATATAAATGCCATGGCCATTTCCTTTTAGCCACAAATGTCAGATTATCCAGACACAAATAACAGGATTTACTCTTGCCAATACTGCACTCTCTGCATGTTGAAAAACAAAAGGCCAGAAATTGGCCTTTTCACCTGTTTCTCAGCACCATTTCAACAGCTTCCTCCTTTTGGACCACATAACTGTATTTTCCGAAGGCCTTACCATAGAGTCCATCTTCCCAGAGGCTAATGTCATCCCTACATAATTTGCCTGTAATTGGAGGAGCTCTCATCTGTAGTCCAGATGAGTTGGACCTGTGGGCTAAGGTGAATGGAACAGGAAGTCTTGTGGCATCAGCTTTGGAGGGTATTTTGTTGGGTCCTATTCTCCTGCCAGACATGCTTCTCATTGGCTGTGCTGAGAAGCAGGTGATGATGCAGAGTCCCATCTGGAGACCCAAATGCTCTAGCCTCAAAGCCTTCTGCTTTCCCCAATTCCCACTTCAAGCTCCTCGCACATCACAAAGATAGTAACTCCTCCTTTGTGCACAGTACATTACAGTTTATATAACATTTGTACACTCTTTGTTTCTTCCTTGAAGGCAGGAGGTGGGAGGGTGATAGAGACAGAAGCAAGAAAATGACTGCCAGCCCCATTTTACTGAAAAGAAACCCAAGATTCAAGGGAGTTAAGAAACACACCCAAGGGCACACAGCTGGGAAGTGGTGAAGCCAGAGAGAGAGCCAGGGTTTCTGAATTAGGATCTGTAACAGTCAGCGTCCTGGTGGGAAAGTCAGTATACTGTGCTTTGGTCATTTGCAAAGAGGATAATAGATTAAAAGGGATTGTTTACAGAAGTACAGGCCAGGAGTACATGAACTGCGAGGGATGGTGGCACCTTACAGTTTGTAAAAAGAAAATGGGAAAACCTCTTCCCTTTCTGGCATAAAAGGGCAAGGAAGCCAAAAAGGACCACCTAATACGGTCTGTGGCTTTCCGTCAAAGGTCACAGCCAGCCCAAGGTGACCCCACAGAGAAGGAGACAGGGCAATAGATACCTTCTCCTCCTCCCTTCCCCGGCCTGTTCTTCCTGCTAATAAAATTCAAAATAAATCCAGACGGCAAAGCAGCCCACAGATGCAGCCCACGCAGGTCAGCCTGCTCAGACACAGCAGAGTGAAGGGAGGGGAGACAATGTTTCCAGAGAAGCCAGCAGAAGATACCCAGCTCAGACTCCAAGACTTTTCCAGCACCCCACCCGGCCTCCTGCTTGAGGGATGATTGCAGCTGATACCTGAGCACATCCTCTTTTGAAGGAGGTGACATTTTGGCTAATCCTAGTGATTTTTCATCTTGCAAATACTGGGTCACCTTTTTCATGTGGTGCTTAGCAGGGATGAGCTTTAGAGCAAGGCTCAGTCATATAATTTGTGCGTTTAACAGCTTCATGTATCCTGTAAAAGTTGTATTCGTATTCATCTCCAGAATCTGAAATCTAGATTTCAGAGCTCCTCCAAGTGAAGCCTTAAGCTCAACTGCAGATATAGATTTCCACTGCTGCATAGCTCTAACTCCAGAGAGGTCCAGAGCAACCATCCCCCAAACTATCATTGATACAACTTGCCGTTAAAGGAGGGCAGGAAAATAAAAATATCAGTGTGTATCAAAAAGTCAAGGTCAGGGAGACTAGTAAAGCAAAGTCAGAATCTCCCCTGAGGTCAGGAAGGGCTGTCCTGCCAGTGAGGATGCTGTACAGGAGGACTGGCAGGAGGACCCAGGAAGTTCTGAACTCAGTACACAGGGAAGGAATCCCAACAAGTTGCCAAACTGAGTAGGTATCAAAATCTAGGGATTGGTGAACTAAAAAGGCAAGCGCTGACAGGATCAAGAGATAAAAGTAAGTGTGAAGTCAGGCTTGGGTAAAAGCTGCAATCAGGCTCTGGCGTAGCTGGGCCTGCCATGGCCCTTTATATGTATAAGGAACACCTATGTTGAAAGGGCCTTTAAGAGGGCAGCAGCAACAGGCAGACAGGTAGAGGCCGGGTTTCCCAAAGTGAAGGCCAACAAGATTGAGCCCTGCCAATTGGGACGATGGTCTCTGGAGGCAGGAGGCACTCTGGCCTCTCAGAACCACTCATATTCTTTCCCTTCTTTGATCATGGCCCTGTCTTTTGAAGATGCCCTGATGGCAGGAACAGCCATGTATCAAAATGATAAGGAGATGTTGGTCAAAGGATATATAATTACAGTTAGACTGTGAATAAGTTCACAAGATATATAGTATGGCATGGTGACTAGAATTAATGAAGTATCTTGTAGCCTTGGGAAAATGCAAAGAGAATAGATGTTGTGTTCTCACCACAAAATTTGTAACTTTGTGAGAGAATGCATCTGTTAATTAGCTAGTTCTAACCATTCCACAATGTATACATACTTCAAACAACCTGCTCTACACAATAAATACATACAATTTTCTGTCGATTTAAAAAAAAATTCAATTGTTAAAAAATGACTCTTGAATAACCAGACACTGGTATTATCTCCTATATTTTGTCCTTGGCGGTTCACTTCTGCTTTTCTCAGATGAGAAAGAATCATAGTCAGATTTAGCATCCGAATCATCATGATGGCACATATTAAACACTTACTTACAAGACACAGTGCTAATTTTCCAGAGGAAAGCATCTAGAAACAATGCCAAGGATGGCAGAATCAAAGGACACATAGGGTGTCCCTCCTGCATGTCACTTCTGAGCTACTGACTCATCCCAGGCACGGCTTTATCTAAACTTCTGAAGTAAACATTATATATCCTTATCATTTCAGCTACTGTTATTAGCAACCAGGAGTGTCCTATTTGATCTAAATGCACTGTCACATTTAATTCTCACAGTCACTTGAGGGAGGTACTCTGTCCCATCTTATGATTGAGACTTAGAAAAGTAACTTGGCAAGGGTAGCATATCTAGTGGCAGAGCCAGACTTGAAACTCAGTTCTGTCCAACTCCAAAAGCTCATGCTCGTAACCACTAAACTACACTGTCTCTCATTGTGCTCACCTGATGTCTGACCCTGGCTAGCACTAGCTCCATTTCAGCCACACAAAATAAGATTGAGCATTATGACCCTGCTCGGAGCACCTGACTCTTATCACAAACCCAGTTCAATCTTGTTACTCCCATCTCAGTGCAGGATAATTGCCATGGTCTCACCTAGCTATGCAGCTGAGACAGGACATGCTGATCCAAGGGCAGGGGCTCTTGGCTCCCTGCCCTGTTTCTATAGTCACTGCTGTGTGTGACAGGAAAGAGAGATGTATTGTAGCCCAAAGCAGGAGGCTAGAGGCTTGCAGGTGAATACTGCTCCACACACTACCAAGGGACAAAGCAGCCCCAGGCTACCCTGCAAGAAACCAAACAGCCCTCATTCCTGCTGAATATGTTCCCGCTGCAGATCAATAGCAGATCAGGCTGATATTCTGTTAAATGAAAATGCAAGGTGAAGAATAACATATATAATGCTATATCATTATTGGGGGAAAAAAAAACGTGTTGTGTATGCAAAGAAAAAATCTGAAGAACAGAAACAAAACTGCTAATAATGACCACTTCTGTGCAATAGGATTAAGGGCAGGGCAATGGGTATTGTATAGCGTTAAACACTTTGCACCTTACATAATTTTTAAAAATTAAAGAAAAACATATCCATTGATCTTCACACTAAGGCTACACCAGTATAGCCTGGGAGTCATGAAATCCTGCCCAAAGAGGTTAGTCTAATGGGCTTGAATGAGGCCCTTACTTTGAGCTTCAAATTTTACAAAACAGACCCACAGGATTTAAAGACGGAGATATGTCCTGTGCAGGCAAAACACAAGTACCCAACTGTGTTTGTTCTCCATCAGGGGTACACATCCCTTCACCCTACCTGTGATCAGTTTATGTTCGTACTCTATCTGTAAATTAACTTCGCCTCCACTCCTTCACACCTGCCAGAGCTCCCGCTGACACAGGCCACATGCAAATTCAACTTGAGAGCGAGGCACAGTTCACCTTGTGCTGTGAATCAGACCAGGAAATCACCGAAAGCCTCAGATAAATTAACTGCCTTCCTGAAGAAGAGAACGATACTCGAAAGTTCAAAGCAAAAACTGCTAGGATTACTTCATCTTCACCTTTCCTTGTGCCTGATATTCATAAAGCACACTGAAAGTTACAGCACACATTCACGTGCAGGCTCTCATTTGAACCTCACGACACCCCTGTACACGTGGACTGGGTAGAAATGATGCCTATACAGATGAGGAGACTGAGGCAAAGAAATAGGAACTCACTAATGAGGCCGTCGAGAATGCGAGGATCAGTGACCACAAGCTAGGAATCCAGATCCCTAGAGAAGCTTTGCCATTTATTCATTCATTCGGGTATTCGCAAATATTTGCTGAATACCCATTAGGTGGCAGCTCTATGATCGGCATTTTTGAAACAATGGTGAGCTCATAGGGTGCTTATGGCCCACAGGAATGGCAGACATCAATCACATGATCAAAAATTACTGTGTTGAAAAGCAAACACTATTTTATGGTAAAAGCGTAAAACACAAGAGGCCCCTTTCTGTTAGCCTGAAAAATAAGGATGTGTAGGAGTGAACTTGACATCCTAGAAACAGCATTGTGCAGAGGTTCTGTGGCTTAAGTGAATATGATACTTCTAAAGAACTAAAAGAACTCGAAATCAGAAAAAGGCAGAAACCAATGTAAGGAGAAACTACAGAAGGAAACATGGACTAGACTACACACAATTTTTGTAAGCTATATTAAGGATTGTGACCTTTATCCTAAAGCTTATCAGAGGCTATTAAGCAAGCTTAATTGTGTGTTGCAGTGGGTAGGGAATAGGATGATCAGGTTTGCAGTGTTAAGTCGTTATGTATCAACCTAATGTCCATGAAAAATTGCCATCCATGAAAATTACTCAGAATTCAATGTGTTCCCCTACCTCCTGTGCTCTCTTATTAGTTCCTGCAGCCTCTAGTACATATCTAATTAGGTGCCAATAAAAGAAGCAATAATGACAAATGCTCTCCTAAATGGGGGTCTCCTACTGCCCAACCCTTGATTTCACCACCAGTGGTTTTTAATGAGACCTTCAATTGTAAAGTCCCCTTAAAGAACACAGAGAATTTGTCACCTTGAGGTAGCAAATATCAAAATTTATATCGAAGCAGTGTAAAACCACATACGTAACACTGGAGACTAGTGTAACGTCTATTCCACATTTGAAGAAATGACCAAATGGCTCATTTGCAGTCAGCATGATGTAAGATTATGTCCCTGGCTATTACACATCAGCACCAAGACACACTCAAGGCATACAAATCTTACAAGGACAATGGGCCATATCTCTGTGGTGTTGAAGTCATGAACCTATCAATACTTCAAATTCCAGGAAGGAGGGAGTCTTTGAATCGAAAAACAATACACATAAGCCTTCTAGCATCTAAAGACCAACTGATCTGCTATACTTGGAATTTATAACAAGGTGGATTTGGGCCCAACAGGGAAGTGGTCTTGTGAGGCGACCAGCAAACCTAGTCTCAGAAAGTGATACATAAAACTTAGCCTGTGTGTTTTTTCTCCAGTTTATAAGTTGAATACTTTGTTCTTCTTCCATGATAAAAGTATTATCTCACCAAACAGGGAGAAGGAGGCAGAGAGTAAGAAAATCCAAGCCCTGGGTGCTAGCCCAGAGAAAGCTATTTGACTCTCTTGAGCGACTACAGATGGAGCAGGGGGTGGAGGGAGTGGTAAAGAATAAGCTCCTCCCAAAAAAAGGAATAAAGAAGGACCCCTGGGCGCTGGCTGTAGTCTGCCACTGACTTATGTTGTATCCCTGGACAACTTACTTCTTTACTTCGTGTCACGCCAAATATTAGGTTCCAGCCCATGCCGAGGTTTGAGGGGAGTGGGTGGATGGGTGGCAAATCACTGAAAGAACACCGGGGGGTGGTGAGGGGGCATGCCATGCAGGTGAAATATGGTTTTATTCCGCTGCTCTCTCAGCAGCAGCTCTCTCACACTGTTTGCCTTTATCTCGGCTGCCTGCTCCAGCTCTGTGGCTCCTGCCATTCCTTCATTTACAGCTGCATTCCCTGGCCTGCGAGTCTGGCTCTCTCTTACAAGGTCAATAGCTTCCCTCTCTCCCTCTGGGCACATGCCATACGTACAGTGTCAGCAGGGCAGTTATACCTTTTACTAACAATAGTGGTTCTGAGCCAGGTGATGAGCCCTCCCATGTTATGGCTTCATAGCTGTGATTATATAACAAGTGCAGTTATGCACCTGCACTCCAAACTCACTGAGTCCCTCTGGCCCGGATGTCTGCCTCAGCCTATTCTTGACCAAAGCACATCCATGTACCTTGCACTCCACCCACTAGGCTGAGGGAAACATAGGCTTTGGATATACAGGTTATACACATAAGCTTTGGGTACACAGGCTCAATATACACACACAAGTTTATAAGTTTGGGGAACATAAGTTTGATATATAGGCTTGGCACACAGTTCTTACATTCCACTCCCTAGGCTGAGGGCATTTTCTTAGTGGGGACCCCATAGGGCAGCACCTTGAACCCTACAGGTTACAGCAACAATATAGGGAGTAACAACCTATTGCTAATATTCCCACTATACTACCTATGATTATTAGGGCCCAACATAGGGTAGGGCCCAGAAATGCCCACCAACTCTGTAGGGGGTCATCAGTAAGGCACTCAATTGCTTTAATCTCCTATGACACCCCTTAAAAGCTCCTGTGTTGTATCTCAACCAATGTCCGTGGAATCCCAAGTCTCTAGCTATGTCCAGTTCTTCACGGAAGCTGGATGGACATGCCAGGGCAAACTCTCCGCAGCTGCTGTTGGAAGGGTGGTGCAGATCCAACAGTTTGAGATATTGGTTACTTCAGCGTAGGTGTGGGCCTAGTCTGCAATGCTGTTGGAGCATGTCAACCTACAGCCAAAATGACGAAGCAGGCACAGGTACTAACAGGGGTAAATCATGTTCCTCAGGCAAAATGCAGGTTAATTTTTCATCTCTGGATAACAATGCAGTCGCCAAGGGCTTCTGCCCTGGGCAATGGTACCACACCTTATCAGTTCCCCATGGTTCTTTTGGATCTTGTACCTGTGCCAAAGTCACAGAGGAGCTTCTAATAGGCCACACAGACAGTACACATGGCCCCAGGACGAGGATCCCTTCCTTGGCCGTTCCCCTACAAATGGTTAATTGTGGAGGCCACACATTAAATACCCAAGGAGTACCATGTAAGTTATACTGCAGTCCACAGGGGGCAACCCACAGGGGGCTATGATAGCCAACCATCTGCAAAGGGCAGCTTGGAGAGCTTATGGCTAACACCAGGTTTTCTGTTCCCTCTGTTTTCAGGGGTGCTGGGGCAGGCAACAACAGATTATCATTTGTCCTCATACCTAGTTGGAGAAGGTCATCCTTCCTCTCATAGATCCAGCCATATGGCCTGGCCCTACATGGGTTAGTGACTAGCTAATTCTGTAACTCTTAGGTAATTAACCAAAAGGTTAAGCCTTGATAAACTGCCCAGCTATTGGTGCAGATTACCATAGGTGTTACTTCCTTGATCATCATCCACACTGCCCTGAGTTCAGCTCATTAGCTACTTTGCCCACACTTGGTATAAAACTCTATAGTGTCAGTACTAGGCTGGACTGCAACAGCAGTCCAGGCAGCAGTAGTACTCTGGCTAGACTTATCTGCATACTATGCCTCATCAGAAATAGGGGGGTGCCCTTCCTTAAACAGTGATGGCTCAGGGTTTAGGGGTACCTCAGGCCCCATGGCCCTATCTTGCATTAGGACTACAGGCTACAGGCTTCAATAACTCTTGTACTTCTGCTGCTAAGGGACTTGTATTTAGAGTACTCCGCTGCTCTAAGTAGGTGTCCCACTTTGCTAAAGTGGATGTCTGTGCTGTCCCAGTCTGGGGGGTTGTTATCCATGAATGCACCCATCCTGCTATTGGGTAAGTTGTCTGCACAACAACTGTGTCCCATCCTATTATGTTCTTATGAGCCTGAAGGGCAGCATATGCAGTTACTAACTGCGTCTTTATCAAGGAATACTGGAGCTCAGCTCCCTTCCATAGTTGGGACCCAAAGCCTACTGGTGCATTCAGTGCTCCATGCACTGCTATAGGCCCTAACTGAAACTATCTGTGGTCACATGCACATCAAGTTTAAATGGACACCCCTGGCTAACTACTTGTAGGGCTTGTGTCTGCTGAATTGCCTGCTTGGCTGCCAGAAAGACTCTCTCAACTGCATCATCTCAATCCCAGGCAAAAGGAGCACTGTTGCTTTTAAACCTGGGTGATGTCCTGCAGGGGCTGAGCATGTACTTCCCTCTGTGCAATCAGAAACACCCATCCAACTCTGCCAGCAAAGACATGTTCCTTCTTGGTGCTGTGTGGTTCCAGTTGCTTCAGCGCTTTCTCCACACTCACAGGAGACCCATCCACTGCCTCTCACATTTCCACTGAGGCTCATCAAAGCAGCACCGCTACCACTGGGTACCACAGCCCATGCCGAGGTCACATAGCTGAGCTGGGAGCCTCGGGGCTGAAGAACCACTCACCTTCTCCTGCCAGCTATGCCAAATGTCACACCAGATATTAGGTTCCAGCCCATGCTGAGGTTTGAGGGGAGTGAGTGGATGGGTGGTGAATGGCTGAAAGAACACTTCGGGGGCTATAGGCAGGTGAAATATGGTTTTATTCAGCAACTCTCTCATCAGCAGCCCTCTCACACCATTTGCCTTTATCTCGGCTGCCAGATCTGGCTCTGCGCCTCCTCCCGCTCCCATGCTTACAGCTGCATTCCCTGGCCTGCAAGGCTGGCTCTCCCTTACATAGTTAACAGCTTCCCTCTCTCCCTCTGGATGCATGCTATATGCACAGCGTCAGCAGTGCAGTTATACCTTTTACAAACAATAGTGGCTCTGAGCTAGGTGATGAGCCTTCCCATGTTATGGCTGTGATTACATAACAAGTGGAGTTATGCACCTGCGCTCCAAACTCACTGAGTTACTCTGGCCCTGTCTGCCTCAGCCTAATCTTGACCAAAGCACATCCACATACCTTATACTTGGCATCTCAAAACCTCCCATCTATAAGATGCAATCACATCCATCTCACAGAGCTATAAAGATCAAGTGAACGTATTAATCATCTCTAGAGAAATATAAGACACTAACTTTATCTCACTAATGATTAAGCAAAAGCTCTACATTTTCCTCAGCGTCGTGTTATGCCTCTGAGGTTAAAATGTCAAAGAATACAAGAAACTTGAATTAGCATTTCCCCAGCCCCTTTCTTGCTTGTACTTCAGCCAAAAACAGCATCAGACCTGGAAAGCAGATATTAGCAAAACTGCATCGAAGGATTAGTTAGTCAAATGCTTTGCTGAGGATATACCAGCACTAATCACAGCCTGGGGCTGTTTACCTCCATTGAAAATAAAATTCCATTCTGGGTAATACAGGCATTCCAAGTGTCCCAAAGAAGCCAACTGATAGCTACAACTTGAGGCCTGTAAGTTCAAATGTGTGAAATTTGCTGTCAGAAAAGTGACACCCTCCGACTAATAGACTCTAATGAGTAGGGATGCGACATGGCATTCTTGAGGGAGAGTTGCAGACACAATCACACAAGCCCTTTAAGGAGAAGAGAAATTATTTCCACTCTAATTGCCAATGAGAACCCTCAGGTGTGGGTCCAGGCACATTAGCTGGCTGGCTCTGCAACTCTAGAACCCTTGCTGGAAGAAACACAACAAACTAAAAAGGATAATCTGGAGAGAAAAGTCACCTGGATTTGGGGTTTGTGCAGGAAAAAGAGTGCACAGAATCATTTTCCATCTGAGCCTCTTCATCCTCACACCCTAACTCCAATATACTACCTAAAAGAATAGCTGAACAGATGCAGCTATAAATCTGTTTTCTTGTGTCCAACAGCTCTGGCTGCTATTATTTATAACATTAGTTTAATTAAAGTTTCCAAGGAGATAGATGAATCTTGTTACAGTAGTATAGAAAATCAGTTGTTTTCAATGACGACATCAGCATCCCTGATCTACCTGGAAAACTAATGTACTGTTTGGAATTCTTTGGTTTTGCTTTTGTTTTTTCAATTAAAAAGTCCTTATGGCTCATGCATTTTTTATTCCCCAACACTCCTTTCCAACAAGTGAAGCATAAAAGGAACAGAGAAAACTAATATATGAATGTGTATATTTTTTTCAAACAGTTTCACCAGGTATATTGTTCTGGTTTATTTTCTTTCCTTGCTTTTCTTTTTAAAAAATAACCATGCATATCCATCAAAAATAGAGTAAAATTACAACAATAAAGATGCAAGCATCAATATTTTTCCTATCAGAAAATATATTTTTCTCTTGCACCTATTTTCCCCCTCCATTCATCTATATAGACCCATGTCCACGTAATACAATGACAACATGAGATGTGACTGAAGGCAGGTAGATGAAATCACTATGAGTTGGAAATGAAGTATTATTTTCCTCTCTATTTTAACACATCTCAGGTCTCATGTATGCAACAAAATGCTTTCTTTTTATTCTGCTCATCACTTCAGGGAGCCAACAAACCACTAGATAAAGGAAAGAGTCTATTGTATTTTTCCCAGTTCTTTCTATTTGCAAACTTGAAAGCCCAGGAGTGCAAGTGGATGGAGAAAAATGCAGGTCACTCTCTCATCTTCCACTTCAATTAATCCTTTCACCTCCTATCTCTCTCTGCCATTGAGGCAATCATTAACGAAAGGCATATTTAAACCCACCAGAAAAAAAAAAAAAAAAAGTTGAAGGCTCTTAAAAATTAGAAATAGGTCTGTTACTGATGTTAATAGAACATAGGGCAAGGTTAAACTTGGAATCCACCTAATAAAGTTGAAATGAATATGCCACAGGGTACACAGCATGAGTAGAAATGTGGGGGCTCAGTCAGAATGAGATATCCAACACTGTAATGGTCAGGTTGCCTTAGCAATTAAGCAGACACTCTCTATTTTGCCTGAAAATCTCATTTTGAAAGTATTATATTGGCCATCTATCTCTTTAACATTAGATCTCTTTCCTGTTATTTAAATCTCTGTGACTTAGCAGCATCCAAGGTTTTTTTTTACTTCAGCATTCAGAGGATGTATGTCTTTCACAGCACAGCTATCCATCATCTGCTTGCTACTGTGCACTGCCCTGTCTTGTAGGTCACTAATGCCTCCATGGCCAGAAAAGCCGGCATCCCACACAGGCTGTCCACTGTCACATGCCTGAGGCAGAGAACTCAGGAAGAAACAGCACAAGGTGGAAAGAAGAAAAGGCCAGCATTCATTAGCATCCAAAAGTACATATTCAGTAGCTTCTCCAGCAAGTGATTTAAGAAAGAAAAAGAGAGAGTGAGCATCCAGGGGAAGTAGGCTTTGGTCTTTGCTCATCAGCAGCATGTTGCACTGCCAACTCACATATAAATTCAGATGATTGCAAACCCCTGCAGGTCCACTACAGAAATGGCACTTTGAAGAGGACAAGCTAAGTTGCTCTCCATGGTGCAAGGGGGGAGGGTAATGCAAGCCCTGAACTCAGCCTTGTGATGAGATAGAATCAGAAGGAGATACACCCAGAAGGCTAGAGTTGGAAGAAGACTTAAAAGTCATCTAGTCCTAGCCCCACATCGTATACTTAGGAAGCTAAAGCCCAGAGACAGTAAAGGACTTGCCCAGGGTAATACCAATTTCTTTCAGTTCAAGTTTTCAGTCAAGAGCATTTTTGTGCTAAAAAGTCAGACTTTCAAAGTAGAGAAGCAAATAGTATACATTTGGCTCATCCATGTGGGCTTTAGGACATTCAGAAAATGAGAGCGAATTAGTTCCCTCATTTGTAAAGTTAAAACTTTACATCCTTTCATAAAAGCCATGATAATTTTGCCTCATGAGTGGTGGGGAGTAAATTTCCGAACCACTCCTCACAGGAATAAAAAGGGGAAAAGGGCATGTCACTTTCTCAAAGCCCTGCCAGGATCAACAAAAAATCTTACATAGCAGGGGGTGTTTCCTTCCCCACTCTGCCTCAGTTACAGATTTTTAAAGTGATTCTATTGGTGTAAAAAGCACGCAATACTGTGCTGCACTACAGACCAGAGAACTCAAAGACAAACTACTGGAGAACCTTGCTTAGGATCTGGAAAGCAGAATAACCTCAGAAACCTCACATTGTTCAGTGAACCTACATTACACATTACGTCCTGAATCCATGGGACATAAGCCACTATTTTCACAGAGGTAAAAATCGGACTAAATGTTACTCATTTTCAGTACAATACATTAAAACCTTCTCTATATGTTGGTACATGTCTGTTGTGCTCAATGATGTTGTATGTTCATAAAGAAGCTTAACATTTTCATAGAATTTGGCATACACCCTCTAGCTAAATTCCTACCACAATGCTATGGTAGAAGAATTAATATTATTCCCATTTTAAGATGCAAGAGCAATTTCTGGCATATGAATGAGTGAATGAATGAATGAGAAAATTAGACATAGATTTCTTGCTTTCATACTCCTGCATCATTACATAAAATTTACATTTTATAAATGGCAAAACTAAGACTAGGGTCCAAAATGTGTTTCCATCTAGGTTAAACTACAGAGCTCAAATGCCTCAAATATGAAACATGGAAGACAAGCTTTCCTTTTCCTTCCTCTCCCACACTTCCTTCTCTGTCTCTCCCTACAGGCCTTCCCTCACTACCAACTCGATACTACTTGCCCATACACACTTTTCTCTCACCAGACTAGGTTTGGCATTGTGATGCCAGTGAGACAAACCTTGTTCTAAGCCTGACTCGTGTGACTGATACAGAATTAGATCACATAATGGTGAAACCATAAAGCTGTAGAGATTGTCATGCATTTTCACCTAGGCTGGTAAGAAATTGAGAGGTTACTCCAAGTCCCCAAGGAGCTTCCCCTACTGTGACCTCCCAGGCCTGATTGTCTATACCAGGAATCCAGCAATATGTCATATACTGACTGCTTTTCCACATCTCTTGTTCTCTTGCCTTGTACTGTTATTTAAATTTACACATGAGTATGTCCTATCTTCCCAGCTTCCTTGCCATCTCTTCCTAGATAGAGGATCTGAAGCTGCTTTGTTAGTTTGACATGAGGCATATGGTAGCTTCCAATTTTATTTTAATTAATTTTGATAATGAGTTGTGCTCTTGTATTTCTGTTTATGAAGTGAAGAGCCTATCGGTTGGAGAACCAGGAGATTGAGAGTCTCAGCCTGGCTCTCTTGAAAGCTGAGACCTCTGATAGTCATCTCTTAATTTCCCTCTGCATTCTATAGCAGAAATGCTTGTATAAAACCAACATCATGCATTAGACTTGTGATTTAACCACCTCAAAAAATACGAGGTTAAATAATATGTTGGTAAGTAGTTGCAGAGCTCTCTGGAAGGAAGATGCCATATCAACAGATTTCATTATGAAAAGTCTACACGTATAAACAGATATTCACAACCTGAAATTACTCAGAAATTTCAGATAGAAACCTTGAATTACTGACTCATTCAGTGATTTGTAGCAAGTTTAGTTTTGGATTCTGCAAGCTTTTCAAGGTCAGTTGTATGCAAAAATTGGATGTGCTCTGTGGATAATAAATAGCACGTGTTAAAAGGAAAAGCTAAATATGTTTAGTCTAGTCTAGACTATAATCACTTGTTAACTCCCTGTCAAGGTGAAAATCGGGATGCAGATGTGTGTATATGTGCCATACACATTTGAACAAGTCTGAAAAAATAAGATGAGAGTTCAGAGCTAAGTTGAAATGTGACAGACTGCACTTAAGAGCTGAATTTTTCCAGCGATGAGGAATGAGGAGGTTAACACAGGGTAGGGATGCCTGCATATCACAAAACGTGCTGGTCAAAGGCTGGGTGAATTAAAAGCCGTCCATCTCTTAGCTGCTGAGGAGCTCAGCTCCACTGTCACTTCAAGACCAAGATCCTGGGAGTCACTGTTTCCATTTCTTTCCACTGTTCAGCTGCCATTGAGAGCTATCAAATCAGCCTGCTTACAGGGCTGTTGTTTGCATCCAGGCTTCCTCTGATACCAAGGGATTAGGCCCAATCACTGTGAGGGGCTCTGGTGATTTCAGAACGAATTTTAAATGACTAAATGAATAAGCCAAGAACTTCCTGATGGCAAGGACTCTTATTTCCTTGTATCCTGCACAGCCTGGCAGAGATAGTGTGCCCAATAAATTAATTTGATGGGCTGAATGAAAATTAAAAGTTACAAATAAAGAGAAGGAAATAAAATTCATTTTGTTCTGAAAGGGAAAAGTTGCTTATGCACCGAATCCCAGATGTTGGTGGATTCTGTCCTTTGAGTAATAGAGACAGGCTGTAAAGTGAGCTGAGAAGGGAGAGGGTGAATCTAAGGAAGGTTCGTTCCAGGTTTCATTCTAGGCTTCGTTGGCAACTCTTAATATAAAAGGCAGCTGGAGAAAAACCCAAGGCAATGGAGATAATCAGTCTGCCCACCCAACTGAATGGTTCCTTTTATTTTTCTAGCTTGGGGTAATCTGCTATCCACACATCAGGAACTTCTAACTAGGCCCAGCTAAACAGCTGAAGCAAGGAGAAAAGTGTCTCGGTAGCAAGTAGAAAGTGTTGAACTACCGACCAAAATAGCAGTAGCTTTTCTTGTGACAATTTGTACAATTAGGTCTGAAAAAGTTCTGTTTCTCAATTCTGACCTAAAAAAATAATGTGCAAAATCCTGCCACATTAATATTCCTCAGAGCAATGGAATTATCTGGGAAATCTTCTCTTCTTGATTTTAGATGTTTTCATGGTCCCTGAACCTTCTGCAGTATCTTTCCCTTGGAAAAACTCCCTGGTATGGTTGTGACCTTGTCTTTGGCAGTACATGTCATTAGCATACTATGGAAGTCACCTGGAGGGTGGGTTAGACTAAGGTTTTGGAGGTAGCTTCAGACTCAGAGTTTTGGTTATATGCTTATTATATTATATGATTCACACCTAGTTATTTATCTTGACCTTTTCTACTTCCAAATCTGCAAAATGGGTCTAGTAAAACTGTCCCCATATCCCAAGGAATACTATTCCTAGCACATTACCTGGCCTATAGTAGAGGCTTAATAAATGTATATCCCTTCTCCAGCACCAGTGCAAAGGGTTCCATCAGTCAGATTCCACATCTTTCCAAGCAGCTCCCAGGATTAGCAATATAAGACATGTGGCGGGGAAATACTAGAAAGGAACAAACTGCTCACCTTGAATCTTGGCCTTCCCTCATGTACCAAATAAAGTGTCAATGGTCCCCATTACTGAGCTAAATAGCTTAGTAGTAGCTAGATGCAGACACTCATAGGTCAAACTTGGGTTCAAATCCTGGTGCTGCCATTTATTAGTAGCAGGATTACAGACAAATATATAACCTCAGTTTCCTCATCTTAAAAAGAGGAAAAACTAACAGAATGAGTATGGAATAAGTTAATCTATGTAAAGTACACAGCACTGTGCCTAGCACAGTCAACATTCAAAAGTTATCTAACATCATCTCCTTTCATGCTCTAATTAGCAGAACACTACTGGGTGAGAGGTTGAGAAAAACTCTAAGGGTAGATAACAGGGATCAAAAAATAAGAATCACAAGGTAGTATGAAATGGATAGCTGAAATTCACTCTCTGTGAGGGTGGCTGAGACTAAAAGTGATAGAACCGGCTTCTTGATAAATGGGACAGAGCTTCCGCTACTCTAAAGTCAGCAAGTTCGGGCTGGGAAGAAACTTGTGAAGAAGGTAAGGTTTGTGTCCTGCATTACACACTACCCTCTCCTTAAACCTTTTCTCCTTCTTACCCTCCTTCAGGTAACTGGTCTTCCAAGACTTCATTTATTTGTTGTAGCCCAGCCTCTCCACCAAATTCCTTCCCCTCTTTCTAAACCAGTGGTTTTGAAATGCCAGTCCATGCAGCAAGGGTAGACTGCCCACATGGAACCTATATGGAGGGCTTGTTAAAAATATTGCTTCTCAGGTTCCACCCTCAGGGAATCTAATGCAGTAGGCCAGAGGCAAAGCCTGGTTATCTATTTTTTTTAATATGTTCCCCAGGTAATTCTTAGGTACAGTCAGATTTTGGAATCATGTTTCTAGACTTTTCCTACATGAAAATCAAAATTTACTTTTCTTATTACCCAGTCTTCTGGGGCCATTTTTTCTCTGACCTACTTGAAAAATGTATTTGTGTTTAGATTCTACGAATCATTAATTAGCAGCAACTTCATAAACTTTCCCTCCAAGATCTTACATGAGGGACATGTTATGCCACAAGTCAAAGTATGAAAAATATTAAGAAAACAGAAAGAATATTTGGAATACCCTCAGTCAATTCTTTATAAATGGGAATGACTCTAAAGAATACTGTGAACTACAGATCTCCTGGTAGAGAGGTCATGGTTGCCATGAAGGACATACAGCATATGGAAGTTTGAAGGCAGGGTCAAAGAGGTGCCATTGATATGCAGAGTAAATAACAACAACCACCACCAATGTGGACTGAGCACTAAAGGCCAACCACCACCTAAGAACTTTTCTTGAGAGAAGAATGTCAGGAAACAGAGTACAACTTTTGGAAGGAAGAAACAAAAAATTGCATAGCAAGAAAGCAGCAGTATCTCCAGGACTCTGAAGTTGGAAATTACTAAACTAGGGTTTTGTGACCTCTTTCTGTCCTGTGGCTCAGAAGGATAAGCAGGGCTCTTCCTCTACAATCCCATTTGGACAGCATGTGGGTGTAGGTCACAGTGGGTCATAGGAGTGCTGCCTGATAGGCCACTTTAATTCTAGAGAGTTGAAGGGGGCAATGAGCTCCTGAAAGTGAAAATGGATATAGCAGCTAAGCATTGGCTTTATCCAGGCTGGCCAGGCCCGGTCTGCAGGGTACAAAGGAGCTAGTGGTTTCTATGGAAACTCTGTCCAGACATACTTACTATATCTGGTGGAAACCACAATTCTTCAGAAGTCTAAAATGTACCTTAAATAGGTCACATCAAAATGGACCAAGACTCACCTCAAGATGGCAAACCTTCCCTTGAGCCTGACACCAGTTCCCTGCCCTTCCAATTCTTCTAAAAGAAACTGCAGAGTCAGAGTGGCAGGCACATTCAAGTATCTCCTCATGAGAAATGTGGTCTAAAGCTGACTGACCTTGGAATATCTCTCCTCTCGATGGTTTTCGGAAGGCAGGCTATCCCCAATATGCATGTTCCTTATCCTGGGTTCAAGGGAGCAAGCCTTGTATGGCTGAAAAGTCGTTTTAACTTTGATGGCATCATTAATGAGAATCAACAATGCATGGGCACTGCTCAGAATGCAAAAAAAAAAAAAAAAATCTCTGTAATTGGACTCAGGTCACTATCCATAAGGATTTTCAGTGGGTTCTGGAGAGATAAAAACTTTCCCCTTGAACACCATTATCCAGCTGTCCAGCCATAAATGATGCAATAGAAGCCGATGGTCTCCCTCATTCTTCAACTTTCATTAAGCCTGGCTCCAGTGACAGACGAGGGAGACAACATTTCCATCCCACCCCAACCCAAAACCTCCTGTAAAACCCCCCAGACCTCACAAATAGTCCCACCATCCCCTGACAAGCTGGAAGGTTCCTCTGGAGAAAATACACGGCATCAATTCCAAAAGGCTCATACAACAGCCTCTTTAAGAAGCCTCCATTTGGAAAAGATATTTAAGCAAAGGTGAGCTTGATGAAGTGAAATAGAATTAGCTGCTTCAGTAGCACAGGCTTCTCAGATTCATTCTAAGGTAGACGAGCTTATTCGCTTCCAAGTGGAACGAACTCAACAACAATATATCAATGTTAACTGTGATCACAGCTCCATGGAATTCCAGCCAGTGCCTGGAGCACACTGAGGTGCACTTACTATTCCCCAATCTGCAATCAACCTTTTGTACATTTGCTCCTAATCACGGGATACAGTTTCATTTTAATGAACTGTTTTCTTATCATATTACAGTTGGTCATTTCAGCATGCCTAATGTCCCATTTGGTAGGTTAAATTACAATTAGGGTCCCTTGGTGTTTGTTTCCTGGCAAGTCATGAAGGAATCTGATATTTTTTTCCCCTTTTCCGTTGCTTGATTTCAAGGGCAGAATCAGCAACGCTCAAAGACAAAGAAATACCTGTTACAGTCGACGTGGAGCAGAAGATGAGAGGCACTAACTGACAGTGCAATCTTGTGCCATCGTCCATCTGCCATCCGGTAAGGAAGTGCCTCTGTCCTTGGCTTCCCACTGTGTATGTAGTGATACCGAATCTCATCCCTCAGGCCACTGCTCTCCAGTTCAAAATAGCTGTATGTAAAGGAACAAACATTTGTTTTATTTTAGTTCTGGATATCACAGCCATCATCAATCCCTCAACCCCTTACTACCGGGTCTCTCACAATCTAAAATTAGCTTAACATGACACAAAGAGCTAAGACCTGAAATCAATGCACTGTATGACACCCAATGAATCTATTGTCTGAGAACCCTCATGGCAACATCTTGAGCCTCTGAAACAGAGATCAATTGATCCACTGTGAGGTAACAAGCCACAGCTAATTAGCAAAACTCAGTGCAGTGTTTCTTAAATACTTCAAAGTACAAATCAGAACCCTCATTCCATGAATGTCTAAAAAAGGCCATTCATGTGGAATTGATCTATTGATGGTTATTTTTAGAACAATTATCTTTACTTTTTCAAGAATTAAAGGGAAATAGAAGTCATGTTGGACACAGGGATTGAAATACATTGTCAGAATGAAAAGATTAGTCTTTTTCTTCTCCCTAAACAAAAAGATATAATTGAATAACAATTCCTAGATAATAAGCAGGGGAGAAAAGGTTGAAGCTAGACACAAAAGAATCAGTATTTCAAATTATCAGAGAATGAAATATGCAATTAAGTTTTTTCTTTTCCAAGATTATGATCCTGTTTTTCAGACCCATAAGAAATTCTTAGCCTTACCACTGTGGTCTGCACTTCAGTCATAAAATACTACAAGCAACTTTGGGACACTCCTCAGGCACACAACAGGGCTGGTACTTTCACAGGTGCCAGAACTATTTTGTTTCCTATGCCTCTCTTCTGAAATGTGTCATTGTCATCAACATTGGGCCTGATCTCACTGCCAGGGCTTGCAGTAGGTATTTCACATATACTAATTTATCACTCAAAAAACCCATGAGACTGGTATTATCTCTTTTTAAAAAACTTTAAAACTGAGATTAAGGATTAAACATACCCAAACCAGATTTAAACTTAGATCTAAATTTGACAGTGTGTGTACTTTCTACCAGTTTGTCGCCCATCCCAGAGGCATGATGACAAAGTGGTGAGGATAGCCTCTCCAGGCACTAACTCCAACAACTCATTCATACAGGCAACTCCAGAGCGATTTGCCTAGACAGGTAACTAGGCTTAATCCCTAGATTTGGAAGGGCCTGCTGCTTCTATTCTAATCCACTAAACTGGCTAACCCCACGAGCCAAACTGTATTTAATCTAAAAGACAAAATGCATTTTCTATGAGGACTAAAATGAATCTATCATGAAACTCAGCCTCTATTGTGCGTGAATCCCAAAAGTCATGCCAAAGAACAAATACATATGTCTTGCTCATCTTTCACAGATCTTTCCAAAGTAAACAGTGAAGGGCAAGCAGAGAGTCAAGACCAGCCTCTGACTCACCTCATTTGCACCAGTACAAAGAATCATGCCCAAGGTCATAAACTAAAAGAGGTTATTTATACCATAGCAGCCAACTTCTAGGCCCAGGTTCACACTTATTAGTAATAATTTATGTAATACATACTTTATAACACTGCACAAAAGGAAGTGCTTTAACAAGCCATTTATTTTAAGGGAATTCTCCAATTTCTTCTAAGTTGTTAGAGCACTGAAGAATCAAACAATCAGAGAACTTAGAGATCAAGAAGATGTTATAGAGTATTGGTCATTCATTAATTCATTCAACATGTCTTTACTGAACACATAATGAAAAACTAAGAAGGGGTTTAAAATACATATCCCACTTCTGAAGGTGGTTTGTGACTAGGGAAGAAGGAAGTAAAATATGTCCCTCCCCCCCAAAAAAAAGGTGGAAAATGGCCTAAAAGGAACAAATGAGGAGGTAAGAAAAGTCATTTAATGAATGATTGCCATGTGCCAGGAATATGGCAAGTGCTTTCATAGACATCATCTTTTTAATTTCTTTAAGGTAGATTTCATTATCCCTATTTTATAGGTGATCAAAGATATTAAGTATCTTGCCCAAGACCATTTAGCACCTGTATAGAAATGCACCACAAGCTTATATTTGAGATCTTACCAGGATTCACACATCATGAGAAATCTCTCAATTACTTTACTTTGACCAATAAGCAACTACTGGGGGAAGGGACATACCTTGAAAGGGCTTCAATCAATGACAATTAGAAATACTCACAGAAGTCACCTGATGGAATCATTAAACAGGGAGGCAAATATATTTAACCAGATTTCATCATTATTCTCAGGGTTGTGGCCTCATTGAGCAAGTATTCAATGTATTATAAACACATCTCTTAAAGATCACTTTATAAAGCACTGGAGTCAGTGATTACTTTGGGGTAATCACAAACATATAGCTATGAGAAGAGAAGTCTGTCCTAGTGTCAGGCAAATGATACTTGTATCTCAGACTAAAGTTTCTGGCCACATCCTGCACATATTCAAAAAGTGCTGCATCTCATGCAACTTGGATGAAAATCAAGATGATATATTTTTGAAAAAACGTGTCAGATAACTGCTGAAGCAGCCTTAGGGACAATAAAAACACTGGATGGCTAAGTGACATCTGGATAAAATTCTTTCATGAGGGCTGGGAGGAAAATAAGGCAACATTTCCAGGCAGTAATGCTCTACAAATAAAGATGTGCGGCAACTCTGAGCAGGAAGTCATTTGGCCTGATGGGATTTGGCTGTAGCCTGGAGGGAAGACTCATGTTTTGTAGTAGAACCTTGTGACTCAGTGTGGTCTACAGACCACCAATAGCAGCATCACCTGTGGAATTTCAGATTATTGGGATAACCCAAGGTCTACTGCAGCAGAATCTGCGTTTCAACAAAACTCCCAGATGATTCACGTTCTACGTTTACATCTATGTTTAAGAAGCACTATAGTAGTATGCCAGGTGTTGCCTTACTTCCTGGCCAGCTGGTCATGATGAGGAGAGCAGAAGTTTGATGCTACGAGCAAGTGAATAGGAGCCATGTGGTGCTGCCAGGTAGAAGGAGGACACTGGAAGTGACAGTAGGCTGGTATCTAGTGAGCAATCTACCCCTCAGCAGTCCTCATGCTTCAGGACTCAGGTGTATTGGGGTTTTTTCAAGAGTCTATGGGGGAGGGCAGCTGTATAAACGATAAAACTGTAAGTCAGATTTTGTAAGCAAAAGATTTGCAAGCCCTTAGCCTTGGACCTCAGCCAAGTGTGTTGTTCCAACAAACTGCCTTCACTCCCAGAAAAGTCGGCTCATCCTGCAAATATTTGAAAACAGCAGTGATATTCCCTCTTCTTTTTTCTTTTTCAAGCCAAGCATCCCTGGCACCTTCCTTTATACTCCCATCTCCATCTAAATTATGAACCCCTCCTGGACAAGGTTTCTGCCTTCTTCCTTTCTCCAGCCTTCCCCATGTTGGTCACCATGTTCTAGGCATGGTCAAATGAATCAATTTTCCACTTAAATATAGCATCCAGGAATAAAGGCATTGTACAGATGTGGTCTAATGCAAAGTACAGTGACACTATCACCTGCTTTGCTCTAAGCTGTGCACAACTATGCCTATACTGACTTTCCCATCAACTGACACCCCAAGACCTTTCACACAAAATGTTATGAAGGCAAATCTTTTCCAACCTGTATTTACTTAGCTAAATTTTTTAAGCCCAGGCCTTTACTTATGTGCAAGGTAGACCCTACCCAGAATCAACATTCATAATTCCCCAAAGGTCCACCCTTGGGTATTAGGTACAATTAATATTACCATGAACTGCAGTCAATTTTCATAAGACTATCTGAATTCCTTAGTAGACTGGAAATAAATTCAGGAGCAATAATTCTAAAAATTTAGGTAAAGATCAATCAAGTTATTTTTATTAAAATTTTTATCATTTTCCCCAAAATTGATACCAAAGGTATCCTATTTTGAGATGTCATACATGTATAATATTAAAATATATAATACAATTTTATATGTATATATTTATAATAAAATTTTATATTTTTATATATATAATAGAAGGGCGAGATATATTCAAAATGTTAAAGTGATTATTGCTGGATGAATTATGTGGCATCTGTGTACAAGAGTGAAAACAGTAAAAGTTAATTTTAGATGGTATCCAGCACTAATTCACAAGTAAAGGTAAAACATTTCTTAGAAAAGGTCTCTTTTCCAGTTATTCTACAAGGATATATACTAGCTATTTAGAGAAATATATCACACCCCAAAGAGCTCCAGAGTTAGTGCAGTACCTGCTTACATTCCAACAATGATTCTTCTGTGGCCCTGAAGAAACCATTGCTTCCTAGGAGTCTGGGTGGGGAGGTCAAAGCAAAATGGATTTGGGAAACAAGACGACACCCTTTCCCAGTGTGTACCCCTAGCAGGACCCTCCAGATAGACAGAAACCCAGGTAGGCGTCCAGCTACTTTCTATAAAAGGAACAAGCCACCACATATATAGAGAGAGAGTACCTGGGTAGATCATTTCCCAAAATCCTGGAAAATCCTAAAGATGATGAAAAAAATAAGTTTCCCAGCATAGTACCTACAATTTTGTAGGACCTCAATAAAGGGTAACTCTATTTTAATGGGCAATAATAATAACAATGATAACAAAAACAATATAGCTAACATTATTTATGTAATAAGAGCTAATACTTACTGAGTACTAATCATTACTAGGAGAACTGCCTTTAGGTCCGTATATTTCATATCAAAATAATTCCTACCACAAACCTGTAAAATATTTTACTTGTTTTAACAAATATTTCTATAGTACTGACTATGGGCCAGGCACTGGTCTGCAAATATTTACTCATGTAATCCTCATAACAACGTTAAAAATTACCAACTATTATCATCCCTATTTTATAAAAGATGAAACCAAAGTACAGAAAGATTAAATAACTTGCCCAAGTTTGTACGGGTAGATAAGAACAGATCCAGGATTTAAACAAAAGCAGTCTAGTTCCAGGCTTCATGCTTTATGCTGCAACTCAAGTCCATATTTTAACCACTACCTCATTTTACAGCTATGAAATTAAAGATATAAAGCTCAGACCACCATAGGAGGCAGAGCCATGACTTGAACCTGAGTCTGTTAGACACCAAAGTATGGTGGCAACACCCCATTACTTTCTACTGTGTCAGGTTTTTAAAATATATTATCTGTAATTCTGCCAATAATCCTAAACGGTACTTATTATTATATTCGTAAGTGTGAAGTGTGAGATCCAAAATGATAAAGTGCCTTGCCTGCAGCCACATCACTCCCACGATTCAAATCCAGGTGTGCTTAATTCCACCACACTATGCTCCTCACTGGGTTCAGTGGCATGATCACATCAGCGTCAGAGGACAAAACAGTTCCAGTGAACTCAGGCAGCCTCCATCCATGGTTCTCATGATGCCCTCAGTCAAGGTATGCTGCCAAGTCATACTATTGCAGACCCAGGTGCCAGCCCTCATTCTTTATGCTAATCTCATCACTCTGGAAAGAAATGCTACAGTTGTTCATGTTGAAGCTCTTTTTTTTTTTTTTTTTGAAACAGACTCTCACTCTGTTGCCCAGGCTGGAGTACAGTGGCACGATCTTGGCTCACTGCAACCTCCACCTCCCATGTTCAAGCCATTCTTCTGGTTCAGCCTCCTGAGTAGCTGGGATTACAGGCGCCCCACCACCATGCCTGGTTAATTTTTGTAGTTTTAGTAGAGACGGGGTTTCACCATGTTGGCCAGGCTGGTCTCGAACTCCTGACCTCAAGTGATCTGCTCACCTCAGCCTCCCAAACTGCTGGGATTAGAGGCGTGAGCCACCGCGCCCAGCCCATGTTGAAGTTCCTGTCTCTTTCCTGGTCCTAAGTCCACTGTTTGGCTGACAAAGAGATTAAGCCAACAATACAAGGCAGGTATACCGTGCCACACCTTAGACCAGGGGTCTCAATGGCTACGTGTCTTGAAAAAGAGGCAGTACCACCATTTTTAATGAAGTAGTAGTGGGACTACTGAAGCTTAAGTTGCAACCTTAAACCTGCCAGACAAATCATGTGATTTTTGGCATATCACTGCCAAAAATGATATCGTATCACTGTCCCACTATGCCTCGGTTTTTTAATGTGTCTTAAATAAAGTAATTATATCTGATCCACAAAGCCCTAGGATTTCTCAAAAGGCTCTTAGAGTCCATGGCAGAGGGAAAAGACAAGGCCCATTACCTTTTTTAACCAGAGCAACTTCACTGTCATCTATTACATAAATTGGAGTTTCCTGTAAGATTTCATTTGGATAAAAGAATAGTTTTATTCTTTAAAAAAACTATTCTTGAAAGAAATAGTTTTAAACTATTGAACTAAATAATTTTTAAAGTCCAGCTCAGGTCTAAACTCCTAGAATTCTTATGCTAATTTGCATCTGATTGGTTGGTCAATTAGTTTCATTCTATTCTTGATATTATGTCAACATTCAGGCTCCAGACTCCTTATCAGCCTGGAGGAGAGAAGAACAAGAGGTAAGTGTAGCAGATGTAGCTAATATCTACACCCCGCCTTCTCCCTGGGCACTGGGCACATACTAAAGTATATTCCCCAGTTCCCTTTAATCTAGAAAGGACCACATGAGTAGTTGTCACCAAAAAAACCACCACGAGCAGAGGTGTTGTGTATTATGTCCAGGCCAAAATAGTTAACAGAGGATGTGCTTTATCCATGCCAGTTGCAGAGGTCCAGTAGAGAATTCTGAGGCCTTATTGGGTGGTGGCACCATATGGTGGAGAAAGTTTGGGTCTATAAACGACTTCATGGAGCACAGATACTTTTCCTCACACAGATTAACACTGAACTGGGAAGTAAACAAAAATAAACTTTTACTGATAATAACCAGTGAAATTTAGAGATTACTAGTCTACCTTGACTCAGTAAAGAGAGGTACAGAAACATGAAACCACAGAAAGGCAAAAAGAAAAAACGCTGAAAAGTAACAATGGGCACAGGTCATTGCTGGTCTATAAGTAAAAAGAAATGACAGCAGCTATGAACACAGTCATCTCCTGTCCTGTATGTCACAGATAATCTGAATTACATGGCTTAATATTCTGTTGGGAAAACTGTACTTTCAGTCACAAAATCTCCCATCTTGCATACTCTTCTACAATGTGAACTTCACATTCCTTACCTTGAAAGGCAGGAACTGTCTCCTCCCCTTGAACCCGCATGGACTTGTAAGTACTTTAAGGGCAAAAGGAATGCCTGGTGACTTCCATAAATGTAAAAATGCAGTTTCTATCTTGTTTACCAGAACACTTGCGCTTTAATCCCTAAGTCACCTTGTAAAAAGTCCAACTACCCTGAGGCCACCTTGCTGTGAGGAAGTCCAGACCATACTGGGGAGGTGACATGTAGGTGCTCTAGTTGACAACCCCAACTGGGATTCCAGCCAACAACCATTATTTTATATTTTTTTAATTTTTTTTATTATTATACTTTAAGTTCTAGGGTACATGTGGATAACGTGCAGGTTTGTTACATATGTATACTTGTGCCATGTTGGTGTGCTGCACCCATCAACTCGTCATTTTCATCAGGTATAACTCCCAATGCAATTCCTCTCCCCTCCCCCCTCCCCATGATAGGCCCTGGTGTGTGATGTTCCCCTTCCCGAGTCCAAGTGATCTCATTGTTCAGTTCCCACCTATGAGTGAGAACATGCAGTGTTTGGTTTTCTGTTCTTGCGCTAGTTTGCTGAGAATGATGGTTTCCAGCTGCATCCATGTCGCTACAAAGGTCACAAACTCATCCTTTTTTATGGCTGCATAGTATTTCATGGTGTATATGTGCCACATTTTCTTAATCCAGTGTGTCACTGATGGACATTTGCGTTGGTTCCAAGTCTTTGCTATTGTGAATAGCACTGCAATAAACATACGTGTGCATGTGTCTTTATAGCAGCATGATTTATAATCCTTTGGGTATATACCCAGTAAAGGGATAGCTGGGTCATATGGTACATCTAGTTCTAGATCCTTGAGGAATCGCCATACTGTTTTCCATAATGGTTGAACTAGTTTACAATCCCGCCAACAGTGTAAAAGTGTTCCTATTTTCCATATCCTCTCCAACACCTGTTGTTTCCTGACTTTTTAATGATCGCCATTCTAACTGGTGTGAGATGCTATCATTGTGGTTTTGATTTGCACACCAGCTTTGTGAGTGAAAACACCTCCAGCTGGCCTGCCCAGCTGTCTACTCTTCTCACTGAAGCCACAGAAGTGGTAGAATAGAGAGAAGTCATCCTTTCTGGGCTCTGTCCAAATTCCTGATCCACAGAAACTGTGAGCAAAAGTTTTGGAGTAGTTTTTTTAATACATCAATAGAAACTGGAACACTCTAACTTTGGGTATACAGATTTTTATTATATCTTTAAAAAATTAAAACTATAACTTAAGTATGTTTCTATTAAATGCCTGGGTCATTGGCCAGATAACCAAATCTCAAAATGTTGATTTTCTGCTTATAAATAGCACCACAGATATATAACTATGCATTTTCTTTTAACTTATAAAAATGGAATTCTACCAAAAATGTAATTTAATATAAATAAACCATTATGTATTTTAAAATACACGGTTTTCAGAGGCTACTTAAAGAAATAAATACCTTAGGACTACTTTGATATCTTTCTCATTCATCTGTTATTTTTCTTGTATCAAACCCAAACATTCTGGCCTCAAGCTTCTTGTTTACACTAATGGAAGTGGACCCGTTGGCGGTTCTTTCACGAGTCAGATATCTTTGGGTTCCAGGTCCATGTGCCCTTTAAGGCTACAGAGCTATCTGACTAAACTAAAGGAAAGTCTTGATTTTCCTAGACAAACTTCTGGTACTCTCAACTTCTGTTTCCTTTATTCAGAGCAATATGGAAAAAGAATATATACCAGAAAAAAAATATGCCAGGTATAAAGAGGCTTCAGAACCCAGACATCTTGCGATCAATCCCTCCCCTCTGCCATTCAATTCATGTGTGAATGTGGGCAGGACACACCATTTCCCTAAACCTTCTTTTCTTCATCTAGTTGAAAATAAACATCTACTTCACAGATTTGTTTTGAGAATAAAATGACATACATTTGTAAATCGTCTTATAAATTGCCTAGTATCCAATATTGATTATGATTTCCCTTCATCTTTCTATATACATGAAAATAAACAGCCTTACAAAGGTGTGATGCTGCTGAAAGCATATGCATTCTGCCTTTTCTCAGAAAGAAGTGTTTTTCTACCTTCCCCTTCCTCTTGTTTAGACTAGACCTGATGATTTTACTTGTAGTTGTAAGGTTACATATTAGTTCTGTACTCAATCCTCTTAGCAAACATATAGCAAGAGATTAATCATGACAGCAATTACAAACTGCCTTTGTTATTGAAAATAAAACACTCATTGTTAAATGAAATGTAAAACTCTGGCTCTTTATGCCCATTCAAAACTGTTCTATTACACTCTTTAAAAATCCACATGGTATTAGCCATGCTGTATTTAATAAAGTAAAGGCTGGCTTCTAACTTCCCTAGAGAACCAGGAAAAATACACGAAACTTCAGGCAAGTTAAGATAGAAAAATAAAATTAGTGACAGAATACACTTAAAAAAAAATCAGCTAATATAGCAGGACAAGGGGCGAGGAATCATTTGGTTTTGATTGTCAAGGACTGCAAATACAGTAAAATAAAAACATTTATTAAGCAACCAAGCCGAAGGCACTAAGCTTGGAATTGCACAACTGCATCTGAAGACTAAGGTATAACTTTGGATCTCCAGGACTCAAAATTAAGATGTTTATGAATATCAAGATTTAGGAAATAGGCACTAAATATATCATGGTGGTTGTAGTTGTAGTGGTAATGGTAATCGTACTCATGACCAAAACATATGTAGCACTTTCTATACTTCTTTCTAAATTTTATCTAAAATGCCTAAAGAAGAAATATTATTGTTCCCAAACAAGAAATATAATCTTCAGTTTTCTAAATTTTTTTGTTTCTATTGTTCAGAAGTAAACTGATATATCTATAAAGGTACTCAGTGGAAAATTTCCCTTCCATCCTGCACCCAATCTTCCCAGTATCCAAAAACGCTTATAGGCAACTAGTGTTGGTATCCCATGTATTTGTACAAAGTTTTTTATGGTAAACTCTTTTAGAATAGTTTTATATTTGCAGAAAATTACAAAAATAGAGTTTCCACATATCCCACACCCAGTTTGCCCTATTAATGAACCAATACTAATAGTTTATTAACCAAGTCTGTATTTTATTTAGATTTTCTTAGTTTTTACCTAATACCCTTTATATGTTCCACATTCCTATCTAGGATGCTACAATACATTTGTTTGTCATGCCTCCTCGGGCTCCTTAGAGCTGTGCCAGTTCAGACTTGTCTTTTTTTTTATGACCTTGACAGTTTTGAGGAGTACGGGCCAGGTATTTGGTAAAATATCTGACAATTGGGATTTGTCTAATTTTTCTCATAATTAATACTAGAGTTGTGACTTTTGGGGAGGAATACCATAGAAGTAATGTGCAAATCTCACAGCATCATATCAAGAATGCATTCTACTACATGACATCACTATTGATGTTACTGTCAGGGTTTATCTCCCTGGCTGAGTGTTTGTCAGTTTTCTCCATTATAAAAATACTCTTCCCCCTCCCAGTTCTATACTGTCCTCTTTGGAAGGAAGACACTCCGGAGCCCACACTTTAGGAGTGGAGAGTTACATTCCACCTCCTTGAGGATGGACTATTGAAATGAAAATACTCATTTTACATAAATTATTAGAATTTTACTGCATGGGATATTTATCTATTCTCATTTATTTATTTATTCAAACACTTATTATATCAGTGTAGACTCACGGGTTATCACTTTTTACTTTGGTTTATAATCCAACACTGTTTATCTTGTTGCTCAAATTGTTCCAGCTTTAGCTGTTGGACGTTTTTCAGCTGGTTCCTTTGACTTACTCCCATCATGTTTCCTGTTTTGTTTTATTTTGTTTTGAGCATTTCCTTACTTTCTAGTACTGTAAGATGCTCAAGGTTCATCTTATATATTTCCTGACCCAATCCTAAAATCAACCATCTCTCCAAGGAAGCCTTGTTCCTTTTACTGGAGAATGGTATTAGAAATCAAGATTTGGCCACTATGTGTGCTCATTGCTATGAGATATTGTTGCTTCTGAGCTCTCTCAGCCAACAAAGAAATATATGTGTGTGTGTATAACAATCAGTACATATACACATATCTGTAAATATTTCTATATGTATCCATTTGTATCTAAAGTAAGCTAAACATGAATTCATACTGATATCTTAAACTCTAATCCGTTATCACATAGATAATTCTAGTCTCTGTCCCATGCTTATCTGTAATTTCCCATGATCTGCCATCCATTAACTTAATTATTCACCTTCTGTATACATGTATAGTGGTTTTAATATCATTAACCAATACCCTCAGGTAAACAACTGTATCAACTCAAGTGAAGGGTCTATATACAGTTCCTTCGGCCTTTAGTCCTACCTACTCCATTCGTGTCCAAAGTTCCGGAAGTCAGCTCCTATTTCCTCAATCCCCGTTGTTGAGGTTATTTCATACATTTGTAATACAGTTAGATAATTCTGTTACATTCTGAATTCCATCCTGGGATCTCTTAACTTCCTAAATGATTTTTTAAAATATGCACACATTGAGGTTTATTCTCTGTGCTGTAAGGTTCTGTGGCTTTTGATATATGCATAGTGTCATGTACCCACCACTACAGAATTACACCCAATAGTTCCACTACCTAAAAAATTCCTCTGTTCTTCACCTATTTAACTCTCCCCCAACTCCCAAAGCCCTGGAAATCATTAATCTGTTTGTTATCTTTTTTTTCATCTTTTTTTTTTTTTTTGGCTTTTTCCAGAATGTCATATAAATGGAATGATACAGTATTCAGCCTTTTCAGACTGGGTTCTTACACTAAGTAATATGCATTAAAGATTCATCCAAATACGATCAACCATAAAAAAAAAAAAAAAAAAAAAGATTCACCCATATCTTTGCATGGCTTAGTCATGCATTTTTTTTATAGCTGAGTAATACATCATATAGATGAACCACAGTTCATTTATCCATTTACTTATTGAGGGACTTGGTTACTTCCTGTTTGTATGCAGGATTTTTTGTGAAAACAAGTTTTCGAATCAATTGGTTTGAAATAAGTTTTCAAATCAATTGGTTTGAAATAAGTTTTCAAATCAATTGGTTTGAAATAAGTTTTCAAATCAATTGGTTTGAAATAAGTTTTCAAATCAATAGGTAAATACCTAGAAGTGCAATTACTGGATTTTGTGATAAGACTATGTTTAGCTTTGTAAAAAACTGCCAAACTGCCTTCCAACGTGGCCGTACTACATTACACTCAGACCACCAATAAACAAGGATTCCTGTTGCTATTGATTCCCACCAGCAATGTTGGGGGTTTTTTGGATTTTACCCATTCTAATTGGTGTGTAATGGTATCTCATTGTTTTAATTAGCATTTCCCTAATGATAAATGATATTCAGCATTGTAATATGCTCATTTCCCATTTACATATCTTCTTTAGTAATATGTCTATTCAGATATTTTGCCTATTTAAAAAAACTGGGTTGTTTATTTATTGTTGAGTTTACTTACTGTTGAGTTTCAGGTGTTCTTTATATATGTTGGATATAAATCCTTCCTCAAATGTGTGTTTTTCAAATTTTTCTTCCAATCTATAACTTGTTTTTTTTGTTTGTTTTGAGACAGAGTCTTGCTCTGTCACCCAGGCTGGAGTGCAGTAGTGTGATCTCCACTCAGTATAAGCCCCACCTCCTGGGTTCACGCCATTCTCCTGCCTCAGCCTCCCAAGTAGCTGGGACTACAGGCACCCACCACCACATCTGGCTAATTTTTTTTTTTTTTTTTTGTATTTTTAGCAGAGATGGGGTTTCACCGTGTTAGCTAGGATGGTCTTGATCTCCTGACCTCGTGATCCGCCCTCCTTGGCCTCCCAAAGTGCTGGGATTACAGATGTGAGCCACCGCGCCCAGCCTATAACTTGTTTTTTTAATCTCTTAATCTTTCTAGTAGAGCAGAAGGCTGTAGCTGTAATAAAAATCTAACTTAACAACTGTTTCTTTTATGGATCATGCTATTCATGTTGTACCTAAAAGCTCATCACCGAAGGTATGTTTTCTTTTAGGAGTTTTATAGTTTTGCATTTTACATTAAAGTACATAATCTATTTTGAGTTAATTTTTGTAAAAGGTATAGGGTCAGTATGCAGCTCATTCTTTTGAATACAAATGTCCCATTGTGCAAGCATCATTTGTTAGGAAGAAAAGAACCTTTTCTCCAAAGGTTTCTTATGCTATGAAAGCAAGTATAAATATACTATTTTGTCCCACCTCTTTAACACAAATGGTAGCATAGTATTCTCACTGTTCTATACTTTTTTCAATTGATGTAATAAGAAAGCTTTCTTATGCAGACAGCATTTTCTTTATTTTTACTGTTTTCAATTCGATATATATTCTCCCACTCAAAATTAAAATCACTCACTTATCTATAACACAAATCCAAATTACAACTAGGTAAAGGGCCATTTTCTCAAGGCTAAGCCAGGCTTACATACTGTGAAAGCAAGATTGAAAATCATATATGCAAAGAAGGCACTAAGTGTAAAGATAAGTAAGTAACAAGCGCAAGGTAATACAAAAACCTTTGATATGTATGCCTCTTGTCAAAGATTTTACATGTCACTCGATAAAATAAAAACTGATGGAAAGACAGACAACAATACAAGCTTGACCTTTAAAACGAGGAGAGGAGATCCACTCCTGAATGGTGATGTAAGAACGTTTCAAAAAGAAGCTAGATGTAGAAGAATGATCTAGACTGGAGTGAAATGGGTAAGAAAAGTGCTTCAGGAGTGGGGAAAATGTAAAAACATGGAGGAAGAAATGTGTCTGGCATGCTTAGGCCACAAAGAAAGAAGTATGAACAGCACTGATGATGTATACAAACAGATCAGAGGAGTTGTGAAGCAACAGAAAGGTAAGTTGGAGCTAGATTCATAGAACCAACCACCGATATTTGGCCCTCTGGCCCTTTTCCTATAGCCTAGTAGTTCTCAAACTATTTTACGTTAGGGCTGATATGCAGGTAATGTTCAAACACTCCCACGGGTGTCACCAGTTATACAAAATTTGTTTTCTTACCTCTAACTCCAGTCCTTTCTCCACCTCTCAGAAAGTGCATCATAACAGTGACTCTATGTACCCTGACTCCACAGTAATATGTTAGGGTGCTTTTTTTCTTTTGAGACGGAGTCTCACTCTGTCACCAGGCTGGAGTGCAGTGGCATGATCTCGGCTCGCTGCAAGCTCTGCCTCCCAGGTTCACACCATTCTCCTGCCTCAACCTCTCAAGTAGCTGGGACTAAAAGCGCCTGCCTCCACATGGGGCTAATTTTTTTGTATTTTTAGTAGAGACGGAGTTTCACCGTGTCAACCAAGAGGGTGCTTTTTTACATAAATAAATCACAAATTTATATCTCCAGTCTAGACCTGTCTTCTGAACTGTTTACTTGTATAACCAACTATCTACTCAGCATCTCTCCCTGGATACCCCAAACTCAATACTCTCAAGACATTAACTCCTAATTCTTTCCCCAAAACCTGGGCCTCATCCATTATATCCTATATCAGAACAGAAGCTAAAAACTTAAGCATTGTCTTTGACACCTTTCTCTCCCCAGCACCTGATGTGCACACCATCAGCAAATTCTATCACTTCTGTTCCAAAGTATCTACCATATTTATCCATTCCAAATCTCCTTCACAGCTATCATCCTTATCTTATCCACCAACATCTACTACTAGCAACTATATAGATTCCTATCAGGTCTCACTGAATCCACCCTGGCCCATTCCAATCTATTCTACAGCCAAAGTTATGTTTTTAAAACAAAAATCCAATCATATTATCAACTTCTTCCAAGCACTCCCACTTCCAAGTTTAAAATCCATCAATGTCTTCTTATTCCTATTGAGTTCAAGCCTAGAAGTCTTAGGCATGGGCTTCAGGAACCTACATGCTCTAGCCCCTGCCTATCTTTCCAGTGTCAACTTTCTCACTCTCTGTCTTGCCCTCTACACACCAACGTCCTTTCAAGTCTTCAAACATACCATGATCCCTCCCACTACAATGTACTTGCTCCAACTACCTGAAAGGCTCTTAACCCATTCTTTCCCTAGCTAACTTCTACTCATTCAGCTCTCACTTTTAATGTCACCTCCCCAGGAAGTCCATTGACATGCACTCCCTACCACTACCTAGGGTTTTTTTTTAATGAGACTATGCTCCTTTCCTTCACAGCTATCTGTTTGACCTTACATATTTTTCTCATTATTTTGTTAACATCTGTCTCCCACTGGATAAGCTTTATGAATACATGGACTATATGTTTTTTTCACCATGGTGTCTTCAGAGCCTAGCATAACACTTAGCGTACTGTAGTGACTTAATAAATATTTTTTGAATAAATGAATAAATATAGTAATAAATATCTGGATTTTAGTAACAGTAACAAATTACAGGTAGCATGCCTTAGTGCTGATTGTGATACAACAAAGGGTATGACATTGCAGTTGACAATCACTCTTATAGAAAATAAATTACTCATCAAGAAGGTAATTCAGCAAAAGCACCATTTAAATAACAATAATAATAATGGCTAACATTTATCAAGTCTTACCACATACCACCTTAGTAATTACTTTATATACAATATTGTACTAAATTCTTGGAACAACCCACTAGAAGGAGGTACTATTATCATCTTCATTTAACTAGTGAAGAAAGCAAGTCAGAGAGAAGTTAAATGATGACCAAAGACACAAAATTAGGACAATGATGCCTAAGTCAGGCCCTCTTGGAAGAAAGAACTATGAGAATCAACACAGACCAACCTGTCCTATAACTGAAATTTCCACTAGCCATAAGAGTCACCAGGAAGGCTGACATCACGAGCAGAGCGTTCAGCTGGATATGAGGCCAGCCACCATGAGCTGGAAATGAACTACCCTTAACAGAAGCAACATGGAACCCTCCTCTGTTCCTGGTGCTGACGGCTCCACAGTACTGGAGGATGAGAGTGGGTGCCGTAGGAAACATGTTCTAGTGGCTGTTTCTGTTAGGAAGACATGAGCTCTCAATAAATGTAGTGAGATAAATTTTATGGTAAAGTACTTATCATAACTGGCATGCTATAAGAACTCAATAAATGTCAGCTATTATTATTGTCATCATTATTTAAATGTTAATTTTGCTGAATTGCCTCCTTGATAAGAAGCTTTTATTTTCTACAGTGATTCTCAACTTCAATGTCAAGGCAGTTTGATGTATCACCATCATCTGTGAGATGTGCCATATGTAATTTATTACTGCTAATAAAAGCCAGAGGTTCGTTAAGGTATTCATTCATTTATTTCAAAAATGTTGAGTCTCTACAACTTGCTAGGTGCTTTGCTAGGTTGTAAAGACACAGTGATGAACAAAAACAGATATGATCCATGTGTTCACAGAGCTTACAATCCAGTGGGAAACAGATGTTAACAAAATAATCACACTAATAAATGTAAAATTGGAAACGAATAAGCACTGTGAGAGAAAAGAACATGGTTCTGTGACAAAGCCTGGATCAGTTTAAGTCACACTGGGATAAAGCCACCCAGCCTGAAAACCACAGGCTAAACATGAGCATTGTGAAGAGTCTCATAAAAGTGTACGGTCACTAAGAAGAACAGTGCTTAGGAATGAGCTTAGAAGATGGAGCCCAGATGGGCCTAAGTGGTAACAGTCATTCACAGTGAAACACTGAAACAGGTGAGGGCTATGCAGTAAATCTCTCAGGGGGCCATTAGTAAGACCAGTGTAGCAAGCTCCCACCCAGCCCACCTGCTATTACAGAAGCCTCCTCCACACCCAGTATCACTGCTAGTGGAAATAATGACTAAACATTCCCACCCCCTACCCTGAATTCCCTGTTCCCTCCTCAGGAGAGGACACCTGGATCAGGTGAATTCATCTATAAAATCTATTTGCCTAGAGCTAATATATGTAAGTGAACATTTGCCTAAAGCAGCTTTATCTGAAACCAAATTTGACAAAAACCAATTTACCTTCCTATCACATATGAATTCTTATAAATTTCACAAACATGAATTTTTATGTTAGTAGTACTATTAGGGGAAATCACCATTAAGTAGACTGGCCATTAGGCAAATTGAGTTTAGAATCATGTATTCTGGGCAAACTTGAAACACCTAAGCCCAATCTGCAGCAGTTCAAAAAGGTAGATGAGATGGATCTGTGTCATAGTGCGTTCTCTCACTATCAATAAAACCCTACGAAGCTAATATACCCAGGGTCCCCCCCACCTTCCAAAACAACTAGCAGGCTTCAAAATTAATCAACTTATCCTGTGCTACCATAATTCCTGTTATGTTCTTCATCTCCAGAATGCCCAGGAGCTTCCTGGCCACCATCATCATGAAGCCGCCTTTATCGAATTTTTGATAAGCTCAGTTCATTCAGGTATCAAGGGGGCACAGCCACTGTAAACACTTTAAAAGTGTTCCTCAAACATGAGGGTGCACATGAGTCAACTTGTCAAAATGCAGGCTCTGATTCAGAAGGTCTGCTGGGGTCTGAGAGATGGCATTTCTAATAAGCCCCAGGCGACGCTCTTGCTGCTGGTCTGCAGGCCACACGATGAGCAGCAAGGTCTTATGAGATGAGTACGATTGTTAAGATGTGCAGGTTGAACTGGAGATGAAATTTACTAGATATGAGAAGGGAATTCTTCTCTGATCTTGGACATAAGAATGCAAGAAGATATCAGAAACTTACTCACATGTTTGTGGAGTTTGAAACAGTGATGCAAACTTTCTCTGAGAGAGTTTGCCAATGACTCTCAAACATTAAGAAAGCTTCAAAAGTCAAGTTCCCTGACTGCTATGATTGGATATGGTTTGTCCCCACCAAAACTCATATTGAAATTTGATCCCGTGTGGTGGTGTTGGGGGGTGCGGCCTAGTGAGAAGTGCTTGGATCATATGTATGTATCTCTCATAAATGAATGGATGCTATTCACACAGTAGTGAGTTCTTGCTATCCTGAGACTGGAAAAGTTCTCATAGGAGCAGATTAGTGATGGATTTGTGATAGAGTAACTGTTTTCCACACAAGGAATTTTACAAATCACATAAAATATATCCCTGCCTACCTTGGAAATGCATTGTTAAGAAAAGAGTTCCCCCCTTTTTATTACACCAACAGTCTACAAAAGCTATTTCAGGAGTTGGGCGTGGTGGCTCACGCCTGTAATCCCAGCATTTTGGGAGTCTGAGGCAAGCAGATCACCTGAGGTCAAGACTTCAAGACCAGCCTGGCCAACATGATGAAACTGTGTCTCTACTAAAAATACAAAAAATTAGCCAGGCATGTTGGCACACACCTGTAATCCCAGCTACTTGGGAGGCTGAGGCACGAGAATTGCTTGAACCCAGGAGGCAGAGGACAGAAGAGAGAGCAAAAATAAGACCAGGTATTACTGAGGTGTTGCTCTCCATCTTTTCTCCTTCTTCCATAAACAGACGCACAGGAACACAGCTTCTCACTTCAGTGATTCAAAAGCACTCTCTCAGTTGAGGGCTGGAAAAAACTTTTTTTCTTTTTCTTTTTTTTTTTTTTTTTTTTTTTGAGACAAAGTCTCACTCTGTCACCAGGCTGGCTCTCGGCTCACTACAGCCTCCACCTCCCAAGTTCGAGCAATTCTCCTGCCTCAGCCTCCCAAGTAGCTGGGATTACAGGAATGTGCCACCATACCCAGCTAATTTTTGTATTTTTAGTAGAGAACAGGTTTCACCATGTTCACCAGGATGGTGTCGATCTCTTGACCTCGTGATCCACCCGCCTCGGCCTCCCAAAGTGGGGGGATTACAGGCATGAGCCACTGCGCCCAGCCAAAATCCTTTATAAATTACCACTTTCTTTAATTACAAAATGAAAAATAAAAACTTCACAGTGAAGAATCCTGGAAGGCTCCACCTTAAAAAAGCAATCAAGGATAACATCACCAGTAATAAGATATAGCAATACAAGGAATCCTTTGACATGATGCACACAGAAAAGACAACATCATTCTATGGTATCCTTGCCAAAAAAAATAATAATCAGGAGAAAATGTCAGAAATTCAAACTAAGGGCCATTTTATAAAATAACTGGCCATACTCTTCAAAAGTGTCAAAGTCATGAAGACAGGAAAGTCTGACAAACTGTAACATTTTTGAGATTAAGAAGAAACAGCAACTAAATGAAATGTGGGCTGGACAAGATCCTGAAACAGAAAAACAAAATCCTATATTCATTAAAAAACAAACAAACAAACAAACAAAACTGGCAAAATTCAAACAAGGTGTGGAATTCGATTAATAGTCCTACAGCAGGATGGGCGCAGTGGCTCAGGCCTATAATTCCAACACTTTGAGAGGCCAAGGCAGGTGGATCATGAGGTCAGGAGTTCCAGACCAGCCTAGCCAAGATAGTGAAACTTTGTCTCTACTAAAAATACAAAAATTAGCTGGGCGCAGTGGCGGGCACCTGTAATCTCAGCTACTCAGAGGCTGAAGCAGGAGAACTGCTTGAACCCAGGAGGCAGAGGTTGCAGTGAGCCGTGATTGCACTACTGCACTCTAGCCTGGACAACAGAACAAGACTCTGTTTCAAAAAAAATAGTCCTGCAGCAATATTAATTTCCTGATTATCATAATTTTATCATGGTTATGTAAAATGTTAATATATTAGAGGAAACTGGGTGAGAGATATATAAGACTTGCTGTATCATTTTTGCAACTTCCCTCTAAGTCTAAAATTAATTTCAAAGAAAAAGTTAAAAAAATAAATCACTGTCTTCTCTTCTAAGAGGCCAAGCCAAGGAAGCCAAGCCAGTGATTGACATCCCAATGGAAAATCTATTTTATCTTTCATACTTGCAAAAATAGAAAGACTGGATCCTCTGGACATTCTCCTTTGAATCATAGTTTTTTTCCCAATAAAATCTTGGCTCCTGGTTCTCCTTCTCATCTTCCTCAGCAACTGAGTTATTCTTATAATAAATCAAGAGAAGCCATCCACTCACCCAGGTTAGAATTGTGAAATCCACCTTCTATCTGTCACAGTTGCAGAAAAGTGAAACCCTTAAGAACAGACAGAAAGTGAGACACTAAAACTGACTCAAAGAAACTGACTGAAAAGAAAAAAAATATGATAAGCATAAAACAGCATTAAAATTATTAAGAGTTCCCCTGTCCTACATGAGATCGGGTGGACATCTGAGAGTGGGAAGGCCAGAATGCAGGCAGAAGCCAGAATGCAGTAGATCATGAATTTCTGGGTAAGAGGAACCCCAAGACAGTTCCACAAAGCCCTTACCTGCAGCAATCTCAACAAGAATTGAGCATGCACGAGGTCCCTAGGTTAAATTTTAGAAAAGTGCTAGGAAAATGGCTCCTCATACCAATCATTAAGGTAATGACAAACTTTAGGGTTTTTTCAATTATTAACTCTCTTCTGGGTTTCTAGGGTTTGCAAGTTATACGTGGAGACTACATTTCAAATATGGCTGATTTTAATAGATATTCCAAGAGTAGAACATGCAAGATAAATGAGATATTCAGAATATCTCATTTAAATCATCCCCTTTAAACTCAGGACAGAAAGCATGGGATCTAAACAATAATAACATTTGACAATTATTGAGCGCCTATGTGCCAGACATTGTCTTAAATCCTTAAAATATGCCCATTGGGCAGATATGATTATACCTAGCTTACAGATGAAGAAGCTGAAGTTCAAAGATATAAAGTAGTCCAAGAAAACACAACCAGTAAGTGGTAGATTCAAGATAGAAACCCAAGTTTACATAACACTAAAGACGCCCTGTCTGCTCCATGACACTATGTCTAGGATGTTGTAGAGGAAACGAAGTTTCTAGCACCAATAAAGAGATGCTGAGGCTGTTGGGAGTAGGTAGCATAGAGACGAGCAGTTAGCAGTCTCCCTTTGGGACTAAGATATTTTTAATCTGTGGTGCCCATCACAACAGAGGGAAATCATTTAAACAGTTTTGCACAACCTCATCACTCCCCCACAGAGAATATTGTGTTTTCAAAAATAAGAAAGATAGTACACATTAACTTAGGATGGAAGAAAATCATAACCAATTTACTTTTCTTCTTGGCACAGAGCTAGGACTCATTTCCCAGCCTTTCTTGCTAAAAATACTAGGTGTGGCCATATGCTTGAGTTCCAGACAATGAAATGTCAGCAGAAGTAATTGATACGTGTGTACTGCTTCCAAGGCTGACCCTAAACCTCCTGCATGCAATCCTCTTTCTGGTTGCTGGAATAAAGACAACCCTCAGAAACACCTGGAATACCACATGTTGAAGATGGAAGAATGACAAAGTGGACAGAGTCTGGGCCTCTAACTCTCCACTAGAAGAAGATCTTCCCAGGCCAGATACCTAGCCAGAAATACCTGCATTGGTCTTTTATGTGAGCAACATATAAATATGGTACATGCCTAGCTAAAACTGTCAATGAGAAATAGTTCCTAATTATAAGCCTCAAAAATCCCTTCAAGCCATACAGAAAGAAAGACTTACTTTCTCCTGCTTCATTTGATAAGACGATAATGAGCACTGACAGTATCTACACAGCTTTGGCACAAGAATAAAAACATGAGTTTATTTTGACACTGGTCACCCAGGCTTTTCTGATCATGGTCCAGGGGGGTCCATGGAATTAGAAATTAGATACTAATGTTCATGCCTTGGCAGGCACCATTAGAATCCCCCATCTTACACATGAAAACATTTAGATTCAGATAAACCAAGCCATAGTTCTTTCTGCACTCCCACTGCGAAACCAGGGCTGTGTCTTGGCAATTCCAGCATAAAACTCTCAAAGGTATTACAGTTAAACTAACTGCCAGTGAGCAAGAGAGCCAGATCTGACACTCAGGTCTTCTGGGTGAATGTGTTATCACATATCGAAAACATTTAACACACAAAAGTATACCCTCAGCAAATGTTAGTTCCCTTCCCTTCAACTCAGCTAAATATAATCTCTTTACTGACATCCAGTCTGTCTCACTCTTCCATGCAAAGGTCTTGTTCACATGAACAAGCAAATTTAAGATACATCAGGCAAATACCCAGATTGGTTCCACCAAAGCTCATTCTTGCTTGGAGGGGTTTTTATGGCAGTAACTTCAGGGAAAGCAAGCTTTTATAGGTAAGCCTTTGGGTGATTTTCCTGAAGGGGTGTCAATCCCCCAATAAGTTCCTAATCCAGAATTGTGCACTAAAAAATAATTAACCAGAGAGGAGTGCCCAGAGAGGAGTCCAGGACCCTGTCAGTGAAAATCTGAAGAATGTTGGAGGCAGAGAATGCCAGCTGTCCCTTGGTGTGCACTCTCCCCTTTCCTTTAGTAATTGAATCTTACTGAAGCACATGGCCATCTAGAATAAAGGCCACATTCACCACCTTCCTTACAGCTAGGTATGGTCATGTGATCAAGCTCTCACTAGTAGGATATCAGTGAAAGTAATATGTGTAAGGAGAATGCTCTCGACTTCTTGTTCTCCTTCATGCTGGCATAGCGAGGGAATGAGACTGAATCATCAAGAACCACAGGCAGAGGGCCATAATACAGAAGAACCTAGTTTCTCAACCCTGTAAAGTTGTCACATAAACTCTGGACTACTATATTAGTCCATTCTCATGCTGCTAATAAAGACATTCCCAAGACTGAGTAATTAATAAAGGAAAGAAGTTTAATTGACACACAGTTCAGTATGGCTGGGGAGGTCTCAGGAAACTTCTGATCATGATGGAAAAAGAAACAAATACATCCTTCTTCACATGGTGGCAGGAAGAAGTGCAGAGCCAAATGGGGAAAGCCCCTTATAAAACCATCAGATCTTGTGAAAACTCACTCACTATCACAAGAACAGCATGGGGGACCACCTCCATTATCTATTCACCTCCCACAAGGTCCCTCTCCAAACACATGGGAATTACAATTCAAGATGAGATTTGGGTGGGGACACAGAGCCAGACCGTATCATTCCAGCCGTGATCCCTCCCAAGTTTTGTCTTTCTCACATTTCAAAACACAAATATGCCTTCCCAACAGTTCCCCAAAGTCTTAACTTATTTCAGCATTTGCCCAAAAGTCCAAGTCCATATTCTTATCTCAGATAATGCAAGTTTCTTCCACCTATGAGCCTGTGAAATCAAAAGCAAGTTAGTTACTTTCTAGATACAATGGAGGTACAGGTATTGGCTTAATACACCCATTCCAAATGGGAGAAATTAGCCAAAACAAAGAGGCTGCAGGCTCATGCAAGTTCGAAATACAATGAGGCAATAATTAAACCTTAAAGCTCCAAAATAATCTTCTTTGACTCCATGTCTTACATCCAGGTTACGCAGATTCAAGAGGTGGACTCCCATGGCCTTGGGCAACTCCGCCCCTGTGACTTTTCAGGGTACAGCTCCCTTTCCAGCTGCTTTAATGGGCTGGCATTGAGTATCTGCAACTTTTCCAGGTTCATGGCACAAGCTGTGGGTAGATCTACCATTCTGGGATCTGGAGGACAGTTGCTCTCTTCTCAGCTCTACTAGGCAGTGACCCATTGGGGACTGTGTGTGGGGGTTCTGACTCCACATTTCCTTTCTGTACTGCCCTAGCAGAGGTTCTCCATGAGGGTTCTGTCCCTACAGCAAACTTTGCTTGGACATGAAGGCATTTCCATACAGACTCTGAAATCTAGGCGGAGGTTCCCAAACCTCAATTTTTGACCTCTGTGGACCTGCAGGCCCAATACCACATAAAGGCTGCCAAGACTTGGGGCTTGCACCCCCTGAAGCAATGGCCTGGCCCAGGAAACCATTTTTCTTTCCTAGGCCTCTGGACCTGTGATGGGAGTGGCTGCTGCTAAAGTCTCTGACATGCCCTGGAGACATTTTCCATATTGTCTTGGTGATTAACATTTGGCTGCTTGTTACTTATGCAAATTTCTGCAGCTGGTTTGAATTTCTCCCCAAAATTGATTTTTTCTATCGCAGTGTCAGTCTACAAACTTTCCAAATGTTTATGCTTTGCTTCCTCTTGAATTCTTTGCTGCTTAGAAATTTCTTCTGCCAGATATCCTAAATTATCTCTTTCAAATTCAAAGTTTCACAGATCTCTAGGGCAGGGGCAAAATACCAACAGTATATTTGCTAAAGCATAACAAGAGTCATGTTTACTTCATTTGCCAACAAGTTCCTCATCTCCATTTGAGATCATCCCAGCCGGGACTTCATTGTCCATGTTACTATCAGCATTTTGGTCAAAGCCATTCAACAATTCTCTAGGAAGTTCTAAACTTTCCCACATCTTCCTGTCTTCTAGGCCCTCCAAGTGTCTAGGAAGTTCCAAACTTTACCACATTTTCCTATCTTCGTCTGAGCACTCCAAACTGTTCCAACCCCTGCCTGTTACGCAGTTTCAAAGTTACTTCCACATTTTCAGGTATCCTTACAGCAGCAACTCACTCCTGACACCAATTTACTGTAGTAGTCTGTTCTCACACTGCTAATGAAGACATACTTGAGACTGTGTAATTTATAAAGGGAAGAGGTTTAATTAATTCACAGTTCAGCTTGGCTGGGGAGTCCTCAGGAAACTTGCATTCATGGCGGAAGGAGAAGCAAATATGTCCTTCTTCACATGGCAGCAGGAAGAAGAAGTGCAGAGCAAAGTAGGGGAAAGCCCCTTATAAAGCCATCAGATCTCATGAGAATGCATTCACTATCATAAGAACAGCATGGGGGGAGTCACCTCCATGATCTAATCATCTCCCATGAGGTCCCTCTCCCAACACATGGGATTACAATTTGGATTACAGTTCAAGATGAGATTTGGGTGAGGATGCAGAGCCAGACCATATTAACTACCTACATTCAAACTGCTGCAAGAAAGATAATTACCCTTCCATCTTGCTTAAATCATTGTTGTTTGAGTATTTGCTTCAGTAGTCATTCCCATATCCTAACCAATATAGACTGTGTGAGGCTGTCTGAGGTGCAGGTGCAGGGACATTTCTGAAGGATTTCCATGAGCCTTGGCTCGCCTTCCACCTCTGATTGGGTGGCTGTTTCCTCTCTACGGCCTTTTTGAGAGAGGGTATACAGTACAGCTGCCCTGCAGTGATTCCCACATACTTGGCAGAGTATTCACATTAGAATCACTTGGAAACTTATTTAAAACTGACATCCCCAGAACAAATTCCCAAGCACTGAGATTCAGGAGATTTATAACAATTTCCAAAATAGTATATTTAAAAGCTCTCCAGGTAATTAAAATATTCAGCTATGTCTTCTGTGCCTTCTGAAGTCCAAGGGGATTTGGCTAAACGTGTGGCAAACGACTCAATGTTTCCATGTGACCCTCCCTGCAGTCCTACTACTGCTGCCCCTTCCGGACTGATATGGTTTGACCCTGTGTTCCCACACAAATCTCATCTTGAATTGTACTCCCATAATTCCCACATGTTGTGGGAGGGACCCAGTGGGAGATAATTGAATCATGGGGGCAGTTTCCCCCATACTGTTCTAGTGGTAGTAAATATAAATCTCACGAGATCTGATGGTTTTATCAGGGGTTTCTGCTTTTGCATCTTCCTCATTCTCTCTTTGCCTGCTGCCATTCATCTAAGACGCAACTCGATCCTCCTCACCTTCCACCATGATGCGAGGCTTCCCCAGCCACGTGGAACTGTAAGTCCAATTAAACTTCTTCCTTTTGTAAATTGCCCAGTCTCAGGTATGCCTTTATCAGCAGCTTGAAAACAGACTAATACACAGACCTTGTATTTTCTGCTGTTTACTGTACTATTTTCCTTCATGGTTCCTTTATGACCCTTGTCACTGGCAGAACTGTTCTCTTCAGCTTTCCAGGCCAAGCTCTTAGGTGTACCACCACAGCTCATGCCCTCCACTGAAAACTGGACCTGCTTTAGACCTCTTTATTCCCCACTGCATCATTCATTCATTCAGTGTATATATTACTACAAGACCAAGGTCTTTAAGCTGAGCACATAAGACAACCAATGATCTTACCACCTCCAATTTTCCAGCTTCATCTCCAACCTTTACCTTCCCACCCTGCATTGGTAAGCACTGTTCCCGGTGATTGGAATGTTCTTCTACTCCTGGATACCTGGCAAATCATACCCACTCTTCAAGACTCACCTCCATCATCCACATGAAGGACTATAAGAACTACCTTGCTACCCCTGACACTGGCGAACTGTCAAAATCTGCCAAAAATCAAGCTCCACAATTCTCATTTTAAACTGATCAATCTATTAAAATATCTCTGAGGTGTTTCACCCACCCACACCTGCAGGTCCTGGGCATACCGGCCCCAAGAATAACTCTTGCTCTAGCAAAAGGCGTCCTGTCTCAGAAAAAAAAAAAAAAAAAGTTTGTCACATTCATTCAACCAAAATATACTAGACATTTATGCCATATCATGCCCTGCCAGGGAATGAAGGTAGAAAATGTAATCACCTGATTGCTAATGGCTTCCATCTGCTATACCATCTATTTGATTTCTTTCTGTGAGGACTTAATGTCTATTACCCAAGTGCTCTCTGAGTCCTGACTATGCCAGTTTACCAAGCCACTCCCTTGAGCTTAACTCTTCAACTTCTGCATGTCTCCTGGAGTCTTTCTGCCTGGTTTCCAACCTACTACTTTGCCTAGGAATCATTCTCGTGTATGCTCCCTGACCCTCAGTCTACTCTTCACTGCCAGTTATTATCTGCTCCTGTCCACTCCTAGACTGACTTGGGACACTCAGGGACCCAGTATGAGCTTAAGTAAACACAGTGGCCTGATTAAGCACTTTAATGTCCTTGGTAGAAGCCTCTTAGAACAAAAGAGAAAAATGGAAAAGAACTGGATGTATTACTACTGCCGACCCAGTGGGAGCTACAGAGAGGCCCTCAGCTAATCTCTTTGAGGGTATTAAATAAGAGCTTTCTTATGGTTCATCTTCATTTGCTAAGCAAGTGTTTCCCAGTAACATACAAATGAACAAGAGAGCAGCCCTGGTATTCGGATTAAGCAATATGTGAATCACTACAGAACCCAGGCTGAGCCTGCTGGTACGTAAGTTATTGCTGCCCTTTTTAAAAATTTAATTAAAGTGTTTGAACATTATCTCACTTTAAAGATCTAGCTGCTGAGGCTCAATTAAAATTCCAAAGTGTCAGAGTGAGAAAAAGCCCCAAGTGGAGATCTAACTTCATCCTGAGTTTTAAACATATGAAAACAGTTGGACATTTTACAATCATAACAAGTCCTTTTGGAGACGGACATTATTACCCTACAATCAATTCAAGATGTTTTACAATCCCTCTGCCAGCATGTGAAACCCTTGTGTACTTCATATAAGGAGCTGGTCATGAGCTGATAATACTCACTGCAGAAGAATGAATACATCCACACCTTCCCCAACCTCATCATAATCATACTTAAGCTCAATCAGGCACTTGACACATCTTACTGTAGTGTGGGAGCCTGAGAGCAAGTTGCTCAGTGGTAAACTCTCCCAGAAATGAGGCTGGCTAGTAATTTGTATTCTAGAGACAGGTGGAGGAAGAAGAAGGGTGGAGGAGGGAAAGGAGTAATGCATCATGCCTTTGTCTTTGATGTCACACCCATAATCGTTCCCTCCCTCCACCTAACTCTGCAACCCACAACTTCTCCACCTGGTAAACTCTGACTCATGCTTCAAGTCCCAGTTTAAATGCCATCTCCTCTATAAAGCCTCCTTTGACTTTTCCTGGAAGGGTTAATGGCTTCCTTCTCTTCCTGCTTCTCAATAGGGCAAATATTGATGGGGCCTCTACAAGGTGCCATGCATCGTTCAAAGTGCTTGGGATATAGCAGTGAACAAACCAAATAAAATTTCTGTACTTGAGTTGTTTATCTAACAGAAAAGAGAAAGAAACAAAATAAATATATATTGTATTAGGTGACAAGTTTATAAAACATAAATCAGGGTAATGGGGATATAGCACGGCAGGGGCAGAGAGGGGGCGATGCTACAGACAGCTATCAAGAAAGACTTCTCTAATAAGGTGTAAATCTGTGAAAGGAGATCTGAATAACTGGTGAGTCTATGAGGAAAAGGGTATTCTATACTTTGACAAGAAAAATAGGTACAAAGGGCTTGGGGCAGGGGCAAGAGGAAGCTGGACATGCCTGTGAATAACAGGGAGGCCATTGTGGCTGAGCTGAGTGACAATGTAGTAGAGGCAGGAGATGAGGTCAGAAAGGCAGGCAGGAGCCAGATCCCACAGAAACACAGCCTTGGTAAGGACTTTGGATTTTATTATGAATTAGTGGAGAAGGAATTTAAGAGTGCTAACCAAAGAAGTGGCATGATATTACTCATTTCTTTTATAATACATATTATGGTGTGCTGTAACTGTTGAGTGATCTGCCTCTCACAAGGGTACATCTCAATCTCCCCAGCTCCTAGCACAGCACCTAGTTTATAATAGGTATTTAATAACATTTTAGAGAAAAAAAGAGCAGAATGAATAAAAGACCGTAAACTGGCCACAGGCCTCCAGAGCATACAGGACTGTCTGCTTTCCACTATTTGTCAGGGAAGGATTAGCCTCATAAATTCTGTATATACCTGTGGTTACCTTATGTCATGCTTTCAAAACATCACCGTTCTCCAAGCACAAGAATAAGCAACTACTCTAGTCTCCCAGAAACAACAAAGCATTAAGAGTTGCCACTGAAAAAGGTTGCTCAACATTCCTGTAACCAGAAATTTGAGGTCATAAAATCAGCCTTCAAAACTAACATAGGGCCCAAGTTCCATTGTCACTGCAGTCTAGATTGAGAACCTTATCTCACTCTCCAGTAAGACTTACTAAAAATCCTCCTGAAGTCTGCCTGAAAGGTGCTCAAGGAATCAAGCGGATCATCTCTTTGTCCCTTAGGCACCATACAACTATAGTTAATAACTCTTTATGTCCCCGGAGTCCTCTAAAAGATGAAAAATGAAACTATCTTTAACCCCTGGAGTTGCTGTACTTAACCATATTTCAAATCCTTTGCAAAAAAGTGGGAAAAGATCTCGACAAATTTTCATGGCTTTCTTCAAGTTTTAAGGTGTCTAAATTTCAACCAGATACAACCCACCCATTTCTGGGGTCTACACTGGCTTAATGAAGGGGAATTTATCAATAAAGGCTGAATGTTGTATTTTTCATTTACTGGACAGCTCAGAGGTTATTTATCTTACCCTCATCTGAAACTTTTAGACAATTTCAAAAGTCTCATATAACAATTTAGAAACGGACATTGCAGTTGTCCAGCCCCCTTTCTGCCTCTGAATCTTGACAAGTAGAGAGCTCCCACGCATTGCCCTCAGTGGACCACAGGCCCAAGTGGGCATTAGACATCTTTGCAGCATTTGAACAACAGCCTTTTTCAGGACATATCTTATTGCTGACCTCAGAAAGACAAAGTACAGGTACCAATCATGAATGCAACACTGTAATTGGGTTAAACCTCACCAAGCCTTTCCTCTCACTGCCTGTTCTCTGACAACCTCACCTGTTCCACTATGTTCAGGGGTCCAAGACTCTGCTGCTTTTATCTAGACTGAAAGTCCATCATGGCCTTGAATCAATGCTGCGCATGCAGGATTTTCCAGTGTTTGTTAGCATGCTAAGGCATTAAAAATACCTCCAAAGCACCGCATGATAAAAATAAGTTTGGGAAATGCTGGGTAAGTTTAAAGAGCCAGTAACATATACTGGTCAAGAAAATGTGCTGAGGAGCCAGATACCTGGGTTTGACTCTGAGGTCCATCACTTTACTAGCTGGGTGACTCTTGGCAAAGCAGCCAACAATCTGTGCTTCAGTTTCCTCATCTGTGATGTGGGGGTAATAATACCTTACTGTTTTGTACAGATTAAATGCTACTACACATTTGAAGTACCTAGCACAGGGCCTAGCACTTTATGACATGATTTGAAGAGCTCTCAATATGCTAATATTTATTGTGATTTTCCAAGAAAGACAGTCATGCTTCCCACATGTATTTAATCTTATAACTCTTCTTTTCTAAGGGTGGCTTACATGCCCAGTGGCCCTTGGTACCCATTTGGGAAACTCCCCAACTTAGACAACGATATGTGCCCTAAGTCAGGCTAGAATTACATCAATCTCAACATATCCAACTCAGCAAAACTGTAATTACTACCATGAAGTAATACTAAAGGTAGGAGATGAAAAATGACATTTAAAGATAACTCACCAGTTAAAATCATTAAATGTCTTCCCAATCTGATTTCAAATTCTTCAAATTTGGTTTTGCATTGTGACTCTGCCATTTTCTATCTGTATGACTTTGGACAAATTATTCAATTTATCTGAACAGCAGTCTCCTGAGTCCAAAGACTAAAAAAATAGCAGGGGTTGCTTCTCTTATATGGGATGAAACAGACTTCAAACCAACGACATTAAAAAAGGACAAAGAAAGACATTACATATGCTGAAAAGTCCAATTCAACAGGAAGACTTACTTGTCATAAATAGATATGCACCCAAAAATGGAGCACCCAGATTCATAAAACAAGTGCTTTCAGATCTACAAAAAGACTTAGAAAGACACATAATAGTTGGGGACTTCAGCACCCCACTGATAATATTAGATCACTGAAAAAGAAAACTAACAAAGATATTCTAAACTTAAATTCAACACTTGACTAATTGAAACTAATAGACATTTATAGAATACTCCATCCATCAAACACAGAGTATACATTTTTCTCATCTGCACGTGAGACATTCTCAAAGATCAACCACATGCTTTTCCATAAAGCAAGTCATACCAATGATAATCTCAGACCACAGTGGAATAAAAATAGAAATCAATACCAAGAAGATCTCTAAAAATCACACAACTACATGGAAATTAAACAACTAGTTCCTGAATGACTTTTGAATAAACAATGAAAATAAGGCAGAAATCAAAAAAAATTATTTAAAACAGAGACACAACATATCAAAATATCTGGGAGGAAGCAAAAGCAGTATAAAGAGGAAATGCCTACATCTAGAAGTTAGAAAGATCTGAAATCAACAATTAACATAACAGCCAGAGGAACAGAAAAGCAACAACAAACTAACTCCAAAGTAAGCAGAAGAAAATAAATAACTAAAATCAGGAGAGAACTAAAGGAAAGTGAGATCCAGGAATCCATACAAAGGATCAACAAAACCAAAGATTGGATTTTTGAAAGGATAAAGAAGATTGATAGACTGCTAGCTACACTAACAAAGAAAAAAAAAGAGAAGATCCAAAAAAGCACAAACAGAAATCACAAGGGTGACATTACGACTGATATCAAAGAAATACAAAAGATCCTCAGAGACTATTATGAACACCTTTATGCACACAAACTGGAAAATCTAGAGGAAATTGATAAATTCCTGGACATGCACAACTTCCCAAGATTGAATTAGGAAGAAACTGAAATCCTGAACAGACCAACATCAAGATCTGAAATTTAGTCAGTAAAAAAATTACCAAACAAAAAAAAGCCCTGGACCAGACAGACTCACTGCCAAATTCTACCAAACATACAAAGAAGAGTTGGTACCAATTCTACTGAAACTATTCCAAAAAATAGAGTAGGAAGGACTCCTCTCTAACTCATTCTAAGAAGCCAACATCACCCTGATACCAACATCTCGCAAAGACACAACAAAAAATGAAAACTACAGGCCAATATCACTGATGAACATAGATGTAAAAATTCTCAACAAAAAACTAGCAAACTGAAACCAGAAGCACATCAAAAACTTGATTCTTCATGCTCAAGTGAGCTTTAATCCTGAGATGCAGTTGCTTCAATGTATGCAAATCAACAAATGTGATTTAACACATAAACAAAACTAAACACAAAAATCACATGATCATCTCAATAGATGTAGAAAAGGTTTTTGGTAGACTCCAATATCCCTTCATGATAAAAACCTTTAACAAGCTAGACATGGAAAAAAATATACATCAAAGTAATAAGAGCCATCTATGACAAACCCACAGCCAACAACATTCTGAACAGGTGAACACTGAAGGTATTCCCTTTAAGAATTGGAATAAGACAAGCATGCCCATGCTCACCACTCCTATTCAACAGAACACTGGAAGTTCTAGCCAGAGCAATCTAGCAACAGAAATAAATAAAAGGCATCCAAATATGCAAAGAAGGATTTAAATTCTTTGTTGACAACATGATTCCATACCTAGAAAACCCTAAAGACTCCATTAAAAGACTCCTATAACTAATAAATGACTTCAGTAAACTTTCAGGATATAAAATCAATGTACAAAAATCAGCAGCATTTCTATATACCAATAATGTTCGAACCGAAAGCCAAATCAAGAACTAAATCTCATTTACAATAGCCACAAAAAAAAAAAAAAAAAAAAAAACCTAGGAATAAATCTAATCAAAATGAAAGATCTCTACGTGGACAACTACAAAACACTGTTAAAAGAAATCACAGATGACAGAAAGAAACAGAAAAACATTCCACGCTCATGGATTAGAAGAATCAACATTGTTTAAATGGCCACATTGCCCAAAGCAATCTATAAATTCAACGCTATTCCTAACAAACTAGCGATGTCATTTTTCACAGAATTGGAAAAAATTACTAAAATTCATATGGAACCAAAAAGAGCCCAAATAGCCAAAACAATACTAAGCAAAAAGAACAAAGCTGAAGGCATCACATTACCTGACTTCAAACTATGCTATAAGACTGTAGTAATAAAAACAACAAAGTACTGGTACGAAAACAGACACAGAAACTAATGGAACAGAATGGAGACCCTGAAAATAAAACCACACACCTACAATCATCTGATCTTTGATAAAGTTGACAAAAATAAGCAATGGCGAAAGGGCTCCCCATTCATTAAATGTTGCCAGGATAACTGACTAGGCATATGCTGAAGAATGACACAAGACCCCTACACCTTTTACCATATATAAAAATTAACTTAAGCTGGATTAAGGACTTAAATATAGGACCTCAAATTATAAAATTCCTAGAAGAAAATCTAGGAAATACCATTCTGGACATCGACTTTGGCAAATAATTTATGGCTAAGACCCTAAATGCAATTGTAACAAAAACAAAAATTAACAAGTGGGACCTAATTAAACTAAGAGCATCTGCACAGCAAGAGAAACTAGTAACAGATTAAAAGACAACCTACAGAATGGGAGAAAATACTTGCGAACTATGTATCTAACAATGGCGTAATAACTACAATCTATCAGGGACTTAAATCAACAAGCCAAAAACAACCCCATTTTAAAAACGGGCAAAAGACACGTACAGATGCTTAAAAGACGACATGCGAGTGGCCAAAAAATGTAAGAAAAAATGCTCCATATCACTAATCACTAGAGAAACGCAAACCACAGCCACGCATAGTGGCTCATGCTTGTAATCCCGGCACTTTGGGAAGCTGAGGCAAGTGGATCACCTGAGGTCAGGAGTTTGAGGCCAGCCTGGCCAACATCAAATCTGTCTCTACTAAAAATACAAAACCCTGTGTCTACTAAAAATACAAAAATTAGCCAGGTGTGGTGGCAGGCACCTGTAATCCCAGCTACTCGGGAGGCTGAGGCAGGAGAATCACTTGAACCCGGGAGGCAGAGGTTGCAGTGAGCTGAGATTACGCCACTGCACTCCAGCCTGGGCAACAGAGAGAGACTTTGTCTCAAACAAAAAAAAAAGAAAAAAGAAAAGAGAGAGAGAGAAATGCAAACCAAAACCACAATGGGCCCATCTCACACTAATCAGAATGGCCACTATTAAAAAGTCAAAAAAATAATAGATGCTGCCAAGGCTGTGGAGAAAAGAGAACATTTACATACTGCTGGTAAGAATGTAAAGAATGTAAATTAGTTCAGCCACTGTGTAAAGCAGTTTGGCAATTTCTCAAAAAACCTAAAACAGAACTACCATTTGACTCAGCAATCCTTTTACTGGGTATATATCCAAACGAAAACAAATCTTTCTAACAAAAAGACACACGAGCTCGCATGTTTATTACAGCACTAGTCACAACAGCAAAGACATGGAATCAATGTAGGTGCCCACCAACAGTGGACTGGATAAAGAAAATGTGGTACATAAACGCCATGGAATACTATGCAGACATAAAAAAAAAAAATGAATGAAATTATGTCCTTTATAGCAACATGGATGTAGCTGGAGGGCATTATCCTACGTGAATTAACACAAGAACAGAAAACCAAATACTGCATGTTCTCACTTGTAAGTGGAAGCCGAACATCGGGTACATATGGACACAAAGATGAGAACCATAGACAGTGGGGACTATTTAGAGTGGTGGGAGGGTGGAGGCAAGGGCTGAGAAACTTCCTATTACATGCTGTGCTCAGCACCTGGGTGACAGGATCAGTTGTACTCCAAACCTCAGCATCACACAATATGCCAATGTAGCACACCTGCACATATACAGCATGAACCTAAAATAAAAGTTGAAATTTTAAAAAATACCTATCATATCTTGGTTGTGATAAAGACAAAATTAGATAATGAAGGTAAAACAATTAATATATACTAAGGATCAATCAAATTTGCTTCCCTTTTCATTATGTCTCAAGAGAAGTGCAAATTCAGCCTGAAAGCTGATACCACTTAAGGGTAGACAGACCAGCAGCTCCAGTTTTTAGCTCAAGATTCATCTGTGAACAATGCTGGAGTAAAAAAGCACAAAATGAATTCATTTTATCTTTTTAACAAACACATAATCATGTTTTGAATGCTGGAAATAGCTACGGAGCATTTCTACCTCTTGTTGGTTGGAATCAAGATAAACCCAAGACATTGAATGTATAATATTCAGAAAGAGATCAGTTTTTCCACATTCCCAAAGCTGAGAGCTGAGTACCCAGAATCAAATCAGAGCAGAACTAAAAGATACAAATGAGCCAGCAATGGTTTTTTTATCACATCCTCTTCAAACTCATCATGTGTATCTACTAACTATTTCTACAGAGCCAATTCTGCTAAACCTACAATGACTATACAGACTTTCAAGGAAAGTTATTCTAGGATAATTTATTGTCCTATTTCCCAGTTAATCAACAACACATCCCAAGGATTCCATGATTTCAGAGACTAAACCCAATCTTCTGGATTAAGAATTATCTCTAAAGTCAGCCTAAAATTATTCATCAGAGTATATGTTCCCCAGACTCTGACTTGGCCATAGAAAATATGGCCACCCATGGCCATAGGAAAAATGAAATGTCCCTGAAGTAACCTGTGGAAAACAATATAATGAAGCTTCAAAAATAAACTCTGTTTGGTCATCTTTTATCCCTCACCCCCTCTCACTCTTCTCCCCAAGTCCCCAAAGTCCCCTGTATCATTCTTATGCCTTTGAGTCCTCAGAGCTTAGCTCCCGCATATCAGTGAGAATGTATGATGCTTGGTTTTCCATTCCTGAGTTACTTAACTTACAATAATAGTCTCCAATCTCATCCAGATCACTGCAAATGCTGTTAATTCATTCAATCAATTTAGCTTTCAGCTAGTTCCATCTTTTTCCTCTGCTTTCATCCTTTCTCAATTTGAAGAGTACCTAATCCCAACCATGATCTCTAAACTGACCTCCTCCTTTAATTAACAACAATAAATGCCAGCATGCTAAATTAATTCTTTGCACAACCACCTAAGAGCTCTCTCTAAAAATAACCATCTTAGCATGTTGCTTTACTGTATAAAGAAGAATTAATACCAATTCATGTCAAAATATTAAAAAAAAAAAACTGAATGAGAGAGAATTCTTCCAAACTCATTCTATGAGGCCAGCATTACACTGACAAAGTCAGAAAAGGATACACATATACAAAATTGCAAAAGCAAAAACGATAACATAAACTACAGACCCATATCCCTGATGAACATAGATGCAAAAATTCTCAACAAAATACTATCAAAGTGAGTGCAACAGCACATCAAAAAAGATCCTTCACAATTATCAAGTGGGATTCATCCCAGGGATGCAAGGATGGTTCACCATATGCAACACAATAAGCATAATGCAGCACATGAACAGAATGGAGGGAAAAAAATATGATCATCTCAATAGGTGCAGAAAAAGTGTTTTATAACATTTAACATTCCTTTATGTTGAAAATTCTCAACAAATTAGGTATAGAAGGTACACACCTCAACATAATAAAGGTCATATATAACAAACTCACAGCTAACATCATACGCAATGAAGAAAAGCAGAAATCTTTCTCTCTACAATCTGGAACAAGATAATCTGGACAATCTGTCACCACTTTTGTTGAACATATTACTGAAAGTCCTAACCTAAATAATAAAGCAAAATAAAGAAATAAAGAGGATCCAAACTAAAAGGGAGAAAATTAAATTGTCCTTATTTGCAGACAACACAGTTTTAAATATATAAAACCTCAGAGACATCACCACAAAAACTGAAAGAACTAATAAATTTGATAAGGTCTCAGGCTACAAAGTCAACAGGCAAAATTAGTAACATTTCCATATTCCAACAATTAATTATTTGAAAAAGAAATTAAGAAAGCAATCCAATTTACAATAACTACCAAAAAAATTACCCAGGAAAAAAATTAACCCAGGATGTGAAAGATCTCTACAATAAAATCTATAAAACATTGATGACAGAAATTGAAGAGGACACAAAAAATAGAAAGACAGTCAAATTTCATTAATTGGAAGAATTAATATTGTTTAAATGTCTACAGATTTCATGCCATCCCTATCAAAATACTAAGGACATTCTTCACGGACACAGGGAAAAAATCCTAAAATTAGTATAGAACCACAAAAAATCTCAAATAGCCAAAACAATCTTGAGCAAAAAGAAAGCTAGAGGCATCACACTACCTCGCTTCAAAACATACTACAAAGATATGATAACCAAAACAACATGATACCAGCATAAAAACGACATGCAACAATGGAAAAGGATTTGAAACAAAGTTGTTGAGTAAACACAATGGAGACAGGACAGTCTCTTCAATAAATGATGCTGGAAAAACTGGATACCCAAATGTGAAATAATAAAATTAGACCCTTTTTTCTTAATATATACAATAATTAACTCAAAATGGGCCAAAGACATAAGACCCTAAACTATGAAACTATTAAAAAGAAAACATGTGAGAAAGCTCCATGATAGTGGTCAAGGCAAGGACTTTTTGGATAAAAGCTCAAAAGCATAATCAATAAAAGCAAACATAGACAAATAGGATTGTATCAAACTAAAGGCTTCTGCACATCAAAGGAAGCAATCGACAGAACAAAGAGACAACCTACAAAATGAAAGAATATATTTGCAAACTATGCATCTGATAAGGGGTTAATATAAAAAATATATGAGAAACTCAAAAAACTCATTTTAAAAAAACCCACTTACTTCTACAGTGCTGGTGGGAATAGAAACTAGTACAGCTGCTATGGAAAACAGTGTGGAGATTCCTTAAAGAACTAAAGTAGAACTACCATTTGATCCAGCAATCCCACTACTAGGTATCTACCCAGAGGAAAAGAGGTCATTACACAAAAAAAGAAACTTGCATACGCATGTTTATAGCAGCACAATTAGAAATTGCAAAGTCATGGAACCAACCCAAATGCCCATCAATCAACAAATGGATAAAGAAACTGTGGTATATATATTATGGAATATTACTCAGCCATAAAAAGGAATGAATTAACAGCACTTGCAGTGATCTGGATGAGACTGGAGACTATTACTGTAAGTAAAGTAACTGAGGAATGGAAAACCAAACATCATACGTTCTCATGGATATGTGGGAGCTAAGCTCTGAGGATGCAAAGGCATAAGAATGATACAGTGGACTCTGGGGACTTGGGGAGAAGAGTGAGAGGGAGTGAGGGATAAAAGATGACAAATATGGTGCAGCGTATATTGCTCAGGTAATGGGTGCACCAAAATCTCACAAATCACCACTAAAGAGCTTACTCATGTAACCAAATACCACCTGTACCCCCAATAACTTATGGAAAAATTAAAATAAATAAAATAAATGAAAAATGATTTAAAGCCCAGTTAACAAATAGGCAAAAGACCTGAGTAGACATTTCTCAAAAGAATACATACAAATGGCTAACAGATATATGAAAAAAAAATAAAAGCTTGACATCACTAATCATCAGGGAAATACAAATTAAAACTACAATGAGATACAAAGGATACTCTCAAAATATTAAAAGATAGCAAGTGCTGGCAAGGATGTGACGAAAAAGGAATCCTCACACACTGCTGGTGGGAATGTAAATTAGTACAGCCATCATGGAAAACAGTATGAAGGTTCCTCAAAAAACTAAAAATAGAACTACCATATGATCCAGCAATCCCACTACTGAGTACATATACAAAGGAAATGAAATCAGTATGTCAAAGAGATATCTGCACTCCCATGTTATTGCAGCATTATTCACAATAGCCAAGATATGCAATCAATGTAAATGTCTACCAATGAATAAATGCATTTAAAATATGTGGTATATATACACAATGGAATACGATTCAACCATAAAAAAGAAGAATAAAATTCTGTCATTTGTGGCAACTTAGATGAACCTGAAAGACATTAAGTGAAATAAGCCTGGTAGACAGAGGCAAATACAGCATGATCTCACTTACATGTGGAATCTAAAAAGCTATTCACAGAGAAGTAGAGAGTAGAATTGTGGTTACCAGATGATGGGAAGGGGAGGAAGCAAGGAGAGAAGGAAAGAGATTGGTCAACTTTTACAAAGCTACAATTAGATAGAAAGAACAAGTTCTGGTGTTCTATTGTATAGTTGGATAACTAAACTTAACAATAATGTATTGTATATTTCAAAATAGCTAGAAGAGGTTTTTAAATGTTCTCAACACAAAGAAATTATAAATGTTTAAGATGATTGATATGCTAATCACCCTGGTTTGATAATTACATAATGTACACATATATAGAAACATCACATTGTACCCCATAAATATGTACAATTATGTGCCAACCATACTTTTTTAAAAAGAATTTTAAATAATATTTGTTGATTCCGTTAGAATAGCAATAATAAAACTACTTAAACAAAAACACTTCACCAACACCCAAACCCTTACCCATTGGTAAAAATCTTCAAGCGCCCTTCCAATCTTATTTCAAATTCTTCAGGAGAAGGTGAAGCAAGATGCCTGAATAGAAGCCTACACCAATTATCTTCCCTGCAGTAACACCAAATTTAACAACTATCTATACACACACACAAAAAAGCATCTTTATAAGAACCAAAAATCAGGTGAGCAATCACAGTACCTGGTTTTACTTCATATCACTGAAAGAGGCACTGAAGAAGGTAGGAAAGACAGTCTTGAATTGCTGACCCTATCCCTCCCTCAACCCCCAGCAGCAGCCACATACCAAAAAGAATCTATGCACTCAGGAGAGACAGAGTACAATGACTGTGGGGCTTTGCATTGGAACTTGGTGCTGCCAATGGGCAGAACTCAGCCTGTGCCCACAGTGGGAGCATTTAGTCAAGCTCTAGCTAGAAGGGAATTCCTGATCCCAGTGGTCAGAATCTGAATTTCAGCAAGCCTTGCCACCATGGGCTAAAGTCTCTGGGTTCCTAAATAACCACGAAAGGCAGTCAAGGCCACAAGGACTGCAATTCATAGGCAAGTACTAATACTATACTGCACTCAGAGCCAGCTAACTTGGGGGCCATGTGACCTATTAGACACCAGCCAGTGTGGCCAAGGGAGTGCTTGCACCAGCCCTCCCCCAATCCCAGGCAGTGCAGCTCACAGCTCCAGGAAAGACTGCTTCCTTCTGCTTCAGGAGAGGAAATGGAAGGCTAAAGAAGACTTTGTCTTGTAACTTGGATACCACCTCACTCACAGTAGTATAAGACACCAGGCAGAGTCCTGAGGCCCCCATTCCAGACCCTAGCTCCCAGATGATATTTCTAGATACACCTTGGGCCAGAGGGGAACCTGCTGAAGTGAAATAAAGGACCAAGTCCAGGCAGTATTCATCACCTGCTAATTAAAGAGCCCACGGACCATGAATGAGCCTTGGATGAGACTCTGAGACATGCTGGCTTGAGGCAAGACCCAGCACAAATTCACAGCTGAGGAGAGACTCCTTCTACTTGAGAAAAGCAGAGGAAAGAGTAAAAAGGATTTTATCTTATAGCTTAGGTACCAGCTTGGCCACAATGGGATAGAGCACCAAGAAAGCTATTGGGGTCTCCAGTTCCAGGCTGTGGTTCTTAGATGGCATTTCTGGAACTAACCTGGGCCAGAGAGAAGCCCATTGTCCTGAAGGATGAGTCCCAGGCCAGAGAGCATTCATCACAAGCTGACTGAAGAGGCTTTGGGCCTTAAGGGAACATTGGTGGTAGCCTGGCACTACTTCCCATGAGCCTGTGGTGGTGGCGGACAGAGGAAAAGATTCTTCCACCTGGGAAAACGGGAAGGAAAACTGGGAAGATTCTTTGTCTTACATTATGGGTGCCAGCTCAGTCACAGGTAGATAATGCACCAGGCAGCTTTCTAAGGTTTCTGACTACAGGGTCTGGCTCCCAGATGGAATCTCTGACCCACCCAGGGACCAGGGGAACTTGCTGCAAAGAAGGGAAGAGCACAAACCTGGCTGGCTGTACCACCTGCTGATTGCAGAGCCCTAGGGCCTTCAGCAAACATAGGCAGTAGACAGGGAGGGTTATAGTAAGCCTTGGGCAAGACCCAGTGTTGTGCTAGCTTTATTCTGACTCAACATAACCCCGGTGGCAGTGACCACAGGGTGCTTCTGTCCCCCTTCCCCCAGCTCCAGACCACTCGGAACAGAGAGGGAGACTCCGTTTTTGGGTGGAGAAAATAAGAGAAGAGAACAAGAGTCTCAGCCTGGCAATCCAGAGAATTCTCCAGATCTCATCCAAAAACCACCATAGTCGTACCTCTATGAGTCTGCAAGAACTAAAGCATTATTGGGTTTAGGGTGCCGCCTAATGCAGACTCAGCTACAGGGAACAAAAACATAGATCACAACACCCAAGTCCCTTCAAATACCTGGAAATCCTTCACAAAAGGATAGGTACAATCAAGCCCAGACTGTGAAGACTACAATAAATACCTTCAATGCCCAGGAACTGATGAATAACCACAAGCATCAGGACCATCCACGAAAACATGACCCACCAAAAAAAACTAAATAATGCACCATGGATCAAACCCAGGGAGACAGAGATACGTGACCTTTCAGACAGATAATTCGAAATAGTTGTTTTAAGGAAAGTCAAAGAAATTGAACATAATGCAGAGAAGGAATTCAGAATCCTTTGTTAAAATTAATTTAACATCAAAGTCTTTTAATGGCAGAACTGATCAAGGAGAAGAAACAATTAGTGAACTTGAAGACAGGGTATTTGAAAATACAGAGCCAGAGAAGACAAAAAATAAATAAATAAATAAATAAAACAGTAAGAAGCACACCTACATGATCTAGAAAATAGCTTCAAAAGGGCAAATCTACGAGTTATTGGCCTTAAAGGAGAGGTAAAGAGAAAGGTAGGGGGAGAAAGTTTAGTCAAAGGGATAATAACAAGGAGCTTCCCAAACCTATAAGAAGTTATCAATATTCAAATACAAGAAGGTTACAGAACACCAAGCAAATTTAACCAAAAGAAGACAACCTCTGCCCAGTTCCAAGATGGCCAAATAGGAACAGCTCCAGTCTGCAGCTCCCAGTGTGAGCAAAGCAGAAGATAGGTGATTTCTGCATTTCCAACTGAGGTACCAGGTGCATCTTGCTGGGGCTTGTCAGACAGTGGATGTAGCCCACAGAGCAGGGCGGGGCATTGCCTCACCTGGGAAGCACAAGGGGTCAGGGAATTCCCTTTCCTAGCGAAGGGAAACTGTGACAGGAGGTACGTGGAAAATCAAGACACTCCCATCATAATACTGCACTTTTCCAATGGCCTTAGCAAATGGCACACCAGGAGATTATACCCCACGCCTGGCTCAGAGAGACCCATGCCCATGGAGCCTCACTCACTGCTAGCACAGCAGTCTGAGATCAAACTGCAAAGTGGCAGCAAGGCTAGGGGAGGGGCGTCCACCATTGCTGAGGCTTAAGTAGGTAAACAAAGCATCCAGGAAGCTCAAACTGGGTGGAGCTCACCACAGCGCAAGGCAGCCTGCCTGCCTCTGTAGACACCACCTCTGGGGGCAGGGCATAGCTGAAGGAAAGGCAGCAGAAACTTCTGCAGACTTAAACGTCCCTGTCTGACAGCTTTGAAGAGAGTAGTGGTTCTCCCAGCACGGAGTTTGAGATCTGAGAATGGACAGACTGCCTCCTCAAGTGAGTCCCTGACTGCCAAGTAGCCTAACTGGGAGACACCTCCCAGTAGGGGCCGACTGACACCTCATACAACTGGGTGACCCTCTGAGACAAAGCTTCCAGAGGAAGGATCAGGCAGCAACATCTGCCATTCTGCAATATTTGCTGTTCTGCAGCCTCTGCTGGTGATACCCAGGCAAACAGGGTCAGGAGTGGACCTCCAGCAAACTCCAACAGACCTGCAGCTGAGGGTCCTGACTGTTAGAAAGAAAACTAAGAAACAGAAATGACATCCACAGCAAAACCCCATCTGTATATCACCATCATCAAAGACCAAAGGTAGATAAAACCACAAAGATGGGGAGAAACCAGAGCAGAAAAGCTGAAAATTCTAACAATCAGAGTGCCTCTTCTCCTCCAAAGGAGTGCAGCTCCTCACCAGCAACGGAACAAAGCTGGATGGAGAATTACTTTGACCAGTTGAAAGAAGAAGGCTTCAGACAATCGGTAATAACAAACTTATCCAAGCTAAAGAAGAATGTTCAAACCCATTGCAAAGAAGCTAAAAACCATGAAAAAAGATTAGACAAATGGCTAACTAGAATAAACAGTGTAGAGAAGTCCTTAAATGGCCTGATGGAGCTGAAAATCATGGCACAAGAACTACGTGATGCATGCACAAGCTTCAGTAGCCGATTCGATCAAGTGGAAGAAAGGGTATCAGTGATTGAAGATCAAATAAATGAAAAGAAGTGAGAAGAGAAGTTTAGAGAAAAAAGAGCAAAAATAAATGAACAAAACCTCCAAGAAATAAGGGACTATGTGAAAAGACCAAATCTATCTCTGATTGGTGTACCTGAAAGTGACGGGGAGAATGGAACCAAGCTGGAAAACACTCTGCAGGATATTATCCAGAACATCTCCAACATAGTGAGGCAGACCAACATTCAAATTCAGGAAATACAGAGAATGCCACAAAGACACTCCTCGAGAAGAGCAACTCCAAGACACATAATTGTCAGAGTCACCAAAGTTGAAATGAAGGAAAAAATGTTAAGGGCAGCCAGAAAGAAAGGTTGGGTTACCCACAAAGGGAAGCCCATCAGATTAAAAGCAGATCTCTCAGCAGAAACTCTGCAAGCCAGAAGAAAGTGGGGGCCAATATTCAACATTCTTAAAGAAAAGAATTTTCAACCCAGAATTTCATATCCAGCCAAACTAAGCTTCATAAGGAAGGAGATATAAAATCCTTTACAGACAAACAAATGCTGAGAGATTCTGTCAAAACCAGGCCTACCTTACAAGAGCTCCTTGAAGGAAGCACTAAACATGGAAAGGAACAACCAGTACCAACAACTGCAAAAACATGCCAAATTGTAAAGACCATCGATGCTAGGAAGAAACTGCATCAACTAACGAGCAAAATTAACCTGCTAGCATCATAATGACAGAATCAAATTCACACATAACAATATTAACCTTAAATGTAAATGGGCTAAATGCTCCAATTAAAAGACACAGACTGGCAAATTAAATAAAGAGTCAAGACCCATAAGTGTGCTGTATTCAGGAGACCCATCTCACGTGCAGAGACACACATAGGCTCAAAATAAAGGGATGGAGGAGGATCTACCAAGCAAATGGAAAACAAACAAAAGCAGGGGTTGCAATCCTAGTCTCTGATAGACTTTAAACCATCAAAGATCAAAAGAGACAAAGAAGGCCATTACATAATGGTAAAGGGATCAATTCAACAAGAAGAGATAACTATCCTAAATAAATATGCACCCAGTACAGGAGCACCCAGATTCATAAAGCAAGTCCTTAGAGACCTACAAAGAGACTTAGACTCCCATACAATAATAATGGGAGACTTTAACACCCCACTGTCAACATTAAACAGATCAACGAGACAGAAAGTTAAAAAGGATACCCAGGAATTGAACTCATCTCTGCACCAAGCAAACCTAATAGACTCTACAGAACTCTCCACCTCAAATCAACAGAATATACATTCTTCTCAGCACCACATCACATGTATTCCAAAATTGACCACAGAGTTGGAAGTAAAGCACTCCTCAGCAAATGTAAAAGAAAAGAAATTATAACAAACTGTCTCTCAGACTACAGTGCAATCAAACTAGAACTCAGGATTAAAAAACTCAACTCAAAACCGCTCGACTACATGGAAACCGAACAACCTGCTCCTGAATGATTACTGGGTACATAACGAAATGAAGGCAGAAAGAAAGATGTTCTTGGAAACCAATGAGAACAAAGACACAACATACCAGAATCTCTGGGACACAATTAAAGCGTTGTGCAGAGGGAAATTTATAGCACTAAATGCCTACAAGAGAAAGCAGGAAAGATCTAAAATTGACACCCTAACATCACAGTTAACGGAACTAGAGAAGCAAGAGCGAACATGTTCAAGAGCTAGCAGAAGACAAGAAATAAGCAAGATCAGAGCAGAACCGAAGGAGACAGAGACACAAAAAACCCTACAAAAAAATCAATGAATCCAGAAGCTGGTTTTTTGAAAAGATCAACAAAATTCATAGTCTGCTAGCAAGACCAATAAAGAAGAAAAGAGAGAAGAATCAAATAGACATAATAAAAAATGATAAAGGGGATATCACCACCGATCCCACAGAAATATAAACTACCATCAGAGAATACTATAAACACCTCTATGCAAACAAACTAGAAAATCTAGAAGAAATGGATAAATTCCTGGACACATACACCCTCCCAAGACTAAACCAGAAAGAAGTTGAATCCCTTAATAGACCAATAATAGGTTCTGAAATTGAGGCAATAATTAAAATCCTACCAACCAAAAAACCACAACCATATGGATTCACAGCCAAATTCTACCAGAAGTACAAAGAGGAGCTGGTACCATTCCTTCTGAAACTATTCCAATTAATAGAAAAAGAGGGAATCCTCCCTAATTCATTTTATGAGGCCAACATCACCCTGATACAAAAGCCTGGCAGAGTACACAACAAAAAAAGAGAATTTTAGACCAATATCCCTGATGAACATTGATATAAAAATCCTCAATAGAATACTGGCAAACCAAATCCAGCAGCACATCAAAAAGTTTATCCACCATGATCAAGCTGACTTCATCCCTGGGATGCAAGGCTGGGTCAACATACACAAATCAATAAACGTAATCCATCATATAAACAGAACAAAAGACAAAAACCACATGATTATCTCAAGAGATGCAGAAAAGGCCTTTGACAAAACTCAACAGCCCTTCATGCTAAAAACTCCTAATAAACTAGGTATTGATGGGATGTATCTCAAAATAATAAGAGCTATTTATGACAAACCCACAGCCAATATCATACCGAAAGGGCAAAAACTGGAAGCATTGCCTTTGAAAACTGGCACAAAACAGGGATGCCCTCTCTCACCACTGCTATTCAGCATAGTGTTGGAAGTTCTGGCCAGGGCAATCAGACAAGAGAAAGAAATAAAGGGTATTCAATTAGGAAGAAAGGAAGTCAAATTGTCCCTGTTTGCAGATGACATGACTGTCTATTTAGAAAACCCCATCGTCTCAGCCCAAAATCTCCTTAAGCTGATAAGCAACTTCAGCAAAGTCTCACAATACAAAATCAATGTGCAAAAATCACGAGCATTTTTATACACCAATAACAGACAAACAGAGAGCCAAATTATAAGTGAACTTCCATTCACAATTGCTTCAAAGAGAATAAAATACCTAGGAATCCAACTTACAAGGAATGTGAAGGACCTCTTCAAGGAGAACTACAAACCACTGCTCAACGAACTAAAAGAGGACACCAACAAATAGAAAACACTGCATGCTCGTGGATAGGAAGAATCAATATCATGAAAATGGCCATACTGCCCAAGATAATTTATAGATTTAATGCCATCCCCATCAAGCTACCAATGACTTTCTTCACAGAATCGGAAAAAACTACTTTAAAGTTCATATGCAACCAAAAAAGAGCCCACATTGCCAAGACAATCCTAAGCCAAAAGAACAAAGCCTGGAGGCATCACACTACCTGATTTCAAACTATACTACAAGACTACAGTAACCAAAACAGCATGGTACTGGTACCAAAACAGAGATATAGACCAATGGAATTAGAATAGAGCCCTCGGAAATAATACCACACATCTACAACTATCTGATCTTTGACAAACCTGACAAAAACAAGAAATGGGGAAAGGATTCCCTATTTAATAAATGGTGCTGGGAAAACTGGCTAGCCATATGCAGAAAGCTGGAAATTGGATCCCTTCTTTACATCTTATACAAAAATTAATTCAAGATGGATTAAAGACTTAAATGTCAAACCTAAAACCATAAAAACCCTAGAAGAAAACCTAGGCAATACCATTCAGGACATGGGCATGGGCAAGGACTTCATGACTAAAACACAAAAAGCAATGAAACAAAAGCCAAAATTGACAAATGGGATCTCATTAAACTAAAGAGCTTCTTCACAGCAAAAGAAACTACCATCACAGTGAACAGGCAACCTACAGAATGGGAGAAAATTTTTATAATCTACCCATCTGACAAAGGGCTAATATCCAGAATCTACAAAGAACTTAAATTTACAGGAAAAAATCAAACAACCCCATCAAAAAGTGGGCAACAGATATGAACAGACACTTCTCAAAAGAAGACATTTATGCAGCCAACAGACATGAAAAAATGCTCATCATCACTGGCCATCAGAGAAATGCAAATCAAAACCACAATGAACTACCATCTCACACCAGTTAGAATCACAATTACTAAAAAGTCAGGAAATAACAGGTGCTGGAGTGGATGTGGAGAAATAGGAACACTTTTACACTGTTGGTGGGACTGTAAACTAGTTCAACCATTGTGGAAGACAGTGTGGTGATTCCTCAAGGATCTAGAACTAGAAATACCATTTGACCCAGCCATCCCATTACTGGGTATATACCCAAAGGATTATAAATCATGCTGCTATAAAGACACATGCACACGTATGTTTATTGCAGCACTATTCACAATAGGAAAGACTTGGAACCAACCCAAATGTCCATCATTGATAGACTGGATTAAGAAAATATGGCACATATACACCATAGAATAGTATGCAGCCATAAACAAGGATGAGTTCATGTCCTTTGCAGGGACATGGATGAAGCTGGAAACCATCATTCTGAGCAAACTATCACAAGGACAGAAAACCAAACACCAAACACCACATGTTCTCACTCATAGGTGGGAATTGAACAATGAGAACACTTGGACACAGAGTAGAGAACATCACACACTGGGGCCTGTAGTGGGGTGGGGGAAGGGGAGGGGGGAGGGATAGCATTAGGAGATATACCTAATGTAAATGACGAGTTAACGGGTACAGGACACCAACATGGCACATGTATACCTATGTAACAAATCTGCACGTTGTGCACATGTATCCTAGAGCTTAAAGTATAATAAGAAAAAAAATACACATCAAATTTTTAAGACTTAATACCAAAAAAAAAAAAGAAAGAAAGAAGAAGAAGATGATAACCTGAAGGCATTTAGTAATCAAGCTCCCGAAGGTCAAGGATAAAGAAAGGATCCTAAAGGCAGCAAGAAAAATGAAACAAACAACATACAATGGAGCTCCAATACATCTGGCAGCAGACTTTTCAGTGGAAACCTTATCGGCCAGGAGACAGAAGTATGACATATTTAAAGTGTTGAAGGAAAGAATCTTGTATTCTAGAATAGTATATCTGACACACACACACACACACACACACACACACACAAATGCTTTACACATGAAGGAGAAATAATGACTTTCCCAGATAAACAAACCCTGAGGGACTTCATAAACACCAGAACTGTCCTATAAGAAATCCTAAAGGGAGTTCTTCAATCTGAAAAAAAGGACATTAATAAGCAATAAGAAATCACTGAAGGTACAAAATTCACTGGTATTAGTAAGTACACAAGAAAAACACAGGAAATTATAACACTGTAATTGTGGTGAGCAAATTACTAATAATTTAAGTAGAAAGACAAAAAGATGAACCAACCAAAACTAATAACTGTAACAACTTTTCAAAACAGAGACAGTATGATAAGATATAAATAAAACAAAACAAGATAAAAAGTGAGAGGATGATGTTAAAGTGCAGTTTTTATTACTTTTCTTTTGCTTTTTTGTTTATGCAATCAGTGTTAAGTTGTGATCAGCTTAAAATAATGGGTTGGCCGGGTGCGGTGGCTCACACCTGTAATCCCAGCACTTTGGGAGGCCAATGTGGGCAGATCACAAGGTCAGGAGATCCAGACCATCCTGGCTAACACAGTGAAACCCCATCTCTACTAAAAATACAAAAAATTAGGCAGGTGTGGTGGCAGGCACCTGTGGTCCCAGCTACTCGGGAGGCTGAGGCAGGAGAATGGTGTGAACCCGGGAGGCAGAGCTTGCAGTGAGCCAAGATCACACCACTGCACCCCAGCCTGGGCGACACAGCAAGACACCATCTCAAAAAAGAATAAAAATAATAATAAAATAATGGGTTATAAGATATTATTTGCGAATCTAAAAGCACAGCAGACACACACAAAAAATTAAAAGCAAGAAATTAAAACATAACACCAGAGAAAACCACCTTCACTAAAAGGACAACAGGAAAAAAAGAAAGATGAAAGAGAACAGCACAAAACAACTAGAAAATAAATAACAAAATGCAGGAATACATACTTATTTATCATTAACATTGAATGTGAATGGACTAAACTCTCTAATCAAAAGACATAAAGTGCCCGGCTGAGTTGTAAAACAAAAACAAAAGCAAACAAAAACCAAGACCAACAATCTGTTGCCTACAAAAAACACACTTCACCTATAAAGACACACATAGACTGAAAATAAAGGAATGGAAAAAGATATTCCGTGCCAATGGAAACCAAAAAAGAGCAGGAGTAGCTATAGTTATATCAGATAAAATACATTTTAAGACAAAAACTATAAAAAGTACAAAGAAGTTTATTATATAATAATAAAGATTAAGCAAGAGAATATAACAATTGTAAATATATATGCACCCAACACTGGAACACCCAGATATGTAAAGCAAATATTATTAGAGCTAAAAACAAAGACAGATCTCAATAAAATAATAATTGAAGACTTGAACACTGTACTTTCAGCATTAGACAGATTATTCAGATAGAAAATCAACAAAGAAACATTGGACTTAGTCTGCACTATAGACCAAATAGACCTAATAGATTTTTACAGAACATTTCATCCAAAGGCTACAGAATACATATGCTTCTCCTCAGCACATGGGTAATTCTTAAAGGTAGACTACATAATAGACAACAAAACAAGTCTTAAAACATTCAAAAAAGCTGAAATAATATCAAGTATCTTCTCTTACCATAATGAAAAAAAAATTAGAAATCAGTAACAAGAGGAATTATGGAAACTATATAAACACATGGAAACTAAACAATATGCTCCTAAACGACCAGTGGATCAATAGTTTAAGAATAAAATTGCCTGTAATCCCAGCACTTCCGGAGGCCGAGGCGGGTGGATCACCTAAGGTCAGGAGTTCAAGACCAGCCTGGCCAACATGGTGAAACCCTATCTCTATTAAAAATACAAAAATTAGCCAGGCATGGTGGCACGTGCCTGTAGTCTCAGCTACTTGGGAGGCTAAGGCAGGAGACTTGCTTGAACTTGGGAGGCAGAGGTTGCAGTGAGCTGAGATCGCACCACTGCACTCCAGCCTAGGTGACAGAGCGAGACTCCATCTCAAAAATGGATAAATAATTAAGAATAGAATTGAAAAAAAAATTTGAAACAAATGATAATGGACACACAACATACCAAAACCTACATGATACAGCAAAAGCAGTAGTAAGAAGGAAGTTTATAGCTATAAGCACCAATTTATTAGTAAAGGTTCTCTAGTGGGGCAGAGGTAATGGAATATATATATATATATATATACACACACACACACACACACATATATATGAGTTTATTAAGTATTAACTCACACAATCATAAAGTACCACAATAGGCCATCTGCAGGCTAAGGAGCAATGAGAGTCAGTTCGAGTTCCAAAGCTGAAGAAATTGGGAGTCCAATGTTCGAGGGCAGGAAGCATCCAGCTTAAGAGAAAGATGTAGGCTGGGAGGCTAGGCCAGTCTCTCTTTTCACAGTTTTCTGCCTGCTTATATTCTAGCCATGCTGGCAGCTGACTGGATTGTGCCCACCCAGATTAAGGGTGGGTCTGCCTTTGCCAGCCCACTGACTCTAATGTTAATCTCCTTTGGCAACACCTTCACAGACACACCCAGAATCAATACTTTGAATCTTTCAATCCAATCAAGTTGACACTCGGTGTTAACCATCACAGCCAACATAAAAAAAAAAAAAAAATAGAAAAATTTCAAACAACTTAATCATACATCTTAAAGAACTAGAAAAGCAAGACCAAACCAAACTCAAAGTTAGTAGATGTAAAGAAATAATAAAGATCAGAGCAGAAACCAATGAAATTGAAACGAAGAAACAATACAAAAGATCAAGGAAAGAAGTTAATTTTTGAAAGGATAAACAAAACTAACAAATCTTTAGCCAGATTAATTGAGAAAAAAGAGATAATAAATAAAACCAGAGATGAAATAGGAGACATTATAACTGATACTGCAGAAATTCAAAGGATCATTAGAGGCTGCTATATGCCAATAAATTTGAAAACCTAGAAGAAATGGATAAATTCCTAGACAGATACAACCTTCCAAGACTGAACCATGAAGAAACCCAAAATATGAACATACCAATAATAAGTAATGAGATAGAAGCCATAATGAAAAATCTCCCAGCAGAGAAAAGTGCAGGATCCAATGGCTTCACTGCTGAATTTTGCCAAACATTTAAAAAAGAACTAATACCAATCCTACTCAAACTATCCTGAAAAATAGAGGAGGGAATATTTCCAAACTCGTTCTATCAGGCCAGTATTACCCTAATACTAAAACCAGACAAAGACATGTCAAAAAAATAAAGAAACCTACAGGCCAATGTCACTGAAGAACATTGTTTCAAAAATCCTCAACAAAATACTAGCAAACTAAATTCAGCAATACATTAAAAAGACCATTCATCATGACCAAGTGAAATTTATCCCAGGTATGCACAGATGGTTCAGCACACACAAATCAACCAATGTGATACATCATATCAACAGAATGAAGGAAAAATTCATACAATCATTTCACTTGATGCTGAAAATAATTTGATCAAATTCAACATCCCTTCCATGATAAAAACCCTCAAATAACTAGGGATAGAAGGAACATTTACCTCAACACAGTAAAAGCCATATATGAAAGACCCATAGCTATCACCGTACTGAATGGGAAAAAACTGAAAGCTTCTGCTCCAATATCTGGAACACGAGAAGGATGTTCATCTTCATCACTGTTATTCAACATAGTACTGTAAGTCCTAGCTACAGCAATTAGACAAGAGAAAGAAACAAACGATATACAATTTGGAAAGGAATAAGTCAAATTATCCTTGTTTACAGATGATATAATCTTATATTTGGAAAAATCTAAAGGATCCACAAAAAGATTAGAACATAAACAAATTCAGTAAACTTGTAGGATACACAAAAAAGTAGCATTTCCATACACCAACAATGAACGATCTGAAAAAGAAATCAAGAAAGTAAGTTCATTTACATCAGATACAAAAAGAAAATACTTAGGAATTAACCCAAAAAGTGAGAGAGCTCTATATAGAAAACTTGAAAACACTGATGAAAGAATGTGAAGAGGACACATACAAAAAAATGGAAAGACATTCCACATTCATGGATTGGAAGAATTAATATTGTTAAAATGTCCATACTCCCAAAAGCAATCTACAGATCCAATGTAACTCCTGTAAAAATACCAATGACCCTCTTCACAGAAATAGAAAAAAAAATCCTAAAATTTATTTGGAATTACAAAAGACCCAGAATAGCCACAGCTATCCTGAGCAGAAAGAACAAAACTGGAGGAATCACATTACCTGACTTCAAATTATAATACAGAGTTATAGTAACCCAAACAGCATGGCACTGGCATAAAAACAGACACATAGACCAATGGAACAGAATAGAGAATACAAAAACAAATTCATACGTCTACAGGGAGCTCATTTTCTACAAAGGTGCCAGGAACATGCATTTGGGAAAGAAAGGACAGTCTCTTCAATAAATGTTGCTGGGAAAACTGGACCAGCAGATGCAGAAGAATGAAACTGGACCCCTATCTCTTGTCATATACAAAAATCAAATCAAAATCCATTAAAGACTTAAGCCTAAAACCTCAAACTATTAAACTACTAAAAGATAACATTGAGGAAACTCTCTAGGGACATCAGACTGAACAAACATTTCTTGAGTACTACCCCACAAGCATAGGCAACCAAAGTAAAAATGGGTAAGTGGGATTACATGAAGTTAAAAAGATTCCTTACAGAAAAGGGAAAGAATCAACAAAGTGAAGAGACAACCCACATAAAGGGAGAAAATATTTGCAAACCACCATCTGACAAAGAATGAATAACCAGCATATGTAAGGAACTCAAACAACTCTATGGGGAAAAAATCTAATAATTTGATTTTAAAATGGGCAAAAGGTCTGAAAGGGCAAAATCTTCAGATGGGGTTTTGCATTCTGGCTCTGCCATTTTGTATCTGTATAACCTTGAGAGGGAGTCAAAATCTTCAGTGGCTACAAGGGCTACAAAATCTCCAGTGGCTACTGGCCCTTGTACTTACATGACAGAAGTAGGCTAGAAGTCTAATGTATTTTTTAAAAAACAAGCTACCTTTTAAGTCCCTTTAGTTTTCTCCTTTGAATAAAGAAATGAGTTTAAGAATTTCACTTTTCTCCTAACTTTACATTCATAAAAAGGAAACCACACAGCAGCAATTGACACATGATCTTATGGTGATGGGAAGACAACTGAGAGAACTAGGGACTGTGGCAAACTGAAAAATACATACCTATTTTTGACGAGAAGGTGGAAAGCTGGATTTTTTAGACCAAATCACTCAATTTTCAAATGTTGTAAACTAACTTATGGTTTTTTTAAAAATTGTGGAAGGATACTGTGGAAGCCATCACAACCAAGGAAAGCCCTTCTACAAGCTAACTATGGCCTGCAGTTTCAACATTTAGTCACTGCTTATTAACAAATCTGGACAGGATGCCAATCACTCTTAATATCATCAGTCCCATCTCTTTGCGGTTCCTGCCCTGCAGGCTGCATTTTCCAGCCACAGGCACCTCCTTATAGTTTCTCATTCCCACACACCACCTACTTCCCCCACCTTTGTGCTGTACCCATCTTCTTAGAGATGAGGCCCTCCACCTCTCACGAGAGGCTATTATTGGCTAGACAGCCTACAAAACAGGAGAAAATATTCACAAACTCTGCATCTAACAAAGGTCTAATATCCAGAATCTACAAGGAACTTAAATACATCAACAAGCAAAAAACAAATAATCCAATTAAAAAATGGACAAAGGACATGAACAGACAATTCCCAAAAGAAGACATACAGCAGCCAACAAAATACATATATATATATAAAGTCAACATCACCAATCATCAGAGAAGTTAAAATCAAAACCATAATGAGATACCATCTCATACCCTTCAGAATGCCTATTATTTTTAAAATGTCAAAAATAATAGATGCTGGTGAGACTGTGGAGAAAAGGACATGTTTATATGCTGTTAGTGGGAATGTAAATTAGTTTAGTCACTTTGGAAAGCATTTTGGAGATTTCTCAAAGAACTTAAAACAGAACTACCATTTGACTCAGCAATCCTGCTACTACTCAAAGGAAAAGAATTCATTCTATCGAAAGGACACATACACTAATATGTTCATCACAGTGCCATTCACAATAGCAAAGACATGGAATCAACCTAGGTGCCCATCAATGGTGAACTGGATAAAGAAAATGTGGTACATATACACCATGGGATACTATGCAGCCATAGAAAAGAACAAAATCATGTCCTTGGCAGCACCATGAATACAGCTGGGGGCCATGATCCTAAGCGAATTAACACAAGAACAGAAAACCAAATATTGCATGTTCTTACTTATAAGTGGGAAATAAACATTGAATACACATAGACATAAAGGTGAGAGCAATAGACACTGGGGACTACTAGAAGGAGGAAGGAGAGAGTGGGGCATGGGCTAAAAAACTACCTATTGGATAGTATGCTCACCACTTGGGTGATGGGACCATCCATATTCCAAAGTCATTCATATCTCCATATCCCTCAGCATCATGCAGTATACCAATGTAACAACTCTGCGCATGTACCCCCTGAATCTAAAATAAATAGTAATAATAAATAAATAAATACATACATACACACACACATACTTCTGGCTGTCTCCAGATGAACTGATAATGCTTCAAATGGTGAACTACCAATTCACTCCTACCAAAGTATTATTATTATTTGTAATCAAGTCAATCGATAAGAAGGGGAAAAGGAGAGCTAAAATGTCCTTTAGAAAAAAAAACTGATGGCGTGCATATGCTCTAAAAAATGTAATTGTTGTAGTTTTATAAATTATGAAATTTGGATTTCCAAGGAACACTATGCATGGATGGGTAGACTTCCTTTGCACATAGCCTGCACTTAATAAGTGACTGTCGTCCTGAAATAATATGGCCTTGTATAAACATCACACTTTGTCATGATACGCTCTCTCTCACACTGTGAAATCATCAAGGAAGCTATTGCGTCAGCATCTCCTCATCTAAAACCACTCCCTTTCATCACCCTCAACTAACAAAGTTTTCAGTGCACTAGCTCTTGGTCTGTCCCCCAAACATACCAAACTGGCTCCTTCCACAGGGCCTTTGTACTTAGTGTCTCAGCTATCTGGGACACTCATTTTTCTGATTTTTTCATAGCTGCCTCTTCTTTAGATTCAGCACAAATGTCCTATCTTCATAAAGCCCTCTCCAGCTTCTCTTCTCTACTGACCTATCTCTCATCCCTCTGTTTTATTTTCTTCCATGACATTTATCATTAGGTTTAATTTTGTCCGTATTTATCATCTGACTCACCCCACTAGAATAAAAGTTCCCTGAGGACAGGCCCCTTTCACACCTTCACCGCTGAAGAATCCACCAATGTTCCTAGCCCACAGATAAGTGCCCAAAGCAGATTCGTATTTGATGAATAATGAATGAACTATAATTTGACAGGGAGTAAACTGAGGTCCAGGGAGGACCTGTCTGATCTCATGGGTATTCATTGGCAAAGCAGAGCCTTGAGTCCAGGTCTTCTGACTCCTGGCCCAGCATCACTGTCATTGCACCACCCTCATCAGTGCTCTGACAGCCTGAGGTGCCTTTCACCCAGAAATCAGCAAGTTAGGAGTTAAATCTATCTTTCATCAGCGACAAGATTCTGCCCATATTTCTCACCACAGAACCAAGTGAATGAATGCATGTTACCCAGAAGAGCAAGTGTTTCACAACTCATTCCAAAGGATGTCAAAGAAGACAGTTTTTTAAATTCTCTAGGAGAATTCCATTGAACTTAAATGATTTTATGCACAAATATTAATGAAATTGTGACTTTTATACTTAAAAAAGTAAAGGTTAATGGCTACATTAGCTGTTTTTTCATTTCTCAAACACTAGGCAATCCAAAATCTAATATGCACATATACAAGCATGAGCAATTTGCCCAAAGCATTATATTCTATTGCTATGATACTTCTTGTCTTCAATTAAGGTCAAAAGTCATCTGAACAGCTTCATTTCTTCTGACAAAGATTTAAATTTTACTTAATTAGTGTGTTCCTGAAAATACCCTCATTTTCTTGACATAAGATCCTTCCATTCATTTTCATTTCTGCCTGAAAATTACTACTTCCCAATGCATACCACAGCCTAACTGTCCATTCTCAAGTATACACCCTTTAAACTTTCCCTTGAAGCTGTATCTGCGCTCCACTAGTCATAAAGATAAAAATGATGGAATCTCAGAATCCAGACGTCTTGTCTCCTAGCATTTGGCAGCATCTCTAGATGGTCCACATTTTCAGCTTTTAACCATTTACTGGAAAATACATCCCATTCATTATTACTCTTTTCTACTTTTCTACATTTGTGTTAATTTATTCAACTGAAAACTTGGACAAAGGAAATGCAAGGAATTGGGCCATATGACACACACAGCACAATGATTAAAGAAAAAAGCTATTCACAACCCAACTCTATCTGCCCAGGGCACACTAACTCCCAGTAGCATAAGCCAGAACCCTGGGCATCACCCTTGACTCCTCCTTCTCTATCCCCTAACATCCCATATAGAACTACATACAGTCTACTCCAGAATTAACTTCCCTGCCCAGAATTGGCACCACCATTATCTGAAATAGTCCAGGATTCTGTCCTCTTATCTAAGATCTCGATTCTAGAAAACTGCAGCAACCTCCTGTCTTTATGTCTCCAATTCTGCCCCCTCCGTGCCATTCTCCACTAAGCAGCCAGTGTGGTCTTCCTAAAGTACCAACCTAATCATGCCACCAAACCTGCACTTACATCCTTTCCATGGCTCCCAATGCCCTGGGCCTAAAGGCTAAACCATTATATATTACTTAAAAACCTATTCACAATCTGGCCTCTTGCCTGCCTCCCCAGGTTTATTTCTTGACACACCTTGCCTCTTCCTTACCTATGCTTTCTCTACTCTCCAACAATAAATTTTTCTTCAGTTCCTTTAATGCACTGCTATCCCTCATCTCTCACCTCTTTGCTCATGCTGCATTCAGAATCCTCTTCCATTCATCTTGGCTGATTTCTACTTATCCTTCTATTTAACATATTAAGCATAACTCTCAGAGGAAAGAATTTCTGACTCCTTTTGGTCAAGGTAGGGTGCCTGGCTCCCTGTATTCCTCCTACCAAGGCACTAATAATACTCAGCAGTGTTTCTTTGACTGTTTCCACTCCTGTATGCTTCACAATTGTCGCCCAGCATCTATGACCACATAGTATTTGATAGGTTTGCATTGTTATTTCCTGAATGATGCTGAATAGACAGCTTACAGTCTACTCAGATCATAGTCCTAACCCTAAAGACTCTCTAATTACAGACACCCAATATTTGTTTGAAGTGTGGAGACTTGCTTGCATACTTCAAAAGCAGTATGGATAGATTTCTTAGGGCAAGACTCCAATTTGCTCCCTTCCTTCTCAAATGAAAGTAATTTAATAATTGAAAATATCTACTTTGTAATAATAAAAGCCTATGTTGTATCTCATTGAGGAAAGAATTACCCAAGGAGAAAGTTTTTCTTGGCTTCTTGAGTTGGCTTCAACAAACCATGTAACATACTTCTGGAATTTTCTCCCCTTTCCTCCTACCCTCCATTCTGATATTCTTCAATCAATTTTATAAAAGTGCAAAATAATTTAAATATAAGCTTAAGTCATCTATAATTAAGAAGTTAAACATGCTTTTTTAGAAATTACAGAATATATTCCATTTGGCAATTCATTGTTTTAGATTATCTATAACAATCTCTTGATGTGAAAAGCTAATTACTATTTCAAATGGTGGGAAGGTCCCAACATCTACCTTCTTCCCTTATGAAGAATTTTAAGAAGAATTAGGAAATATCTAAAGAAGCCACAAGGACAGGAAGGAAAATGACATTTACTGAGAGCCTTGATATAAGAGATGTATGAGGAACTGCTCTGGTTTAATCCTCCCAATAACTTTATGATATGGTAATCAACCGATACCTTCACTTCTCCTAGAAGAACCCTGAGTCTGAGGTAAATTAAAGGTAACTGCAAAAGCTCAAACATCTAGTAATTGATAGATCCAGGAAATGAACCCAAGTCTACCTGGCATCACAGTAGAAAGTTCTTTCCACCACCAAAGTTCTTCAGAAAACTGAAGAGTATCTTTTGAAATACAAAATTTTTCTTTAAAAAAAAAGGAGACACCTTCTTAGGAAGCCAAAAATGTCGTCTTCATCTCAGAGAAGGATTCCACAGGAAGCTTTTTCTTAGAGCCCTAGCTTTCAGCTTCCCATCTAATTATGCTTCAACTTAATTTTATCTATAATTTAGAAATAAAATTACAAAAACAGAAGATTTACCATTATATCTTATAGAGTTACATATACTGGCAGAGTGTTCAATTAGATTTAATCTGCATTAATTAAGCTTTCCATTTTAACAAAGCTCTATATTAACACATTTGAATCCGAAGAAATAAACATTAAATCTGCAATGTCATTAAGATAGTTCAGCAAGACAGATTCATCTTTGTTGCTCTGCTAATGCGCTCTATTTCTACTGTAAAAAATAATTTTATCACATTAGAAATATACATTGGAATTAATAACAGAGTACCCATTCCATTCCACTACATTAAAGAGCCTATTTCAATTACTACCTCCAGGTACATTTTTAATAGTCTTTATATTTCAGTTTTCCGTTTCATTTTATCTACCCACTTATGATATCCATGGGAACTCAATTGGCTCAGTTACCTAGGGAGTTTCCAGATACTGCTTTGCCAAGAAGTTCACTCCGTGTTTAAAGAAACACAATCTCCCAAGAGTTTTAACTCTGGCTACTAGGTTCCCACTAGGTGAGAGAGATGCCTGCCTTTGGCCAGAAGGGAACTCAGCCACTGAATGAAGTCTTCTAATTCAATAATGGCCGTGCTTGAGAGTAGCCAGAAGCCTAGCAGAAATTGGAAACAGTGATTTCCAAAACAGTAAATGAAGTTTCTCTGGTTGACAGCTTTGGAAAAGGCAGGGGCATGATTACTTCCTGTGGTGCTCATGATGGCTAGGGAAGGTGATCAGATCCAGAATGCTGTTCCCCCATTGTGCTTCATCAGTAAAGATGGAACATTTTGACTGGAATGTTGAACATTACCAGAAGGTTTGGGTGATAGTCATTATTTTCCTTTAATCACTGAACTTGGGGTGGTGGGTGGGATGACCATTTTCTCATCTGGTCACTCCTCAGCACCCTGTCTCCCCTCAGCATCAAATTTCCATCTCAATAACATCGTCATTATCAGCAGCAGCATCATTATGGCTTTTTTTTTTTTTTTTGGAGTTTCTTTTGTATGCCAAGCACTATGCTAGGTATTTTACAAATGGTAATCCTCAGAAAAATCACCAGGTACTATCAATTCAGCCTCCAGATACCAAAACCTTTGCCCCTTCACTATCCTACGCAACCTCCCACGTGTAGCACACCCAGGTAATACTTGTGTCTGGTACAATGTATTCCATGTGAACCTTCTGAGCAGCTCTAACTGAAGATGAAAAAGACAAATCCTTTTTTCATTTAAAATGTATTTATTGAGTGCATACTATGTGCTTGAGGATTATTACTTGGAGAAACCCCTATGTGAGGCAGTCCGTTACCTATGCTGCTTCCATGTATTTGGGCACAGACTCAATAGGAAACACCCCAACCAATCAAGTCAGAGACTGCCTAGTGTTTCCAATACCCATGTTCTCTCATCCTTGGCACAATGCTAGGCTGAACTTCCCAGTACTGGTCAATGAAATGGGATACAGATTATACATGACATTTTCAGTCTGACCCTTACACCTATCCAAAGAAACTATGAAAAAATAATAATTACAATACCTACAATGCTTACATAATTACAATAGAAGCCATTAACCTACCTTTCTCAGAGTGTCATGGATTGAACAATCAGTTAATCCATGCACAGAGAAGTTAAATAACATAACTCAAAGGTGCTATATATAAAGTCATATGTCTGTATATATCTATACATTTTCAGAAACTACACATTATTTTAAAATGTACTCCCCAAAATCAAAAATATTGAGCATGTGAAAGATCACCAGGAAAAAAAAATTCTGCAAACTCAAAAATCTACAAATCTGACAGCACATATTTCATGCCCTCAATTAACAATAAAACCAGAAATTACCCATTAAGTATTTTTAATTTAATCACTTTGGAATATTTAAACACTCCTTTAACCAGGGTTAAAGAGGAAGTCAAACTGAAATTAAGAACTATAGAAAAGTACAGAAAATAAAAACACTAAATAGCAATATCAATGGGCTGTATTCAAAGTAATATTCACAAAAAAACATAAAACCATCAGTGATTTTACCAGTAAACAGAAAATACTGAAGACAAATGAACTAAACATTGAAGAAGCTAGTAAAAATACAAACAAGATGATCCAAAATAAGGTAAAAAGTAGGAACCAGTGAATTTGAAATGAAAACAGTTGACTTGATCAATAAAACTAAGAACTGTTTCATTTAAAAGATCAATAAATTACACAATCCCATAATGAGCCTGACCAAGTAAAGAAGAAGAAAACACACATATCACACATTAGAAATAAAAGGAGATAAAAATCACAAATATAAAAATTTTATTAAGTAAAAGAGATTATAATGTCCAAATATTGGCCAAAAAAAATCCCAATCTCAATGAAATACAGGATTTTCTTAAAAACATAAATTGATCCCAAGAAAAGCTCAAAGTAATTAGATAGAAACCATACCATAAATGAAATGGAAAATGAACATTTCAATAATAAAAGATTTTCCAGCTTCCCCAAAACCAAATTATCAGCCTAAATACTTTTTGTACTTTTCAGCCCAAATATTTTCTACACAAAATATTTTCTGTCCTTTTCTAATTATATTTACATGTCATTATTTACATCTAATTACATTTGCATCTATTTTCAGGCTCATTCTATCAGAAACACTTGTAGAAAAGATACAGTGTATATTTTTTAACTAGCCTAGAGCATAAAAAAATCCAAAAAGCCTTGAATTAACTCAAATACACAGAAAAATCTATGGCATCTCACTTATTAATGAATTAAAACATTTAAATGTTTTATAAATTTAAAGTATTTAAAACATTGCCTATAATTCTTCAGTGCTTAAACTAATGTAGTTACTACTGCTTTTATTAATATTGCTATTGCTATCATTATTTAATGATACAAAAAATCCTAACTAAAGCGTTAATGTGAGTTTATTCAAGGATTTCAGAAATAGCTCAACATCATGGATTCTATTAATGTAATTACTTATGTTAATAGATAAAAGGGGACAGACACAAAAGTCTCTCAAAATGCACACTGAAAAGATATTCAATAAAATATAACAGTTATTCTTTTTAAATTTTTCAGTAAAATAGGAATAAAATTAGATTTCCTTTACATGACAACTAGATAAAGACAGATAGAAATAGAGATAGATATTAGAAAGTACTACTAGACAGTTTATTAAACAGAGGACCTTATTAAAGTTGGAAAGAAAAAAAGGATTATCTGTTGCCCTCTTCCTGACTTTAATGAACACCTTTGATTTGTTCATATATTATTTACCACGATTATGGACACTCTAGTCCATATCATAAAACAAGAAAAAGAAATCGCTAATATAAATATTGAAATTTAAGAAAGGAAAACTTTTCAATATTTTCAAATTACAAAATTATATACCTAACAAGTCAAAGGGGATCATCTAAAAAAAATTAATGTTTGGCACATGGTATGCAATCGGCAAATGTTAGCTTAAAAAAGCTATTCGATATAGCTTAACAATCAGCTAAAACTCAAAAGAAAGATATCAAAACCATATTAAAATATCAAAAGAAAGCAAGCTGCAGACCAATATCTCACTTATGGGTATAGGTACAAAAGTCCTCAACAATATACTATCAAATCGAATTCATAAAATAGAAAAAGGATTATAGAACATAACCAAGTGGAATTTATCCCAGGAATGCAAGTTTAGTATCGCTTCTGAAAATCAGTTAGTATAATATACTACATCAATAGAATAAAAGATAAAAACTATGTTATCATCTCAGTAGATATAGAAATAGCATGTGAAGAAATTCAACACCCTTCATAATAGAAACACTAACCAAACTAGAAATAGAAACTTCTTCAGTATGATAAAGAATACTTACAAATAGAAAAAAAAAAAAAAAAAAAAACCTCCAAACTGGTGAAGAGTCTCTGTAAAAATCCAAAGCTAACATACTTCAAGGTGAAAACTGAAAGCTTTCCCTTTAAAATCAGAAATAATACAAAGATATCTGCTCACCCACCATTTCTATTCAACATTGTACTGGAAGTTCTGGCCAGGGCAATTCAGTACAAAAATGAAATAACAGGCAGCCAGGCAGGACAGGAAGAAATAAAACTATCTCTATTTGGAGATGACATAATCTTATATGGAAAAATTCTAAGGAATTCACTAGAAACTATTAGAACCAATCAATAAGCTTACCAAGGTGGCAGGGTGCAAAGTAATAGGCAAAAATTAATTTCCTTTCTATACAGCAGCAATGAGCAACCAAAAATTGAAAATAAGAAAATTATTCCATATATGATAGCATTAAAAAAACCTAGAAATAAATTAACAAAAGCCACCAAAAACTTAGATTTTGAAAACCAAAAAAAAAAAAATTGAAAGAAATGAAAGACGATCTGAGAAAGCAGAAAGACACCCCATGTTCATGAATCAAATTATTTGATATTGTTTTGATGGCAATACTTCCTCACACTGACGACCTACAGATTCAATGCAATCTCTATCAAAATCTCAGCTGACTTATTTGTGGAAACTGACAAGCTGGTCTTAAAATTCATATGAAAATCCAAGGGAACTAGAATAACCAAAACAATCTTGAAAAGAACAAACTTGGAAGATTTATATTTCCCAATTACCAAACTTATTACAAAACTGCAATAATCAAACAGCTCTTCCATATGGACAGACATCTAGATCAATGAAATAGAAGTAATGATGGTAGTGGCAGGCTGTCTGGAGCAGCCACTACCATCACTCCAGCTGCAGCAGTGAGGCGTGGCCAGGCCTGCAGGCTCTGTGGAGCAACTGGGAGCTGTGAAAAAGCAGGAGCCCCGCCCCTTCCAAGTTGGGGTAGAAGTTCCCCAGGCACACTGCAGTTGCCCACTTGCAGCTGCAGACCCAGGCCTCCTGCTCCGTAGAGCAGGCAGGAGCGGTGTCCAAGTCAGGGCTGCAGATCTAGACCTCCCACTCCACAGAGCAGGCAGGAGTCCTATGCCCCTGGGCTCAGCTGCAGCTGCCCAAACTGTGGCTACAGACCCAGGCCTCCTGTTTCACCAAGGCAGGAGCCCCAACCCTTCCCCTCACAGCTGCAGCTGCGGGCCCAGGCATCCCTGCACTCTTGGGGACCTGGGAAGGACCCCACTGCACTTGTAGGCTCAGAAATGCCTGCTCCCACCGCCTGGTTTCTCTCTGATACAAGCACCTGCTCCAGTCTTTGAGCAAAGTCAGGGCCGAGTCTCAGCACTGTCACAGCCTAGCCAGGTGTGCACATGCTCAGGGCTGTGCTAACACACCAGCCCTCTGCCACCTTAGCCCTCTCTGGATTTTGGGCACCAATGAGCATAGGAGGAAAGCTGAGGTGGGGCTAAAGTCAGCTCAGCATTGGCCTGCAGGTATCCCTTGGCACCTGCAATCTGGGAACCATAAATGTCAGCAGGAGGCAGACAGGTTCCTGGGTGGAAGTGGGTGGGTCCCCGGTGAGACTTCACCTTCAAGCCAGGGAGGACCAGAAGGCTGCCAGTTCCACAGACCAGAGTGGGAACTTGTAGTGCCTTTTCCAGGCATATCCATGGCCGCCCATGGGCCAACTGGCTTGTACTTCCTCCCCTCTGAGGCCCATAGAAGTCCAAAAGGGGTGTGTGAGTGGTCACTGCACAGTCAGATATGCTGGCTGCTGCCACGGGGTGGGCAGCTCCAGATACTGGCAGGGTTAGCGACTCTCTGTGAGATTGTGGCTGGACCAGGTGCACTGCAAGCAGCTTCCACCAACGCCGAGGGAACACGGTGGCACCTGGAAGCTTGGAGACACCAAGAACTGCAAGGCCCCAAAGAGGGAGTCACAGCCCTGACTCGGGGAGCCCAGGTTCAACCAGAGGTAAGCAAACATCAGGAGGACCAGCTGCAGAGAGGAGCTACCCAGTCCAGGGCCTCCTCTCTGCTGAAACTCAAGCAGACATCAGGATAACCAGCTGCAGAGAGGAGCCACCCACTCTAGGGCCTCCTCTCTGCTGAGAGCTGCAGAGACCACAGCGGAACCTGCCTGCAGAGAGGAGCTTCCCACTCCAGGGTCTCCTCTCTATTAGGAGCTGAACACTTGTCGGACACCCTGGCTGAGGAAAGGAGCTACCCTTGTGGAAGACTCTTCTATTGCTCAACAGAGCTTCTCTTCATCTTGCTCACTCTCCACTTGTCTGTGTACCTCGTTCTTCCTGGTTGCAGGACAAGAACTTGGGACTCCCTGAAAGAGGCTATAAAAGATGTAACACAAACAGGGCTGAAACATTCTCCTTGCTTGCCACACTGGGGGCAAGGAGGAGAGAAGAGAAGAGCTGTAGCCCTCTGGGGAGCCCAGACCTGGGCTCCCTGAGCCAGGGCTGTGACTGTCTCTTTGGGGCCTTGCAGTTCCTGGTGTCTCGAAGCTTTCAGGTGCCACCATGTTCCCCGGTGCTGGTGGAAGCTGCTTGCGGTGCACCTGGTCCAGCCACAATCTCACAGAGAGTCGGTAACCCTGCCAGTACCTGGAGCTGCCCACCCCGTGGCAGCAGCCAGCGTATCTGACTGTGCAGTGGCCAGTCCCCATGCTCACTCACACACCCCTTGCTGCTCCATGCCTGACTCCCATCTCCCTCGGAGGCATGGCACCTAGGCCAGTACCATAAGCTGAGTGCAGCCTGCCAGGCCCAGTTGGTGGAACAAGCCCAGTGGACCCTACCAAAACTCGGGCAAAGGCACCACCAGCCACAGGTTTCTGGTCAGAAAAGCGACACCCCAAAGATCCGTAACAGTAAGAGCCCAGAAATAAGCCTTCACATTTATGGTCAACTGATCTTCAACAGGGTGCCAGTACAATTCACTGGAAGAAAAGCAGTCTTCAACAAATAGTGAAGAAACAATTGGGTATTCATATGCAAAAGAATAAAGTTGGATCCCTACCTCACATGATATATAAAAATTAACTCAAAATATATCTAAGAGATAAGTGTAAGAGCTAAGCCTACAAAACTTTTAGAAGAAAATAACTCAAAATATATCTAAGAGATAAATGTAAAAGCTAAACCTATAAAACTTTTAGAATAAAACATAGGAGTAAATCTTCACGACTTTGAATTAGGCAAAAATATGACATCAGAACCATAAAAAAAAATAAAATAAACTGGACATCATCAAATTTTAATGCCTTCGTGATTAAAGGACACCACCAAGAAAATGAAAAGACCACCCACAGAATGGGGGAAAACTGTAAATCATACATCTGATAAATGACTGCATCGAAAACATACAGGATTATTACAAATCAATGATAGAAAGACAAAGAATCCAATTAAACGTGAGCAAATTATCTGAATATACATTTCTCCAAAGAAGATACACAAATGGTCAATAAGCTTATGAAAAGATACTCAACATCATTTGCCATCAAGCAAATGCAACTCCAAACCACAATGAGGTATCACTTCATACCCATTAGAATGTCTATCATCAAAAAGAAAGATAACAAAGAGTGTTGACAAGGATGTGGAAAAACTGAAACCCTCAAACAGTGCTTCGGGGAATGTAAAACAGTGTAGTCACTTTGGACAAGTCTGGCAGTTCCTCAAACAGTTAAACAGAATTTCCATCTGATCCAGCAATTCCACTCCTAGTCACATACCCAAGGGAAAAAAAAAAAAAGCATGTCCACGCAATAGCTTGTACATGAATGTTCATAGCAGCATTATTCATAATAGCCAAGAGTGGAAACAATTCAAATGTCCACCAGCTGATAAATGGATATCTATAATGTATTATATCCAAACAACATAACATTATTCTGCAATAAAAAGAAGTGAACTACTGACACAAGCTACAATATGAAGGAACCTTGAAAGCATTATTCTGTCAGAGAAGCCAGTCAAAAAGGAATACATAGTGTCTATTTCATTTGTATGAAATAACCAAAATAGGCAAATCTACAAAGACAGAAAGTAGATTAGTGGTTGCCTAAGGCTAGGGAGCTTATGAGGAAATTGTGGGGGAGAGCTAAAAGGTATAAGATTTCTTTTGAGGGTAATGAACACTTCTAAAATTGATCGTGGTGATGAATGCACAATTCTATGATTATACTAAAAGCTACTGAATTATAAAAATAAAAAATTATCTAGAAATCTAATAATGTCCATCATATCCCAATTGTTTCAAATACTTATCTAATTTATCTTCATCATTAATAATACAATCAGAATCACGTAAGAGAGAACCACGAAAAGAACCTGGGCGTCTGACTTCTAAGCCAACAATCCATCTACTACATACCTGGATCTTCTGCTATTGAATAAAGAAAAGCCCCCAATCCTTGGTCAACTTACATATCTGGTCAAATGTCCATGCCAAATTTCTACAGGATAATTTGCTCCTCTAGATACTGTTATCCTGGTAAATAATAAAAGTAACCTGAAAATTATGAAAGATTCTCACTTATTGCAGATGGGAACATTTGGTGAGGGGAGGAGGGTTATAATGAATAGTCTAAATTTCTAAATATATGCCATTATATATTCTTCTGTATTTTCTTGCATTCCAGGTCTCCTTAACTAGATCTTCTCTACTAGAGTACAAACTGGGTTTTCTGTATTACCCATAGCCAATGCATTAGAAATCCACAGTCTTTCATACCTTGCCTTGTCAGACTACACACACATGGAACAGGGTACCATAAAGTCCAGAGGAGAGGGGATCTAGTATCTTACTTCTTCATATTTATTTTGTGTAGCAGTCAAGATCTGAGGTTGTTCGCACTTGTCTTTCATGGTGCCTGCTTGGCTCTCTTGCAAGTGTATTTTCCTTCCTTTCGTTTCTGCTCTAAAGCTTTTTAATAAACTTTTGCTCCTGCTTTAAAACTTGCCTTGGTCTCTCCTTCTGCCTTATGCCCCTCAGATACATTTTTCTTCTGAAGACACAAGAATTGAGGTTACTGTAGACCCATATGGATTTGCCGCCAGTAACATATTTCGGTGGCATGTAACTTGGATACCCTCCACTGCCAACATACTTTGGTGCCTTGTGACTCAGATAATTTCTACTGCTAATATACTTTAGTGCTGTGTGACTCGGATATGTTTCCTAGTGGTAAGACCTCTATGCCTCACCTTCTTTGGCTAAAGGCATTCAACCCCTGTACATGGTTTTCTTCTCCCCTTTTATTTTATTTATTTATTTATTTATTTATTTATTTATTTATTTATTGAGATGGAGTTTCGCTCTTGTTGCCCAAGCTGGAGTGCAATGGCACAATCCTGGCTCACTGCAACCTCAGCCTCCTAAGTTCAAGCAACTCTCCTGCCTCTGCCTCCCGAGTAGCTGGGATTACAGGCACACACTACCACACCTGGCTAATTTTTGTATTTTTAGTGGAGACGGGGTTTCACCACATTGGTCAGGCTGGTCTTGAACTCCTGACCTCAGGTGATCTGCCCTTCTCAGTCTCCCAAAGTGCTGGGTTTACAGGCATGAACCATGGTGCCCAGCCTCTTCTCCCTTTCTCAAAAAAAAAAAAAAAAAAAAATTCTGAAGTTTTCCTATTACAATGAAAAATGATTAAATGACTCTCCTTTCAATCATCCTCGGGTTCTATTAGAAACCCACTAGGGATATAAAAGAAGACAGCCTCACATGGCAACACAAAAGTTTTTTTAAAACCTATCCTATTGAAAAAAAAAAAATCCAAAAGAGAAACACGGCAAATACAGTTTCAGAACACACTTAGACAAGGAGAATAAATGTATATGTGTTATGGGATGGCCACTCACCATGCACACCATGCGCTATCCTTTTTCATCCTTACAGAAGCCCAGGAAAATAGATTATTACACACATTTTACAGACAAGGAAATTGAGGCTCCAAGACATTGAAGAGCTGGTGTCACAAAGCTAGAACTGGAACTCCAGCCTCCATCAGTCTGACTCTGAAACCTTGCTCTTTCTAATAAATTAGCAACTATTTCACATGCTTCTTACCTGCTTTGGGAGGCTCTCCTGTGCATTCACTGAGAAGTATCTGAAGATCTACCTCCTACTTTGGGCATCTGTATAATCCTCATACCAAAGAGGCATTCACACTCAACCCCACAAGGCCAATGAGGCAAGGTAGGGTTGTGAAGCTGAGACTTGCCTTGACACTCAATCCTTGGAAAATGAGAACATATACCTTTCTCCAGCACACAGAACACCTTTGAATGAACCCATATCTCTCACAGACATGTACATCACCTTGCTTTCTCTGGGCTGACCAAGAACAGCCAGATTGTAATGACAACACCCCCACAGAATGATCAGGGTCCATCAGCACGCTTTGAGGCTGAAAGCAACCAACCATTAAAGACAGAACTGTTGATCCTTACAACTGCTGAAAAGTCTGCATAGAAAGAGCCTCCGTTCCAGCCAAATTGGTCTGTTCGCTGCTCCCACTCCCAAAATTGCATTTCTCTACATTTCTTCACCTCTGTGACTGTGCACATTGTTCCTTCTGTTTGATATAACACCCTTCTTCCCTTACCTGCTGGAATTCTGCCTGTGCTTCAAGAGCACTGTGTGTGGTCTTCCTTAACCACTAACCTAATGCATTTAATTCAGTGAACTTAACACCTTTACGTAATTTTGAAATTAGCTCCATAATTCATTGTAACACCAATCTACTAGTTCTTTATTATTGACTTTTTATTCTTTAGCTTTTTGTGTGGTTATGCCTTGTTTCCTGCATTGCCAAACTCCCTCATATATCCTTAGAAGATTTTGTTCCTTTGATTTCTCCACAAAACCTTACATGGCACCTAGAACAGAGCAGGCGCTTCATAAATATTTTCAGTGGACTAATACAGAGGAACCCAGTATTAAAAATTAAAATTGTTTAGGTTACCTAATGATTATTAATTTGAATTCAATGATAGAGTGATCTTTCTTAAATTTAAAACCCATTGCCTAGGGGACTTTAGCCCAAGTTTTTAACATGGCATTGAAGCTTTGCAATGATCTGGCTTCTACCTACCTCTATAATACCACCCCTCATTGCCCAACCCAAACTCTCATCCCTTCCCCATACACGCTTTTATGTTCCAACCACTTACCTACCCACGTGTTGATTCTTAAAAATCATAGCAACCTCTTTCTGAAATGTTATTCTTCCATCCCTTACTCCTTCACATTTGGCATGTAAAATACTCAGATTTTTTTCCTTATACAACTATCATCTTTTCCAAAGCCTTTCCTGGCTACCACAACACTTAGCAGAATGACTACTCTTACCTTTATTTCCTGATTACAACCTTCTAGCACTGCATCTTCAATACTTTATTATATTTATTTGTCTATCTTCCCTACTAGCTTATGTGATCTTTGCAATGAAAATCCTACACTATTCACCTTAATATTCCCAGTGTCAAGTATAATCCCCACATAAACACACCGTAAATGTTTATTGAAGGTTGTTAAACATAAGTAACTAACTTGCTTGATGACTAAATATGATAGAATGTGATTTTATTCAAAGTCTACCAGAAGACAGGTGAGAAAGATACTCATGATTGGTCCTTGAAGAGCAAACAAGAAAGCCACTTTAACCAAAGTAAATTCTTAATGCAAAGTAAATTCATGAATGTGTTTAACAGAAACGAGGCCTCAGTTAGATGAAAGTTTTCATGGGGCTACAAACTCTAAATTCCAAGACATTTTGTATAACCCATTAACTCTAAGGAGATTTTCAAAAGCAGAAAGAGCTTTCTTACCTGTGCTCCAGTTCTCGAATGGACAGTATTACTCCTGAAGTGGATGGCTTCTGCTGTACAGTGGCCAAAAAGGTGAATTCACTCTTGTTCCGGAACAGCTGAATTAATTTCTCACTCACATGAGGAGCTGCATGGATCTCTCTTTCTATGTCTAGAAATCAAGAGGAAGATCAGGAGAAACAGGAGAGAAGAAGGAGAGGAGAAGAGGAAGGAGAAGGAGAAGGACAGAGAAGAAATACAGGAGAAAGAGGAGAGGGGAGATGAGAAGGAAGGGGAGAAAAGATCCATGGTTAAAAATGTCATGTCCAAAGAATCCAGATTGCATTTTTCATTTTCCTCTTCTGTCAATAGTTTTCATTTTCAGGCACCATTCACCACTCCCTACAGCTGCATTCATTCAATGCAAATCCCGGAAATGCTATCTCTGTCACCGCGCCCACTTGTCACTTTGACAAGTTCACAATTGGCCAGTGATTTCTGACAGGAATTTTGACAGGACACTGAGCAATTCAGTTTGCTGCAAACAGATTAGGTTGCTGTAAATAAGGTGAGAGGTAGTCGGATAAATGTGGTCCTAAATTCAGAGAATCTTGGGATAATAAGACCCAAATGCCACTCAGCATTCTCCAATTTCACTTTTTCCATGGACACAGCTTCCTTCTCCCCACAATGTATATAGGAAACCTGTCCTTGCCTTGTACCTAGCAGATATTTACTAGCACTAATAATGCCAGACAACTCTGCCTTTGCTTAAAGAATAAATACAAGGCATGCTCATGCTCCACACACGTGCCTGGAATTTCTCCATAAACATGCAATGGATGACTTTCCTCATGAAATATTTATTAAAGTTGAAGCCAATTCAGCAGGTCTAGAGGTGTGTGCTTCCAGCTAATCCTGGTCCTGGACAAGAATGTTTCTTTCTCCAACATCAGCATAATGAGAGACATCCATCACTTCATACCCAGACTCACCCTTGTCATGATAAACTAGGTGTTATCTCATTATTTTACACTACATTTTCTGGCATCAGAAAGGGACATTAAGGGAGCAAAGTTAGAGAAGATTATTCAGAGGATGATAAATGAACATTATAAGTGCGTCTGGTGGCCTCCTCTCACATTCTGACCACCTCCTCTGACTGCATGATAACTACTTGGTTATTTCTCCAGGACTACATGGGAAGCCCTTGAAAAACATAGAACTTCAAAGGCTGCACTGCCCAAGCAACATCACAGACTGGTATATGGACCTTGAAGAATCTCATCCTAAAGGGTGGCTTCTGAATAAGATATCCTTCAATTCTTGACCTTGGGCCTCAGTTCTCTCATCTGCAAAATGAGGGAGTGGACTAGGTGATCTCTTAGAGCCTTCCACCTTAGCCTTCTATAATTTTTTGAATTGCTGCTTCAATTTTGTAACACAGAAAAGAACAGCACAGTCTTTTCCACCTGTAAATATCTAGGCTATGAATGGCAGAAAGCAATGTTTGTCCTCTATCTTGGAGACACCCAACTCAGGTAGACCAGTCTACCAGTATAAAACCTACCTGCACAATAGTAGCAAAGCCTTCACTACTTAATTGTTAAGTGGCATGCTGTCAGCTTTTGTCAAGCTTTGAGATAAGAGATAGCCACTTGAAAAACGCTCCTATACCTTTACAAAATCCCAGCCAAAGACATTCCAGATGATATTTAAAACCTATTAAATGTGTGGGTGAATCACTCTATAAACGAGAGTGTTAGAAAATGTTTGTTAATATTATTTTTATTATCATTACTTCTTTATTTTGAGATGGGGGTCTCACTCTGTTACCAGGTTGAAGTGCAGTGGCATGATCTTGGCTCACTGCAGCCTCCACCTCCCGGGCTCAAGCGATCTCCCACTTCAGCCCCCCAAGTAGTTGGGACCACAGGTATGTGCCACCATGACCAGCTGTTTGTGTGTGTGTGTGTGTGTGTGTGTGTGTGTATTTCTGGTAGAGACAGGGTTTCCCCGTGTTGCCCAGGCTTGTCTTGAACTCCTGATCTCAGGGGATCCACCCACCTTGGCCTTCCAAAGTGCTGGGATTATAAGTGTGAGCCACCGTACCCTATTATCATTACTTCTAAGCAAAGATCATCTTAATAAATTCACCTATAAGTAATGCCAAAAAAAATTCAACTCTTAAAATTCAGTTATATGTTGACTTTTTACTTTTTTCTTCTTTACTCATCAATTAGGAATCAACTGATTGGTATTGGATGCCTGAATTTCAGGATTCTAAAGCTTGGGACCAAAGAAAAGAGAGCCATAAGTGTTCAGCAATGCCTGCTGGAGGAAATGGATATGAATACCATATCAGCTATGGGTATCCTCACCTCTCACTCAACTCTCCCTGAGTGATATTATCCAACCCCATGACCAATGGCCTCCAACTTTATATCTGCAGCCCTAACCTCTCCCTTAAGCAGTACATTCAAATGTTCACCTTCAAGCATTTCAAATTGTAATGTGCCCACAGTGAAGCCTGTTCTCTTCCCTCCACTCTCAATTTTCTCACAGAGGTCCCAGTCTTAGTAAATGGTAACACCCTGTTCCTCAAGTCGAAAAACTAGAAATTGCCCTTGATTTTTCCCTGTTCTCCACTCTCCATATCCAATCTAAAAACAAGTCAAGTGGGCTCCCACATCTGGAATCTGTCCACTTCTTCCCAATTTCACTGTTAAAACTCTTGCCAAGCCACTATCATTGCTCCCTAGGGTGCTTCCAATGATCTCCTAACCTTCCCACTTCCATACTGCCCTCTTTTCACCATTCTTCACACAGTAGTTAACGTGCTCTTTTTAAAGCCTAAGTCCGAGTCCTTTCAGCCTCCTGCTTAAAATCCTCCAATGGTTTCCCACTGCTCAGAGGATAAAATCCAGTCCCTTCAGCATGCCTGCAAAGTTGCACACAAACTGATTCTTGCCTACCTCTCCCACCCCATTCATACTTTTCTCCTTGGTTGCTAGAGGAGCACACCAGGCCCACTCACACCTCAGATCTTCATGCTTGTCCCCCTGCCCACAGTGCTCTTCTCTCTCCTTTTCACGTCCCTGACTCCTTCTCCTTCAGCTTTCACTGTAAATGCAATCTTCTGGCCTCTCCAAGGCAGGCTCTGCATTAATGTCTCTCTAATACTCCAGTCTGGGTATTTTCTTCATTTGACTTGTCATATTGTATGTACTGTAATCCATTTATTATTTGCTGATATCATTTATCACAGTCTTGTTTCAAGTTTGTTACCTATTATTATTTCCTTTCTTTTTCCACTAGACTATAAGTTCCATGAGGGCAGGCATACTTATTTATCCATTGTTTTATCCACAGTTCTTAGTACCTGGCACAAAACAGGCATCCAATAAAGGTTTACTGAATTGATTAATGTATTTTCCATTTATTTCTCTCATTTATATTGTTACTTCAAGTAACCACATATATTATAGTCAGAAAATAATATATCTTTTGGAAAACCAGGAGATAAATGGGTCCTTCTCAAATGCTCATGGCCATGAAAATTTATTTTAATCATGTTTGCTGTTAAATAAGTCCTACTTCTTTGCAGGACACCTCCACTTAATAGTCTGATCTAGTCCTACCATACTTCTGCTCACTCAACCCTCCAAGAAAACGGAACATTTCTTATGCTGGCTTTTCTTATTCCTTTTTATAAATGATTGGCACACTGAAGTAAAGAGACCCCATTAGGACTCACTAGAGTGAAATGGAAGAAACATCTGTTTTGATACACTGAGGCTTTATGTGCATTCTCATTTTCAGAGAAGCCCTTTCAAGTAAATTTTGACCATGATTCAGATGTTAAGAAAAACACAACAAAGTAATTCTATGCCCTACAATATGCAGGCAGAAACACTGGACAGGTTTCAAAGGACTGAGATCACTGAGTTTTGCAGATGACTAGCTGTGTGACTTTGGATAAAGTACCTTACCTCTCTGAACCTCACACTCTACATCTGAAAATTAAGACCACTAAATTCCATGATCTCCAAGTTCTTTCCTAGTCTTGACGTTTCATTTCAGTTAATCACTTAATCCTGCTCATAGCTGCATAGCAAAAGAGAGCACTGAGGGCAAATTCCATCTATTAAGAAACCTAGATTCTACAATTTTTCTCCTCTGCTGATTTTCCAAATTAACATAAAACATAAAGTTGTCAACTATTAAAAATAGTGATATGTCACCTACTTTGCAGCAACCTGCTTTATCCCTGGAGTTAAAAGAGCAACCAATGAAACCAATTAATGGGAACCTATAGTGAATATTGTACTTCTATATTCAACCACTATAATATGTGTCTGCTGTATTACTTAAGAATATTCAATTCTGCTAGAGAGAACAAGAAAAACAAACGGGACAGATAAAGCCCATAAGAAGTGCTAAATATAGAGAGCAAGTTAGAAACCTGTGAAACATGCTAAACATAGACTGAATACATGGAACATAAGTGTGTTGAATACAGATAAGAAGGATTGAATAAGAGTGTTACTTACAAATACATGGGTTGGGAGGACCAAGTTATAATGTGCAAATCGTGCCACCTTCACAATGACAGTCACGCCATCCCTAAACCAACACCCATCATTGACATCCGTTTCATTTCCATTCTGGTCCCACATGTACTATCCTTGAGAAATGCTAATAAAACCCATCACTGCTCACCAAATTAACTGGTGAATTACAGGTGTATCCAGGATTACTTGCTCCTAAGTATTTCCAATAGAGGAAGCATGTGGGCTCCGGAAACCTCCCATTCGCTGAGCCCCCTCCCTTTTCGTTAACCTCAGCTCCAGTCCTCATAATCACACCATCATCAAAGAAGCTGATGCAGCAATGAGAGAGAGAAAAAAAAAAACACAGAATATATGAGGAATGAATAACACAGGAACTGGGTGGGCTGGTGCTTCCCACTGCTCACACTCAATCCTACATGTGTTAACCTACTCCATCTCTTTCCCCTGCTTCCTCCTAGATATTTTAAACATGATTCAAGTATTGGAATTTAGTCTGTCCATGAGGCTTCCCATTTTGTAACCTCTCGGGGTGTCCTTGGAGGCTACCATTGCATAAAAGTAGTTTCACATACAACAACCACTTCACTTTAAGTGAATATTTCACATTTTTGAAAAGGGGGAAAATGGCATTCGAAATACTCAGGTTTTGCATGTTCTAGTTAAGAAGTGCTAACTCAGCAGCAAGAGTTAAGTGCTTTTTCTTTCCCAGGATAAAACGGTTCCACCTCGTCATTTTTAAAGAAAGACTAAAAATGCTAATATGATGATTAAACATCAGCAAAAAAAAAAAAAAGTGCTGGGTGAAGGGAGGAGATTGGAGAAGGAAAGAAATTAAATGATGGTATTCACACACTCTTCTCTGTATTCACACACTCTTCTCTGTGTTCACACACTCTTCTCTGTGTTCACACACTCTTCCCTGCCTCAAATAGAAGGAACTTCATTTCCCTCTTCCCTGATGTATAGAGTGCGGATGGTGGTGAATTTCATTGTCAACAAGCATATACCTTGCTTCCCCTGCGCCAGGCACGGTGGTTGGCACTGGGGGAATGAAAGTAAAAATACAGTTTCTGCCCTGGAGGATAGACACATAAGCAAGACAGTTTCTTTAAGACAACAGTTACAGAATAGGGCAGTGCACAAAGATAAAGAGAGGAGGCCCCTTAGAGATTAGGGATGACATCATGGAGGAGATATCATTGAACCTGACTCTAAAAACATGAATAAGCATTTACTAGGCAGGAGAGAGGGAGAAGAGGGCATTCACTGCAACAGCATTGTATGACTGTGAACTCACGTGTTTTACATTATCCCAGCATTTTTCTTTTTCTGCAAGTGTATCTCTTACTACAAGTTCAGCAGAGAAAGCATCTACTTACCTAATATTGGAGCAAATTCTCAGGCCCCTGATTGGCCAAGGGGTACCACATTAGCACAAAGCAGACCAAGAGGCAAAATCCCCACCAGTGCACAGCTAAGAATCAGCAAATTGAGGTGGGAAAAGCAGCAGCAGCCAGAAACACATAAACACAAACGCACCAAGGCAGCCCGTCTCAGCCTCAGCTGCTAGAGAATGCAGGCAACATTTCAGTAATTACACTGAGAACCTCAAAATATAGCAAGCTCCTGATATAGACAGGCCACATCCTTCTAGCCTGAGTGCCACACAAGTTCATTGTAAGAACGGCCCCAAAAGGTAAAGCAACATTTCTTAATTTGAAATGACAGTTGGCTTTTCATTTCTGAATGTAGAGGAAATTTGTCAATTCAGAACTGCCAACCATCAGTGAGGCAATTTCTGGTTTTGGAGGGTGGGAGGCACATGTCCCACTATTTGGTCTTGTGACCCTTCTTTAAGGATGTCAGATGTTCTTCTTTAAGGATGTCAGATGTTCTTCTTTAAGGATGTCAGATCCAAGCAACTTTCAAAGCAACAGAAATCACTAGAAGACTCCCAGTTAACATGTAAGGGATTTTCATCTCCACTAACAAGTGCACAATAACATTCTGTTAAACCTCCATTTGTTCCAGAAGCCGGAATGAGACAAATCAAACGTGTATGTCTTATTACTGTGCCAAGGGCAGGGCTAATGCTCTGCACATGTCATCTCACTTACAATAACTTTAGGAGAAGACATTATTATTATTCCTACTTTACAGATGACCAAACTAAAGCTTACAGAATTTAAATAATGTTCTAAAGGACACTAGGCTAGGAAGGCTTGGTGCTGAGATTTCAACCCGGCAAGCTGGTTCCATGAGCTACACTCTTAACTGTGCTACACCCGCTATTCGCCAATCTGTGTGATCTCGGTGCTTGATATAAATCAAGGGTAAATCACCATGATACACCCAGTGTCTGGCACTTTTGTGTTCACTCAGGAAATATTTATTGAATAAATGAATGAACAATCTATTTGTACATGCCTTATGAGGTAAATACAAACACATCTCCATTTAACAGGTGAAGGAACTGAGGCACAGAGAGGTTTCATGGCTTGCCCAAGGTCACATGACGAGTGGAGACAAAGCTGACTCTTGCCCCAGCAGAGTCGACTGTGACATTCCATGGTATTCAACTGATGCCTCTGCTTATTTTTTATCCTCCTCCCTTTCCTGTCCCCAACAGCCCGCATTCCTGCATTCCAGCACCACAAGCCTCACATCCCTTCTTCCCAGGGCCATGTTCCTCCCCATTTTGGTACACTCCCATCTGCAGCAACCATCTGTCTTCTCCCCTTTTCTGATAACATGTTAATTGCTACTCCTCAGGCCAGTTTTCTCTGACCACCCCAGGCCAGCTCAGGTTCCTGTCTTTATTTATCTTCATTGTACTTATCACAATTGTCAGGGATTATGTGTATAATCATTTACATGTGTAATCATTTTATTAAGTGCTCCATATATATATATATATTTGTTTGTTTGTTTTTGCTTTTTTGAGACAGGATCTCACTATCACCTAGGCTGTTGCCCAGGCTGGATCATGGTGCAATCTTGGCTCACTGCAACCTCTGCCTCACGGGTTCAAGCGATCCTCCTGCCTCAGTCTCCTGATTAGCTGGGACTACAGGCACCCGCCACCACGCCCGGCTAATTTTTGTATTTTTGGTAGAAGATCGGGTTTCGCCACATTGCTCAGGCTGGTCTCAAACTCCTGGGCTCAAGTGATCCACCCACCTTGGCCTCCCAAAGTGCCAGGATGACAGGCATGAGCCACAGCCCCCCGCCAAGTGCTATATTTATTCCCCACTGGACTGTAAGTTCCATGAAAAATTGCCTACCAATATGTACACTACACCTAGCACAGTGCCTGGTACGTGGTTAAGCCTCAAATCTTTGTCACATTAATAAATCATATCTTGGCTCCAAAGTCTGGAACACAATATAAGAAAAAAGGTTTACCAAATACATGAAAATATAACCCAAACCTGTTGAGAAAAAGTACATTCAAGTAATGAGCTGCCTAAAGAATAATAAAGCCAGTTCAGTGTCCCCAACTCCTCCATTAGGGGACTAAACCTAAGGCATCCTGTGACACATGGTATTAACCAATTTTCTGTAATTACTGTGTAATTCGATCAAAAGAGATTCTGGTACCCCATAATTTTGCTAATTAGATAGGTACTGTAAGGCAGATGAGCTCTTCTTAAAAACGTTTGACAATACTAGTAAGGCAAATCAATGCATCCCCTGTTGCTAAGAAATTAACAACGTGTAGCCACTCCTCTTTAGGCTGCCTTTCCACACTGCCACCCACCAGCAATCAAGTCCCGTTATCCCCATCCCCCTCATCCCCATACCTCCCGCCCCATCTCAGTGAGAAACACAGGAATAAAGAGTTAAAGTATGAATGCCAGCTCCATGTGAATCACAAGACAGGAGAACAAAAAGCAAAAGAGTGGTGAAAAGACTTTTATAATACGATTAAGAGTGCATTATATAGTGAAGAAGCTATCCAACAGCAGAGAATGGCTAAGTAAATTAGGATATATACACCCCATGGAAAATTATGTATGATAATATAATGATATGAAAGGCATTGAAATAACATAGAAATGTCCAGCCAATACTCTGAAACAGGTATACAATAGTACATACAGCATCATATCAAGTCTACAGTAACGTAAAATTTATTTCGTGATGCATAGCAGATAGATAGGCATGGCCTTCAATTTTGTCAAAAATTAGGAGCTAACATGGGTGAAATTTTTCTTCTTTCCATGTGTTTGAATTTTCCAAATCTTCTCTGAGAGTTATTGTAAGAAAAAAACAATGTTTATGCTAAAATATATGAGCTCATCATAGAAATTGGAGAAACAAGAAGGACATCCTACAAAAGAAGAAAATAATCACCAATCACCTTGCTTTCAGTCCCACAATTGTGTATCCTTAAATCAGTGAAGACAACAGAGGGGTTTTTTTGGCAATAACTGACCAGCAACCCTCCTCAGGTGCCATTTTAATACACACTGATTGTCAAGAGTCTGAGAACCCCAAGGGTGTACTCATCACATAGTGCACAAAACTCTAAGCACCAAAGGTTGCCGGGTGCAAGAACATCAGTTCCAGCAAGGGATCTCTCGATGTTCTTATGAAGACATGAGGGCAGTCCTTGCCCCTGCCCTCTGCTAACCACCCATCCACTCATTTATTCCTTTGTTCATTCATTCTTAACTTTAAAAACCTTTACTGAGCACTCCTCTGAACCAGCACTGTGGACACAAAACTAAGACACACCTTCTATGCATGAGGAGCTAAAAGTCTAGTTATAAAGACACAAACAAAAGCGAATGGATTCTGCTCAGCTTTTCAGTTCAGAGATACAAGAAAAGTAGAGCCAGGCATGGTAGCATATGCCTGTAATCTCAGCTACTCAGGAAGCTGAGACAGAGGATAACTTGAGCCCAGGAGTTCAAGTCTATCCCGGGAAACATAGTGAGAAAGACCCTATCTCTAAGAAGAAAGAAAGAAAAAGAGAGAGGAGGAGGAAGGAAAGGAGAGAAAGAAAGGAAAGAGAGGAGAGAAGGAAAGAAAAAAGAAAGAGGGAGAGGAAGGGAGGGAGGAAAAAAGAAAGGGAGGGAAAGAAAGAAAGGGAGGAGAGGAGAAAGAAGGGGAGGGGAGGGGAGGGGACAGGAGAGGAGAGGAGAGGGGAGGAGAGGGGAAGAGGGGGAGGAGAGGGGAAGAGGGGGAGGAGAGGGGAAGAGGGGGAGGAGAGGGGAGAGGGGAGGAGAGGGGAAAGGGGGAGGAAACGAAGGGGAGGGGAAGAGAGGAGGGGAAGAGAGGAGGGGAAGGGGGAGGAGGGGGAGAGGGGGGAGGGGGAAAGGGGGGAGGGAGGGAGGAAGGAAGGGAGGGAGGGAGGAAAAAAGGAACGGAAGGAAGGAAAGGAGAGAGAGAAGAAAGAGAGAGGGAAAAAAAGGTCATGTTTAGGTCATGTCATCACAGGTCTGAAATCACCTGGAGCAGGACCAGAGAGTGAGTCCCCTCACCAGGGACTTAATCTTCCAGGTAAGAGGCAGTGTAAGGTAGTGGTTAAGAGCTCAGGCTCTGAAGCCTCACTGTTTGGTTAAGATTCCAGTTTCAAGCTGGATGTGGTGGCTCATGCCAGTAATCTCAGCACTTTGGGAGGATGAGGTGAGTGGATCACTTAAGGTCAGGAGTTCAAGACCAGTCTGGTCAACATGGCAAAACCCCATCTCTACTGAAAATACAAAAATTAGCCAGGCCTGGTGGCATGTGCTGCCTATAATCCCAGCTACTTGGGAGGCTAAGGCAGGAGAATCACTTGAACCTGGGAGGAGGAAGCTTCAGTGAGCCAAGATGGCGCCACTGCACTCCAGCCTGGGTGACAGAGAGGCAGACTCCATCTAAAAAAAAAAAAAAAAATCCAATTTCACCTCTTATCAGATGTATAATCTTAGATAACTTAATCTCTCTGTGCCTCAGCTTCCTCATTTTTACAAATGAGAATAAAACCACATATACCCACGGGGATAGTATAAAGACTAAATCAATTAGTACATGTTGAACTCTCAAAACTGTCTTCCACAAAACAAGCACATGACAACTGTTAGCTTGTTTGGTATAGAGCCAGGACAGGCCCTGGGTCCTGTAGGATGGGTGGGGTATGAAGCTATGGCAGCAGCCACCATGCCACAAGAGTCTTGGTGCTACAGCTGGTGCTGAAGTAAAGGTCACACTGATGGTTGGTTATGGCTGTAGCCCAGCAGGAGAGCAGTGGGCAGGAGAGCAGTGGGCAGGAGAGCAGTGGGCAGGAGAGCAGTGGGCAGGAGAGCAGTGGGCAGGTGAGCAGGGGTTGCCAGCCATGGGTGGAGGCATGGTTAGTAGTCAGTTCTAACTCTCTTCTGTTAAAACAAAAATTGAAAATTGGGCAGCGGCTATAGGACTTCCAGCCACTCCAATCTATGTCCAGCCAGTCAATTTTCAAACAGTTCTGAATTTTTTATTTTTGCTAGATGTCAAGCTAAGGACTTTATATATGCTAATTTGATCCTCATAGCAGCCTAATGGGGTCAGCATTGCTATCTCCATTTTACAGACGAGATATGAAAAGTTAAAACGTGTTCTACTAAGTAGTCTATCTGGAATCAAACCCAGATCTGTCTAAAGCCAACCATAAGGCACCACTGCCCCTCAGCACCATCTATGGGCTCAGACAAACCAGTGTTTGAATCTCAGCTCTGCCAAGTACCTGCTGTACAACCTTAGATAGCTGTTTTCCTCCCTTCATCCTTGAGTTGCCTCATCTGTAACACTCGCCTTCCAGGGTTCAGGAATGAATGAATGAATGAAAAGTGCCTAGTATTTTGGTACTATGCACCTTATGACATTTCTGAGATGCTTTAAAAAAATGCCCAGATATCTAGACATTAAAGTCAGGGCTTTAATATTTTCTAAGCATATTCATACACATGATAATATTTCAAATTCATAAAACCAATTAAATGGGAATTAATAGTCTCACTTTAAAGATGAAGAATCTGTGGTTTATAGAAAATAAGTGACTTATCCAAGATCTCACCTCTAGCAAGTAGCAGAGATGTGTCTCTGACTCCAACTTTGTAGCTTATTTTGTATATTTCTGTTTGGCTTCCCTAATCCCCAACATGAGAGAACCATTACACTTCTCTACTCCAATGCTACGCCTTCCCTACGTAAAGACACACTCCTCCTCCCACAGCCTAAACTATTCCGTATATTAAGGGTGTCATCTCTAGCCTGCTTAAAAAGTTTGGTGGGCTGATCTAATTACAATTAATTCCTTTTTGTGCACAGTCCTAATTCTCAGGCATGAAAGAGACATTTTTAAACGCTGTATTGGTCCTGACCTTGCCACATCTACTCAGATTCAGTAGTAAACAGTAGGGCATCATGTTCAACTGCCAAGCTCTCTAATTTATGATTATTCATTATAAATCATTTTTACATGTTGCTTCAAATGCTGTTTTTCAAGAATAAAAATCTGCCTGCATTGAAATGCACAGTGATTTTAATATGCAAGCCTCCTACAGAGATGATGTCTCATTTTAATTATTGTTTCGGTTTAATGGGTTTTCATTAAATTAGAGGATAGAGCAATTACTAGGGTGAACAGCTAATGTTTCAAAGGTAAGCTCCTGTGGCTCCGTAGGCAAAAAGACAGTTGTGGCGTAGAGAAGTAGAAAGACACACTCTTCTGAATAAGCTTGTATTCAGCCTCACAGAAAACAGCACCAGATAGTTTTCTCCCCAACTTCAAAATAGAGCTTGCATCCCCTCTCTGTGATATGCAAACAGCTCTCGGAGTATCGTTAGAACTTAGAGGTATCTTGGGGTATCTTAATCATATGACTTTTCTATCAGGAATCTAGGCTTCCCTGTCATCACAGTAGAAACTGCTCTTAAAAGTCCACAGCCTGCAAAGCGATATGTCAAACCACAGGAAAATACTCCTGATGAAATTGTCTTCTCTCTCACACACAAGTAATTTAGTTGGTTTAGTGGATTAATGTCTGACTTCCCACCCCTGGGAAATTGGTCCAACTTCAGCAGAGGATGCAATGACCAAAATCATATTAATTAGCAAACTGTCAGAGGCTCAATGAGAAATGACTTTGGTGGCCTCAGCAATATTTCACCCCAGAAACTGCACAGATTTCACACTCAGGGACCAATAGGGCAGCATTACCTCAGATGGAGGCAAAGGAATTAATGAGAAGTAGGAAAGGAGTGGAGAGTGAGAGGTAAAGTTGGCTTTATTGGGGTCCCAGAGGTCAGTGGTGAGGGACATGACTCAGTACTTGGGGAGGGTGACCCTCTGCATTGCAGAAGCTTGCACTGGGGAGATGGAGGGGGCTTAGTAAGCTTCAGATCTGTAATTTCTTCTCCAATGGAGCCAAAGGAGAGAGCTGGGGGAAGCTAGAGGGGTCCTTCCAGAAACAACTGTGCACGTTGTTTCTGGAAAGACCCCTCTGTCCGGTGCAGGTCTGGCTACAATGCATGCCAAATAAATAGTACAGGAGCCTCTCACCTTGCTATGGGAAGGAGGGGAAAAAATCTTTTCCACAGCAACCAGGAGTCATGAAGCAATGTCAGTCCCAGGTGAACCAGCAGGAACTAAGTGATGAATAGGTACCCTCATGCTCACCACCACCTCCCCACCCTCCCAGCTGGTATTTCTGCCAGGAATAATAATTCGGAACTCCTCAATATAATGCTTTCTTTTCAGCTCCTTTATTTCCACTGTCCTAAAAAGCACATCATCAGCTCTTAGATCACATGCATTAATCTAATTACATGCCTTGTTAGCTAATTAGTTCCAGAGTCACTGCTGAGGAGGTCTCCCTCACTATTTATCTATCTGTGTTGGCCACAGGGTGTTTGTGTATTCAGGTTCCTGGGGAAACTATGCAATTATCAGTCTTCAACCTTGTGCTCAGGAAGGATGGTGAGGCTTTCTGGACGGGAAACAGGTCACCTGAAACTCCAGGCTTTGAACAGAAGCTCTGTCCAAAAGCTTTGTGCATCTGCCCAGAAAAGGGGCTATGGATATGGTAGATTTTTTTTCCTTTGGCAGACTTGCTGTCTTTCTTTGAAAACGGACCTCCTTTTTAGAGATGTTATTCTGACTGTATTAAACATTAACGTCCCCCCTTAAAATGAATCACTGGAAATGTCACTTGTTCCTTGAACTCAGGGCCTGTTGCTATCTGGCTGCAGGATCTTTCTCGACCAATTTCCCACCTCCACCCTTCCAAACAAGAGCCATAACTGAGAGCTAAAATTATAATCCTCATTTACTGAAGCTTTTTTAAAAGAAATGAAAATGTCAATTTTGGGGAAAATTGGTCTTTGATCATTGTTGCAAATAATTTGGTTCTTGCATATCCTAGGGTAAGAACATTGAATCTGTTTCAATAAATTATTCCTTCAGTGTATTAAATAGAGCCTTTGTGATAATTTATTTCAAAGGATGCCTGGTAGGTTCCCAAGCAGTCTTTTCTACTTGGGTATCATCTAACTTAGACAACAGATATTCTTTTCAGCTCTCCGAACTACCCATACCAAGAGTAGTTGTAAGTTCATCCTTGTGCATCCCCAATTAGAGTACTTGTGAGATCCCAGAGCGCAAGACATGGTAAGGGTCTGAAGCACAGCCAGGCACAAGTGAGAGGCTCCATGGGGACACCATCTCTTCTCCCTCCCAGAGTTTCAGCCACCTCCATGCCTATTCAAGCCCTGCCCATCTCTCAAGGCCCAACTCAATTCCTCTAACTCTGTGAAGCTCTGGCACCCCAGCTGAGGGTGATTTTCCTTTTCCAATCCAAAATTCAATCACTCACCCATTCAAAGATGTATTTGTGGAGTACGTTCTCTGTGCCAGGCTCTGTACTGTGGTGATTAAGATGGACTCAGTCTGGAGAGAAACATCTGGCCAGTATTTTTAGCTGCACTGACCAATACCACCCACTCTTACAAATCTTATTCTCTAATTGTGCCAAAGTCAATGGCCAGATGGTGGCCTGACCACTAAGTGAACCACTGGTAACCTCCCCAACAGTCATGCTCTGCCTCCTTTTGAAACATTCTGCCCTTTTGACACCGCATTCTTCTTCTTGTCCTCCTACCTCCAAGGCTGTCTAGAGGCTCCTACACGGTGCACTCCTCTGCCTGCTGTCTTATTTGTCAGAGTGCCTCAAAGAACATCCATCCATCAGCAAGCCCTGAGCTCCATTTCCACTATGATCCCCAATCCTCTTGACTAGAATATTGCACCAGTCCCTCACTGTCAGCTTGCCTCCACTTGTCACTCCTGCCCTCCCCTCCTCTCTCCTCATTTCCCCTTTCCTCTTACTCGTTGTCATTTTCTCGCTCTATCCCATGTAGCAATCAGAAAATCAGGAAGATCCTTTTCAAACTTAAATCACATTACCTCAATTCCTTACTTAAAGTCCTAAAAGAGCTGCTGTATTAGTTTCTTATGGCTGTTGTAACAAATTACTGTAAACCTAGAGGCTTAAGGCAACACAATTCTATTATATTACAGTTCCGGAAGTCGGAAGTCTGAAACAGGTTTCACAGGACAAAAACCAAGATGGGGGCACGGCCATACTCCCTCTGGAAGCTCTAGGGGAGACTGTTTCCTTGCCTTTTTCAGCTTTCCTTGGGTTGTGTCTTCTTCCTCCATCTTCAACACAAGCAGCATAGCATGTTATGATCTCTCTCTGCTTCCATCTTCACATCACTTTTCTATCTGATCCTCATGCCTTTCTCCTATGAAAACCCTTGTGATTACACAGGCTCCACTTGGAATCCAGGATAAGCTTCTCACCTCAAGACCCTTAACTTAATCATACCTGCTAAGTTCCTTTTACCATTTGAAGTAATATAGTCACAGGTTATGGAGATTAGAACGTGGCCATCATTTGGGAGGAGGGCAGCATTATCCAGCTGTCCACACTGCCCATTATGATTTGAATAAAACCCTAACTCCTTGCCATGGCCTGAAAGGCCCTGACTATGCTCTTTGGCCTCCTTTGGTACCTTCACCCACATGGGCCATCCTTATGCCCTTTAAACTTGTTTGACCCAAGGGGCCTTTTGGCTAGCTGTTTCAAGAACAAAGGCTCTGGAGCACAACAGCCTGGATTCAACTCTCAGCTTACTGGACCTATATATATAACCTTGGTCAAGTGATTTAATTCCTATTTTCCTTTCTGTGCCTCTGTTTTTCTTTCTGTGGCACATAATACCTATCTCCTTTGTACAATTATTACAAGGATTAAATGATCTCATGAATATAAAGAATTTAGAAAAGTACCTAGCATATGAAGTGTTCCTCATTAATAATGTGAGTGATCATTAATATTATCTTTGCATGGCTGGCTCCTTCATTTAGGCATCAGCCCAAACGTCACCTCTGCAGGGAAGTCCTCCCCAATGTAAAGTCAACTCTCCCCCTAAGTCTCTCTCTCTCTCTCTCCAATATAGCTGTTATATTTCCTTCATAGTATGTATTACAACCTAAAGTTACTCATTTATTAGTATACTTGTTTATTGCAATTGGCCATTGGCCATCTTTGGTAGAATGTAAGCTTCATGTGGACAGGGACTGTGTTTTCTCTGCTGCATTCTTAACACTCAGAACAGTGCCTGTCACATGGATGTGCAATAAATATTTGTTGAATGCATGAAAGAATGAATATGATATACTACTGGTTCTCTCTTCACTGTACCTAGGCCAATAGCCCCTCAAGGACAGGGTGTCTGTCATACTCTTATAAAATCAGGACCCAGGACAATGGCTGGCACACAGCAGCATAACAGACTCTCCTGATTGATCAATACGTCAATAGCAGCCATGCACAGTGGCTCACACCTGTAATCCCAGCAGTCTGGGAGGCCAAGGCAAGCAGATCACTTGAGGCCAGGAGTTCAAGACCAGTCTGACCAACATAGTGAAACTCCATCTGTACCAAAAATACAAAAAATTAACTGGGCGTGATGGTGCACACCTGTAATCCCAGCTACTCGGGAGGCTGAGGCAGGAGAATTACTTGAACCCAGGAGGTGGAGGCAGCAGTAAGCCAAGATCATGCCACTGCACTTGAGCCTGGGCAACAGAATGAGACTTTGTCTCAAAATAAATAAATAAATAAATAAATATGTCAATAGGAAATAGGATTTAAAGCCTCCTTTAAAGGTAGGGGCTCAAAATAAGAAATTATTTTTCTCCATCCAGTCAAAGATTGAGAGAGAAGGGATGCCGAAGTCACATGTTGAAAAAAGACAGATTAAAAGCAAGACTCCAGGAAGTTGCTCTCAACCTTGCCCTGTCCCCAATACACACTAGCGGGTTTAGATAGTTCCTTAATCATGGTGAGATCTTCTGTTTAAATGAAATACCAAAAAGGATGCTGTGGCTAAATTATACATAAAATATGTGGCTAAAAGCCAGTTGGTGGGGAAAACCTTGCCAAGCCCTGAATGCCAACCACCTTGTGTCTCTTCTTTCCAATAAAACAAGCAGCTCATGCCCTGTCAGGTGAGGACCTTTCCCTTTGAGGCACTGCATGGTTGTACTCCCTGCTTTCACATTGCTTGCAGTTTAGAGTAGAAATGACATGACTTCACATGAAAACAGTTGCTCTTCTCACTGCCATGAAGTGCTGCACTATTACTGCCATCCAGGCGTGTTTGGGCTTTGACAGGGGGCCCAGGGAAGGGTCATCCTTGACGTCAATCTTGAAGTATGGAGGTGTCTACCTACACCTTCCTCACTCCCTTGAATGGCTTAGGTGCAGCTTCCCTGTGCTCACAGTTCTTGCTACAGACTTGTGTCACACCTCATTACATATGCCACTGCCTTGCTCCAAACCCTTCAATGACTCCAACTGCCTCTAAGACAAAATCCAATCCTCCTAAAATATGGAGTTATTATTTAATGGAAACAGCATTTCAGTTTTGCAAAATAAAAAAGTTCTGGAGAGCTGTTATACACCATGAATATACTTAACACTGCTGGAATGCACACTTGGAAATGATAACAGTGGTCAATTTTATGTTGTGTGTTTTTTATCCACAATTAAAAATACACATTTAATTTAATAAAAATTGAATCCCCTTCACGTGACCAACAAAACTCTACATAATGAAATCCTATAGACCTCGCCAGGCCCAATTCCCACCTCTTCCCTCCTTCTTGGTCTCCTTCTTGGCCCTTCTTTAGGTTCCACCAACTAACACACAAGCTCCTTCCTGCCTTTAGGGTCTCCGGTCAGGTCATTCTTTTGCCTGAAACACACTTCAGCCCACTCCATACCTGGTTACCTCCCATTCATCACTCAGGCTTCAGCTGAAACGTCATTTCGCTAGACCCCAGCCCCCAGCTAAAGTAGGTCTCCCAGTCTACATTAATTACCATACCACAGCTTTTCCTTCTTTGGGCTCATCCTAGTGTGAGGCTGCATGGAAGCTCACCACTGTGCTGTGGTGCCTGATGCCACATATAGCACAAAGAGCAGCTAGTGAAGGACATTGGAGAAATAGATGGATGGATGACTGGTAATCCATTGGTAATCCCTGGTAAACCCTTCTGAACCTGTATGAACCTAGAAAGTTAAACCTTTCTGAAGCTATCTGTAGGTTGTCCCGAAACCCACCATGCAAGTACAATGCCTACAATATACACTAGCATTAGAATTTCTCCTGTATCTGCCTCATTTTTTTTTTTTAACAGAGGCAAGGTCTTGCTCTGTCACCCAGGCTAGAGTGCAGTAGCATGTTCATAGCTCACTGAAGCCTTGACCTCCTGGACTCAAGCAATCCTCCTACCTCAGCCTCCGAAGTAGCTGGGACTACAGTCATCTGCCACCATGCCTGGCTAATTTTTAATTTTTTGTAGAGATATCTTGCTATGTTGCTTAGTCTGGTGTTGAACTCCTGACTTCAAGTGATCCTCCTACCTTGGCTTCCCAAAGTGCTGGGATTACAGTTGTGAGTCATCCTTCCCAGCCCTCATTCCAATTTAAACGGCAGCCCCCAGTTCTCATTCCTTGATTGGAGATTTCGGTCAACAAGATCAACAAATACCTGACTCTCATGTCTAACTTCCTTCCCCTCAGCCTTTTGTGAACACAGACTTAACATCTCACCTTTTCCTCCTTCCAACTCCCTCCAGCTGAGCAGTTCTCAGCACTAACTGTGCATCAGAATCACCTGGGTAACATGTTTTAAATGTGATTTGCAGTCTGCACCCTGAGAGACTCAAAAACAAAAAAAATAGTCTGGGGTGTAGGACAGGTGTCAATATTTATTTGTTTGTTTCAGATAAACATGATGGGCAGCCACAGCTGAGAACTGGTGTCCCAGCTCCAGGTGTTGGTGTTTTGGTGACTGTCCTGGCTCCAGGTCAACAGTAGCACACTGGCCAGCCTCAGGCCAGATGCAGCCTCAACATGCTGGTGTAGCTCCCAGTGTTACCCACCCAACCCACCATATTTCATCAAGTCCAAGATGTCATCAATTATAAACTACACCATCATTTGACACACCGTAAGAAATAAACAAAAAGCTGTTGATTATAAGAGACACCATAATTGTAACACATATGTAATTTATTACATAATTATACCAATTGCCTGTAAGGCAAAATCCAATCCTACCCTAAAATATTAATGGATATAGCATTTCAGTTTGCAAAATTAAGAAGTTCTGGAGAGCTCTTATATGAATAAGTGTGTGTGTCTTGGAATCAGTGAAATACAGTATAAAAATTGAAACATTTCATATAAAAATTCAAATCTCCATTAAAAAATTAGATGACCTGGCAACACAGAGCCCATATTCCCACAGGCAACAGTGCAGTGAATGTGGAATTGAAGAAATGCAACTCATGCACAATGTTGCCAGTTGGCTGCGTTCCCTTGCCAGTGCACATCACTCAGCTGTTACCCGGCTGGCCCCCTATGCACCTGGGATTGAAGGCCCTTCCCAGCACATCTCTAACTTATGCTAATACTACACACACTCACCCAGGCCCTACACAAACCCCCTCCATTCCTGCCCTTCCACATTCTTCCTAGCCCCTCTAGGTTCTCCAGCCTCACCCTGGTGCTTCTCAGCTGGCGTGCCAGGGTGTGGGTTACAGGGGTCTCTGGAGTATGAGTCCCTCAGCCCTCAGGGTGGCTCAGCAGAGCACTTTTGGCATAAAAACAGTCCCTTCTCTTTCCTTCCATGTAATGTACAAATACAGCCATTTTCCTTATGTGCCATGATATGAAAAAGGTCACAGAATGCGGCCCAGTGTTGAAGTAGAATTGGGGATCAGAAGATCTGGGATGCACCATCAGTCCTGCCACTTAGTATCTGAGTGATATTTAATACTCCAACACTAATATCTGGGTGGTCATTTAATCCCTCTGAATCTTGGGGTCCCTTTCATAAACTGATGACCAATGAGAATAATTCTTCTATCCCAGAATCCACACAACAAATATTAATACATGTGATCGTGCACATGACCAGTTTTGAAAATGTCACTCTCACTTTCCTCCATGCCTGAGTGCCAGGGCAGGACAACCCCAAGCAGGCTGGGTACATGCGGTGACTACAGCGGGAGGGCTTGCTCTCACCACCCTTCTCAAATAGCTTACAACCCAGCAGTGAGAATGGGTGGATAGATCCTAGCATGACAAAGATAAACCCTGAGTAAATAAATACCTCACGCTGAATCCCCAGGAAGGAGAGAGGCCAAGAGCATATGGATGGTGTGGGTGATAGGTGTCTCCAGGTGAGTTAGTCAATAAATAAGGAGCCACTAAGCCCTGCATCCAAAGAGAATGCCATGGAACAACAGTTGGCCTTTTTTGTCTTTCCAGTAAGGTTGACATCTTTTTTTGAAGTGTTTCAGCTTACTTTTTCAAATTCATGATGTAAACCAACAGGATGAGTGTCTTTCTTCAACCCCGTGCTGCTGTCCCACAACATCTGTAGGTACAGGTATCCTTTTAAGTTTTTCCTGTCACTATTCCCTCAAGTCCCCCCATACCGGGCATACCAAATGATCTAGACCCCATGTTCTATAAAAAAGACAAAAATGTAAAAAACAAGGAAGCAATATTTTGATCAACCACAGAATAATAATGTGAGCATGAGAAATGCAAAGATGCCTGTCAATGTTTCTATTTATGTGTAACGACGGCTGTAGCCCTCTCCTTAATTATGCTCTTATTCACCGTATGCATGGAGTCTGTCACTGTGGGTCTGGGTGTAACTGAGACTCCAACCAGCATAAATACGTGCCACACACCCAGTCGTTCCGTGCAACTTTTTCAAATGAATTATCGGGGAGATTTAAAAATTCTTCAAAAATGTCAAAATAATAACTATTTTATCTTTTTTATGCCCTAATTATGATTTGAAGCTTTGCTTTTCTTATTTCATCCAGGCACACCACAACTCATGAATAAAATATGACAAGTTTGATAGCAGCCATTGGAGAGGGTTCATCCGTAACGGCAGACGTGCTCAGTGTACAAAGAGCTTTTGTATTCCATCAGCCTTTGTTTCTGGGACAGGCTTTTATCTAAAAGAAGGACCACGTGTGTTCTCTCATCTCTCCTGTCTCCCTCCCAGTACCCCACAATCCCTGCCTTCAGCACAACACCTGAATCGTGTTTACTTTGTCTTTTATTGAGCACATTTCCAAACAATTAGGGAACAAATAAAAAACCAAAGGGCACTTTGCTCCATATGAACCTGGCTTGAAACAACACATCAAACAATTGACTGTAAGAGACGCGGTCAGACCACAGACTAATCTACAAAGTAGGCAACTTTACCTCAGAAAAATCACTCATGTGATGGTGCCCACCTGGAAAGATATTTAAGGCACTCACAAGGTTCTCTTCTGAGAAGTTTCCTTTTCTTAGCAAAGGCTGCCAGGTCCCTTCAAAGTTCAGACTCTGGTATGTCTTTCAAAGAAATAAATGTGAAAAGGAAAGGGAAGTAATGTGTGGCTCTGCAAAACCATCAGCATTTATCAAATGGCCCCAGGGATATCAGACTTCAAGTTTTGAGGTTTTATTTTTTAAAGCAAACCTATAAGCATCTTGTTCTATCACACATACAAAACCGGCCAGCTTCCAAGATTCCTTCCAAATACATTTTCTCCCAGTTTGTTTCAAAATATGTAAAAGCAAGAAGACATTTTAAAGTCATTCCTTGCCTAAAACTTGAAGGACTGAGTCAAGATTTAGATCTCCCGGACTGAGCATTTGCCAAACTTCCAAAGTTGTGGTTTGTTTGTGGAGCTTTACAAACAAATCTAAGATTAAGCTGAGACTACAACATGTTTCTGACGTTCCTCAAGAAAAATGAACCCTGGTATTCTCAGGAAAAGTGGAATGCAACAAGCTTGAAGCATATGTTGTATTTGCTTATGTTTACTGTACAGATGCACAGTGATAACTATTTTTGAAAACTGCAAGTCCACATGTTTTTTTCTCTTCACCCAGGTACTGCAGGTGCTCCAAGACACCAGGTAGCCTTGAACTGGGACTGCTTCTATCCACTAGAACAAATCTTAAGCCCAAGTGAATGGCTACTATATTTGAGGCTATAGTTCCTGAGGGGATGGGTTTAGTCACCTTGTCTAATTTAATGTCATGTTACGTTAAACTGCACCTTACCACTGACACTTCATGACACCAGGCAACCCAACAGTGGGTATGTGCAGATGCAAAATAAAATTCTTCCCCCTCCACCACCTCACACCCTCAAACACACTCTCATGCCAGACATGCCTGCAGTTTGGACAGCAAGATGAGTATGAATCTTTGGCAGATAAATAAGGTAGCAGCTTGAACACTCATAAAAAAGAGCTAATTTTTATACCCGCAGGACAGCACACAACAGCGGCTTTTGGCACTCTGAGGAGCTGCACATTTAGAGATGTTGGGCTGAGTTTTCCTTCCATTAGACCCGATTTTCCAAAGGGGCCAAATGAGACCTGGGAATTTGGCAGTGGCACTGAAACCTTTAATAGACACTGTCAAATGGAATTAGGCACCATACTTCAGATTTAGTAGTAAAAATAAATACAGTAGAAAGACAAAAAGATTTCCAAACTAGCAGTATGTATGCCTATACCAATCTTGCTTGAAATCCTAAGGAATCTTGTTTTTATTTCAAAGAATCCCAAATTGAAATCTCAAGGTCTTGCCTGATATATCTGGGAGCTGACATCCATCACTGTGAGCCCTAATCAATCATTCACTCTTTGTCCTCCACTGGCTGGACATTACCTACCACACTCCATGTGCCTTCTTCCATCCATGCCCTTGAGAACGGAGAAACTACAACACTCATTAGATTCACTTTTCCCAGAAAAAGTCTAGGGACTCATGGTCTGGAACATAAAACTATTAGTAATCTGCATTTGTGCCAGTACCAGTGTGTACCCAAATGTCTCTGGGGCTCTCCTTTCACAACTATAAAGCTGGCTGATCAATGGCATCCTAGACACAGACTCAGTAGCAGAGAATTGGACCAGCCACACTAGTTAAGTCAACCAAAAGAATGAATTAAAGACACTTGAGAACAACATTACGGCTACACACACTCCAGCCGAAATCTTTCACTGATGGTACAAAAATGTTGGCATTTCTCCAGTCAAGTGTCAATCTCCTCTTTTCATTTGTCTAAGAGGGCATGGTGGCCAGCTAAGTTGAGGCCCAGTGCTATAGCTGTAAGCAACCTACCTCCCCACCCCACACCATATAGCCACTATATGTTCTGAGACCTTTGTTTGGCATCTGGGGAGAGGAAAAGGAGTGTTTCTCTTTTTTCATGATGATAGTAGCCTGTAGGGAGATAATGAAGTTTCTGTCTCTCCTCACCAGACCTTTGGACAGGGTTTGAGCCACTATGTTTAGAGGTATAAGAACATACAGAAGATAGGATAGTTCCGTAAGAGATTCTGTGGATTCTGGGCAAAGCAGGGATAGAGTCCAGGAAACAAAGTGTGGTGTAATTGGGGTAAGAGTCCTTCTGGACCCAGGAACACTCTGCACCCCCAGAGGACTGGATTCTGGTCAAATTAGGGAGGACACCTCTGTCTCCAACAGTATCTCTAAAGACCTGCATCTCTGGAGGCCAATCAGGCACAGCACCCTGGACAGAGGTGGTGATTTAGAAGGGATTCTATCAGCCCTGGCAACAACAAACCTCCAGCAGCTTCTTGAACTGGCCAGAGTTGAGAAAAGAGAACAACCTGCCCAGTGATGGATGAAGCTGTCAGACTGAGTGGTGAGGTGCCCTAGAAGGAACCCCAGAAAGACTTACGCTCCTGAGATGATGCACAAAACACAAGAGGTTCTGCTTGGACAGAATGACACAAGAATCGATGTTTTACAGTCATTAGCAATACTGTAGTTCCACTGGTATTCACGGGTTTGTGAATCCTGGTGACACTGAGTCTCACAACAAGCCATTAGCATCATTAAGTAGAAGTGTACAGCATTTCAATGTGATCTTCTTCCACATGGACCATGGATCCTTTCAATGTCTGAGACTCCAGGTCAGCTCTATAGGAGAGTGCTGAACCACGGCTCTATGGAAAAGTTAATTACAAGAAGCAAATACCAAAATACTCCCAAATTTTACATGTGTGATTCATAAAGGGAGGCGAGTTAATGTAAGAGTTGAGTTAAAGGCAATGGAGATACATTTAGATAAAAGCAAGAGGAAAGTAGAGGAAGACAGAGTTTGTCAGGCAGGTCCACATTTGGGACTTAGCTCTGCTACTTACCAGCTGCATAATTTTGCTGAGCCTCAAGTTCCGCATCTGTAAGATGGGGTAAAATTCTCTGTCTCACAGATTTTCATGGTATATAATAGGTTCAATGAACTGATGTTCCTTCCCGTCCTTCCCTTCATTCTCCCAACCTTAGGTACTTCCACTGATTTTTGAAGTACTTATTATGTAGAAAATAGAAGACAAGGTCAGGAGCAAGAAGGCCGAATAGGAACAGCTCCAGCCTCCAGCTCCCAGCGCGAGCGACACAGAAGACGGGTGATTTCTGCATTTTCAACTGAGGCACCAGGTTCATCTCACTGGGGAGTGCTGGACAATCGGTGCTGGTCAGCTGGTGCAGCCCAACCAGCGAGAGCTGAAGCAGGGCGAGCCATCACCTCACCTGGGAAGCGCAAGGGGGAAGGGAATCCCATTTCCTAGCCAAGGGAAACTGACACACGTAACACCTGGAAAATCGGATACTGTGCTTTACCAAGGGTCTTAACAGACGGCACACCAGGAGATTATATCCCAAACCTGGCCCAGAGGGTCCCACACCCACAGAGCCTCCCTCATTGCCAGCACAGCAGTCTGAGATCTAAGTACAAGGCAGCAGCAAAGCTGGGGGAGGGGCGCCCACCATTGCTGAGGCTTAAGTAGGTAAACAAAGCCTCCAGGAAGCTCGAACTGGGTGGAGCCCACCTCAGCTCAAGGAGGCCTGCCTGTCTCTGTAGACTCTGGGTGGAGTCTGACAGCTATCTGACAGCTTTGAAGAGAGCAGTGGATCTCCCAGCATGGAGGTTGAGATCTGAGAATGGACAGACTGCCTGCTCAAGTGGGTCCCTGACCCCTGAGTAGCCTAACTGGGAGACATCCCCCACTAGGTGCAGACCGACACCTCACTCCTCACACAGCAGGGTACACCCCTGAGACGAAGCTTCCAGAGCAAGAATCAGACAGCAGCACTCACTGTTCAGCAATATTCTATATTCTGCAGCCTCTGCTGCTGACACCCAGGCAAACAGGGTCTGGAGTGGACCTCAAGCAATCTCCAACAGACCTACAGCTGAGGGTCCTGACTGCTAGAAGGAAAACTAACAAACAGAAAGGACACCCACACCAAAACCCCATCAGTACATCACCAGCATCAAAGACCAAAGGCAGATAAAACCACAAAGATGGGGAAAAAGCAGGGCAGAAAAGCTGGAAATTCAAAAAATCAGAGCACATCTCCCCCTCCAAAGGAACGCAGCTCGTCGCCAACAATGGATCAAAGCTGGACAGAGAATGACTTTGACAACTTGAGAGGAGAAGGCTTCAGTCGATCAAATTTCTCAGAGCTAAAGGAGGAACTACGTACCCAGTGCAAAGAAACTAAAAATCTTGAAAAAAGAATGGAAGGATGGATAACTAGAATAATCAATGCAGATAAGGCCATAAACAAACTGACAGAGATAAAAAGCATGACAAGAGAAATACGTGACAAATGCACAAGCTCCAGTAACCAACTCAATTAACTGGAAGAAAGAGTATCAATGACTGAAGATCAAATGAATGAAATGAAGTGAGAAGAGAAGTCTAGAGAAAAAAAGGAAAAAGAAATGAACAAAGCCTCCAAGAAATATGGAATTATGTGAAAAGACCAAATCTACGTCTGATTGGGGTGCCTGGAAGTAAGGGGGAAAATGAAACCAAGCTGGAAAACACTCTTCAGGATATCATCCAGGAGAATTTCCCCAACCTAGTAAGGCAGGCCAACATTCAAACTCAGGAAATACAAAGAACGCTACAAAGATACTCCTCAAGAAGAGCAACTCCAAGACACATAATTGTCAGATTCACCAAAGTTGAAATGAAGGAAAAAATGTTAAGGGCAACCAGAGAGAAAGGTTGGGTTACACACAAAGGGAAGCCCATCAGACTAACAGCAGATCTCTTGGTAGGAACTCTACAAGCCAGAAGAGAGTGGGGGCCAATATTCAACATTCTTAAAGAATGAATTTTCTTAAAGAACATTCTTAAAGAAAAGAATTTTCAACCCAGAATTTCACATCCAGCCAAACTAAGTTTCATCAGTGAAGGAGAAGTAAAATCCTTTACAGATAAGCAAATGCTTAGAGATTTTGCCACCACCAGGCCTGCCCTACAAAAGATCCTGAAGGAAGCACTAAACATGGAAAGGAACAACAGTTACCGGCCATTGCAAAAACATGCCAAAGTGTAAAGACCACCGATGCTAGGAAGAAACTGCATCAACTAATGAGCAAAATAACCAACTAATGTCAGATCAAGTTCACACATAACAATATTAACCTTAAATGTAAATGGACTAAATGGTCCAATTAAAAGACACAGACTGGCAAATTGGATAAAGAGTCAAGACCCATCAGTTTGCTTATTCAGGAGACCCATCTCACGTGCAGAGACACACACAGGCTCAAAATAAAGGGATGGAAGAAGATCTACCAAGCAAATGGACAACAAAAAAAGCAGGGGTTGCAATCCTAGTCTCTGATAAAACAGACTTTAAACCATCAAAGATCCAAAGAGACAAAGAAGGCCATTACATAATGGTAAAGGGATCAATTCAACAGGAAAAGCTAACTAGCCTAAATATATATGCGCTCAATACAGGAGCACCCAGATTCATAAACCAAGTCCTTAGAGACTTACAAAGAGACTTAGACTCCCATACAATAATAATGGGAGACTTCAACACCCCACTGTCAACATTAGACAGATCAACGACACAGAAAGTGAACAAGGATATCCAGGAATTGACTCAATTCTGCACCAAGCAGACCTAATAGACATCTACAGAACTCTCACCCCAAATCAACAGAATATACCTTCTTCTCAGCACCACATCGCACTTATTCCAAAATTGACCACATAGTTGGAAGTAAAGTACTCCTCAGCAAATGTACAAGAACAGAAATTATAACAAACTGTCTCTCAGACCACAGTGCAATCAAACTAGAACTCAGGACTAAGAAAATCAACAAAACCGCTCAACTACATGGAAACTGAACAACCTGCTCCTGAATAACTACTGGGTACATAACGAAATTAAGGCAGAAATAAAGATGTTCTTTGAAACCAATGAGAACAAAGATACAACATATCAGAATCTCTGGGACACATTTAAAGCAGTGTGTAGAGGGAAATTTACAGCACTAAATGCCCACAAGAGAAAGCTCAAAAGATCTAAAATTGACATGCTAACATCACAATTAAAAGAACTAGAGAAGCAAGAGCAAACACATCCAAAAGCAAGCAGAAGGCAAGAAATAACTGAGATCAGAGCAGAACTGAAGGAGATAGAGACACAAAAAACCCTCCAAAAAATCAATGAATCCAGGAGTTGGTTTTTTGAAAAGATCAACAAAATTGATAGACCTCTAGCAAGACTAATAAAGAAAAAGAGAGAGAAGAATCAAATAGATGCAATAAAAAAATGATAAAGGAGATATCACCACTGACCCCACAGAAATACAAACTACCATCAGAGAATACTATAAACACCTCTAGGCAAATAAATTAGAAAACCTACAAGAAATGGATAATTTCCTGGACACTTACACTCTCCCAAGACTAAACCAGGAAGAAGTTGAATCCCTGAATAGACCCATAGCAGGCTCTAAAATTGAGGCAATAATTAAAAGCCTACCAACCAAAAAAAAGTCCAGGACCAGATGGATTCACAGCCGAATTCTACCAGAGGTACAAGGAGGAGCTGGTACCATTCCTTCTGAAACTATTCCAATCAATAGAAAAAGAGGGAATCCTCCCTAACTCAATTTATGAGGCCAACATCATCCTGATACCAAAGCCTGGCAGAGACACAACAAAAAAAGAGATGTTTGGACCAATATCCCTGATGAACATCGATGCAAAAATCCTCAATAAAATACTGACAAACCGAATACAGCAGCACATCAAAAAACTTATCCACCATGATCAAGTGGGCTTCATCCCTGGGATGCAAGGCTGGTTCAACATACGCAAATCAATAAACATAATCCAGCATATAAACAGAACCAAGGACTAAAACCACATGATTATCTCAATAGATGCAGAAAAAGCCTTTGACAAAATTCAACAGCCCTTCATGCTAAAAACTCTCAATAAATTCGGTATTGATGGAACGTATCTCAAAATAATAAGAGCTAATTATGACAAACCCACAGCCAATATCATACTGAATGGGTAAAAACTGGAAGCATTCCCTTTGAAAACTGGCACAAGACAGGGATGCCCTCTCTCACCACTCCTATTCAACATAATGTTGGAAGTTCTGGCTAGGGCAATCAGGCAGGAGAAAGAAATCAAGGGTATTCAGTTAGGAAAAGAAGAAGTCAAATTGTCCCTCTTTGCAGATGACATGATTGTATATTTAGAAAATCCCATCATCTCAGCCCAAAATCTCCTTGAGCTGATAAGCAACTTCAGCAAAGTCTCAGGATACAATATCAATGTGCAAAAATCACAAGCCTTCTTATACACCAGTAAAAGACAAACAGAGAGCCAAATCATGAATGAACTTCCATTCACAATTGCTTCAAAGAGAATAAAATACCTAGGAATCTAACTTACAAGGGATGTAAAGGACCTCTTCAAGGAGAACTACAAACCACTGCTCAGTGAAATAAAAGAGGACACAAACAAATGGAAGAACATACCATGCTCATGGATAAGAAGAATCAATATCATGAAAATGGCCATACTGCCCAAGGTAATTTATAGATTCAATGCCATTCCCATCAAGCTACCAATGACTTTCTTCACAGAATTGGAGAAAACTGCTTTAAAGTTCATATGGAACCAAAAAAGACCCCGCATTGCCAAGACAATCCTAAGTCAAAAGAACAAAGCTGGAGGCATCACGCTACCTGACTTCAAACTATACAACAAGGCTGCAGTAACCAAAACAGCATGGTACTGGTACCAAAACAGAGATATAGACCCATTATGGAACGGAACAGAGCCCTCAGAAATAATACCACACATCTACAGCCATCTGATCTTTGACAAACCTGAGAGAAACAAGAAATGGGGAAAGGATTCCCTGTTTAATAAATGGTGCTGGGAAAACTGGCTAGCCATAACTAGAAAGCTGAAACTGGATCCTTTCCTTACTTCTTATACGAAAATTAATTCAAGATGGATTAGAGACTTAAATGTTAGACCTAATACCATAAAACCCTAGAAGAAAACCTAGGTAATACCATTCAGGACATAGGCATGGGCAAGGACTTCATGTATAACACACCAAAAGCAATGGCAACAAAAGCCAAAATTGACAAATGGGATCTAATTAAACTAAAGAGCTTCTGCACAGCAAAAGAAACTACCATCAGAGTGAACAGGCAACCTACAGAATGGGAGAACATTTTTGCAATCTACTCATCTGACAAAGAGCTAATATCCAGAACCTACAAAGAACTCAAACAAATTTACGGAAAAAAAAACAAACAACTCCACCAAAAAGTGGGCAAAGGATATGAACAGACATTTCTCAAAAGAAGACATGCATACAGCCAACAGATACATGAAAAAATGCTCATCATCACTGGCCATCAGAGAAATGCAAATCAAAACCACAATGAGATACCATCTCACACCAGTTAGAATGGCAATCATTAAAAAGTCAGGAAACAACAGGTGCTGGAGAGGATGTGGAGAAATAGGAACACTTTTACACTGTCGGTGGGACTGTAAACTGGTTTAACCATTGTGGAAAACAGTATGGTGATTCCTCAAGGATCCAGAACTAGAAATACCATATGACCCAGCCATCCCATTACTGGATATCTACCCAAAGGATTATAAATCATGCTGCTATAAAGACACATGCACACGTATGTTTACTGAGGCACTATTCACAATAGCAAAGACTTGGAATCAACCCAAATGTCCATCAGTGACAGACTGGATTAAGAAAATGTGACACATATACACCATGGAATACTATGCAGCCATAAAAAAGGATGAGTTAGTGTCCTTTGTAGGGACATGGGATGCAGCTGGAAACCATCATTCTCAGCAAACTATCTCAAGAACAGAAAACCAAACACCACATATTCTCACTCATAGGTGGGAATTGATCAATGAGATCACTTGGACTCAGGAAGGGGAACATCACACACTGGGGCCTATTATGGGGAGGGGGGAGGGGGGGGGAGGGATGCCACTGGGAGTTATACCTGATGTAAATGACGAGTTGATGGGTGCTGACGAGTTGATGGGCGCAGCACACCAACATGGCACAAGTATACATGTGTAACAAACCTGCACGTTGTGCACATGTACCCTAGAACTTAAAGTATAATTTAAAAAAAAGGAAAATAGAAGACAAAATGTTACAGATTCTTATTAATAGAAGAGACCCTAAAACAGTCATCCTCAACTGGGTTTTGCTCACAGGGGACATCTGGCAATGTCTTGAGACATTTATCATTCCCACCACTTAGGGGTACTACTGTAATCTAGTGAGTAGAGGTCAAGGATGCTGCTAAACATCCTACAATGCATAGGATCACTCCCCACAACAAAGAATTATCTAGCCCCAAATGTCAACTACCAACACTAAGAAACCGGGCCTGAGAGGACCTCTAACCATCTTCCCACTACTTTGGGAATTCTCTCTATAATAACTCTGAGGGTTTTTTTCTTGGCTTTGGTTTGAACATTTTCAGTGACAGGCAATCACTACCCCGATACACCCTCTCTCTATTGTCAATTGGTTCTAACTCAAAATGTCTCACCTTAGCTTAAATCAAAAACAAGAACTTTAAGCCATTGGTCCTATTTTTGTCCTCTTCTTCTCCACAGAATAAATATAAAACCACCTGAGTTCATCAAGCAGCAGATGCATCATAGATTCTTGCATGTTCAAGGCCCTAGAGGAGAATCAAATATAAAAAGAATTCCTACCCTCAGGAAGCTTACGCTCTAACAGAGATGAGAAAGAGAGAAAAAGAAACTGCAAAATAAGGCAGAATAAATGTACATCAAATAGAATTTTTAAAAATATGCTGCATCCTCCAAGAGAAAAAAAAACCCATGTAATTCTAACTGAGGTCATCCAGGATGGGTCAAGAAAAAATGTGATACATATGAAGAAAATTAAAGGGATTGAAATGGAGACAAAGACATCTTTGGATGACAAGACACTGAAAGCAAAGACTGCCATCATAAAAGTGCAGCATACACTAAGGGTCAGTAGGATAGGAAGAGCTTAGAATCAGGAGCATGATGTAGTGGAAGATGAGAAAAGTAGTTTGGAGCCAGATTCATGAAAGGTCTCAAATGTCATGCTAAGGAGTTTGGATTTATTAGGCCACAGGCCACATTCTGAGTCGGGCAACACCATGATGGCTCTTGTGGGAGGACGATGGCTGCCACAGCTTAGAGTATGAACTGGAGAAGAGGGAGATTAGTGATAGTATGAGCGGATTTGAGGGTGAAGGGATGTTCTGAATTTCAGGAGGGAGTGACATGGGCATGTGCTAGGGACAGAATTCCATCACCCCAAAATTCTCATGTTGAAGCCCTCAATGTGATGGTATTTGGAGACGAAGCCTTTGGAAGGTAATTAGGTTAGATAAGGCCCTCAGGATGGAATAAGTGCCCTTACAAGAAGAGACCGGGGAGCCTGGCTCTTCTCTCTCTGCCAAGTGAAGATAGAGCAAGGAAGAGGCTATCTGCAAACCAGGGAGAAGGTTCTCACCAGAACCTGACCATGCTGGAACCCTGATCTTGGACTTCCCAGCCTCCGAAACTGTTAAATTTCTATTGTTTAAGCCATCAAGTTCTATGATTTGTTATGGCAGCCTGAGCTGACTAAGACAGCATATTAAGAGGAAATAGAAGGAACATACCAAAATTGCAAAAAAGGAGAATATGGCTCTCAAATCAAGTTTTGGAGGCAGGAGATTCCACCAGCTCAGGTAAAATCGGTTTAGAAGGAAGAAGATCACATGGCTCTGAGACTGACCCCAAAGGATGAAAAGAGAGGTGATGACAGAGTGGAATTCCAGAGGAAAAAAGAGTTAAGGAAACTCATTTCACATAACCTAAATTTTTAGTGAGATAAAGGCAAGGTTATGGGTAGTAGAATAAGAAGATTATGGAGTGAGCCAAGTAAGATAAATAGAAAGGTTTGAAACAGCTGCTCTGGTATATATAGAGTCAGAAAGCATTTGGGATATATAAGCACCAAAGGAAGATAATAAGAGTCTAGCTAAAGCTGGCTAATAGAAATTTGAAAGGCTGTAAGCAGCTGAGTCTCACCATTCCTACTGAGCGTGGATGGTGGGATTTACCCTAGGTGGGGGATTATAGCAAGGCAGCCAGGAGAAGTCTCTCTATACCCAGTGATGGGGCAGGAAGATGAAACTGAGTGAATCCTGTTTGGGGTGATAAAAAATTTTGGAAATAGTGGTGATGATTGCACAACATTGTGAATGTAATTAATGTCACTTTTTGTGACATTGTACACGCACATATATAGATATATAATATCACAATTTTAAAATTATATTTAAAAAAAATCTAAGTGTAAAGGAAAATGAAGCCAGAGAAAAGAGAAAGGGGAAGAAAGAAACAAAGGAAAGAGTTATAGAGAAAAAAAGTTGGGAGAGAAAGAAGAAAGAGAAGGAAGGATGGATGTAAAGCTGGAATATCCTTCCCCAACATCTAGCTCTAACACCACCACCAGAGTCTGTTCTCTTCCAGTCTGAACAATCTTAGTTCCTCCAATATACCAGTGATATGGTATTCATACATCTCACCCTGGTTGATGCAATTCCTCTGGGCTTTACCAGTTTGTGAATTTTCCTCGTAAAATGCATTGCCCAGAACTGAATACGAGCTCCACCATGGAGTCTAGTGCAATGGTTCTTAACTAGACACATTTCCCCCTTCTCAGGGATATCTGGCAGTATCTGGAGATATTTTGGTCCACACATCTGAGGGAAACTACTGGCAGTAAGTGGGTGGAGGCCCGGGATTCTGCTAATGCACAAAGCATAAGACGACCCATCAAAAAAGAATTATCTAACCTAAAATATCTATAACTCTGCTCTAGTGCAACTATCATCTCCCATGATCTGGACATTATGTCCCTATTAAGGTGACCTAAGATAGATGACATAGGCTCTTCTGGATCATATTGAACTTGACTCAATTAAAAAATGCAGGTCTGGCTGGGCATGGTGGCTCACGCCTATAATCCTAGCACTTTGGGATGCCAAGATGGGTGGATCATCTGAGGTTAGGAGTTCAAGACCAGCCTGGGCAACATGATGAAACCCCATCTCTACTAAAAATAGAAAACTTAGCCAGGCGTGGTGGCTCATACCTGTAATCTCAGCTACTTGGGAGGCTGAGGCAGGAGAATCGCTTGAACCCAGGAGGCAGAGGTTGCAGTGAGCCGAGATCGCGCCACTGAACTCCAGCCTGACAGAGCCAGACTCTGTCTCAAAAAAAAAAAAAAAAACACACACACACAAACACGCAGGTCTTTTTTACATGAAATGTTCTCAAGTCAGGCTTGTTGTTGTACAGCTGAGGTGCTAGACCCCTTGGAAGAACTTTATATTAAGCCCATGAAATTCTATCCTTTCAGTTTTGATTTCTGGTTACGGTCCCTGGAGATAATGAAATGAGAGGCTTGGTTCTAACATTCAGTGAAGGGGCAATTTCTCTCAGCTCTTCATCACTTCCAGCAGCAGCTCCACAATAGGGTACTACAAACTGGTTCCAGGATGCTAGTTGATTGGCAGCACTCTCTCAGCTAGTCTTCTGCCTGCTTCAATCAAGATGAGCTGGGTTTTTACCTGAGCACTTAGGTGAGAGCAGCCCTCTAAGTAACAGCTCCCCTGATCATACTTCCTACACATCTCACTGTCAGGTACCATGGCTCCTTCCCTCCCCCGTAGGGAAAAGGAGAGAGCAGAAATGGCTGAGATGAGTCAGGCCAGAGATGTACGTGTATGTGGCTTGGGGTTGGGGGAGTTGTTTCTCAACCACTCTGTATAATGCAAAATATCTGAATTGAATAAAACAGCATTAAGAGTGTGGTTCTATTTTTGTCAGCAGAGCTATATGAACCTGAACTTTTCACTAAGTCTAAAAGACAATCAAATCCACAGGCTAACATTAAGGATCCAGTCTATGATGTACTGTCAAATATAAATCTCCAATATGACAAATCTTCAGAGAGAAAATTACAGAAATTAGATTCATTGTAATTGTGAAAATTGAATTTTTATGTTACGATTGTTTGTGTTATATCCATTACATTATTTTATTTTAATGTCAGTATAAGGCAGCCAATTTTCCTCTCTTGGAACTCACTGTCTTTTCTTATGACATCATATCCTTCCTTTTTTTAAATATTAAAATGCCATTATCTTAGTAAAATGTTAGTGAAATAAATAGATGACAGTTAATATATGTACATCCTTCCTTGGCAAAAACAAAAAGTTGTAGACCCTGCATCATTTCCCAAATAATTTTTTCTACAACTTTCCGAGACTGTGAAACACAAAATTCTAGGAGCAGTTGACCTGAACATTTGACAAACACACCTGTGATGTGTTTGTGCAAGTTGCTGATGAGAAATGTCAGCCCAGAACTTATTATATTCAAAATCACACAGCATGACCCTAGGGCTCATCCTTCAGGTCAACATCAATTCATGAATAAACACTCTTAGGATATGTTTGCTCAGTAAACTATAAATCTGCCTAACTATATTATCAACATGCTCACATTTAACCGTCTTATTTCTGAGAGACTGTTAAAGGCCCTACTGAAATCAAAGTCAACTTGTCTGTGAGATAGCAATAGATAACCTGGTCCAGAATCTGAAGGTACTTAAATTTATTTTTCCTGCTTGTCATGTACTCCCTCTTTTTTGGTAGCTACACAGTGATTTTCCTTTGGAGATCCACAACTTACCCACTTCCAGCCCATATGATGCAGGTGTTCACTCCACCCTGCAACTCCATGGGTAGGCATAGGGCCCAGGTCTGGTCAATCAACACTGTCCATCCTCTTGACCACATATTTGGCTTAAGGATGTGTAAACGCCCCATGACAAACCAATGAGACACAGTTCCAGAAGTTTTGTTTTGCTTAGTGATTTAAAAAAAAAAAAAAAAAAAAAAAACTTGAGTCGCATCTTCCAACTGGGATTCCTGAGAAAATATGATATAAGCCTCGGATCCTAGGGACCACTTTGTTCCTATGGGGACAGCCTGCCTAAATATAGCCAGCCCAAAACACAGTGGAGCAAAGAGATGGAAAGAAAGTGAGATTAAGCCATGATGACATCATTGGAGCCCCTTATTCCAGGAGGATGCAGGTTACATCCAATACTAACTTTGGTTACAACAGCTAATAAAATTCCTCCCTTTTACTTAAGCCATTTTGAATTGGCTATTGATCTTTTGCAAGTAAAAAGGTTTGGCTGGTACATAAGATTCATTTAAAAATGTAAGTTCTGTCATCTCATTTATCACTCAAATATTTATCAGGCACCTTCGCAGTTCCAGGCACTGTGCTAAACTCAGGATACGATAGATAATAGACTTGGCCCTGGTTTTTAAAGAGGTGGTAACCTAATGAAGGAGACTGGCATCTAAAAACACAAATTACAAGAAAATGTATAGCTACAGCTAGAGTCAAATGTGATTAATGTAGGGGCACAAAGACCAAACTGAACTGATTCTACCTTCCAGGGTTCAAGAAGCCATGAGAAAAAAAGGATATATGAGTGTCTTCTTGAACTAGCTCCAGCAGAGTCAATCATTTCTAATGTTCCCATCTGTTTAATTTCTTCAATTCAGAATTTTACCAAGAAGAGATATTAAGATCACTAGGCTCTGCTACCCTATGCTTTCTGGGATACAAAATTTCTCCATGAAAAATGATAAGGACAAATAGCATAGGAGCCAATGGCACATCCCTCACTCTCCTTGATTTTTCTAAGATTATAGCATAGAAGTTAGATGACCAAAACTAAATTTGTTCTATTTCTTTGTATGAGATTAATCTGGGCTCAGGATTAGAAGTTGTTTGAAGCACATTGAGGCTTTCTTCCTGTTATAACCAAATTAGGGCTTAATTTTTTCTTTCTCCTGTTTGCTTTATATTGTACTGTGTTAAGATCATTCTTCTGGAAGGAAAAATTGAATCAAATGAGAAAAAGTGTGTGTGTGTGTGTGTGTGTGTGTGTGTGTGTGTGTGTGTCATCTGTTAATGTTATAGCTTCTATTTCAAGCATGGTGCCCATTTTTTCCTTTTTCGTCTACTTCACTTTATCATAGTTAATGATAAGATCTTAAAATTACAGTAATTTCTGGTACATGGGCCATATACGAAATTTTCTGCTTCAAGGAAAACAATTTGAGTGAAAAGTAATGGTGTGGTCTCACCCATTATAACTTTAACAGAGAAAATTCTCAAAGAAAAGTCGGTTTTGCTTAGCCATCTTTACAAAAGATGTTTATAAATGTTTGCCCTCTTACAGCCCCTACTGTTGAAATGACTACTCCCAAAGCTGACTTAAACTAGAGTTGGTGCCAGGTTTTCTCAACAGATGCAGAAAAGACACTTGACAAAATGCACCATTCTTAAGGATTTTATTTATTTATTTAGAGACAGAGTTTCACTCCTCTTGCCCAGGCTGGAGTGCGATGGTACGATCTTGGCTCACCACAACCTCCGCCTCCTGGGTTCAAGCGACTCTCCTGCCTCAGCCTCCTGAGTAGTTGGGATTACAGGCATGCACCACCACGCCCAGTTAATTTTGTATTTTTAGTACAGACAGGGTTTCTCCATGTTGGTCAGGCTGGTCTTGAACTCCCAACCTCAGGTGATCCACCTGCCTCAGCCTCCCAAACTGCTGGGATTATAGGTGTGAGCAACTGCACCCAGCCAAGGATTTTATTTTTTAAATCTCTCAGCAAACTAGGAATACATGACAACTCATTCTGATACAGGGCATCTACAAAAAAATCTACAGGTAACATCAGACTTAATGATGAAATATTGAATGCTTTCAACTAAAATTGGAACAAAAATGTTCAGCATCATTTCTATTCACCGTTGTATTATAAGTACTAATCAGTGCAATAAGGCAAGAAAAGAAATAAAAGATAAAAGATGAGAAAAAGTAAGATTGCCATTGTTTACAGATGACAACATTGTAAATGAAGAAAACCTTATAGAATCTGCCACATTAAAAAAAAAAAAAAAAAAAACTACCAATATCAGTGGATTTAGTAAAATCTCAAGATGAATGGCCAATACATAAAAGTTAATTGCAATTCTATGAAATAGTAATAAACAATAAAAATGAAAGTTAAGTGTAATACCATTTAAATTAGCATTAAAAATCTAATAATAAAAAATAAGTCCAATAAAATGTTGGCCATGGTGATTAACACCTGTAATCCCAATGACTCAGGAGGCTGAGAAAGGAGGATTGCTTGAGGGAGGTCAGGAGCTCAAAACCAGCCTGAGCAACATAGCAAGACCTCATCTCTTAAAAAATGTTTTGTTTTGTTTTTTTTTTTTAATTTAGCCAGGCATGGTGGCATATGTCTGTCCCAGCTACTAAGAAGGCTGGAGTGGGATAATCACTTGAGCCCAGGAGTTCAAGGCTGCAGTAAGCCATGGTCATGCCATCACACTCCAGCCTGGGCAACAGAGTGAGACTCCAACTCCAAAAGAAAAAGAAAAAATAAATCCAACAGAAAACGTGCAACACCTCTATACTAAAAACTACAAAACAATGCTGAGAGATATTAAAGAAACCTAAATCAATGGAGTGATAGACAATGTTGATGGATTGAGTCATGGAAAACTCAGTATTTTATTAATATTAAAAATATTTTTAAGATGTGCATTATCCAAAATTGATAAATAGATTTAATGCCATCCAAATCAAAATACCAGAATTTTTTAAAGAAATTGACAACTTATTCTAAAATGTAAATTAAAATGAAAAGAACCTAGAAGAGAAAAGCAATCATGAAAAAAACAAAGTTGGAATTCTTATACTGCCTGATTTCAAGATTTACCATAGAACTGCAGTAATCAGCAAAGTGTGGTATTAGCATAAGGATAAACTTGTGGATAGATCAGTGGAACAGAAATAGATTCATATATATATATATATATATATATATATATAGAGAGAGAGAGAGAGAGAGAGAGAGAGAGAGTTAAATAATTTTTGACAAAGTCAATGAAATAGGAAAAGTCTTTTTCAACATATAGTGCCAGAACATCTAGGGAGCTGTGTTTTAAAAACTGAACCCCAACCATTATTTTATATCACACACAAAAATTCCAGGCTGGGCATGGTGTTTCACACCTGTAACACTTTGGAAGGCTGAAGTAGGTAGATTCCTTGAGATCAGGAGTTAAAGACCAGCCTGAGTAACACTGTGAAACCCCATCTCTACAAAAAAATACAAAAAATTAGCCAGGTGTGGTGGTGTGCACCTGTATTCCTTTCTATCGGGGAGGTTGAGATGGGAGGATCACCTGAGCCCAGGAATTCAAGGGTACAGTGAGCCATGATCATGCCACTGCAATGAGCCTGAGTGACAGAATGAGAACCCTGTCTCAAAATGATAAAATAATAATTCCAAGGTACATTATATACTAAACATAAAAGCTATAAATTTCTACAAGATAAAATTTCTTCATGGCTTTAAAGTAGGAAATGATTTCTTAGAAAAGACACAAAAAGCCACAAAAGAAAAAATATATATACTGGGCTTCATCAAAATTTAACATTTCTATTTATGAGAAACACCAGCAAGAATATGAATAGATAAGCCAGAGACGGTAAGAAAAGTATCTGCAATGCATGTATCTGGAAAAGAACTTGTAGCCAGAATAAAAAGCTCCTACAAGTCAATTTTTTAAATAATAATAATGAAGAAAAGATTTTAACAGACCCTGCACAGAGACATAGGAATAAAAACAAAACACACGTGAAAAGATGCTAAACATCATTAGTCATCAGGAAAATACAAATTTAAACCACAATGAGATAATACTAAATATATGTTTGAATGGCTAAAATCAAAGGAACTGACAATACTGAATGTTGGAGAATGTATAGCAATTGCAACTCTCATACATTAATGATAGGATTGTAAAATAAACAACTACTTTGGAGAACTCGTTGGTGGTTTCTTATAAAATTACACCTACTCTCTGTCCCAGCAATTCCACTCCTAGATATTTACCCAAAATAAATAATATTTTTATACAATGGAAAACTAGCTGACAATAAAAATAAGCCACTGATACATACAACATGGCTAAATCTAAAAATGTTAAGAAAAATGAAACCAGATACAAAAAGTATATTGAACAGTAGTATTCTATTCATCTAAAGTTCAAGCATAGGCAAAGCTAAACAGCTGGGGGTGGATAAGGTGTCAGGAAGCAATAATAAAACTACTTTTATTTAGAGGGTGATGTTGTTATGAATATATAAAATTATAAAAACTCACCAATAACAGTTAATATCTACCCATTTATTGTGTGTTAATTACACGTTAGTTTTATGTTATTTTATTTAGTTATTTATTTTTGAGAAAGGGTCTTGCTCTGTCACCCAAGCTGAAGTGTGGTGGCATGAACACAGCTTACTGCAGCCTCAACCTCCTAGGCTCAAGCATTCCTCCTACCTCAGCCTCCCGAGTACCTTGGACCACAAACACGTGCCACCATGCCTGGATAATTGTTTTTAAATGTTTTGTAGAGAAGAGGTCTCACTGTGTTACCCAGGCTTGTCCTGAACTCCTGGGTTCAAGCATCCACCCACCTTAATCTCCCAAAGCGCTCGGATTACAGGCATGAGACACCGTACACAACCCATACCTTAATTTTTGAAAGAGAAAAAATATGAAAACATTGAACTTTTTTGCTCTTTTACAAAAAATGCTAGTAATTTCTCGCCCACCATAGTCCCAGCTGTTCACTATAGTGTGTGACATCCCCTGCTTTCTTCCATCCCTGCCCTAAAAGCTAACTGTACAAAGAATTATCACTCAACCAAGATCAAACAGCCCTAGAATAGCTGCATTACTTATAATTATTTAACGTCTGTCTCTATCACTGGATTATAAATCCCACGAGAGTAGAGGTTTTGTCTGTTTTGTTCTCCATTCTAACCCTATTGCCTAGAACAATTCCTGGGGTATAACAGCCCCTCAGTAAATATATGTCAAAACATGGATGGATGGATGGATGGATGGATGGATGGATGGATGGATGGATGGATGGATGGATGGATGGATGAGTGGGTGGATGGATGGGTGGATGGGTGAATGGATGGGTGGATGGGGGGGTGGGTGGATGGATGGATGGATGGATGGATGGATGGATGATAGAATATGCTCCAATACTCAATTGCAAAGACATGGAACCAACCTAAGTGCCCATCAACTGATGAGTGGATAAAGAAAATTATATATATACACATATACCATGGAATACTATTTAGCCATAAAAAGAACAAAATAATGTCTTTTACAGCAACTTGAATGAAGCTGGAGGCCACTGTTCTAAGTGAAGTAACTCAGGAATGGAAAATCAAATACCATGAGTTCTTACTTAAAAGTAAGAGCTAAGCTGTGGGTATGCAAAGGCATACAGAGTGGTATAATAAATTCTGGAGACTGAAAAGGCAGGAGGGTGGGAAGGGGAATAAGGAATAAAAAACTACATACTGGGCCGGGCGCGGTGGCTCAAGCCTGTAATCCCAGCACTTTGGGAGGCCGAGACGGGCGGATCACGAGGTCAGGAGATCGAGACCATCCTGGCTAACACGGTGAAACCCCGTCTCTACTAAAAAATACAAAAAACTAGCCAGGCGCGGTGGCGGGCGCCTGTAGTCCCAGCTACTCTGGAGGCTGAGGCAGGAGAATGGCGTGAACCCGGGAGGCGGAGCTTGCAGTGAGCTGAGATCCGGCCACTGCACTCCAGCCTGGGCGACAGAGCGAGACTCCGTCTCAAAAAAAAAAAAAAAAAAAACTACATACTGGGTACAATGTACACTACTCCGATGATGGGTACACTAAAACCTCTGACTTTACCACTGTACAATTAATCCATGTAACCAAAAACTACTTTGTATTCCCAAAAGCTACTGAAATTTTATATAAATATATATATGCACACATATATATGAGAGATAAAAAGTAAACTTTATTATTTAAGCTAATTGAGTGTTGGCAGTTACTTGCAGACAAAATATCTAAAATGTACCCAAGAGGCATGAGGAAATACGAGGTATTCAAGGAATCAAAAGAACTTCAATGTGGCTGGAGTACAGGGAGCAGGGAGGTGAGTGGAAAGACACTGTTGGACATGTAGACAGAAACCATACCACACAGACCATGATCATGATTCTATCCTAGGGGCAACACTAAGTCATTGAGGAAATATTGGGTTTCCTAACCACTGTAGATGGAGCAGGAGGACAAACATTTTGGCTATAGAATGAAGGTTTTGCATCTGAACTGACATTTTAGATGAAAGCTTCTACTAACTCTTAGTAGAAGCTCAACCCTCTTTAGCTATGGCAAGGGTAAGGAAAGTAATCGGAGCTTTGCAATCCAACCCATCAGAAAGCCACTAAGAGTACAAATTTCCCCACCTTCCCAGCCAGCTTTTCCTTCATGCAGTGATGCCAACAGACAGAACAAATGAGGACACATGGCTTGAGGACATGCAGTTCCCAACTATAGCTCAAGCAAGGGAAACCATACACAGCTGCCATGATCAAGAAAGCCTAAAACTCACAAACTCAGGTTTTTCCTCTGATACTCAGATCACTTGTATCCCCATATAATCCCATGACCTCAAGTGCTGCCCTCTGCAATAAATGCCTTCTGCTATGACGTGAACATGTGTAACCTCCAAAATGCATGTTGAGATTTAATTTCCAAGATGGACATGAGAGGTGGGGCCTTTAGGAAGTGACTGGGTGATGAGGGTTCTGCTTTCATGAATAGATCAATCCACTTATGGATTAATGTATTCATGGGTAAATATATTAATAAATTGTTCTGAGAGTAGGACTGGTGGCCGAGTAAGAAGAGGAAGAGAGACCTCAGCCAGCACACTCAGCCCCCTCACCGTGTGATGCCCCTGTGCCACCACCTCGGGACTCTGCAGAGCGTCTCCACCAGCAAGAAGGCTCTCCCTAGATGCAGCCATCAACCTTGGACTTAGCCTCCCAGCCTCCATAACTGAAGAAATAAATTAGTTTTCTTTATAATTTACCCAGTTTCAGACATTCTGTTATAATTAACAGAAAATGGACTAAGACATCTGAATTCCATCTCAGTTCCTTCTCTTTTGAATGAAAGGATGCCAGACTGAACAGCTCTTCCTTTTCATCACGCCTAGATGACCTAGAATCTTGCTGACCAAGACATGTTCCTCTTGCTGAAGAAATTATGTTTAGATGCGTATTTCAAAAGATTCAGCACATTCTGTTTCCACTAATTAAATGTATCATACAAAACATTCCCAAACATGCAAAATCATACACTGATATATCTTTATACATAGATACACTGCGCACACAGACTAGTTAACATTTTCTCACTATTTAAATACATTCAATTGCCTTCCTGGTCAGCACAACCCATCACTCTGAGGCAATACTCAAAAATTATTATATGTGCCAGGTGTTCTATAAAAAGGAAGTCAGGCATGTAATTGTGAACAAGACAGATCTGTGAGCCAAAGGGGAGCAGACCAATAATCAGCTAACTGGAGTCACCACCAGAGATTTCTCCTTTTGAGGGCAAAGAAAATGAAAGGGTTTTATCAGCCTAGAATACTGTGCACAAGGTGTTAACTTCAGCCATGGGGAGGGCACAAAAGTCTTTTCACGGTTCTTTCCAGCCTTCAGGATACAATGGTGTAGAACCAGGAAGAAACCACCTAGGAAGCTGTGTATTGTACATATCCTGGATTTCCACTTACCAACACCACTGCAGAGAAATATACAATGTAAAAACTGGTTAGTGTACCGAGAAAACAGTCTAAAAATGATCTAGACTATATCTTGTAAATAAGATTTCACCTTCAATGACCTTTATCTGAAAATCACACTTGGCAAAAACAATAGGATGAGAAAAGGGCAATGTTCAATTCCACACGTGTGTGTGTGTGTGTGTGTGAAATCTGCCACAATCAATTCCACTTTAAATAATCATAACCACTATCTACTAAGTGCTTCTATATGCCACGTACTTCGATACTTTCCTACATATGTGAAGGGAGGACAACACTAGTATCTCCATCTTACAGATTAGAAGTCTGAGGTTAGAGTGGTTAAGTTACTTACCTAAGATTACTGACCTAGAAGGATTTGAACCCAAATCTGTCTGACTCCAAATCACATCTTTCCACTTGTCCATGTCACCTTAGAGTTCTTGAAAAGCTTGGAGACTTTTGTGTAATAATTCCAAAGAACTTCATCCTATGAACTATAGTAAGAAGTAAGGTCAAAGGTCGAACAGACCCTGTGCTTCTCCCTCTGCCAACTGACACTGTCAAAAGATACTCCCTACCTGCAATCACAAATCCAGGTGACAACAGAAGTCTTCCCTCACCCAAAAGACATGGATGCTAGTGGGGCTCTGCCACTGATTGGCTCCTCAGTGTCTCAGTTTCCTCCCTTTTAAATAGGATAATTTCTCTCCTTGCTCACCTCACGATCTCTTTATTAAATAATTAGAGTTAATAGACTGTAGACAGGTAAGAAATTCTTTTTCGTTGTGAAGATATTTTCACTTTACATGGAGGTCCAGCACAGAGAAGCAGAAGGAACACTAAGCTTAGAGTCAGAGGACAAGAATAAAATATTTCACAGTTCAGTCATTACTTCCTATGTGTTCTTGGACAAGTCATTTCCCTGCTTTGAGCCTCAATGTCCTCATCTAGAAGATTATGGCATTGCACCAGATCAATCACCCTTCAAATGTGGCCCACACCCAGTGGTAGACCATAAGGGTCGTCTTGATGGGTCTAAACTGGATGGAAAAACAAAGCTCCTTTTATTAATTGCATGAGTAAATGGCATCCCATTGCAAGGTGTTATTTTGTATACAGCCAAAGATTACTTACTAATAACCTACTAAGTAGGTTACTGTAATTTGTTAACAGTCAACTAAAATGAATGTGCTTTTAGTTTATTCAGGACTCAACTATGTAGCAACATTCAAAGCTCCTACTGTGTATGCACATGTGCAGATGGTTGTAAAGCCCGCAGTTTTGAGGAAGAACACACTAATGTCACCGCTATCTTCAGTTGATCATGGCTTTCAATTGCTGTTATGACTGCTTATAAATTGATGTTAATAAGTTCCATAATTATCCATTTAGATTGTAATGGGTCATTTGGTTAATTCTACCATGTGTGGTGATACATAGTTGGATAAATGTGTGAGACCTATAATTTTCAATAGTTGGGCTTTAAGGCATATGAAAATTAGATGGCTGGCCAAACAACAAACATTTACTGATCACCTATGATGTGACAAGTTCTGTTCTAGGCACTGGAACACTTCTGTGAACAAGATAATGTCCCATCCTTCAAAATTGTACATTCTAGCAGAAGATTACAGACAACAAACACATGAACAAAACAAGTAAATGAAGTGATACCTGGTTTCAAAAAAGTGTGATGGAAAAGATAAAACACGGTAATGTGGTAGAGAGAAGGCTTCTTTGCCAAGGCAAAGGTCCTCAAAGATGTCTCTGAGGAGGTAACACGTAAGTCATAAACTAAATAATGAGTGGCAGACTTGTGAAGAACTGGGCAACTGTATCGCAGGAAGAGAGAACCATAAGGATAAGAGCTTCTGAGGCAGGACCAAGCTTGGAGTATCATGGTCTGGCGTGTCGTTCAGCAAATATATTCCCTCCCTACTCCCACTGTGGACAGAACATATTACCATGGCCCCCGATGTTGAGTTTGACCATATGAATTAGCTTTGGCCGATGAAGCATAAATAGATGTGATATATGCAAAGGCTTAAAACATGCGTGTACAATAGGCTTGCCCTCTTGGGCTACCGCCTTGCAAAGAGTCTGCCCTGAGTATATGCTGCCCCATCATCCTGGGCTCCAGAAGGACCACCTATGGAGCAGATTTGAGCTTAAACTACTGTAAAGAGCCAAGCCCAACTATATTTTCAACTTGAAGCTGAACTCCCGGTCAAGCTCAGCCTAGATTAGCTGATTCCATCAACTTGCAGTCCTATAAAAGAGAGAATAAATGCTTATCAATGCATGCTCCTGAGTTCTGGAGTAGTTTGCTGTATAGCAATAGCTGACTGATATAGCATGTTCAGACAGTGAGAAGATTGGTCTGATTATGGCAAGCAAGGAGGAGAAATAGTATAATAATATGGATGAGATAGAAAGGAGTCAGATAAGGCAAAACTTTACAAGAAAAGTCTTTAGTTTGGGCTTCGTTTTAATCACAGTGGGAAGTCACTGGAGAGTTTTCAGCATAAGAGTGTTGCCTATAGCATGGACTATAGTAGAGCATAAGTGGAGGACAAGATACAAGTTAGGAGGCTATTGTGATTTTCTAAGCAAGAAACGATAGTAGCTTGGAATAAGATTGTGGCCGTGGACATGGTGGGATGTGATCTAATTGAAGATATATTTTGGGAGGTAGAGGATATGGTACTAATCAATAGACTAGATGAGGAACATAAAGATAACAGTGTTCAAGAATGGCCCCCAAATCTTGGGCCTCAGTAAGTGAGTAGATGATGGAGCTGTTTAGTGAGACAGAAAAGGCTTGGTATTGGGGCAAGAAGATGTCCAGAGTGTTGAGGAGAGTAGATAGTTTTAGCATACCATGTTTGAGATGCTAGCTTGGCAGTTAGATATTTAACTCTGCCTTTCACGGAAGTGGTGTGAGTTAGAAATATAAATCTGACTGTCATCAGTGTACAGATGATATTTGGAGCCATGTGACCAGACAGCACCCGAAGAGGTGGAGAAGATGAGACAGAGCTCAGCACAATATTTGAAGATATAGAAGCTGAGGACAAGCCAGCAAAGGTTACAAGGAAATAAGGGTCTGTGGGGTAAGAGGAAAGCAGGCAAGGACTGAAGCAGGAAACCTAGAGAAGATTTCAAGGCTCAAATTTGATTCATTCCTAGGTTTGGGTGATGGCTAAAGAAGATATACAACTAATTACAAAAGAAAATGAAGAAAAGACCAGGAAAAGTAAACAGTAATCTCACTGTTACAACAACTCATGTCTAGAAAATAGGGTTGGGTTTGGCAGATAAGCCATGAGTCTTGTTCCCTGCACAAATAGGTTTTAGTCAGAAAAGTTTCAGTCACTGGATTTTTTTTTTTAAGCCAGAGTCTCACTCTATCATACAGGCTAGAATACAGTGGCACGATCTTGGCTCACTGCAGCCACCACCCCTGGGGTTCAAGGATTCTCCCACCTCAGTCTCCCAAGTAATTAGGATTACAGGCGTGCGCCATCACACCTGGCTAATTTTTATATTTTTAGTGGAGACGGTGTTTCACCATGTTGGCCAGGCTGATCTCAAACTCCTGACCTTAAGCGATCCACTTGTCTCAGCCTCCCAAAGTGCTGGGATTACAGGTGTGAGCTCCCATGCCCGGCCAGAGTCACTGGATTTAATAGTTTCTACAAGCCCTTTGAGCTTTCTAGGGTCTTTGAAAATAGACTGATTTGAAGCTACATTAGCTTAGTGTAGATTACCTGATATATATATCTATTGAAAATGTGCACACAGAGACATTCTAGGTGAAAAGAATAGAATACAAAGTAAGAGCTCTTTCATCCCCCACCTGCCACAGCTCTTCCACCTCCAAAAAGCACTGCTATGGGTTAGGGATATCAAGGGGCAGAGGATGGTGATAAGGTTTGGCTGTGTCCTCACTCAAATCTCATCTTGAATTGTAGCTCCCATGATTCCCACATGTCATGGGAGGGACCCAGTAGGAGGTCATTGAATAATGGGGGTGGGTCTTTCCCATGCTGTTCTTGTGATAGTGAATAAGTCTCATGAGATCTGATAGTCTTACAAAGAGGAGTTCCCCTACACACGCTCTCTTGCCTGCTGTCATGTAAGACATGACTTTGCTCCTCATTCACCGTCTGCCATGATTGTGAGGCACGTGTAACTGTGAGTCCATTAAACCTCTTTGCTTTATAAATTACCCAGTCTCAGATATGTATTTATTAGCAGCATGAGAACAGACTACTACAGATGGAGTTTTCAATGTGCCATAAGGGGAGGTAATGAGTAGACCCATGGGAGCCAAGATCCCTGAGTCTGAAGGAAAGGCATTATAGTTTTTGCTCTCGCTTGGAAAGATTTCAGTCATTTTCCTCTTGGTTTCCCCCTACTACCTCTTTGAACTCTCCTCCTTACCTATAACCATTAAAGTAAGACATAGCCCAGCACCTTCTCCAGCTTGGGAGATGTGTCTGCCGCAGCACTTCATTCCCAACAGAGCCAAGCAAGAGCCTAGCTGATGCCTAGGTGTCTCCTCTTGGAAAAAGAAGTCCTTCTTACTACAAAGTCTACCTCAATAGAGGGATGCACCAGAGCATGGAGAAAAGCCCCAGCTGATAATGACAATGCTCCTTTGCTGGTTTCTCATCCTCTAGCCCTTTGTTGCTCAAAGTATGGTCCACAGACCTGCAGCATCAGTGTCTTCTGGGAACTTGTAGAAATGCAGAGGACACACTACAATTCAAGATGAGATTTGAGTGAGGATACAGCCAAATCTCCTGAACTAGAATCCATGTGTTATCAAGATCCACAGAGGGTTCATATACACATTAAAGTTTAAGAAGCATGACTCCATCATATATTTCCCTTGGGACTTTGCAGGAAGGGGTGGCTGATTGAGCACAGAGTTATGTATTCATCAGTTCCCCTGACAAATACCCCATCTAATCTCTGTGGAAACACAGTGCCAGAATTCTGAAAATTGAGAGAAGTTTATAAAGACGTGGAGTGTTCCATCACAGAATTCACCTTGGTGGGTTTGGGTGACTCATCTACATTTTCTGAAGTACCCACTACCACTAGCAATCCCTCTTTAAAGAAGGAAGTTCTAATCTCTGAAAAGTTCTTAGGATTATTCACAGAGATGAAAAGAAACACCGTGATGTTCTTGGTGGCTTGACAGGGAAGATTCTAAAATGTCTCTGCCCTTTTTATCCTAATGAGGGATATTAAATAAGTCCTGATTACGCTTGTAGACTTCAGAGACCTGGAAGTCAGTTTAATCACAATGGAAAAAAGGCATCATCTGTGAGCAGTTAGAGATGAACAGAAGCCCTTCTGCCAGGTGACACCATATGACACTTTCTGAAGTTGAGATAGGAGAAAAGACAAATGGCAATAGCATAAGCCCGGGGTCCGGGGCGGGGGGAAGCTAAAAGGTCTATATTTGGAACACGGATTAGAATCAGACGTGCATCAAGGCAGAAGGAAAAACACCATGAGGAGCAAGAAGGCTCCAGGAATTAACATGTGCACAGAAAGTTACTATTTGAACTTTAGAATAAGAACATCAGAAACCCAGGGAGGATTAGAATCAGCTTAAAAACTGGTTTTGTTCTTGAAGTTAAAACAGGAAGAGGAGGGGAAAGAAAGAAGTAAAGGAGAGGAGAAAACTCAGAACCAGAAAATATGTCAGTTCAGAGAAGGAACTGAAGAAGCAGGTTGAAACCCTTTTAAAAAAGTTAAATCTGCACAAAGCAGGGAGGGAACATCAAAAGGAACAGAAAATAAAACACTAGAGCTGGGCATGGTGGTACACAACTGTAGTACCAGCTACTCAGGAGGCTGAGGCAGGAGGATCACTTGGGCCCAGGAGTTTGAATCCAGCCTAGGCAACATAGCAAGATCCTGTCTCTACAAAAAATAAAATTAAGATAAAATAAAATGAAAATGAAAAAAAACATATCAGAAAAAGTAGATTTGAATTTTTTTTGCAACCAAGGAGGTACTAGAAAAAGATTATTTCTGACATCACTAATATTCCTGTCATCATCATGACAACATTAAGAAAAGTTATTTAAGGCTAAAGAAATCAAAAGCTGCAACTTGGGACACCAGCATCAGCCGGAATCTGTTAAGGGAATTCTCCATGGAGGATCAAGGAGGGAAGAATTCCTAGATCTAAGGGACTCCAGGGCCAGGGGCAACCACGGAAGTTGCCGTGCCCTCAATGGTATTACAAGGCTGAGAAAGCTTCAGGATTCTTCAGGTTTGGAAAATGCCCCAAAGGAGAGGAGCAAGAGCCTGGGACCAGGAAAATGCAAGGCCAATTACAAAGTCCCCTGTCCTAAACATGGGCTTCCTGCTCCCAGAGATGGCAGGCACTGCTCAGTCTGTCTTCATCCAGGAAGACCTTCTCCTTTCCTAGTTTGAGGAGTGGCAGTAAAGTGCAGGGTACGATCAACAGCATCGAGTAGGAAGCCAGGTAGCCAGAACCAGTTCTGCCACTTCCAAGAAAATGATCTTTGAAAAATGAGGACAGTAATAGTGTACATCTCAGGGGGTTGTTATGAGGATTGAGTGGGCTGGAAAAGTGCCCAGCGTGTGGTCTGCACTCAGTACATGTTGGCTATTCTTCCCTCACTGAAATGTAAATTCCACCAGAACAGAGATTGATTATTTGTTACTACTATCACTTAAGCACTAGAATAGTAGTGACTCAATAAATATTTGTTGAGTGAATAAATAGTTCCCTCTCTGAATCTTCCTCCCGTATAATGATGGTGCTTGAGGGTAAAGTATCTTGGTTATTGTCTGTTTGTTTTGCCCCATGTCTCTGAGTGAATCCTTTAAAAACGGCTTCCTGACCACTTGAGCTTTCTGGGCCATTTCACTACTTCCTTTCTCATGCTACCCCCCACAGTATATTAAGCATACCCTCTTGTGAACCCTGCAGAAAGTGAGAAGAGGTCACTTTCTCTCTGTGCCCAGGGAATGGCAGGGCGGGAACACGTCCATTAACATGACTGGCAATTTATCCAGCTGAATCCCACCCAAATCCCATTGCACGTCACTTGAGCAAGGACATCCATCCCTTTCACTTTCTGGGGTTTCTCAGAAGACACTGTCAAGGCAATGACAGAAATGGTGAAGTGCTTTTAACATGCCACAGCTCCCACTCTCTCTATCATGACAGAAAATGTAAATACAGGCAGACAGCGGCTGGATTATTGTCTGCTGGGAACATTTAAAGAGCAACAAAGCACAGCAGGAAAGCAAGAAACAGTATTCATTTATGTTGAGCATTTGGCTCCCAAGATGCAACATGACAACGTGGTGTGCATCCTGCCCATCTGCAAATACAGCACAAAAAACATAGTAACATTGATGGTCCATCATTTCACTTTCACTCAAGGGCTCTGTCCTCTGTAGGCCTCACTGGACAATGTCAACAGGCCCCGAAAGATGCTGCCAAACCACCATGATTTTAGCAGAGCTCTGCTGATCAACATTGCCGTGTTCCCTGCTCTTTGTCAGGCGGTGGGTCCAACAGAGCTTTCTACAAGGACAGCTGTGCTGTCCAACACAGTAGCCAATACAGCATGATTACTGAGCACTTGAAATGTAGCTAGTGCAAATGAGGACCTGAATTTTTAACTTTTATTTTAATCAATTTAAACAGCCACATGTAGCTTGCAGCAATTATATAGGACAACTCTAAGGTGTTAAAAGAGCCCTACTTATATCTCTGCTCCCAGTTCTAATACCTCAGTGACTTGCTTGCTCCTCCAATAGGAAATACACCTTTAAGAAATACATTAAGCAAAGTCTGACTCCACTTCCTGGGGTTAAAGACCAAGCACACTGCCACCTCTGAGGAATAAAGAAATAGGTCCCATCTTTCAAATCTGGTTTCTCGTCCTCTAGCAGGAAAAGTTCTTCCCCAGGCATTACCTCATTGGTGATTCACTGGGAAATAGGTATTTCCCCCCACACTTTACATGTGGGGACATGATCCAAGGTCATGAAGCCAGTCCTGCCTAAGCTGGGACTTGAATCCAGGTCCAAGTCCACAGCCTGGGCTATTATTCAATTTCATCGGAAAAGAATGAAGAAAAGAAAGAAAAAGTCTTTTTGAAAACATCAAATTTTCTAACATGAACACAAACAGCAAAGTGACCCAGATTTTGATCTACAGTAGCTTAAACCAGCCTCTCCCAGGACCCTGCATCTAAGCTGAAGTGCTCCTGCTTAAAACCATCAGTGATTCCCCATCATCTGCACTCCCTGTGCCCCAGCAAGCCAGCAAACCCAGTGACCTGACAGCACCTCAGTGCCTGTTCCATTCATCCACTCAGTCCCTCAGCACTAGCACTCCTGTGTGCCAGGCTCTCTGTAAAGCACTGCATCTCTGCTCAGAATGCCTCCTGCCTGCCTCTCAACCTGATGAAAATTCCCCCACCCACCAGGGCTTGGAGCATCCTCTTCTGGGACGCTTGCCTGGAAAACACACATGCACAGGTGTGCACACACACACACACCCTCTAACTCTCAGCAGAAATATCTGCTGTGATCTTACAATCTTCTATACTACATTTTCTCACACTGCATCGTAGATAATTCTGGGTGTTTTTCACTACTTCATTTACTTAACGAATACTATACCAATAACTGGGATATAACAGTGAACACCACAACTTAAAGGAACCTAGACTCAGGGCACTTATAACTAGTATGGAAGAACAACATTAAACAAATCCACATATAAACATAAACTATAATTCCTGATTGTTCCAACTCTGAGCATTGCGAAGTGCCTAGGTAATAGTAGCTCTCAGTAAATACTTGAGTTTTTCCCCACTTTAAATTTTTGTACCTGGAATATTTATCATAGAATCTTGTAGAATACTCTGTGGAAATAATAATAATGTTAATAGAAGAGACTATAACCAACAATATTACCATTATGGAACAATATTACTAATAATAATGTTAGTAGTAGAAGATGTATAATAATAATAATGCTAACTATGGCTGACACTTAAGCATGATGTTTCAATCGCTTGCTAATCTCTCTGCAGGCACTGTATTCCTTAATCTTTACCACAGTACTATGAGGTGGTCACACTACTATTATCTACCTGTTTTACACATGTAAACTGAGGCACAAAACATTCAAGAACTGATTCAGGGTCACATTCTTTTTGAGCATTATCATGTATTCATGAATTTTTTTGTAGCAAGTTATTTTTATCAATTATAATAATTATTGCCTTTTTATAATTAAATTGCTCCATGTTGATCAATGAAAGCCCCTTCAGTTTACCTCTTGGCCCTTTTTTGCTCTAACTCAGATATATCTGAAAACAGATACCCCAGAGCCATCTTGATGTACCCCATCCCAAATTTTGTAATCAGTTCTGCCCAGGGAGCTCTGGTTCTTTTTAAAGGAGAACAACATTAGAGCCAAAATAACAAACTGGGGGCCAGGATTCACACCAGGCTATCAGACTCCAGAGCCTATGTGAGGTCTAGAATGAGGAGAAATAATAAAAATAAGAGCAGGAAAGTAGAAAAAAAAAATAACGTACGGAAGAAGGCTATACAGAACTGTAGAGTAAAGGTATAGAAAAGGGGAAAGGGGACCGGGCATGGTGGCTCATGCCTGTAATCCCAGCACTTTGGGAGGCCGAGGCAGGCAGATCACAAGGTCAGGAGTTTGAGACCAGCCTGGCCAACATGGTGAAACCCCATCTCTACTAAAAATACAAAAATTAGCCAGGCATGGTGGTACGTGCCTGTAATCCCAACTACTTGGGAGGCTGAGGCAGGAGAATTGCTTGAACCTGGGAGGAAGAGGTTGCAGTGAGCCAAGATCGCACCACTGCACTCTAGCCTGGGTAACAGAGCAAGACTCTGTCGAAGAGAAGAGAAGAGAAGAGAAGAGAAGAGAAGAGAAGAGAAGAGAAGAGAAGAGAAGAGAAGAGAAGAGAAGAGAAGAGAAGAGAAGAGAAGAGAAGAGAGAAAAGGGAGGAGGGAAGAGAGAGGAGAGAGGAGAGAGGAGCGGGAAGACACAGGAGAGAGGAGAGAAGAGAGAAGACACTGGGCTAAGTGCCTAACTTTTTACCCAACTGAGGGCAGCGTGGGCATCTCTGCTTGCCCCATTTGTGCACTGACAGGTTGCTCTCCTTGGCCAGGGGCTTCCTGGGGCTGCTGGGGCAAGAGGAGTAGCCCATGTGGGAGAAGCTCTAACTGCCTCCTGCCCTGCCATCTCACCTGCCCACCTTGAGTGTTTGGAGAGCATGTGAGGAGGCATGCTCTAGCAAACCAAATGGTCTCATTTATTTTCTTCTTTTCACACATTCTTCTCTCACTTAAACCTTCACCACCCTCCTTTGCCCTCAGTGGATGACCTCACTTCTTATTTCACTGAGAATACAGGGAGAACTAGCTCATCTTTGCATCTTCAAGTATACTAACCTCATAAATCCATATTCATTATCCTCTCCCTTTCTTGCTGATGCCAAGGATCAGCTCACTCTGCTCCTAAGATGAGTCCCCCCACTCACAAACGGCATCCCAGCCCCTCTCTCCTATTCAAGGATTTCCTTCCTGCAATTAGCAACCCCTCTCCTGCATCATACTTTACAGACTCTACCACAGGACCCTTGCCGACTTTCAAATATGTTATAATATCTCTGACCTTAAGAAAAAAACTCCCCTTCCAAAACAAAAACTCCCTAGACCCAAAGTCAGCATTCAGCTGCTGCTCCTTGTCACTATGCCTTTTTATCTAGCCCCACAAACAGTTGGCTATACTTGTTTCTGTTTCTTTACCATCCTTTCTCTTTTAACGTTACTTCAAACAAGCTTTCATGCTGGTCACTCCATTGAAACTGTTCCAGTCAAGGCTACAAAAAGATCCTTGATATGGTTTGGCTGTATCCCCACCCAAATCTCATCTTGAATTGTAGTTCCCATAATCTCCATATATTGTAGGAGGGACCTGGTTGGAGGTAATTTAATCATGGGGGCAGTTACCTCCATGCTGCTGTTCTCATGATAGTGAGTAAGTCCTCAGAAGATCTGATAGTTTTATAAGGGGCTTTTCCCTCTCTGCTTGGCACTTCTCCTTCCTGCCATCATGTGAAGAAGGACATGTTTGCTTCTCCTTCTGTCATGATTGTAAGTTTCCTGAGGCCTCCCAGCCATGCAAAACTGTGAGTCAATTAAACCTCTTTCTTTATAAATTACCCAGTCTTGGGTAGTTCTTTATAGTAGCATGAGAAGGAACTAATAAAATCCTCATCTTTCCAAAGCCATTGGACAATTTTTAGTCCTTATCTCCCTCAATCCTCAGCAGCATTTGACCCGACTGCTCACCACCTTAAACTCTTAGCATCCATTGCAAAACACTTTCTGAGTTTTCCTTTGAAGTTCCAAGTTGGTTCTTAGTAACCTTTGCTGGCCCCTTCTTCTCTTCCTAATACTAATTGCTAGAGATCCTGGGATCAGTCTAGGCCTCCTCTCTATGTCACTCCCCAACACTTAATTTGAGTTAGCACCAGAATTGGTAGGAGGAATTATTAAAACTTATCTAGACCCCACCCCCAAAGTTTCTAATTCAGTAATTCTAGGGAGAAGTCTGAGAAACTGGATTTCTAACAAATCCCCAGGGACCACTGCTGCTGTTGTTGCTTGCTCCAAAAACCACACTTTGAGAGACGCTGCCCTAAATAATCTCATCACCACCTTGGCCTCAAATATCACACTTGTGCTGATGAATTCCAGAAATACACCTCCAGTCCAATCTCTCCTCTCAACCCTGGACTTGTTTGACCTAATGCCTTGCTGACATCTCTCTGTGGACATCTAATGGATTTCTCAAATCCAACATGACCTTAGATGACTGAATGACACCAGCACCTCCCCTAGTCTTTCCAATGATAATACCATAAACACAGTCTTGATTCCACAGGATCCCTCATACTCCATATCCAATACATCACAAACCCTGCTGTTTCTACCTATAAAATATATATATCCCAAATCTGAATGCTTCTCACTGTATCCTTCATGATAATCCTCATCAGAGCCATCATCTCACCTGGATTCCTGCACCTCTCCTCCTATCTGGTCTCTCTAGTTACATTCTTCCCCCTCTACACAAAAGCAGCCAGTCATATTTCAAAAACACTAATTACAGATCATTGCCCTGCTCAAAATCCTCCAACTGCTTCCCACCCATGGAAAACAAAATCTAAACTTCTCTCCATACCCTCCAAGGCCCAATATGATCTGTCTCCTGCTTACCTCTCTGACATTAACTCCTGCTACTCCCCCTTCTCACCTTGCCTACTTCAGTCACCATGATCTTCTACATTTTCCTCAAACTCACCAAGCTTGGAGCCTTCATACTTGCTGTTCCAACTACCCAGGATGTCCTTCCCCTGGGGTAGGAAATGGCTTCTTCCATCACCTCAGGTAGGTCTCTGCCCTAATATTAACTCCTTCTTGAGGACTTTTCTAAGCATTTCATCTAAAAATATCCCTATCACCTGTACTTTGTTGCTTTTCTTTATTTTACTTCATAGCACTTGTCACTAACAGAGTCTTATTATATATTTATTTGTCTACTGGTTAATTGACTGTGTCTACACTAGAATGCAAAGTCCATAAGAGTAAAGACTGTCCCTTTTCTTGTTACAGTCCCATCACCTAGAACAATAACTAGTAAAGAGTAGACACTCAAAATTTTGTTGATTGAATAAATGAACGAATGGCCTTTGTCTCCATTCAAAATTATCTTGGAATTTATTTGCTCATGTGTTTGTTTTCTCTCTCTTCTGATTTTATACAACCTTCATAAGGGAATTTGTTCTCTTGGTCATTGCTGTAGCCTCAACAACTGCACAGTGGTAGGTACTCAACAAATACATAAGGAAAAAATAAACTTCTACATAGGGAGCACCCTTACCCATTAGAGTCTCCCACTAGACCTAGGGCCTTTTATATTTCTTCTTGTCCCCATCCTCTCCTCTTCTGATTCTGCTTCCTATCCTCATCTGCTCCTGCTTCTCCCAGCCTAAGCTCCTAATCTAGGTTCTCTTTAGGCATGGTCCAGCTTGAGCTCAGACTAATTTGCAGTTGTCCTGGAGAACATTCCAAGCACTTATAGATTAATCTCTACTACTGATGAACTGCCTTGATCTACATCAATTTGATGTCACTTCTAGGAAGCAAATACATTAGGCCAAGTACCTAAGGAGTCCACTAAATTGTAACTGAATGTTAGAAGGTGCAGTGCTCTTCTGTCAGAGCAACAGATGTAGGAGAGAGCCAATGATTCTCAAAACCTATGGAAGGAAGGTAGAGAAAGAGAGATGGCAGGGAGAAAGAGAGATGGCAGGGAAGAAGAGGAAGAGGAGAGTTAACACACTTGGATAGCAGCCATGTATCAGGCCCTTTGATTTACATTATTTCATTTAGGTCTGACTATCCCTATTTTACAATAGAAGAAACTGAGACTTAGAAAGGTTAAATAAGCTCTTTACATTTACCCAGCTGGAAAATAACAAAGCGAGGGTTTGAATCCACTAGAATGTAAGTTCTTAAGTGTAGAGACTGGCCTTTGTGTTCCCCACTGTATCACCAGAACCTGGAATGGTACCTGGCATTTCAATAAATGACTTACGAAAGAATTAATGAATGAACTCAAGTCTAAATGATACAAAAGCCCATGCCTTCCCCCAACAATAAGCTCCAAAGCCTGATACTTAAAACTTTGTACAGCTACACTCTAACCTAACTTTCCAGGATTTTCTGTCTTGTCACATGAACTCATTACTTATGTCAAACTGGCATCTACACTGTCCCGTAACAGTACATCCCCTGCTGCCTCATATGCCTTCCCCTACTTCTCAGTCTTTCTCGGCCATATTCACTTTTCCCCTCTTGCTGCAAATCCTCCAGGATCCTGCCAGCCCCAAATGATCTCCGAATCCTCAGACCGCCAATAGCACTCACCACCTGGGAGTCATTCAGGAACACCATTGATGCTCATTATCTTTACACATATATCTGTATTTCCTTCCCAGCTAGACTCTGCTGGTAGTTACCTTATCAGGAAAACAACAGTAAGACCCCAAACTATTAGTGCAGAACAAAAGGACAAAAATCCATGCAGTAAAAGAGGCAACTGAGGCCATGAAAAGCTGAAGTGAGGATTAAAGACGGAGCTTAACACAGGAGGAACTCAAATATTCTCTACCATTTACTCAGATCCACGAAGCATAAGAACAAAGAGGAAATGGGCAGGAAAAAAGGCAAAGTTCTATCTAGGTCTCAGGTGATAGCAAGTGGGCCCAGTGTAAATCAGATCACCCATTCCTCCAGGATACCTCCTCCCTCCACCGAGGGAAAAGACTCGGAAAATGATGACCAGTGAGAAAAAAAAGACTCCAAAAGGCAGCGTGAAAACCCTGAACAAACCCAGCAGAAAGCCAGGTAAGTCCTAGAAAGGATGGGTCCCAGAGGACTCCATTAGGGGAGCCTCACTGTGAAATGCTTCTCTAGAAATGTTGGGTTAGAGAGTACACCAGCGATTTTGCACGAAGGGAAGCCCTTTACTCAGTCTTCTAAGACAGCTGAGGACAAAGCCAACGTGGGTATACACACATATGCATATCCTTACCACATGCATCTGTGCACACCTGCTCCCACTACAAATGACAACAGCTGCCATTTACTCAACACTTGCTCATCCCAGACATACGCTTAGCATTTTTTATACATGGTTTTTATTTTCATCCTTATAGCAAACCTGTGAGGTGGTTATTACCATTCTTACTTGACAGATAAGAAAACCGATGTGCAGAGAGGTAAGTCACCTAACCTACCTGGCTTGTAAATGGTAAGCCTGGAATTCAAACCCAGGTCTTAATTACTATCCACACATAATCCCAACAGCCTCATGCTTGGGCACATCCCCACACTCACGCCCATGTAGACACATGGGTATCAGGAATCTGCACATTCACACACACAGAGCCATAGGCAAGCACTCACACACACAAAATCCCATACCTTTTATGTACACACTCAGAGTGATAGCCCCTCTAACCTAACCTACCTAACCTAGCTCCAGTTCTTTATTGCTAGAAGCAAAGGTTCCTATTCTCTCCCCTTTCATTCAGCCACAGGCATCAGCCAAGTAAACCCAACATAATAATTTCCCATGTGGTCTTAATTTGTGCAACAGAACCTCAGCAGGTAATTTCCAAAGCGCTTTAAGCCCATTAAAGCCTTGCAGCTTGTCAAGGTGTCAAGACATTCACAGAGTATCTGAAGCCCTGGGTGCCTCATATAACTGCAGACCTCCTCAGGTGTCTGCAGAACTGTGTTTCTCAAGGTGAATAGCAAAGTTAAGTAGTAGGTGTCAAATGCCCCTTCTGGGACTGCAGCTGAAATTATCATAGAATCCCAACTCACACATACCGATTAACTCTCCACTGGCTTCTGGACATCAGGAAAATAAAGTGCATTTAGAATCACAGAAAAGAGCAACGACCAAAGAAAATCTTCAGAGTGGATCCTTCCACTAATCTTAGACAAAACTATTCAAGACATATCCAAATCTGGCTGCTTTGAAAATGTAATCCCTCCCTCAGTAGCCACTTTGAAGTCAAGAAGTTCTTCCTTGGATATAAACTATACTCTTCATCCAGCCTCTGTGAAGTCAGGGAAAACTGCCCACCATCATCTTCATCTTACACATTCAGGTATCCACTAGGAAGCATGCCACCTTCAGTCTGTTGTTCTCAAGGTTAAATGATCCCAAGCCTTGCTGGCTTTCACCCTGAAGCACAGACTTCTGTTCAAAGCAGCAGTCACAGTCACACACCATTCGTGGGTACAAATCAAAGCTGGGGGAATGGACCAACCACTGCTTGCCTCTGTTTCCTCCACTATGGTAGGAGTATGCCATAGCAAGATGAACCAAGCTCAAAGTGTGGTGTCAACAAGGTCTAGGTGTAAGTACCGATTCTGCCATTTAACCTCTCTGGGTATTGGCTTTCTCGTGTGAAAAAGAAGACTGTTATGAGAATGAAATACAATGGACTACTTAAATTTGTGACAGACTGCACACATCTTTGGGAATATGGTGCAAAAATAGACCCTTTCCCCAGTAAAATGCACACACAAAATTTACATGCAATTTCAGGCAGTTCACAGGCTCGCTGATGCTTCTCCATAGACTATTAAGTTAAGATCTCTAACATACAACAGGTCTCTCTTAGACAAGCACATTACTGTTAGCTGTTAATTTAATGGTATAATATTAATAATCTTTTACATATTTGCTTATCTTCCAACTATACTTTCATTTCTTAAAGGAGAGGAATCAAACTTGGATCTGCCTGTAATTCACAGTTCCTATTCGGTGCCTTGCAGTTAGTGAGCCATCAGTCCTCTTTGATGATTTGTTTCAATGGGGAAGCTGTGTCTAAGGTCCTATATGATTAAGCGAAGCCAAGTGTCCTCCTTGGAAATCCATCTTCTCTCTACATTTCAAAGCTACAGCCAATCCACTGGAGCTGAAGCCAGAGATGGAACAGCTGCTTTCCCTTTCCCTTGGCCCAGACAAACTCAGTCATTCCATCTATCAGACATCCTGAGTGCATCCAATTTCCTCCCCATTGGCTCAACTCCACAGACAGCCTGCCTTCCCAACCACCACAGCAGAAGAGAGCATAAAGTCAGGCAAAAGAAGTGACTCACAGTTATTCTCTCCTAGTGTTCCATTACTGTGTGGGAAATACCTGCCCAGCACTAGATATAAGGGAGGTCTTTAAGCATGGAGATAGGTGAGTGGATGAATGGATGGATAGATGAAAAGATGGATGGATGAAGATGAGACAGAATTAAACTAGCAATATATCAACATATTTAAATCAATAAATGTAATTCACCACATAAACAGAATTTTTAAAACCATATGATCATCTCAATATATACAGAAAAAGCTTTCCATAAAATCCAACATCCCTTTATGATAAAAACCCTCAAGAAACTAGGCATTAAAGGGACATACCTCAAAATAATAAGAGCCATCTGTGACAAACCCATAGCCAACATCATACTGAATGGGCAAAAACTAGAAGCATTCCCCTTGGAAACTGTCACAAGATAATGATGCTCACTCTCACCACTCCTATTCAACACAGTACTGGAAGTACTAGCCAGAGCAATCAGACAAGAGAGAAAAATAAGAGACATCTAGATAGCTCAAAAAAGAAACTAAACTATCTCTTCACTGACAATATGATTCTATATCTAAGGACACTGCCAAAAGGATATGAGAGCTGATAAACTATTTCAGCAAGGTTTCATGACACAAAACCAATGTTTAAAAAATCAGTAGCATTTTATATACCAATAATGTTCAAGCTGATAGCCAATTCAAGAATGAAATCCCACTTATAATAGCCATAAAAAAAAATACCTAGGAATACAGCTAGCCAAGGAGGTGAAAGATTTCCATAAGAGAATTGCAAAACAGTTAAAGGAAATCATAGATGTCACAAAGATTTGGAAAAGCATTCCATACTTTTGTATTGGAAGAATCAACATCATTAACATGGCCATACTGCCCAGAGCAATCTACAGATTCAACACTATTCCTATCAAATAACCAATGTCATTTTTCACAGAATTAGTAAAAACTGTGATAAAATTCACATGGAACCAAAAATAGAGCCCAATAGTCAAAGTAATCCTAAGCAAAAAGAACAGAAACATCACATTACCTCACTTCAAACTATAAGACTACAGTAACCAAAACAGTATGATACTGGTACAAAAACAGACATATAGACCAAGAGAACAGAATAGAGAACCCAGAAATAAAGCCACAAATCTACAGCCATCTAATCACTAACAAAGTTGAAAAAAAAAAAGCAATAAAGGATTTCCTATTCAATAAATGATGCTGAGATAGTTGACTAGCCACATGCAGAATGAAATCAGACACCTACCTTTCACCATTTACAAAAATTAACTCAATATTGACTAAAGATTTAAATGTAAGACCTCAAACTATAAGAATCATAGAAGAAAACCTAGGAAACACCATTCTCGACATTGACCTTGAAAAAGAATTTATGTCTAAGTCCTAAAATGCAATTACAACAAAAACAAAAATTGACAAGTAGAACCTAATTAAACTGAAGAGTTTCTGCACAGCAAAAGAAACTATCAACAGAGTAAACAACAATGTCTAGAACAGGAGACAACATTCACAACCTACGCATCCAACAAAGGTCTCAGATCCAGAATCCATAAGGAACTTAAACAATTGAATAGGCAAAAAACAAATAACCCCATTTAAAAATGCACAAAAGATGTGAACAAACACTCCTCGAAAAGATACATACAAGCGGCCAACAAACACGAAAAAATGCTCAGCATGACTAACCATTAAATAAATGCAAATCAAAACCACAATAAAATAACATCTCATACCAGGTAGAATAATTATTATTAAACAGCCAAAAAACAACAAATGCTAGTGAGGCTTGGAGAAAAACAGAACACTTATACACCATTGGTGGGAATGTAAATTAGTGCAACCACTGTGGAAAGCAGTTAGGAGATTTCTCAAAGAACTTAAAACAAAACTACCATTTGAGGTGCTGGGAAAACTGGTTAGCCATATGTAGAAAGCTGAAACTGGATCCCTTCCTTACACCTTATACAAAAATTAATTCAAGGTGGATTAAAGACTTAAATGTTAGACCTAAAACCATAAAAACCCTAGAAGAAAACCTAGGCAATACCATTCAGGACATAGGCATGAGCAAGGACTTCATGACTAACACACCAAAAGCAATGGCAACAAAAGCCAAAATTGACAAATGGCATCTAATTAAACTAAAGAGCTTCTGCACAGCCAAAGAAACTACCATCAGAGTGAACAGGCAAGCTACAGAATGGGAGAAAATCTTTTGTAATCTACCCATCTGACAAAGGGCTAATATCCAGAATCTACAAAGAACTCAAATTTACAGGAAAAAATCAAACAACCCCATCAAAAAGTGTGCAACGGATATGAATAGACACTTCTCAAAAGAAGACATTTATGCAGCCAACAGACACATGAAAAAATGCTCATCATCACTGGTCATCAGAGAAATGCAAATCAAAACTACAATGAGATACCATCTCATACCAGTTAGAATGGCGATTATTAAAAACTCAGGAAACAACAGATGCTGGAGAGGATGTGGAGAAATAGGAATGCTTTTACACTGTTGGTGGGAGTGTAAATTAGTTCAAGCATTGTGGAAGACAGTCTGGTGATTCCTCAAGGATCTAGAACTAGAAGTACCATTTGACCCAGCGATCCCATTACTGGGTATATACCCAAAGGATTATAAATCATGCTACTATAAAGACACATGCACACGTATGTTTATTGTGGCACTATTCACAATAGCAAAAACTTGGAACCAACCCAAATGTCCACCAATGATAGACTGGATTAAGAAAATGTGGCACACATACACCATGGAATACTATGCAGCCATAAAAAAAGATGAGTTCATGTCCCTTGCAGGGACATGGATGAAGCTGGAAGCCATCATTCTGAGCAAACTCTCACAAGGACAGAAAACCAAACACCTCATGTTGTCACTCATAGGTGGGAACTGAACAATGAGAACACTTGGACACAGGGCAGGGAACATCACACATGGGGGCCTGTCGTAGGGTGGGGATATGGGGGAGGGATAGCATTAGGAGAAATACCTAATGTAAATGATGAGTTAATGGGTGCAGCAAACCAACATGGCACATGTATACCTATGTAACAAACCTGCACATTGTGCACATGTACCCTAGAACTTAAAGTATAATTAAAAAGAAAAAAAAAAAGGGTGATTGTATAAAAATAATATTGAGTGTTTGTTTTTTTAAAAGCAGGAACAAAGATGTTTCTACTGTGGGGTTCAACTTATGTAAAGTTCAATACTATGCAAAACTAATCAATGATGATAGAAGTCAGATTGTGGTTATCTTTTTTCAGGTGCGAGTGACTAGGGTGCTGGCATATTCTATGTCCTAGTCCAGAGACTGACTATACAAGTGTATTCACTTTGCAAAAACCCAGCAAGTTGTAAACTTATAATTTGTACACATTTCTTTATGATGGTTATGCCTCAATAAAATATTTTTAATAAAAAAACTACCATTTGATGCAGCAATCCCATTGCTGGGTATATATCCCAAAAAAAAATAGTTCTGCCAAAAGACACATGTGCTCACATGTTCCTCACAGTGCTATTCCCAATGGCAAAGACATGAACTAAAGCTAGGTGCCCATCAATGGTGAATTAGATAGTGTGGTATATATGCACCATGGAATATTACGCAGTCATAAAAAAGACTGAAATAATGTCCTTTGCAGCAACATGGATGCAGCTGGAGGCCATTATCCTACGCATATTAACAAAGGAACGGAAAACAAAATACTGTACGCTCACAACTGGGAGGTAAACATTGGGAAACATGGACATAAAGATGGCAACAATAGACACTGAGGACTACTAGAGAGGGGAAGGAGGAAGAAAGAGCTGAAAAACTAACTTTTGGATGCTATGCTCACTACTTGGGTGATGGCATCATTCATACTCCAAACATCAGCATCACGCAATATACCCAAGTAACAAACCTGCACATGTACCCCCTGGAATCTAAAATAAAGGTTGGAAAAATAAATAAAAACTAGCAACCTAGAGATCAGAAAACGTCAAAACTAACTCTTCGTACGACCTGGATTCTAATTTTTATTCCGCAATTAACAAGCTGTATAACTCTAAATAAATCTTTTTCCAAATTAGCACCCATTTCCTCACATATAAAGTGAGAAAATGGGGCTTAAAAGGTGAATATGTTTATATAAAACCCCAGATTCATGCATTTTCTTTGCTTTCAAGCCACAGAGAAACCTCTCATTAACTTACACAACTCCCACAGTGATCCAGCAGATTGCTGCTGCCACCACATCACCACAGACTTACAGCCTGCCTTGGAGACTGTACTCAGATATTCCTGTTGCTCACATACCTGCTCTGGCGGTTCCTCACCTACCTTCATGCCATCTCTGGGGCTTCCCTGATGCCACTGACACAGGAAATATCTCAGAACTCATATGGCATTCAGGCGCATGCAACCTGGAAGTCTGGGGAAGTCAATGTTTCATGTAGGGAATTTGGAACAATAGTAGTTGGGAGTCAACAGATGAATTTTTCCTTCCTTCCTCCCTTACTGCATGAACTGTTTGGAGATGCAGTGACTATATATGGTGTCTTTAAAAACATCCTGGAGACAGATATAATTTGGCTCTGTGACCTCACCCAAATCTCATCTCAATTATAATCCCCACATGTTGAGGGAGGTGATTGGATCATGTGGGCAGTTTCCCCCATGCTGTTCTCATGAGAGTGAGTTCTTATGAGAGCTGATGGTTTTAAAGTGTGGCACCTCCTCATTCTTTCTCTCTCCTGCCCCCATGTAAGATGTGCCTTGCTTCCCCTTTGCCTTCTGCTATGATTGTAAGTTTCCTGAGTCTTCCCCAGCCATTCAGAACTGTGAGTCAATTAAACCTTTATAAATCACCCAGTGTCAGGTAGTATCTTTGTAACAGTGTGAGAATGGACTAATACAGATCATTGGTACTTGCAGAGTGGGGTACTGCTATAAAAATAAACTGAAAATGTGGAAGTGACTTTAGAACTGGTAATGGGAAAAGGTTGGAACAGTTTAGAGGGCTCACAAGAAAAAAAGAAGATGTGGGAAAGTTTGGAATGTCCTGAAGACTTGTTGAATGGTTTTGACCAAAATGCTGAAAATGATATGGACAATGAAGTCCAGGCTGAGGTGGTCTCAGATGGAGATGAAGAACTTGCTGTGAACTGGAATAAAAGTCACTCATGTTATGCTTTAGCGAAGAGACTGATGGCATTTTCCCCTGCCCTAGGAATCTATGGGACATCCAGCTTGAGAGAAATGATTTAGGGTACCTGGTGGAAGAAATTTCTAACCAGCAAAGCATTTGAGAGGTGACCTGGCTTATTCTGAAAGCATTCAGTTATATATGTTCACAAAGAGATGGTCTGAAATTGGAACTTACATTTAAAATGGAAGCAGACCATATAAGTTTGGAAAATTTGCAGCCTGACCATGTGGTAGAAAAGAAAAACCCATTTTCTGGGGAGAAGTTCAAGCTGGCCACAGAAATTTGCATAAGTAACAAGGAACTGAACGTTAAGTGCCAAGACAATGGGGAAAAGGTCTCCATGGCATTTCAGAGATCTTCAAGGCAACCCCTCCCATCACAGGCCCAAGGCCTAGGAGGGAAAAATGGCTTCATAGACCAGGCTCAGGGCCCAGCGGCTCTGTGGAGCCTCAGGACATGGCACCCTGCCTTCCAGCTGCTCCAGCTCCAGCAGCAGCTAAAAGGGACCAAGGTAGAGCTTGGGCTGTGGCCTCAGAGGGTGCAAGCCCCAAGCCTTGGCAGTTTACACGTGGTGTTGGGCATGTGGGTGTGCAGAAGCCAAAAGTTGAGGTTTGGGAACCTCTACCTAGATTTCAGAGGATGTATGGAAACACCTAGATGTCCAAGTAGAATTATACTGCAGGGGCAGAGCCCTCATGGAAAACCTCTGCTAGGCCAGTGTGGAAGGTAAATGTGGGGTTGGAGCCCCACACAGAGTCCTCACTGGGGCACTGCCTAATGGAGCTATGAGAAGAGGGCCACCATTCTCTAGACCACAGAATAAAAGATCAAGCAACAGCTTACCACTGTGTGCTTGGGAAAACTGCAGGCACTCAACACCAACCTATGCAAGCAGCTCTAGGGGCTGTACCCTCCAGAGCTTCAGGGGTGCAGCTGCCCAGGGCCTTGTGAAACCACCTCTTGCATCAGCATGCCATGAATGTGCGACATGGAGTCAAAGGAGATTACTTTGGAGCTTTAAGATTTACTGAGTGCCCTTTAAGATTCTGGACTTCGATGGGGCCTGTGGCCCCTGTGTTTTGGCCAATTTCTCCCATTTGGAATGGGAACATTTACCCAATACCTGCACCCCCATTGTATCTTGGAAGTAACTAATTTGTTTTTTTATTTTACAGGCTCATAGGCAGAAGAGACTTGGCTTATCTCAGATACTTTGGACTTAGACTTTTGAGTTAATGCTGGACTGAGTTAAGACTTCGCAGAACAGTTGGGAAGGCATGATTGATTTTGAAATGTGAAAAGGGCATGAGATTTGGGAGGGGCCAGGGGCAGAATGATATGGTTTGGTTCTGTATTCTCACCCAAATCTCAACTTGAATTGTAAACCCCACATGTCAGGAGAGGTGATTGGATCATGGGGGCAGTTCCCCCATGCTGTTCTCATGATAATGAGTGAGTTCTTATGAGAACTGATAGTTTTAAAGTGTGGCATTTCCTCATTCTCTCTCTCTCCTGCTGTCATGTAAGATGTGCCTTGCTTCCCCTTCACCTTCCACCATAATTGTAAGTTTCCTGAGGCCACCCCAGCCATGCAAAACTCTGAGTCAATTAAACCTCCTTTCTTTATAAATTACCCAGTCTCAGGTAGTATCTTTATAGCAGTGTGAGAACAGACTGATACAGAGACTGAGTAATCAATTTGCCAAGCAACTATGGCTTGCTTGGTAATGAACTCTCTTGTATTTGTTCTCCCTCCTTCTCTGTTTCATTTCTCTGACTCTGACTTCTTAGGCTTGCACTTCTTAATAAGGGTTAGTGCAGAAAATGATTGCCTCATATTTACTGTGTTTTCACTGTGAGCCTGGCACTGTGCTAAAAGGTTTATATGTATCAACTCAGCTAACTACAATGAGAATAATTACCATTTACTGAGGATTTACCACAAGCATTGGCTTAAATGTTTTAAATCACTAAACCCTACAAAATATGTACTAGTATTATCTCAATGTGACAGATACGAAACTGAAGTATACATAAGCAACTTGCCCAATGTCATACAACTACTGCATAAAGAGATATTACTCAAAATAGTACTATGAGGTGGATGATACTGCTGTTCCCTTTGAGAGGTGAGGAATGGAGACTCAGGGCCGGGCATGGTGACTCATGTCTGTAATTCCAGCACTTTGGAAGGCTGAGGCAAGCAGATCACTTGAGCTCAGGAGTTCAAGACCAGCCTGGCCAATATGGCAAAATCACGTCTCTACTAAAAATACAAGAATTAGCTGGGTGTCGCAGCACACACCTGTAATCCCAGCTACTCAGGAGGCTGAGGAGGGAGGATCACTTGAACTCGGGAGATGGAGATGCAGTGAGTTGACATCCATACCACTGCACTCCAGCCTGTCTGATGGAGCAAGACTTTCTCTTAAAAAAAAAAAAATGGAGACTCAGAAAGGTCAAGTAACATAACAAAATTTACACAGCTACTAAGTGGCAGAGCTGCAACTTGAACTCCTGGAATACAAAGCCTGCACCAACTATTTCCCCTCCCCCACTGCCAAGAACTCTTCAAGCCCTGACATGTTAACCTGTTAAGCATCTGATAAAGGATAGATTCTTCTGGTGTTAACTACAGTTAAGATCTCTGTGCCAAAGCCAAAGTCCTTCTCTTTACCCTTTGCCCTCGTCTTCCCACTCACCTAGTGTCAAGTCGTTAAACTCTGTCTACTATCTCCCCGAACTTTTCTAAAAATATTAAAATATTATATTATGCTAGACTGTGACTAACAGCACTCACAAATATTTGCTGCCCCTCCCTAGAGAACTGTACTTTCCACCTCCTTTAACTGAAGCCTTGGCGATAAGACTTACTTTGGCCAATGAAATTTGAGCAGAATTGACACATATCATTTCTGAGCAGTAGCTTTAAATGCCAGTGGATGCTTCACCTTTCTTATTTTCCCACAATTTGCCACAGCAACAGAAAGCCTCCTAATAGCAGTTGCAAGAATCCCAGGGGGTGAAAAATGTGAAGGAGAAAGGTAGGCAATTCATGATGAACATGTATTACAAGCAAGAAATAAACTCCTGATACTGTAGGCCACTGAGATTTGAAGTTTATTGCAACAACATCCAGTCTTCCTGTCGATACAAAATCGCTACCATAACAACACAACAACAACAAATAAACAAATATACATACTTATATATATTATATTTTATATATATTTCATATTTATATATTTTTTATATTTTTTTACATATATATATATAGCATTGGTTTCTGGAGCCACACAGTGGGCAGAAAGGAGACTGGAAGCTAGACTGATTTTGATTCATACTTCACAAGGATGAAACATTTGCTAAAGCTGTCATCCAAAATAAACTGGAAGAGAAAAATGTACCTGATGAGCTTGGAAAACAGAAAGTTAGTAGTGTGTCTTGGTTACTGTTGGCTGCATCAGACAAAGACTAGAAGAAAAAGATGTGTTATGCACTGAACTGTGTCTCCCCTTAAATTCATATGTTGAAGTCCTAACCTCCAATACCTCAGAATGTTACTTTGTTCAGAGGTAGGGCCTTACAGAGGTAATGAAGCTAAAATGAAGTTGGTAGGGTGAGCTCTAATCCAGTGTGACTGGTGTCCTTATAAAAAGAAGAAATTTGAACATAGAGATCCACTTAGAGGGAAAATGATTTGAAGAGACATAGAGAAAAGATAGCCATCTATAAGCCAAGGAGAGAGCCCCATAACAGACCCCTCCCTCACAGCCCTCAGAAGGAACCAACTCCACTAACACCTTAATTTTGGACTTCTAGCATCCAAAAATAGAGAGAAAAAATTATGTTTTCTAAGCCACCTAGTCAATATTACTTTGCTTCAGCAGCCCTTGCAAACTAATAGAAGATAAGAACAGAAAAGAGGCTGGGCACAGTGGCTCATGCCTGTAATCCCAGCACTTTGGGAGGCCGAGGCAGGTGGATCACAAGGTCAGGAGTTCAAGACCAGCCTGGCCAGCATGGTGCAACCCCATCTCTACTAAAAATACAAAAAAATTAGCCGTGTATGGTGGCGCATGCCTCTAGTCCCAGCTACTCGGGAGGCTGAGGCAGGAGAATTGCTTGAATCCTGCAGGCAGAGGTTGCAGTGAGCTGAGATTGCACCATGGCACTCACTGCAGCCTAGGTGACAGAGCAAGACTCCATCTCAAATAAATAAATAAATAAATAAATAAATAAATAAATAAATAAATAACAGGAACGAACTGGCCACCTTATACATGAAAATGAAAGGAGATAGAGTCCAGAAATTCCAGAACTTGTAGTATTGAAAGCAACAACTTCTCCTCATCTCCAACAATAAAAGATAAACCTGAAAAAGGCTTTGGGCAGGCCAATTAAATCTCGGCCTTGAAAAGAAAACAAACAAACAAAAACTCAGCCTTGAGGCAAGGATGAAGTCAAGGAAATAGATGTCCCACCCATTGCTAAGGCATCTGAATAAATTAAGGCAATACCAGTGAATCTTTTCAGTTGGATGAGATAAAGAAAAGTGGCTAACAGTCTGGCTTTTCCATGAAATCCTGATAGGTTTGTGGTACTCAATATTAATTGTGAGTATGGCCCCTGGTACATACCATGGCTGATTGGAATTAAATAGATGATAAAAATGACCAAATTTCACTCTTGTTTCATAGCCAAAGAGTCACACTATCTTAGACTAAAAGAGTCTATGATTGTTTAGGAAATAAAATAATCCTTATGCTTCCAACCTCTATGGGTAAAGAGTGGACTCACAGAGTTTTTCAAGACTATAATGAAAAAAGAAGGACCCCAAGAAAGTGAAGCCATAAGCCACAGAAAACAATGAACTAGAGATCTGTTTCCAGGGAGCTAAAGAACATGCTCAATTTCTAAGGTAAGGATCCTTGTAATATCTGTTCCATTAAATTCCAAAATTTTTCTTTTTTTTTTTTTTTGAGACGGAGTCTCGCTCTGTAGCCCAGGCTGGAGTGCAGTGGCCGGATTTCAGCTCACTGCAAGCTCCGCCTCCCGGGTTCACGCCATTCTCCGGCCTCAGCCTCCAGAGTAGCTGGGACTACAGGCGCCCGCCACCTCACCCGGCTAGTTTTTTGTATTTCTTTAGTAGAGACGGGGTTTCACCGTGTTAGCCAGGATGGTCTCGATCTCCTGACCTCGTGATCCGCCCGTCTCGGCCTCCCAAAGTGCTGGGATTACAGGCTTGAGCCACCGCGCCCGGCCAAAATTTTTCTAGAAGTAACTATTGTGTATCCTCCATTCTTCCTTTTTCCAAAACTGTGTGTGTGTGTGTGTGTGTGTCTGTGTGTGTAATAGCATATTTAAATATTCTGGCCTTGTTCTAACAATGAATATTTAATATGAGAAGCAGCTAATTTGCTTTTTTCCTTCATGGATACCTGAAGCAAGAGAATCAAATACCTAGAGAAAGACACATCACAGGATCCTGGGCTATGATCCTATTGCCATGATTAGTGGGACATTTGTTTGGCCTCCCAAAAGAAAGGCCGGAAGAGAGTGTATTTTCTCAATCAAAAAGAGATTGAACCAAATATTTGTGATGAGAAGAAAAGACTACAATAAACTTTATTACCATTCACAAATATTTGTTGCCTTTTCTTAGGGGAGACCACTTCCTTGCTTGGCCATGGAACTTGCTTTAACCAAAGGGATACACTTCTAGAAGATGCTTTCAAGGCCAGCTCCTACTCCATCATGCTCTTTTCCTTCTGTCAGAACACCAGCAATGTTCTACATAAAAGCTGCCCTCTCAGCTTGCTCCAGGACTCCCAGATGTCCTATAACGAACATGTAAAAAAATCGGCCCTTGGTACTAACTACAGTGCAATCCAGCCTATATTGAAAGATACAACCATAAATTGCCTCCTCTTTGAAAGATCCAAGCCGATATTCCTTCTGCCTCATAAACATTTGGCTCCTCATTCTCCTCATCGTACTGAGGCGAATTCTAGAGCCTTAAGTTCTAGAATCCAGACTAACCAAGATTACAGATATAAAAAACACTATGCACAGAAATCCAGTTTGAAGACTAGCAATACATTTTGCCAGGAACTAATAGCTTACCTTGAAGAAATGCTTTAGGTTTGACACCTAAAACAGGAAGACCCTTGAGAGCAAGGGTCATGACTGCCTTCTTCAAAGCTATATCCCAGTACCCAGTACTGTGCCTAGCACATAGCTGATGCTCAGTGAAAGAAAAAAATATTTTAATCTATTAAATAAATAAAAGAACAATGAATAAACAAACCCTGACCCTAAACAGGCCATCCTATCTGCTTGTTGATTTCTCCCTATATGCTATACATGCCATTTCATCTTTTAAAATTCTGATACTGTTTCTCTAGAATGGCACTGCCCAATACAGCAGCCACTGGCCACATGTGGCTACTTAAATTTAAATTTAAAATCCAGTTTCTCAGTTGCACTAGTCACATTCTAACTACTCAATAGCCATGTGTGGCTTGTGACTGTAGGATTGCGCAGTGTAGCTATAGATCTTTTCCACCATCACAGAAAGTTCTATTGGATAGTGCTGCTCTGGAATAACCAATTTCATTTTTAGAAGCAGAAAGTGACCTTGGTTACTTAATTCAATGCTCTCCTTTTATAGATAGTAATGAAATTTAATGGTAATGAACATAAGGACATAAATGTGAGTCTAAAAAACTAACTGCATGAGCTCAAGAAGGAGAAGTCAGAGATTAGCAGGAACAAGTGAAAAACAAACTTCTTTGGGGTTTTGGTCCACAATAAGTTTACTACAAATTAATATTGTGACAGGGGCTACACTTACACCAACATATGCACTTGCACTGAGTGTCACACATCGTGCTGGGTACTGACTGATGATGGAAAACAAAACAAGTAGAGTTTATGGAGTTATTATTATTTACTGGGGGATGAAAATTAAAGGAGACCAAAAAAATACGTAATTTCAATTTATGCAAAGAACTCTGAAGGACTAAACAGGAAGCAGTGATTGATAACAAAATGGGGAACCCTTAAAGGTCCTTAAGAAAGTAACATTTAAGTTAAAAAGAGATGATGAGTAAGTCAGACATAGATAAACAAACAAGCTGCCTAAGTTCAAACTCCAGTTAAGACTTTGACTAGCTGTGTAATCTTGGGCAAAGTGTTTAACTTCTTCACTTTGTTTTTCCTATCTGTAAATAGAATCTCTATTTACAAGGAACAGAAACTATTTTTGTAAAGTTCCTTGTGTAAAGGAACTGTGTAAAGACAAAAAGGTCTTTCAGGCAAAAGCAAGCACAAATGGTAGTATGAGTCAGGGAAAATCTTGGGAGTATTCAAGGAACCAAAATGTGGCTGGCATGACTGAAGTGATTTAGGTGGGACAAACATAAGACCATTGCATTAAACCAAAACTAGTCTTCCTTCAGATTACTTCTAACAGAGTAGTTCAAAAATATTATTTGCTGCCTCACAATGTAGTATTATCTCCATCATTGGGATGACCAGGCATAGGACTGCACTAATGAGTTGTTGGATAATTAAGGATTTCCTAAAGAATTCTCTCTATGGTGAGGTATGTGCCATAAGAATTTAAAAGCCATGAACAAGGAGGTATGCATGAAGATGTATATTGCAGTATTTTTTGTCAACAATCTGAACCAAGCCAACTTTTCATCAATAGCAAATGGATGAATATGTTGTGGTATTATGCAGTAGTTCAAACTAATGAACTAGATCTAAATGTGTTCAAAAGAAAAATGGAGAGTTAAATGATAAGTTTCACAATAATCCATATTGTATTATGCCATTTAGATAATTTTGTAAACCGCACAAGGCAACAGTTAACACTCACTGAGTGTTTGCTACATACCCAATGATGTTCTAATACATTATTTAAACTAATTTGCTTAATCCACAGAATAGTACTACGAAATAGACATTCTATTTACAAATGGTAAAAATGAAGTGAAGAAGTTAAGGAACTTGCCCAAGATTACCCAGCTAGTAAGAGTCACAGCTAGGATTTGAACCTAGGCAGTCTGTCCCCAAAGGTTGCATATTTTGCCACTAGACATAAGCCCTCTCTACTATCTATCTTGTATATGGACGCATATAAACATGGCAATATGTAAGCATGCACACATACATGCACACGTACATGGACATGGATCGAATGCTATCAATCACATTAGTAGTGACCTCTGGCAAGGTTGATAAAGGAAAGGAACCAGGAGGGGAACTTCCATTTATTCTGCAATTATTTTTTGTTAAAGTTCGAGGCAAATATGGCAAAATGTGAAGATGTATTGATTCTGAAAGACAGCTACAGCGTTGTTGCCAATAGCATCCTTTGGGCTTGGGTGTATTTTTATTTTGTTTTGTAAAATAGTTCCTTGTCAAGTCATCCAGCCCTTTGACTGAGAGCTAAGGCCAGGAAAAGTTAAGCGATATGCCCAGGGGTCAATAGTGAAGGCTAGAGCTTGGGTCCCCAGGCACATGGCCCCATGCCTGCTCTGCTAGCTCATGCTGCCAGGAAGTTTGTGTGACTTATTTTTTAACAGACTGTAAGCATGAGAAGGAGCCAGCCTAGCTTATCACTACATGTGCTTTATTTCATACATTGGCTGCATTCATGGAAAGTTGTATTTAAGTAAAATATTTGCATGTCGAATCATTTTTTTCCACTGACTTAAATTTTAATTTTAGAGATGTGTTCCCACAGAAAATAAGTTAGCCCCAATATGTAAAGATAAATCCTAATTAGAATCAGAACATTCATGAAAAACAGTGTAGTCAATACAGATCTAATTCTCCCACAGTGCTTTCTCAAGAAAGCCCATGTCAAACATCCACAAAGGCTACACTGAAATAGCTGCCTATTAAATTGTGGCCCCATGCTTAATTCAGATGTTCTTGCACATTCTCTTTAAGCAGCCAAAAAAACTACCAGATATTTAACTCTAAGTATTCAGCAGGCTCCTCCGAGTGAAAGGATCATCAGAATTCCATTAAATGGAATTCAGCAACTGACAGGACAACCATCTGTCCTGGTCAATTTAAAATACCTGTCAAAAGACATATTGGCAGATGTCCTTTGGTGTCTCTTAAGAGAAGCTGTGTCTCTATCAGGTTGCACTTATTTCTTCCTTTCAACTTTCATGAAGTAGGAAAAACATGCATAAGGTGGAGTGAGTCTAAGCCACAGGCTCCGGCAGGCATAATCTCCGGAGTTAAATCCTATGTCTGCCATAACAGCTAATCTGTGATCACAAAAGAGTTACTGGAATCTCCTGGGTCTCAATTTCCTCATTTGGATTAAAAATATAAAAATAGTACCTGTATAGGAAGGCTGACAGAAGAATTAAATTACAAATTTTAGGTATTTGAAATCATTCTTTAAAAAAAAAAAAAAAGCCAGTTCAAATGACAGTTTATCCATCCTCACTAGGAATTAAGCACAATATATAATTTCAAATATATACTTCTTGAGAGAAAACAAAGCAGAAATATTTTCCTGATTTAAATGCACGAATTTTCTTAAGTTACATAAAGTGAACATACTCTACACTTACTTATTTGCCTTTTGTCTTTGCTTTGTTCACTGTTAAATCCCTCATGCTTTAAAAAGTGCATAGCACATGGTAGGAAAGTGCTAGATATTTATTTAATAAAAAAGTATATTTTCTAATAAATACTCTTAATAATAACATCAATTAACATTTAATTTTCTTTTTCTCATTAGCCAGGTATGGTGGCACACGCCTGTGGGTCCTAGCTACTCAGGAGACTGAGGTGGAAGGATCACCTGAGCCTGAGAGGTCGAGGCTGCAGTGAGCTGGGGTCATGCCACTGCACTCCAGCTTGGGTGAGAGAGTGAGACCCTGCCTCAAAAAATAAAAAATTTTAAAAAAAACACATCAAGGCCAGTCATGATGGTTCACGGCTATAATTCCAGCACTTAGGGAGGCTGAGGCGGGCAGGTCACCTGAGGTCAGGCATTTGAGACCAGCCTGGCCAACATGGTGAAACTCCATCTCTACTAAAACTAAAAAAAAATAAGCTGGGCATGGTGGCATGATCCTGTAGCTTCAGCTACTCAGGAGGCTGAAGCAGGAGAAGTGCTTGCGCCTGGGAGGTAGAGGTTGCAGTGAACTGACAAGGCACCATTAAACTCCAACCTGGGTGACAAGAGCAAAACTCCATCTCAAAAACAAAACAAAAAAAAAACAAACAAAAAAAAGAAAAACACATCATGGAGATGGCAGATAGGAGACAGGGGAGGTAAGCTCCCACTTCGACTGACAGAACAGTGTGGGGAGACTCACACCATGAACTTTCACTTGAGGAACCACCACAGAAACATACCAGAAAAAAAAAAAGAGAGAATGCATTGATCTTTTGAAAGAAGTGGCACACTGAAGCAAACTCTGGGAGACAGACAAAAAACTGAGTTCCCAAAGTATGAGAGGGAAAAAACCAGCCTCCACATGCAAAGTGAGGAATCTGAATATCCAGATCTCAGGAGAAAGATTTAACCTTACCTAGAGATGACACAAATTTAGGGAGCTGCACAAAATAAAAAAGAAGCAGTGGGAAGAGCCTTCTAGGCACTCCCAATCTCCAGCTCGAGCCCAGGAAAACCATCCCTTTCTATACTCATAGGCATCCTCAGAGAAGGCAATGAGTAGAATCGGGGAGGGGTCACAAGGTGAACAAAGCTTCCAAATGAAATTTGTAATAATTTCAACTGGGCACAAATTTTCTGGAGCAAAATCTGGGGGGTGGCCAGGAACTGCTGCAGATATGAGCACAGGAGCTGCTGACCACAGTGTGGGCAGACAGGGAGGGGACGAGGCCTGAAGCCATGTTTTCTTTCTCAGTGGGAAGCTTATGACCTGGACAAGATCTGAACAGGGGGCACTGCAGGAGCAAGACCAGCCTCACCAACTGTGTGGGAGCTGGGTAAGGCCTTTCACTACCAGCTATCCCCCACTTCCCTGGTGAACTACATGACACAGAAGAGGCAGCCATAATCCCCTCTGAAACATAACCCCATTGGCCTGAGAACCACTGCCCCCCACCCCCCAACACACACCAGCCCTCACAGTGGCTGCAGCAAGCCCCACCCAAGGAGAGTCTGAGCCCAGACCTGCCTAAACCTTCCCCGACCTGCTGGCATTTCTCTACCAACCCTGGTAGCCGAACACAAAAGACAGAAACTCTTGGGAGTCTTGTAACCCTGCCCATCACCTGAGAAACCAGAATACTTACCCTGGCCAACTTAGGGCAAGCTTAGATCCCCCTACTACCACAGCTGCTGCTCTCTCGAAAGTGCCACCTGCTGGCTGGAGGCCAACCAACTCAGGCCATTAAAGCAACTTGTGACAGAATACTGCTACCCGGAAAGAGAAAACAACAGGTAATTCCACGGCCTACAACATCCTAGCTAACCAGAGGTCCTGTCTGTCCATGTGACAGCTTCACTGTTAACATCAGTAGCATTCGAGAAAGTCAGCACACTAAACATATCTACAACCAAGGACTCTCATAGAGTCTATTTCACTCCCCTGCCACCTCCACCAGAGCAGGTGCTGCTATCCACAGATGGAAGACCTGAAGACGGATCACATCACAGGACTTGTTGCAAACATTCTCCAGCACCAGCCTAGAGCCTGGTAGCCCTGGTGGGTGGCTAGAACCCGAAGAGCAATAACAGTCACTGTAGTCTAGCTCTCAGTAAGTCCCAACCTTAGTGAAAGTGGGAGAGCACCACATCAAGGGATCACCCCACGGGACAAGAGAATCTGAACAGCAGGCCTTTAGTTGCAGACCTCTCCACTGGATTACTTCATTTGGTTCCAAATAAGAAGGAACCAAAAAAGTAATTCTGATAACATGAAAAAAAACAGGCTCTAAAACACCCCCAAAAGATCACACTAGCTCCCCAGCAATGGATCCAAACCAAGAAGAAATCTCTGAATTGTCAGATAAATTCAGAAGGTTGATTATTAAGCTACTCAAGGAGATGCCAGAGAAAGGTGAAAACCAAGTTAAAGAAATTTTAAAAAACAATGCAGGATATGGATGAAAAATTATCCAGAGAAATAGGTATCATAAAGAAAAAATCAATCATAATTTCTGGAAATGAAAGACACACAAAGTAATACAAAACACATGGGAAAGTTTCAACAATAGACTGGAACAAGTAGAAACAAGAATTTCAGAGTTCAAAGACAAGGCTTTTGAATTAACCCAATAAGACAAAGACAAAGAAAAAAGAATTTTAAAGAAATTAACAAAGCTTCTAAGATATATGGGAATATGTTATATGACTAAATCTAAGAATAATTGGTGTTCCTGAGGAAGAAGAAAAATCTAAAAGTTTGGAAAACGTATCTGAGGGAATAATTAAGGAAAACCTCACTGGCCTTACTAAAGATCTAAACAGCTAGACAAGAAGTTCAAAGATCTAAAGATCTAGACATCTAGATCTAGGCATCTAATTAAAGATCTAGACATCTGGACAAGAAGCTCAAAGAACACTTGGGAAATTCACTGCAAAAAGATCTCACCTAGGTACATAGTCATCAGGTCGTCTAAAGTTAAGATGAAGGAAAGAATCCTAAGAGCTGTGAGACAAAAGCATCAAGTAACCTATAAAGGAAAATCTATCAGATTAACAGCAGATTTCTCAGCAGAAACTTTACAAGCCAGAAGGGGTTGGGGTCCCACCTTTAGTCTACTGAAAAAAAAAAATAATTATCAGCCAAGAATTTTCCAGCAAAACTAAGCTTCATAAATGAAGAAGAGATAAAGTCTTTTTCAGACAAAACAAAACAAAAAAATGCTTAGAGAATTTGCCAGTACCAAGCCAGCACTACAAGAAATGCTAAAAGGAGTTCTAAATCTTGAAACAAAACCTCAAAAATATACCAAAATAGACCCTCTGTGAAACATGAATCTCACAGGGCCTATAAAACAATAACACAATGAGAAAAAAAAACTAGGTACTTAGGGAACAACATGATGAATAGAACAGTACCTCACATCTCAAAACTAACACTGAATTTAAATGCTATACTTAAAAAATACAGAATGACAGAATGAATAAAAATCTACCAACCACGTGTCCACTGTTCGAGCGACTCATCTAACACCTAAGGACTCACATTAACTTAAGGTAAAAGGGTGGAAAAAGCTCATAATAGGGACAAAACTTATCAAAACCTCTAGGATATGGCAAAAGTGGTGCTAGGAGGAAAGTTCATAGAATTAAATGCCTACATCAAAAAGTCTAAAAGAACACAAATAGATTATCTAAGGTCACACTCCAAGGAACTAGAGAAACAAGAAGAAACCAAACCTAAACTCAGAAAAAGAAAATAAGTAACAAAGATCAGAGTAGAACTAACAGAAATTGAAACAAAAAACACAAAAAACAAATAAAATAAAAAGCTGATTCTTTGAAAAGACAAACATAATAAATAAACCATTAGTAAGGTTAACCAAGGAAAGAAGAGAGAAGATTCAAATAAGCTCAATTAGAAATTAAACAGGAGATATTACAACTGATACCACAGAAATTCAAAAGATCATTCAAGGCTACTATGAACACCTTTACACACACAAACTAGAAAATCTAGAGGAGACGGATAAAATCCAACTCTCCTAGATTAAATCAGGGAGAAATAGAAACTCTGAAGAGACCAATAACAAGTAGCAAGATTGAAACAGTAATAATAATTTTAAAAAACTGCCAACAAAAAACACTCCAGGACCAGATGTATTCACAGCTAAATTCTATCAAACATTCAAAGAATTAATATTCATCTTACTAAAACTATTCCAAAAGAGTTCTCCCTAAATTAGCATTCTCCCTAAATCATTCTATAAAACCAGTATCACCCTAATACCAAAACAAGGAAAGGACATAACAAAAAAGAAAACTACAGACCAGTATCCCTGATGAACACAGATGCAAAAATCCTCAACAAAATACTGGCTAACTGAATCCAACAGCATATCAAAAAGATATCACGCCAAGTTCAATTGGGTTTCATACCAGGGATGGAGGGATGGTTTCACATATGCAAGTCAACAAATATGATACGTCACATAGACAACTAAAAACAAATATCATATGATCATCCTGAATACATGTAGAAAAAGCATTTGACAAAAGCCAGCATCCCTTTATGATTAAAAACCCTCAGCAAAATTGGCATAGAAGGGTCATACCTCAAGGTAATAAAAGCCTTCTATGACAAACCCACCGCCTACATTATACTGAATGGGGGTAAAGTCTAAAGCATTTCCCCCTAAGATGTGGAACAAGACAAGGATGCTCACTTTCATCACTTCTATGCCACATAATACTGGAAGTCCTAGCCAGAGCAATCACACAAGAGAAAGAAATAAAGGGCATCCAAATCAGTAAAGAGGAAGACAAACTGCTGCTGTTCACTGATGATATGATCATATATCTAGGGAACCCTAAATACTCATCCAAAAATCTCCTAAATCTTATAAATGAATTTTGTAAAGATTCAGGATACAAAATCAACGTACACAAATCAGTAGCACTGACATACACCAACAATGACCAAGCCAAGAATCAAATCAAGAATTCAAAATCCCTTTTACAACAGCAGCAAAAAATAAAATAAAATAAAATACTTAAGGATATACCTAACCAGTGAAGTGAAAGATCTGTATGAGGAAAACTACAAAACACTATTGAAAGAAATTATTGATAACACAAACAAGTGGAAATACATACCACATTTATGGATGGGTAGAATCAATATTGTGAAAATGACCATAATGTCAAAAGCAATCTACTGATTCAATGCAATTCCCATCAAAATACCATCATAATTCTTCACAGAACTAGAAAAAATAATCCTAAAATTCCTATGGAACCAAGAAATACTCCATGCAGCCAAAGCAAGACTAAACAAAAAGAACAAATATGGAGGCATCATATTACCCAGCTTCAAGCTGTACTACAAGGCTACAGTTAACAAAACAGCATGGTACTTGTATAAAAATAGTTACATAGCCCAAAGGAACAGAATAGAGAACCCAGAAATTAAAGCCACATACTTACAGCCAACTAACATTCAACAAAGCAAACAAAAATATAAAGTATGGAAAGGACACCCTATTCAACAAATAGTGCTGGGATAACTGGCAAGCCACATGTCGAAGAATGAAATTGGATCCTCATCTCTCTCCTTATACAAAAATCAACTCAAGATGGATCAGACTTAAGTCTAAGACTGGAAACCATAAAAATTCTAGAAGACAACATCAGAAAAACTCTTCTAGACAAGGCATCCCCAACTCCCTGTCAGGAACTGGGCCACATAGCAGCAGGTGAGACGTGGAGAAGCAAGCATTACCACCTGAATTCTGGCTACTATCAGATCAGCCGCAGCATTAGATTCTCATAGGAGGATGACCCGTATAGTGAACTGTGCATGCAAGGAATCTAGGTTGTGTGCTCCTTATGAGAATCTAATGCCTGATGATCTGAGGTGAAACAGCTTCATCCTGAAACCATCCTCTGCTCCAACCACAGTCCATGGAAATATTGTCTTCCTTGCAACTGGTCCCTGGTGTCAAAAAGTTTGGGGACCACTGTTGTTCTAGACATTAGCTTAGACAAAGACTCATGACCAACAACCTGAAAGCAAAAGCAACAAAAAATAAATAGATGTGACCTAATTAAACTAAAAAAACTTCTGCACAGCAAAAGAAATAACCCACGGAGTAAACAGAGTGGGAGAAAATATTCACGAATTATGCATCTGACAAAGGACTAATATCCAGACCCTACAAGGAACTCAAGCAAATCAACAAGAAAAAAGGAAATAATACCATCAAAAAGTAAGCAAAGGACATGAATAGACAATTCTCAAAAGAAGATATACAAATGGCCAAGAAACATATTTAAAAAAAAATGTTCTGGAGGTTCCAAGATGGCTGAACAGGAACACCTCCAGTCTACAGCTCCCAGCATGAGCGAAGCAGAAGACGAGTGATTTCTGCAACTGAAGTACCGCGTTCATCTCACCGGGGCTTGTCGGCCAGTGGGTGCAACCCATGGAGTGTGAGCCGAAGCAGGGCAGGGCATCGCCTCACCAGGGAAGCACAAGGGCTGAGGGAATTCCCTTTCCTAGCCAAGGGAAGCCATGACAGACAACACCTGGAAAATCAGGACACTCCCACCCTAATACTGTGCTTTTCCAATGGTTTTAGCAAATGGCACACCAGGAGATTATATCCCATGCCTGGCTCAGAGAGTACCATGCCCATGGAGCCTCACTCACTGCTAGCACAGCAGTCTGAGATCGAACCACAAGGTGGCAGTGCAGCTGGGCAAGGGGCGTCTTCCATTGCTGAGGCTTGAGTAGATATACAAAGTAGCCGGGAAGCTCAAACTGGGTGGAGCCTACCACAGCTCAAGGAGGCCTGCCTGCCTCTATAGACTCCACCTCTAGGGGCAGGGCATAGCTGAACAACAGGCAGCAGAAACTTCTGCAGACTTAAACGTCCCTGTCTGACAGCTTTGAAGAGAGTAGTGCTTCACCCAGCATGGAGTTTGAGATCTGACAATGGACAGACTGCCTCATCAAGTGGGTCCCTAATCCCTGAGTAGCCTAACTGGGAGACATCTCCCAGTAGGGACCGACTGACACCTCATACAACCGGGTGCCCCTCTGAGACGAAGCTTCTAGCAGAAGGATCAGGCAGCAACATTTTCTGTTCTGCAATATTTGCTGTTCTGCAGCCTCCACTGGTGATATCCAGGCAAACAACATCTGGAGTGGATCTCCAGCAAAACCAGAGCAGAAAAGCTGAAAATTCTAAAAATCAGAGCACCTCTTTTCCTCGAAACGAATGCAGCTCCTCACCAGCAATGGAACAAAGCTGGACAGAGAATGACTTTGATGAGTTGAGAGAAGGCTTCAGATAACTGGTAATAACAAACTTCTCCGAGCTAAAAGAGGATGTTCGAACCCATCGCAAAGAAGCTAAAAACCATGAAAAAAGATTAGACGAATGGCTAACTAGAATAAACAGCACAGAGAAGACCTTAAATGACCTGATGGAGCTGAAAACCATGATATAAGAACTACGTGACACATGCACAAGCTTCAGTAGCCGATTCAATCAATTGGAAGAAATGGTATCAGTGATTGAACATCAAATAAATGAAATGAAGCAAGAAGAGAGGTTTGGAGAAAAAAGAGTAGAAAGAAATGAACAAAACCTCCAAGAAACATGGGACTATGTCAAAAGACCAAATCTACATCTGATTGGTATACCTGAAAGTGACAAGGAGAATGGAACCAAGCTGGAAAACACTCTGCAGGATATTATCCAAGAGAACTTCCCCAACCTAGCAAGGCAGGGCAACATTCAGATTCAGGAAATACAGAGAACATCACAAAGATACTCCTCAATAAGAGCAATCCCAAAACACAAAATCATCAGATTCACCAAGGTTGAAATGAAGGAAAAAATATTAAAAGCAGCCAGAGAGAAAGGTTGGGTTACCCACAAAGTGAAGCCCATCAGACTAACAGCGGGTCTCTCAGCAGAAACTCTACAAGCCAGAAGAGAGTGCAGGCCAACATACAACGGTCTTAAAGAAAAGAATTTTCAACCCAGAATTTCATGTCCAGCCAAACTAAGCTTCATAAGTGAAGGAGAAATAAAACCCTTTACAGACAAACAAATGCTGAGAGATTTTGTCACCACCAGGCCTGAGTTATAAGAGCTCCTGAAGGAAGCACTAAACATGGAAAGGAACAACGGGTACAAGCCACTGCAAAAACATGCCAAATTGTAAAGACCATCGATGCTAGGAAGAAACTGCATCAACTAACAAGCAAAATTAACCTGCCAGCATCATAATGACAGGATCAAATTCACACATAACAATATTAACCTTAAATGCAAATGGGCGAAATGTTCCAATTAAAAGACACAGACTGGCAAATTGGATAAAGAGTCAAGACCCATCAGTGTGCTGTATTCAGGAGACCCATCTCATGTGCAGAGACACATATAGGCTCAAAATAAAAGGATGGAGGAAGATCTACCAAGCAAATGGAAGACAAAAAAAGCAGGGGTTGCAATCCTAGTCTCTGATAAAACAGACTTTAAACCAACAAAGATCAAAAGACACAAAGAAGGTCATTACATAAAGGTAAAGGGATCAATTCACCAAGAAGAGCCAACTATCCTAAATATTTATGCACCCAATACAGGAGCACCCAGATTCATAAACCAAGTCCTTAGAGACTTACAAAGAGACTTAGACTCCCACACATAATAATGGGAGACTTTAACATCCTACTGTCAACATTAGACAGATCAATGAGACCGAAAGTTAACAACGATATCCAGGAATTGAACTCACTTCTGCACCAAGCAGACATAATAGACATCTATAGAACTCTCCACCCCAAATCTACAGAATATAAATTCTTCTCAGCACCACATCACATGTATTCCAAAATTGACCACATATTTGGAAGTAAAGCACTCCTCAGCAAATGTAAAAGAACAGAAATTATAACAAACTGTGTCTCAGACCACAGTGCAATCAAACTAGAACTCAGGACTAAGAAACTCACTCAAAACCGCTCAACTACATGGAAACTGAACAACCTGCTCCTGAATGACTACTGGGTACATAACAAAATGAAGGCAGAAATAAAGATGTTCTTTGAAACCAATGAGAACAAAGATACAACATACCAGAATCTCTGGGACACATTTAAAGTGGTGTGTAAAGGGAAATATATAGCACTAAATGCCCACAAGAGAAAGCTGGAAAGATCTAAAATTGACACTCTAACATTACAATTAAAAGAACTAGAGAAGCAAGAGCAAACACATCCAAAAGCTAGCAGAAGACAAGAAATAACTAAGATCAGAGCAGAACTGAAGGAGATAGAGACACAAAAAAACCTTCAAAAAAATCGATGAATCCAGGAGTTGGTTTTTTGAAAAGATCAACAAAATTCATAGACCTCTAGCAAGACTAATAAAGAAGAAAAGAGAGAAGAATTAAATAGACGCAATAAAAAATGATATAGGGGATATCACCACCAATCCCACAGAAATACAAACTACTAGCAGATAATACTATGAAAACCTCTACACAAATAAACTAGAAAATCTAGAAGAAATGGATAAATTCCTGGACACATACACCCTCCCAAGACTAAACCAGGGAGAAGTTGAATCCCTGAATAGACCCATAGCAGGCTCTGAAATTGAGGCAATAATTAATAGCCTACCAACCAAAAAAAGTCCAGGACCAGACGGATTCACAGCCAAATTCTACTGGATGTACAAAGGGGAGCTTGTACCATTCCTTCCAAAACTATTCCAATCAATAGAAAAAGAGGGAATCCTACTTAACTCATTATATGAGGCCAGTATCATCCTGATACCAAAGCCTGGCATACACATAACAAAAAAAGAAAATTTTAGACCAACATCCCTGATGAACATCGATGCAAAAATCCTCCATAAAACTGAGTCAAGCAGCCCATCAAAAAGCTAATCCACCACGATCAAGTTGGCTTCATCCCTGGGATGCAAGGCTTGTTCAATATACACAAATCAATAAACATAATCTATCATATAAACAGAACCAAAGACAAAAACCACATGATTATCTTAATAGATGAGGAAAAGGTCTTTGACAAAATTCAACAGCCCTTCATACTAAAAACTCTCCATAAACTAGGTATTCATGGGATGTATCTCAAAATAATAAGAGCTATTTATGACAGACCCACAGCCAATATCATACTGAATGGGTAAAAACTGGAAGCATTCCCTTTGGAAACTGACACAAGACAGGGATTCCCTCTCTCACCACTCCTATTCAACATAGTATTGGAAGTTCTGGCCAGGGAAATCAGGCAGGAGAAAGAAATAAAGGGTATTCAGTTAGGAAAAGAGGAAGTCAAATTGTCCCTGTTTGCAGATGACATGATTATATATTTAGAAAACTCCATTGTCTCAGCCCAAAATCTCCTTAAGATGATAAGCAACTTCAGCAAGGTCTCATGATACAAAATCAATGTGCAAAAATCACAAACATTCCTATACACAATAAACACACAGAGAGCCAAATCATGAGTGAACTCCCATTCACAATTGCTTCAAAGAGAATAAAATACCTAGGAATCTAACTTACAAGGGATGTGAAGGACCTCTTCAAGGAGAACTACAAACCACGACTCAATGAAATAAAAGAGGACACAAACAAATGGCAAGAACATTCCATGCTCATGGATAGGAAGAATCAGTATCATAAAAATGGCCCTAATGCCCAAAATAATTTATAGATTCAATGCTATCCCCATCAAGCTACTAATGACTTTCTTCACAGAATTGGAAAAAACTACTTTAAAGTTTGTATGGAACCAAAAAAGAGCCCACATTGCCAAGACAATCCTAAGCCAAAAGAACAAAGCTGGAGGCATCAGCTACCTGACTTCAAACTATACTATAAGGCTACAGTGACCAAAACAGCATGGTACTGGTAACAAAACAGATATATAGACCAATGGAATAGAATACAGCCCTTGGAAATAATACCACACATCTACAACCATCTGATCTTTGACAAACCTGACAAAAACAAGAAATGGGGAAAGCATTCCCTATTTAATAAATGGTGCTGGGAAAACTGGGTTAGCCATATTTAGAAAGCTGAAACTGGATCCCTTCCTTACACCTTATACAAAAATTAATTCAAGATAGATTAAAGACTTAAATGTTAGACCTAAAACCATAAAAACCCTAGAAGAAAACCTAGGCAATACCATTCAGGACATAGGCATGGGCAAAGACTTCATGACTAAAACACCAAAAGCAATGGCAACAAAAGCCGAAATTGACAAATGGAATCTAATTAAACTAAAGAGCTTTTGTGCAGCAAAAGAAACTACCATCAGAGTGAACAGCAACCTACAGAATGGGATAGCAATTTTACAATCTCCCCATCTGACAAAAAGAACTCAAACAAATTTACAAGAAAAATCAAACAACCCCATCAAAAAGTGGGTGAAGGATATGAACAGACATTTCTCAAAAGAAGACATTTATGCAACCAACAGACACACGAAAAAATGCTCACCATCACTGGTTATCAGAGAAATGCAAATCAAAACCACAATGAGATACCATCTCACACCAGTTAGAATGGCAATTATTAAAAAGTCAGGAAACAACAGGTGCTGGAGAGGATGTGGAGAAATAGGAACACTTTTACACTGTTGGTGGGACTGTAAACTAGTTCAACCATTGTGGAAGACAATGTGGGAATTCCTCAAGGATCTAGAACTAGAAAATACCATTTGACCCAGCCATCCTATTACTGGGCATATACCCAAAGGATTATAAATCATGCTGCTATGAAGACACATGCACACATATGTTTATTGTGGCGCTATTCACAATAGCAAAGACTTGGAACCAACCCAGATGTCCATCAATGATAGACTAGATTAAGAAAATTTGGCACATATACACCATGGAATTCTATGCAGCCACAAAAAAGGATGAGTTCATGTCCTTTGTAGGGAGATGGATGAAGCTGGAAACCATCATTCTGAGCAAACTATCGCAAGGACAGAAAACCAAACACCGTGTGCTCTCACTCATAGGTGGTAATTGAACAATGAGAACACTTGGACACTGGGTGGGAACATCACACACCGGGGCCTGTAGTGGGGTGGGGGGAGGCGGGAGGGATAGCATTAGGAGATACACCTAATGTAAATGATGAGTTAACGGGTGCAGCACACCAACATGGCACATGTATACCTATGTAACAAACCTGCACATTGTGCACATGTACCTAGAACTTAAAGTATAAAAAATAAATATTTTATTGAAATATATATTTTTTTCTTTTTCTTGTCTGAGATGGAGTCTCGCTCTGTTGCCCAGGCTGGAATGCAGTGGCACTACTTTGGCTCACTACAACCTCTGCCTCCCAGGTTCAAGCAATTCTCCTGCCTCAGCCTCCCGAGTAGCTGGGACTACAAGCATATGCCACCATGCCCGGCTAATTTCTGTATTTTTAGTAGAGATGGGGTTTCACTATATTGGCCAGGCTGGTCTCAAACTCCTAACCTCATGATCCACCTGCCTCGACCTCCCAAAGTGCTGGGATTACAGGCATGAGCCACTCCACCTGGCCTATTGAAATACATATTATCCAGTTAACATATATTTTGTTTTTTAAGCTCTGTTTTTTTTCTAAAAACATTTCTATAATGAAGCTCGCTTTGTCAAGGACTATGTTGACTGATAATAAAAGTATCATTTTATTAAAAAAAAAAGTTCAACATCACCAATTATCAGGGAAATGCAAATTAAAACCACAATGAGATACCGCCTTACTCCTACAAGAATGGCCATAATTTAAAAACTAAAAAATAATAGATGTTGGCATGGATGTGATAAAAAAGGGAACACTTTTACACTGCTGGTGAGAATGTAAACCAGTATAACCACTATGGAAAACAGTATGAAGATTCCTTAAAGAACTAAAGTAGAACCATCTGATCCAGCAATTCCACTACTGGGTATCTACCCAGAGGAAAAGTCATTATACAAAAAAGAAACTTACACATGCATGTTTATAGTAGCACAATTAGCAATTGCAAAAATATGGAACCAGCCAAAATGCCCATTGACCAATGAGTAGATAAAGAAAACGTGTGGCTGGGCACAGTGGCTCACGCCTGTAATCCCAGCACTTTGGGAGGCCAAGGCAGGCAGGTCATGAGGTCAGGAGTTTGAGATCAGCCTGGCCAATATGGTGAAACCCCACCTCTACTAAAATACAAAAATTAGCCGGGCATGGTGGCATGCACCTGTGGTCCCAGCTGCTGGGGAGGCTAAGGTAGAGGAGTCACTTGAACCCAGGAAGTGGAGGTTGCAGTGAGTGGAGATCGCGCCACTGCACTCCAGCCTGAGCGACAGAACGAGACTCCGTCTCAAAAAAAAAAAAAAAAAAAGAAAATGTGGTATATATATACCATGGAATACTACTCAGCCATAAAGAGGAAAGAAATAATGGCATTCACAGCAACATGGATGGAGTTGGAGACCATTATTCTTTTTTTTTTTTTTTTGAGACAGAGTCTTGGTCTGTTGCCTAGGCTGGAGTGCAGTGCTGCGATCTCCACTCACTGCAACCTTCACCTCCTGTATTCAAGCAATTCTCCTGCCTCAGTCTCCCAAGTAGCTGGGGCTACAGGTGTGCGCCACCATGCCCGGCTAATTTTTCTATTTTTAGTAGAGACAGGGTTTCACCATGTTGGCCAGGCTGGTCTGAAACTCCTGACCTCAGGTCATCTGCCCACCTCGGCCTCCCAAAGTACTGGGATTACAGGCATGAGCCACCACGCCCAGCCTGGAGACCGTTATTCTAAATGAAGTAACTGTAACTCAGGAGTGGAAAACTAAATACTGTATAACTTATAATGGACTTTGGGGACTTGTCGGGAAGGGTAGGAATGGGGTGAGGGATAAAAAAAACTACACATTGGGTACAGTGTACACTGCCCAGGTCATGGGTGCACCAAAACCTCAAAAAGCACCAGTAAATAATTTATCCATGTAACCAAAAACCACCTGTTCCCCAAAAACTATTGAAAGAAATTTTAATATTAAATAAATGTCTTTTTCTCACACGATGAATTTATCTAAATTAATCCTTAAAAATATCTTCTACCTTGGACATTGTCATTATTATTCAATGTCTGAAGAGGCAACAAATTTCAAGAGATAAAGCAATTTGTCCAAGGTTAATTTGTTCAGATGAAATTGGCCCATATAGCTAAATAGTTTCTAAAGTAATTCTTATAATTTTGCATTCTCTGCTGTCTCTCTCCAACTCTGCTTTCCTTCACATACTATTTGATGGCAGAAGGAGCATGACTGAGAGAATAGATTTTAGTGCAGACAGTAGATGTGGACAGATTTGGAGAATAAACACAGAGTTTATTTGCTCTATGATAATCACAAAGCCATTTAATGATTTTCCAGAATAAGCCAATGCAAGTGTTAATTTGCCCCAGAGAGGGATTTGAAAAAACACTCCACTCTCACAGCTAGCTTGAGCTTTTATTTGGCAAGAGCAAAAACACCTATATTTGGGAGACAGTGGTATGTGAATTGAATCACTCGGCTAATTGATTAAATGCAAAGTTATACTAAATCACTCCACTCAAAGTGAGGTTGACTAGTAAATGCTCCCAGAGGTAATTAGTGACTAAGCTCATCCAATCAACAGAAAAAACAATTCAGACTTGGGCAACAGTGGGTGGCAGGAAATCTGGAAGATCGGCATTAAAAAAACCCTTTGGGTAATTCCATCTTACTCAGATATTTCTGAGCATTAACAGCTATAGCTCAAGCCTCAAGCACCATTTTGTGAAAATGATTACACACGGGCAGTGTTCCTGTGAAAAAGAAACCACATATTTAACTCCTGTACATCTTCCAAGGTCTGTTCCCCGAAAGACCATTTCCCAGGTTACGCAGTAAGAAGTTCCTTTCTTGAACATTCTTACTTTATTCACACTTGATGGCAAGCCAGTTCTCTTTTATTCTGAGTTTGGCGGCCAGGGGTCATATTTACCCTTCTCAACTGTAACCTAGTTGAGGCTGAGATCTTTACCTTATTCATCTAGGTCTTCCACAACATGTAGCTCAAAGCCTAGAATGCAAATAGGTGCTAAATTCCTGAATCTTCCCCTAGAAGCAGGTACATTAGCCTTTGTTCTATCTTGTCACATAAAACAAGCTACTTGGGCCGGGCGCGGTGGCTCAAGCCTGTAATCCCAGTACTTTGGGAGGCCGAGGCGGGTGGATCACGAAGTCAGGAGATCGAGACCATCCTGGCTAACATGGTGAAACCCCGTCTCTACTAAAAATACAAAAAACTAGCCGGGCATGGTGGTGGGCGCCTGTGGATCAGGCCACTGCACTCCAGCCTGGGTGACACAGCGAAACTCCGTCTCAAAAAAAAAAAAAAAAAAAAAAAAAACCAGCTACTTGAAAGATACTATCTATTCTTCCTTTAGAAACTCTTTTGAAGCAGAACTCCTGAAAGGTAGCACTTTCCTGGCAGGAAAAAAAAAAAAAAAAAAAAGCAACATATTAAAGAATTTGCACTCATGCATATTCTAATTCACTTTTATAAATGAACCACCAATGACACATCCTCCCAACAACTTAACACTAAGACACTGTCAGTCAAGGAGAAGTATAGTTTCAAACTCTCAGATCTTCTCCAAGTACCACTCAAAGCAAAGCAGAGGTATTCCAAAATGATTTTTGAAAATCTAATACTGGTATTTAGGAAGGTTTTCAGCTTAAACATCTGTGCCAGCCTTACCCATAGACACTCATTCTTTTCCCCACACCATCCCTAATTTGTTGCTAAATTTGGTCTAAAGTTGCCTCCTTGTAAGTTTGGCCTAGAATTTTTTCTACACATAGTGAACTGAAACCTAACTGGATATGTAAACAGACAGTAACATACTCTTACACCAATCATTGAGTTTTAGCCAACCAAAGGCAGCCAACTGTTTAAACAGTGTTTAAATAAAGCAAATGCCAAGCGGTAAACAATTCAACTATTTCCATACCTCACTTTTGTTTTACGTATACCACTTTCTTTTTTCTGTCTGTAAATCCTCTCCAATCGTAACAGTACTAGACTTATTCTGGTTGGAGTGGGGGAGTGTGGTTGTTCAATTCACAAATTATTCTTTGCTTAATTAAACTTTGTTAAATGTAATTTTTCTAAAGTTATTATGACAGTGTCAGATGATAAAAAATAAATGGTGAGATGTGGACCAAAAAAAATTAAATAGTATTTTTATTACTTCATTATCAGGCACAAATAAAATATTAGTCCACTCCTTATAACCTATAATAGTTTAAAAAATGGAAAACATTACCAAAGGCTTTTCCCTCCCTGTGTGGGCGACACAGGGAGACTGTCTCAAAAAAAAAAAAAAAATTAGTTTAGTTTATAAAGACCCTAACTAAAAAACATACTCCATATGCTTAACATTATCTTCCTAATATTCATAATAGTCTCCCTGGCATACTACATTCTTTCAGAAATTTTAAATGTTTACACATAGCCATTCATAAAATGTCAAATTGTCTTCTACTGAAACTACAAAAACTCAAAAAACAAAAATACATAGTCATAAAGACACCATAACCTACAAATGACATACTGAGACCAAAAGTTCAAAATAATAACTAAAAATAGCACTAAAGTCCTAAGTTTTGGTCACACTCATCTACATTAACATATTGTATGCCTGTATCAAAATATTTCAATACCATATGTAATCATGTACTCATAAAAATTAAATAAAAAGAAAAAATCTTACTAAAAGAATTATTAAACAAAATTATGACAGACCTTCTTTTAGACTAAATTCATATACTAGTCCCCAACAGACAAGATCAGATCAAACCAAAATAAAGTCACTCAAATTAAATATAACATAATCAAACTAAAAATTAAAAAATAGAGAGAGAGATCCCAAAACAGACCAGGTGTTTTTTTCTCCTGAAAACAAGAAATTCCAACATAAAAAGGCCCCTTCTACTCTAACCTCTATGTAAAACAAACAAACAAAAAAAAAACACTGAAGTCCCTATAACCACATGTTCCGCTATTTCCCAGTGATATTAAAGACCAACTAAATATATTTACAATAATGACAGAGTCACTTCAATGCCTAGAGTTTTGGTGAGCTTCTCAATTTGGAGAGGGCACTGAAAGGGGAGAATTGTTAAATTAAGTTTAGCCTAAAGCTCCCTCCTTGTAAATTCCACCTGAAAGGTTCTCCATACATAGTGAATTGTAACCTAACTGGGTGTGTAAACAGACTGTAACCTACTCATATTGATCACCAAGTTTCAGCCACAGTGGCCAAATGTTCCAACAAGGCAAATGCCAAGCTATAACAAATTCAGCTGTTTCTGTACCACACTTCCTTCCATTTTTTGTACATCACTTTCCTTTTTCTGTCCGTAAATCCTCTCCAACCACGCAGCAGTGAGAGTCTCTCTGAACCTATTCTGGTTCCGGGGGCTGCCTGATTCACGAATCATTCTTTGCTCAGTTAAATTCTGTTAAATTTAATTTGTCTAAAGTTTTTCTTTTAACACCCTAAAAAAAATTTATTTCAAGCAAGAAGAAAATAAAAATCTTACTTACTCAATTCTTTGCGCTCTACAAAGACAGCAGTAACAAAGATAACTCAAAAGCTGGCTAGCCCCAAAATAAATCCTACCAGGCTTTGGAATTGGTACTGTAGAAATGTTCCCAGTTAAGTGAGGTTTCTATTTAAATGTATCGATATTATTAATAGGCTAGCATTGAAATGAAGGTTTTCATTCTCTTAACACACAATTCACAGCTGGACATCAGATGGTGAAATATTAGGAGAAATAAAAATAAATGAAGGAAAGAATAATGAACTGGTTTTTTACACTTTGTACTTTTGAAAGTGCTTTCCCATATGTAGTCATCGAATTCTCATCAGTCTCTTTATTCGTCCCATTTCCAGACAAGGAAACTGAGGCTTGAAAACATTAAGAGACGTATCCACGGACACCCTCAAATACTGCCTCAAAATACTTCCATTTACTCATTGACAAAAGGGGGTAATAATAGTACCTATTTCATATCAGTGTAGTGAGGATGAAATAAATTAAAACCAAAAAATGCTAATTTTAATCTTCTGCCCTTCCCCAATCTTCTGCTTTTTCCACTATCCTAATCTACCTCTGGGTTAAAATCTGACATCAATAACACATCAGGCAGATGATACACATGAGGGGAAAAAAGCCAAAGCTATACCCTATTACTTTAAAATGTATAGACTCAAGTTTAATGAGAGCTTACCACCAAGTACCGTTCCAGCACTTTATATGTATGATTTCACCCTCACTACAACCAGATAGAGTAGGTACTATTATTACCTCCACTATATCAATGAGTAAATGGAAGTACTTTGAGACAGAGAGCTTAAGTAGCCTGATAGTTGCTACCATACATTAACCTTAAAACACAGGGTTTTTGAAGCCTGCCTATATTAACAGAGCTGTGGCGAAACAGTAAAATTTCTGAGCATCTCCAGATCTGTACTGTCTAATATGGTAACCCGTAGCCACATAAAGCAATTGAGCACATGAAATATAGCTAGTGTGACTGAGGAAATGAATTTTCAATTTTGCATAATTTAATTAATTTTAATTTAGATTTATAGTGAATATTTGATGAAACTACAGTTTTCAAGACACTAGCCATCAGTCAGTGAAGGGCAGTGATCCTTCAGAGATGGGATACAAAAGAGATGAGCCCTATAATTACCATAGCTTACTGCTCTGAGGGAGTTTCCAGGCTGTAGCATAGGAAGTCAGAACTCAGGCAATCTCCTTGAGTTGAGGAGAGAAAGCTGAGAGTCTGGGGAGACCAAGGCACCTAGGTTTCACAGGACAGTCTACACGAGAGAAGACAACATCACAAAGACAAAAACACAGATCTACCCAAAATCAGTACTCAGCTGAGTACTAACTTGCGCATGCATGTGAGAAAATTACCCAAGGACAGGAAAGACCCACCCAAAAGGCAGCAGTATCCAGCATACACAAGGGCCAGAAATAGTACCTATTCCCACCAGTCAAACTGGAAAATCCCATGACTTATGAGTCATTGGGTAGAGTACGCTGAAGGATCTTGCCTCAGTGATGGTAAATAATTAGTTCTACCCTAGCTATTAGCACTAGCACTTCTCTGGGCCCATCTAACAAACCTTTAAAGTAGGATCTAAAAGAATTGAATTGTTTCCCAGTAACTATAACAAAACTCAAAAGTATTTATAAGAATACACAACTCAGTACCAAAGAAGATACAATTCACAATGACTGGCCATTAAATCAAAAATTAAGAGGCATGCAAGGAAGAAGTAATGAAGAGAAAAATCAATCAAAATTGGCCCCGCACTGATACAATTATTAGAATTTTCAACAACATTAAAAGTTATTACAACTGTATTTCATATATTCAAAGAGTTAGGTAGAGACATGCAAGATTTTGTACACAGTCAAACTGAACTTAGAGTTAAAACTACAATATATGAGGTAAAAAATATGCTGAGTGATATTAATGACAGACAATATAGAAGTTTAGTAACCTTGAAGGTATAACAATGGAAATGATCAAAAATTATACACAGAGAGAAAAAGGAATAATAATGTTTTAAAATTTTTTAATTTAATTTTTACATCTTTTTAAAATAATTTTTGTTTTATATTTTGTAGAGATGGGGTCACACTGTATTGCCCCAGCTGGTCTTGAATTCCTGGGCTCAAGCAATCCTCCTGCCTCAACCTCCCAAAGTGTTGGGATTATGGGTGTGAGCCACAGTGCCTGGCCTAAGTAAATATTTTAAATAAATATAACATCAATTAGTTATGGAACAACTTCAAGCAGTCAAATATATACATGTAACTGTAGTCCCTATAGAAGAAAAAAAGAAGGAACAGAAAAAATATTTGAAGACATAATGGTCAAATTTTGCCCAAGTCCAATAGATCTCATATAGCAAGAAACATGACAAAAAACACACCAGGGACATCGTAATAAAATTGCTCAAAATCAGTGATAAAGTCTTAAAAGCAGGGAAAAATAATTGTCTCCAGAGAACAAAAATATGGTAACAACAGACTTCTTTTTAGAAAAAATATAAGTGAAAAGGCATCTTTAAAGAATGGGGACAAAAACCTGTTGACCCAGAATGTTATACTTAGCAAAGATATATTTCAAAAATAAAAGCCAAATAAAGACTTTTGCAGACATAGAAAATCTCAAAGAATTTATCACCAGCAGCCCTGCACTATAAGAAATATTAGTGAAGAAAGAAATGTTAAATGTTAAAGTCCTTCAGGCAGGATGAAAATAATATCAGGTGGAAATATAAAGTTACACAAGAGAATGAAGAACACAGAAAACAAACTGCAAGAGTACAGACACAGCTGGGAAAAATAGACACTGGGGACGACTTCGGGTGGGAGAGTGGGAGGCAGTCTGTGGGCTGAAACACTACCTATAGGGAATTATGCTCACCACCTGGGTGATGGGATCGTTTGCATACCAAACCTCTGCAACACGTAATTTACCCATATAACAAATCTGGACAGGTACCCCCTGAACCTAAAACAAAACTTGGGGAAAAAAAGAAACTACATGAGTTAAACGTATAATTGATTTTATTATCTAAATCTGTTTAAAAGATAATTGACTCATTAAATAAAAAATAACAATGTAGTCTGGAGTTTATAAACTAAATAGCAAAACAAAGAGTTATAGCTAATAAGCCAACAAAGATAAAACAAAATTGTAAAAAATATTCGATTAATCCAAAAGAAGACATAAAGAGAGGAAAGGGAACAAAGAATACATGGAACGGGTAGGAAACAAATAACAAGAAGATAAACTTAAATACAATCATGTCAATAATCACATTAAATGTAAATAAATACCCTGACGAAAAAACACAAATTTATTTTATTGGTTCAAAAAAAAGTTAAGCCCCCAACTATACACTGCCTGTAAGAAAAGCACTTTACATGCTGCAATATGTATAAATCTCAAAATACCCATAATGAGTAAAAGAATCCAGACCAAAAAAGCACATATTGTATGATTCTATTTATATAAAATTCTAGAAAATGCAAATTAGTGTATAGTGACAGAAAGCAGATCAATAGTTGCCTAGAAGTGGAGGTTGGGAGAGGTAGGTGGGAGCAATTATATAAGAAAAAAGGTAAACTTTTTGGGTGATAAGTATGTTCATTTTTCTTGATTGTGATGATAGTTGCACAGGTATATTTGTATATTAAAATTACCAAGTTGTATATTTTGAATACACACAGTTTATTATAGTGTAATTATACCTCAATAAACCTATTTAATTTTTTAATCTAATAATTCTGTACAGAATAATTTGACGAATCTACTTTTTTAACTGTAAATTTTATGAAATCAAAATACATATCAGTTACTACAGATTAAAAATTTAGCATGCAAATTGGAATGTGTTTTAAGTGTAAAATATCAATTAATTTTGAAGACTGTTTTTTTAAAAAAAAGTAAAATATTTTATTAATATATTTTTGTGTTGACCATATGTCTAAATAATATTTTTTACATATTGGGTTAAATAAAATATACAATTAATTTTACCTGTTTCTTTTTACTTTTTTAATGTGGCTCTTACGGATTTTAAAATTAAAGATGGAGCTTACAATACATTTTGATTGAACAGTACTGAACTAGAAAAAGGAAGATTTAATTGTAGTACTCAGGAAACATCATTATGTTCATATTTATGGCCAACAATGCTTAGCCATTCTATGATAGAATAATGGGCCCCAAAAGATATTCATATTTTAATCCCCAGAACCTGCAACTATGTCATCTTATACAGCAAAAAAAGATTTTGGAGATGTGATTAAATTATGAATCTTGAGAATACTTAGATTATCTGGGTGGTTCCAATATAATCACAAGAGTTCTTATAAGGGAAAATGGAAGACAGAAGGTCAGTATCAGAGAAGACAATATGACGACAGAATCAGAGAGAAGGAAATGTGACAACAGAAGTCGACCTTGGACTGATGCAGCCATGAGCCAAGGAATATGGCAATTTCTGGAAGCTGCAACAGGCAGTGAACTGAATGAATATTCAGTAGAGCTTCCAGAAAGAACACAGCTCTACTAACACCTTAGTTTTTGGTTTTTTTTTTAGTTATTTATTTTTTTTTTATTATTGTACTTTAAGTTCTAGGGTACATGTGCATAACGTGCAGGTTTGTTACATATGTATACTTGTGCCATGTTGGTGTGCTGCACCCATCAACTCGTCAGCACCCATCAACTCGTCATTTACATCAGGTATAACTCCCAATGCAATCCCTCACCCCTCCCCCCTCCCCATGATAGGCCCCGGTGTGTGATGTCCCCCTTCCTGAGTCCAAGTGATCTCATTGTTCAGTTCCCACCTATGAGTGAGAACATGCCTAACACCTTAGTTTTAAACCCATAAATCTCTTTTTGAATTTATAACCTCTAGAAGTATAATAAATTTATTTTAAGTCACTACATTTGTAGTAATTTGTTACAGCACCAGTAAGAAACCAATGCAAACTTTAGGTAACTGGAAGTGGGGTGCTGCTGTAACAAATACCTAAAAATGTGGAAGAGGTTTGGCATTGGGTAATAGGGTAGAGCCTGGAAAATTTTTAATGAGCATAGTAGAAAAGGCCAATTGCCTTCAACAGGGAGTTAAAAATAAATATAGATGTTAAAAGTGGTCCCAGCAAAGGCTTAAAAGGAAATGAGGGACATATTACTGAATGAATACCCAAAGATGGGGGATCCTTGTTACCTGATGCCAGAAAGCTTATCTGCATTTTGTCCTGTAGTTAGGTGGAAAGTAAAATAAACTTGGATATTTAGGTGAGGAGATTTCCAAGCAAAGTGTTGAAGGTACAGTCTGATTTCTTCTTGCTGTTTATGGCAAAATGTGAGAGAAAAGTGAGGGATTGAGAGAAGAGCTGTTAAGCAAAAAGGAGTCAGGACTTGATAATTCAGGGAGTTCTCAGCCTATCCAGATTGCAGAAGACAATAAAAGGAGATACACTATCAGGAAAGCCTGCTCTAGAGCCAAGTTGTGGCTAAACAACTTTTTGATAGTGCCTTGGAAGGATCAAAAGGTCAAAATATTCAATCACCTACAGGCCTCTTTGTAGAGATCAGTATGTGAGTCATGGATTCCCTTCAGTCATCTCAGAAGTAGTTAGGAATAGAGACAGCATTATCCAGGACAGATCTGTGGATAAGCCGCTTGTCTAGTAGACAGGAGACCTTCAAGTTTCTTGACAATATTATACCAACAGAAACCCTGCCAATTTGTACTGAAGAAGACTGAGAGAGGACACCATGAAAGATGTCTGACAAACCCCCAAAACTTTACAGGCAGGAAACAAGCTGATAAAACTACTCAACTGCAAACAAATGCTATTATTCACGAAAAACGAACAATGTCTCAGAGGAATGAGCCACAAGCCAGAAGACAGAGCCAAAACCAAAGAGGATTATTTCTAAGACTTGAACCCAGTGGAGTTTGCACTGCTGATTTTCACAAGAGTCTGGGACCAGTGACTCCTTTCTTCTTTCCATTTCCTTCCTTTGGAACAGAAATATCTATAACTGGTATCTTATGTCTATCCTGCCATTGTATTTTGGAAGCAGATTACCGGTTTTTCAGTTTCATAGGACCACAATAGAGAGAAATTTTTTCCCCAAAATGGATTATACCCACTGTCTCTCCCATATCTGATTTAGATTACTTAATGAGAGGTAGAATTTTTCAGCTGAGATTAGGGGAGATTTCAATCTTTGAGTTGTTGCTATGATGGATTAAGACTTTTTGAGGTACTCAGATGGGGTGAATGTATTTTGCATGTGGGACAGACATGAATCTTCTGGATCTAGAGGGCAGACTTTGTGATAAACAAAATAATGGCTCCCCAAAAATGTCCAGGTGTTAATTGACAGAATCTATGATTATGTTACCTTACATGACAGAAGGGATTTGCAGATGTGATTAAGTTACTGGTCTTGAGACGGGGGAGATTATCCTGAATTTTCTAGGTGAGCCCAATATAATCACAGGGGATATAAGAGAAAGGCCTTCTTTGTCAAAGTTCCATAAAGAAGTTACTCTTCCCCTTGAAGAAGCTGAAAATTCCTCCCAGTTGTTGTAGCTGGACAGACATCACAGAGACAGTTGCCAAAACAGAGATTACACAGATTAGAGAGTAGAGTTCCAGCTCAGGGGACCTACCTACACTTGTGGAATGAATGAATAGTAGTGACTAAAGCAAGCAGTAAGCTTTTTTATAAGGTACATAGTACAAAAGAAATTTTAATTCCATTCAAAATGTTTATTAATCACCTACTATGCTTCATGCATAAGAGTTGGCCCTGAGGATCTAGGAGTATCTAGATTTGCAGGACTCTTGCCTTCTTCAAGCTTACAGACCAGTCAGGTTTCCATAGCAACTTTGTTTACAAAGTGTCAGCAGCCTTGCTCAGATCAAGAAAGGTATGGACTCTCAACAGTGACTGGGCAGATCTCGCACAATGCAAAAACAAAGTAATTCATTCTACTCTTTTAACCATACCCAGCTTACATACTTCACCAGTTCATTAGTAAGGAGCAAGTGAAAATTAGTATGTCCATAGTCTTGTTATATATTACATAATAACTGTAGATTTGCTATATATCATTAACATCTTAAGTTATCTGCACTGTAAATATGTAAATCTCATTCTATTATGTTGGTTCAGCCATGCTAAAATAATCCTTTTATTATCATCATAAAAGGCTCAGTTAAAAGAACCCTGCCAGACATTTTCATAGAGGAATATCCAGGCTGCCTTACTATGGTATCTGGTCAGTTCATTTCCCGGTTTAAACCTCTACAAAGCCCCCACTTCTCTGAGAGTAAAGCACAAAGCCATTAACTGGCCTACAGGCAAGAGTAATACTTAAAACAGGCAACAAAAAGTACATGGCGTCCCACCTATCAAACTGGACACCAGCCATAAATCATCAGTACACCCAAACCCACACACCTCAGCAGAGTATCAGCTCTGCCAACAGGGCCCCATGTAACCTAGTCCCTGTCTACCCCTCCAGACGTTCACCACCCTTCCGCCATGCTTTTGCCTTACCTTTACACATACTATTCCCTCTATTCAGAATGCTCCGAGACCCCATCCCTTCCTATACCAGGCTTTCTATCCATTTTTTAACTATCTGTTGACATATCACTTTGCTGATTTGAATATTTGTCTCACCAAAATTCATATTAAAACTTAATTCCCAGTGCATTAGTACTAAGAGGTGGGGCCTTTAGGCAGTGATTAAATTATGAGGTATTTGCCCTCATGAATGGATTAGTGTCTTTAGAAAGGAAACTAGCTAGTTATTTTTCTGCCTTTCCATCCCTTCCACCATATGAGGACACAGCATTCCACAGGACACAGTAACAAGGCATCATCTTGGAAGCAGACAGAGCCAGCCCCCACGAGGTACCAAATCTGCTGATGCCTTATTCTTGGATTTCACAGCCTCCAAAATTGTGAGAAACACCATGCTTCTAAGAACCACACCATGTTTTCTCTATAAATGCTTGCTGAATGATTTAATGAACTGTAGTCCAGCTTATAGTGGGCAGAACTGAGTAAGTTCTACCCCAAGGAGAATGCAGCCATAAGTTTTCCTCTGTCCTTATGGCATATCCACTAGATGAAAGATGTAAATATAGGTATTGGTATAAGTACAGGCAAAGGCAATTGATAACAGCTAGAGAAATATCCTGTAACAATAATATGGCTGGTCAATTACTTTCAAGTATTTTATAAATTCATTCCATTTTAGATCCTCACCAAAATCAAGGAAATATTTCACTGCCAAACCAAATATTTCACCATGATCTCTAATGCCTCCCTCCTGCCCTCAGAATAATAACCCCTGCATATCTAAGCACTCAGGACAGCAACACAAGAGAAATAGCAAAGGTGATCTCCAGACAAACACACACCAGATGAGCACCCCCCAGGCAGACCCTCCTCCCCAACCTCTGCCACCATGCAGGAAAGGAGGTGCCTTTACCTTGAAATAAAAATGCTTTGCTGGCATTGTGCATTCCAGACACCTGAGCCACTCCAAGGGTGGTGTTCACAAGGTCAAGCTCGGTGATGATATCCATCTGAAGGTCAGGGTCCATCCCAAAGCCCACCACTGTAAAGGAACAAAGAGTTGTTTGGGCTTAAAATGCAGACTGTTAGTAGCATTACAGAGCAGAGGTTACAGAGTCAGGGAGTGGCAGGTAATACAAGGAAGCCAATGATGAGTGCTTGGAAAGTCTTTGTCTATGGAGGGAAAAGAAAAGCAAATCTTTGCTCCCTTACCCCGCCAATACTGTAGTTTCTTTGTTCCTTCCCCCAATCCTACCCCACATTATAGATTGATAATTTCTTATCCAAAACTCCTGAGGTTAAATATCCAGAATTCAGAAGGTGCCATATGTTAGAAAGGTAATATGGCCTATATACTACATTTTATGTAACATTTTTAGCAAAATCTAACTCAGCACCCCATAATCAAATACAGTATTTCTGAAGCAAAAAGTATGACATACTTCTCTAATTGGCATAAATAAAGATTATAAATAGGTTGATATCAGTTTAGATCAAGTCTTGCCATGAAATGAGTTCAACTCAGGATAGGTTTTGCAGTCAGGTGAGTTATGAAAAAACTGGGTTTCCAAGCTTTATAGAGGTGGTGACTGTGGATACAAGATTGTGGCCCTGATCCACCTGCCTCAGAGACAGATGCAGCAGCAAAATCTGACACCACCACCACCAGTAAACACCTCCACAAAGGGTTCCCTAACTAATCAGGCACAATCACCTGTGCTGAGGAGGAAAAAAGTGGAAAAGGACCCTGTTCCTGTTGAAGAAGGGTGGCAGAGGGACTGCCCAGGAAGGAGAATCCCTGGAATAATGGATATATATTTCCATCCAAGGGGATTCCTGGTTGGAAAGTCAGATACCCTGATAACTCTTTTTAGAGAACCTTAGTGCAGAGAAACACAGCCCTGAGCCTCCTCTTCCCTTGTCTAAGACAAACCCCTAAAGACGCCTCTCACCCAGGGGGTGCTCTGAGGAATGATTCATTCATGATTGCAAAGTGATTTCCAACTATATGTATTAATAAGGCTAGTGATCACTCTAAGGGGCTGTGTTTAAGCCATTCATAAAGGCTGTGTCCATCTACACTCATCATTTCAATCGTGCAATTTTGACTGTGCTGTTGGAAATGTTTTAATCAGCAACAGCTGTCAACTCTCATCTGATGGTAATGCAGTCACTGAGACAAGATTTGGAAGGCTTGCACCCACTGCGTGAATGTTCACTGGGACATCATAAGCTATCACAACCTCACCTGTCCTCCCACCTTAACCCCTGGTCCTATAGGCTTGCAGAAAGAAATCTACTCTTTCCTTATTCTTTCCCTGTTAGGAAACAGGACCTGCTAGGCTTCTGTCGACAGATGGTCGATCAGGAAGGCCTCTTTAGAGCTGACACCCGTTATTGCCAAGGCAAACAAAATGTCTATTAGCTGCCTTCTCAGTTTCTGTCAGGCTTCCCCTTGTCCCCTGAACTGAAGATTTAAGTTTTCCCCTTCCAGTTGACCCAAAGATGTCTTCCTTCCATTCACTCTGCATTCATTCATCTCATAATTTTTTCAACAGGTATTACTGAGTGTGTACTATATAGCACACACATTGCTAGGCACTGGAGATGTGCTCATGGAGCTCGCTTTCCGTGGGTTAGGTGAGGGGAGGGCAAAAAATAAGCCAATTAATAAGATAATCTGAGATGGCAATAAATACCGTGAAGAAAATAAAATAGAGTAACAGGATAGAAAACAACTTGGATGGGGGCCCTACTTTAGAAAGGCGGGTTGGAAAAGGTTCTTTTGAGCTGCAACTTAAATGACTAGAAAAGGCAAGATGGGAGGAAGCTTTCCACATGCAGAGAACGGTACATGCAAATGAGGAACAAACTGGGAGTGTCCCAAGAACAGAAAAAAGGCCAGCATGGCTGAAACTGAATGGGCCAGGGGTAGAGAAGTAGAAAATGAGGCCAACCAGGCACAGTGGCTCACACCTGTAACTCTAACACTTTGGGAGGCTGAGGCAGGAGGATTGTGTGAGCTCAGGAGTTTGAGGCCAGACTGGGCAACATAGGGAGACCATATCTCTACAAAAAGATCAAAAAATTAGCCAGGCGTGGTAGCGTACACCTATGGTCCCAGCTACTTAGGAGGATGGCTTGCACCCAGGAAGCAGATCCTGCAGCACCGCTGCACTCTAGCCTGGGTGCCAGAGTGAAACTCTGTCTCAAAAAAAAAAAAAAAGAAAGAAAGAAAGAAAAGAGGCCAAAGAGGGAGAGAGAGAAGGGCCAGATCATATAAGGCCTGTGACCCACAAGGAGCTTGGATGTTATTCTAATTCTGAGATATAATTGGAGGTTTTTAAAGTTTATGTTTAAGGGCAGAAATTAAATTTCGAAGGGCCTCCAAATTGGTGTTTCTTTAGCCAGGAATTTGGAAAGTGGTCTGGGGAATGTGCCTTCACCAGACGCAAGAAGAAGGAAGCACCCCTGTTGCCCAAGTACCTTTCACAGGCCTGGACAGATGGCAGGCAGGCTCTGAACTTAGGACCTGATTAATTATCTAATGAGTTGGTGCATGATCAATACTTTGGGTGCAATGACCTCTGAGCAATAAGCATATCTCGGCATAGTATGAGATGACGGATGACATGCAAGCCAGGGAAACTTTCTAAAAGGACAGTGGTTGACTGAATATTGGCCTCAAATCTTTACCCATCTCATATCCACAGCCTTTACTGTGTGGCTTTGCAGTTCCTTCCACTAGAATGGGAGTAAACCTCACCATCTCTTGACTTTGAGGCCAGCCACATAACTTGTTTTGGCCATTGGGATGTTAGTAACATTATGCAGGCAGAGGTTTGAATACGCTTGCGCAGTGGGGTTTGTTCTCGTCTACTTCCTCATCATGATAAGAACATGTCCCTGCTGGCCCACTGGTCCAAGGAGACCTAGAAGTGTGGAGCAAGCAGCCTACCTGAGTTTGAAACCAAGCCCAGCCAAATGCAGCCTAGATAAGCCAACACCAAACACAATTTACAGATCTGTGAACTAAAATCAATGGTTTGCTTCAAGCTACTGAGTCTTGGGTTATTTGTTATACAAAATTATTATGGCAATATTGACCGATACAGGGACAAAAATTCTTCTACGATGGCATCCTTAAGATGCTCAAATCTTCCAGACTAAGAGCCCTGCAATTAATTGGGCAAGGCTTCAAATCACCCAAACCAACCCTGTAGAACTAGCAGAACACCCCAATGGTGTCCTTGAATCCCCACCCCCAAATGAGAACACAGTGCCCTCAATCCAGAAAGTACCGTGGAACCAACACTAAAGTGAGAGTCAGTTTCAGCCCAGTCTCTTCCCTCTACTAACTCTGTGCCCTTTAAAAAAGCATTCATTTATCAGGCCTCAGTTTCCTCATCCATAAAATAGAAATGTTAATACCTGCCTCCCTGAAGGAATTGCTGAAGCGGAGACTTCAGAACTCTAGTACTCCACATCAGCGATAACACGGGTGGCTTCATATCTTCTGCTATAGGAAATTTCATGTTTTGGGTTACCATGTGTAAAAAGATACTGGTACCTGTTACACCAGACTCATGAGGTCTCAGGGGAAACTATATTCACACTTCACCAGCTCAATCTGGCACATAAGTGGTGCCCAGCTGGGGGTTGTTTCATCTGTCTTTAATTAAAGACCAATTCTCCAGACCACTGCAGCTCCCTGGTCCTCAACTCCACTGGAATCACACAAAAGGTACAGATAGTCCCTTTCCTCCCAGCCCCTCTCCACACCCAATTGACCTAGAAGGGCCTCTCACCCTGGGTTTGCTTGTAAAATCCATATATGAAATCTATATTCGCTCCCCAACTCCCTGCCCACAACTCAAAAGTGAAGGAGCTCCTCTGGCTTTAAAGATAAATGTATTGCTTTTATTATGAAAACACCTCATAATAAAAAAATTAAAATAAAATAAAACACCTCATAAAAACAGAGTCAAAAAAGAGAAATCAATTAGGCTTCTGGATACAGTTTTCTCCTCTCCCTTTAATTAGTCCCCACCAGGATGAAAATGCCTCGTGCCCATAGCAGGATGTGTAAAGGATAGCACTTTGCATACTGCCTAGGGAATGAGAAAAGCTATTAATAAGGCAGCATTTACATGGGCTCTCTTGAACCTTATGTAGTGTGAGTGTGGTCTCATAAAAAAAAAAAATTTTAATGTTTCTGCTTCTTGTCCAAGCATGGAGCTCCTGCCCTTTCCTAGGAAACTCTATCAAAGTTTTCTACTTTGGACATAACGGCCCTACAAATGGCTGAAATTGTGAATTACAATTAAGCAAGATAAAAAGCTCCTGGGGAAGAAATATTTTAAAAACGTGGAAGGCAGCATGTCAATGTCACAGAGGCACTTGAGGCCTGACTCTAGAATTCAGAACCTCTACCCTAACAAAGATACCTGCTCCTCCTCCTCCTGCTGCTGCTGCTATTGGCTGCTCCTCACCCCCACCCAGGGAATGCTCGGGCCCACAGTCCACTCAGTTCACCTTTGGGGTCCCAGACATAGGCTTTCCAGCAAATCTTCCTGGGTCTGGCTGACTTTAAATTTACTCCTGCTCATTGTCCATGGTGGAAGCTGTTTTCCTCTGGACCATGCAGACTAAAATAATGCTAGAATGATGCTCCAGGAGCTCATTTAACCACAGAATTTCACAACCACTTAATCAGGTTTGGGGCCCTGGGCACCTACAAAGGTCCTTAATACCCCAAAAGCAATTTCCTGAAGAATATGCTCTATGCCTGTTCCAAGCTAGCCAATATTTTTTCCCTGATCCTTGGAGGCTGGGGGCTCATGTTCACAGTTCCATTATTCAATTCATAATTAATGATCCACCTGAGAGTTCCTTCCAAAAGAAAATCTCTCAGCCGGGTGCGGTGGCTCACACCTGTAATCTCAGCACTTTGGGAGGCTGAGGCGGACAGATCACCTGAGGTCGGGAGTTCGAGACCAGCCTGACCAACATAAAGAAACCCCGTCTCTACTAAAAATACAAAATTAGCCAGGCGTGGTGGTGCATGCCTGTAATCCCAGCTACTTGGGGGGCTGAGGCAGGAGAATCACTTGAACCCAGGAGGCAGAGGTTGCGGTGAGCCGAGATCCGGTCGTTGCACTCCAGCCTGGGCAACAAGAGCAAAACTCCAACTCAAAAAAAAAAGAAATCTCTCCTTTCCAGCAGGTGGCAGCAAAAGACATTGACTCAGTCAGTAGGGGCTTTGAAGGTGTAGGTACTCCCTTCACCCTCTACCCTGGTGACCAAAACAAACTGGAAAGCAATGAGAGTAATTATCGAGTTTTCAATTATTCACACGGCCAAAGCATTGGCGAAAACTCATAGAGATAGTGTGTGATTACTGCTGTTATTGTAGCCTTCTAAATTTTCATTATGAGTGATGTACCTGAAAATCTCTGATTTCTCAACCAGAAATAACAAGAACTGGAGAATGGCACCTCCCGTCTTGACTCCACTCTGCACTCTAAAACGAGTTCTCTGAACAAGGCAGATTTAAGCAGCTCCTCGTGATACCTATCATTAGATCTTTTCATATGCAACTGTGTCTGCACTGCAGTCTTTCTTTAATTAAAATGTGCCTGATAATCATCTACTCAGTTCCTTTAAAAGGCGGTGATATCTGAGCAGCTCACTAAGTGAACCACATGTTTATTTCATCTAGGACTGTTAACAGCCCAGACAACAATTGTCCCACTTGACAAAGAAACTTTCCATGCAGCTGTTTGGATGCTGATAAACTAATCACCAGCCAGCCTTTGTTACCTAAGAGGTGGATGGATGGTGTGGTAATGGTGATTCCCGCACAAAATCAGACGGCTGCCCCCAGAAAGCTACTGCTTATACCCTCTCAAACTACAAGATATTTTAAGTGTACAAATTGAGAGGTAATTCCCCCCGTCTCTCTGATTCTTCTGATAATGTGTGAAGAAATATGTGGCCTCTAGTGTTCAAATAGTGCCAAGGGGCATTGAAAACCCAAGCTCCCTAGGCAACAGTCACAATCAATGGGTCAGATTCTTCCATGCTTCCCTGCCTTTGCTCAATCTGTTCCCTCTGCCAAGAATGCCTTACCACTTTGTCCACCTGGAAAACTCCCTACAAAGCCTTGAAGGCACAACTCTCAAATCCCTGACCACCACTCCTCCCTAGAATTAATTCAAACTGTCCCTCCTCCATATTTCCTTAATACAAACTTATACTCCTACCTCTTCACCACCCCCCATCAATCTGTAAAATTAAAATGCCTGCCAGTTCCTATCTAGATTCTCAGCTAAGCTGTAAGTTCCTAGAAGTCAAGGACTAAGTCATTTCCTCTTTGCATAAGAAATACTGGCACCCAGCAAAACATCGTTTGTTGAATGAATAAATACATGAATGAATTTTTCCCTACAACCAAATTTTTACATGATTTAAAGGGGATTGGAAGTGGAAAGAGGGAAAATACCTGCTCTTAAAGATCCCCTCCACAAGCAATGAACCCTGAAACACCTTGCATTCCGTGATAAGGGTACTTTGGCGACTTTTCAAAGGAATAATGAGAACAAAGGATTTAGGCATATTCCGTAGTGATGTGCACTTAGGGAGGTGAACTGACTAACGGGTTGCCCCCTCCCTCTCAAGCTTCTCCCTGTCTGCGGTTCCTCTGCAAGATGTCCACCAGCACTCTCGCGCTCAGAGCAGGTAGCCCACGCTCTGCACTAGTCTTGCCTGTCCTGATCTTCCTGGGGTGCGCGCACTCCTTCAGCGTTTTCTGGTTTCAAACGACTAACTCGTTCTGATGGGCCTGAACTCAAGAAGTAACTATTCTAAGCTAGACTGAGCCTTGGCGTCTCCGCAGCCTGGGAAGCTCGGAACTTCCCAGGTAAGGAACGGAATGGGAGGTTTCTTTTGTCCCTGGAGAAATCCATACTCAACACTCTTAACCAGACGAAAGCCGCTGCCTGCTCAGTCCTGGGGAAGTGGGAAGGGTCCTCTGAAAGCTCCTAGACGCTAGATCTTCTGGCGGGCTAATTGCCAAAGAGGGGCGCCTGGGCGCAAGCGGAGGGAACTTTTGAGCCAACCAAAGGCAGACGCCCCCTCAGCCCTCTCCAGGTGAACTTGCTCTTTGGCCTGGAGAGAAGGCCACGCCTATAGAGAAGGAAATACGGTGGTAAAGCGGGGAGAATAAAGGCAGAGGGAATGACCACACACAGATTCTAGGGTGCAAAGTCGGCAGCGCGTACGGAGGGATGGCTGGGTAGGATTGCAAACCTCCGACACTCCCCCTAGTTGACAGGCCCTATTTTTGCCAATTTCCTACCACATCTCACCCCACCTCACCTCACCCCAGTCTCCGCGCATCTACTACTAGCTCTTTGAAGGCGGCTGCAAGCCAGTCTCCAAACCCCAGGGGACTTTCGGGCAAGGAAGCCGGTGGAAGCAGAAGGAAGAAGATGCGCTGAGAGTCCTCACAACTGCGTCTCCGGAGGCAGAACGAAGTGGGGACTTCAGACAATCATGCACCATCCTTGCTCCTCCTCCCCACCCCGAACCCTGCGATTATGGCAAGAGAAAACTGGTTTGAGCTTGAGAAAATCTCCTCGGATTGTCTCCACAGGTCTATTTCCCTTAGATAATTGTTCGCCCAACCCTTGGGAGCAAAGCGGGGCGGAGGAGAATACTCCTGGAGTTCTCCTGGGTAGTCAGAAAGGGACAGGAGGAGATCGCAGGATCCCAGGGTTCTCCCGCAGTTCTCTCCCCTCGCCGCACCGCGCCCTCCTGGGCCCCGGCCGCACCCGCCAGCCGGAAGCGCTCCCTCCGCGGGTGCGACTCCCGCAGCCACCCCTTCCCAGCCTGGCGGGGGTCGGCGAGAGCGGTTTCCACAGCACCTTTCAAGTTCGGGAACACGCGGCACGCGGGCCCGCCCTGCTGCGGGTTTCGACTCCCTGGCACAGAAAGCTGGTTACTAGCAGCCCGAGGGTGCGTCCGCTCGGCCGCGCCCCTCACTCCTGCGCCCCAGAGGCCGGGTCCCCTGAGAACAGGCACTCAACGGGGACATCTTCAAGCCCGTGAGTCCCTCTTCTCACCCTGTCACTCCCAGCAGGGCAAAGAGATCCCAGGAACCGATCCACACTACCGCCGTTCCCCAGACCAGCGTAGAGCTCGGCTCCAGGTCTCCCCACGCCACCGTGGGCTATGGGCACCCCCGTTTCCCGGATCCCTCTAACCGCCACCGTCATGCTTACCTGTCCTGGCAGTGCACACACAGAACCACACAACTAAAATCACATCCACCGGCATCGCTCCCGAGGGTCCCCGCCTAGCAGGGCGCACCGAAGCTAGGTGGAAACAAATGAGCCTGGATCCTGAGGCGCGCCTGGCTTGGAGCCGCCAAACTTGCTAGCGGGCGGCGGGGGAGGTGGCTCAGCAGCGCCTGTGCTGCGCTCGGGGATGCGCCCGGGAAGGCAGCCCCGGCCGCCCCGCCCCCAGCCCGCCCCTCACCACGGGCGGCGGCGGCGGCGTGGGGCTCGGGGCCCGGCCCCCGCTGCAGCTGCGTTCGCCTGGGAGCCGGGGCAGGAGCGAGGGGCTTGGCTACTGTGGCTTGTTGCGCTCCCCACTGGGGGACGATTCCGTTCGCCTTCTTCGCCCCCGGAACTGCGAGGATCTGGACTGCAGGCGCCGCAGCCGCTACCACCCGGAGCACCCAAGTCGGAGTCCCGGGACTCGCGGCCGAAACCAGAAAGCGGGAGGCGCACGGCGCCCCCACGGCTTCACGCGCTCCAGCCCCGCCGAGCCGCCGTCGCCAATGTTGCCGCCTCTGCTTCCGCACCGCGGTGGGGGCTGCAGAAGTTGCCACAGTTCATCCCCGCCGAGTCGAAAAGCCGCTGTGTCCTAGCGGGTGGATATTTTTCCTCCGGGGAACCCAGACCGAGGCGGCGCCACCGAGCGCCCACGGACCCCCTCGGAAAACAATTACTCGGGATTCGCTCTATCAGCTGGGTAGGGAGAGACCTGAGTGAGATGATGGCTGAGTTCCCGCTCACCGCCTGTACCTTCTCTCTCCTCTCTCCTGGTGAACCCCTATGACTGAGTACTCTCTTTGTGGGTGCAGGAAGAGGGCACTGAGGTGGGGGTGCAGAAAAGGGGTCCTCGAGGCAGAGCGAGCTGTGGTTGGGGTTTGGGAAGTCTGTTTGCAAACCTTCTCGTTCTGCAGGGCAGATGCTGCCACATAGGGGTAATACCTAACCATCTTTTTTTTTTTTTTCTTGCGTGATTTTCTTAATGGTATTATCAAAAGCTCACTCTTCTTTCATAGTCACATTTTGGCCCCATTTGCAATTTCTCCGGGACCTCCACCTTCTTTTCCCTCCCCCACCACCACAACATTCTCTGGAGAGAAAAGCTAGGCTTTGTTTTCTACTTGGCAAGAAGAGAATGGGTTCTCTCCCCTCTATGCGACCCTTTCAGGACCTGACGACCTTCCCTGTGAAGATCTCCCAGACTTGAGACTGCTGTCCCACTTCGTATTTGTCCCACTAACACCTAGGAATGTTATTTACAACTGGACATGTAAAGTCATGAAATCTGAAATGACAGCCTCTGATTTACAGCAAATGAACCCCACATAATTTCAAGTTACCCAGCTTGTTCAGTCTTCCCACTCTTTCTGACCCCCCCAACTACTGCCCCTCACCACTAGTACCCCTTTGATATTCACAACAGGGATTCCAGAGGAGTCCAAGGAAACCTCAGAACAGCCCTCCCTCATTTCCTGGAAACCAATTCCAACCTTTCAGAATCCTCTTCACTAATAAGAACGTGCCCTTCTCACTTCTTGCACCCACTTTCACTACCTATATCCTTAACCCCTACACAACTCTGACCCCAGGAGCCCCAGTGAAGTTCACCAAATTAGTGCAGCTTATTAAGAGACAAGGCTTTACTAGCATGCTCTTCTGGTCTCTGCCTTATTTTTCTGGATATTTCTGTGTGCAAGCCACCGTCCCACTTGGCCCTTTTTGTTGTGGTCCTTTGGCAGATGAAAAAGAAAGTGAACAAGCAGGTAAATTCCAGCTCAAGAAGTCTGCTGTGCAATCCAGAAGTTGAGCTGAATGATTAAGAGGTAAACTGATATCAGCTGACTCCAACTTAGATTCAGCTAAGGCGCAAAGGAAATCTGTCTGCCTTGACTCTGTATTTTCACTAACAGAGTCCACGTGTTTTTCCTTCCACCTGGAGCGTGTTGCATTTAAAGCTAACGTTAAAATCACACATCTTGAAGAGAATAGGATTTCCCAAGTCTTGTTGGGCCTTGTGGACAAGGACACCATACACCATGTTGTATTGTAAGAGCCATTTCCTGTCTCTCCTCTGCAGTCTTTTAAGTACACCTCAGCAGGAACAGCCTTGAGTTGCTTTGGACTGTTGTTTCCAAGGCCCTTTTATTGATTTCAGAAAGCCCAGAATCCTTAAAAGTACAGTGACCCCAGCAAGGGGAAAAGGTGGTCTGGGTAAGATCTTCAGAGTTCTCTATCTTTATTAAAGTCTCTGTGTAATTAGCCGGTCCTGTGGGATGGGACTTTTAGCTTGTTCCATTAAAAAATAAAGCAAGACATATGTTCTGTCATAGCTTTGCAACATAACATGCATTAACAGTAACAAGAGTTAATCTCAATAAGGTCATAAATCTTTTCTAGATAACTAAGTACTGCAATCTCCTCCTATAAGTGCAGTCCTTGAGTGGGGATTTTGAGTGTGTAGGCCCGTTAAGCTAAGGTGACCTTCATAGAATGGGCCCAGCAAGTTTCTATAGTGACAATGAAGGGACACATGGCTATGTACGTACTTGATGGCGGAATGTTACAGTGAGACTTGTGCTCAGTGAAAGCCACACTGGAACATCTTACCCGATGCCAGATCCCAAGTCCACCCTCCCCTTCAGGATGGCCTACCTTCGTGCGTTCTTCAGGAGCCAGTAGTTGTCTTTGATTATCCCTCTGCCTCTTCTTCCTGACCTCTTAAATGTTAGAGAGCCCCAGGACTCACTCCTCAACCCTCCCCTTCCAGCCACACTCCCTCCCTATTAAGCTCATCCCACCTCTTGGATTTAATAATATCTATACAGGGATGCATCTCTATCCCCAGCCTCTATTTTGAACCCCAGGCCTACATGTCTAACTACCTGTTAGACATCTTGAATATAATATGGCCACATCATCAAAATTAGAAACATTTGCACTTCAAAGTACACTATCAATGAAGTAAAAACCGGTGAAATGAAAAAGTATCTTTGCAAGACATATCTGGTTGGAACTTATATCTACTAAAAAACTATTACAACTAAATAATACAAGACAATAAAAGGTCCAATTTGCAAATGGGCAAAGGATCTGAATAGATATATACTCCAAAGTATATATACAAGTGGCCAATAAACACATGAGAAGATGTTCAACATCATTAGCCATCTGGGAAATGCAAGTCAAAACTACAGTGAGATATCACTTCACACCCACGAGGATGGCTAGAATAAAATAGATAATGTTGATGAGGATGTGGAGAAATTGGAACTCTCATATACTGCTAGTTAGAATGTAAAGTGTTCTTTCAACAGTTAAACAGTTGCTGTACAGCAACTCTATCCCTAGTATCCACACAAGGTAAATGAAAACATATGTCCATGTACTTACTAACTTATACATAAATGTCTAGAGCATTATTCAAAATAGCCAAAAAGTAGCAACAACCTAAATGTCCATTGACAAATAAGTGGATAAATGAAATGTGGTATGCCTATATAATGGAATATTATTCAGCAATAAAAAGACATGAAGCATTGACACATACTACAACATTGACAGACCTTGAAAACATACTAAGTGAAAAAAGCCTGTCAAAAAGGACCGTATATTATACAATTTCATTTTTATGAAAAGTCAGGAATAGGCAAATCTATAGAGACAAAACATCTGATTAGTGGTTGTCTAGGACTTGGGGTTAGGGAGGTAAGATTAGAGGGTAATGGCTAAAAAGTGTAGGGGCTGTTTTTGAGGTAATGAAAAGGCTCTAAATTTGATTGTGGTGATGGATGTAAAACTCTCACAGATATTCACAATGTAGTAAAAACCATTGAATTGTATACTTTGGGTGGATTGTATGGTATGTGAATTATATCTCAATAAAGCTGTTTTTAAAAATATTTTAATGATCATGACAAAAAATTGTAATATGGCCAAATGAGGACTTTTGACTTTTCCCTTCTCTTAAATTTCTCACTGCTGACTTCCAACTACATAACCCAAGGTCATCCTTGACTTGCTTGCCCTATGCCCCCACACACAAGCCATCAAGCCCTGTGAGTATACCTTAAAGAAAAATCCCAAGTCAAATTTCCCTTCTCACCAGGTCACCTTCTCCCACCTTCCTCCAGCCCATCATTAGCTCTCCCACAGGCTACAGCTATAGACTCTCAATGGTTCTCTCTGCCTCCATTCTTGCCCCGTATAATTCAGTCACCTCCGCCTTCAGCAGTCATAGTCTGTGTTTTGTAACATGTATCAGATCACGCTCCCTTGCTCAAAACTCCTCCTGGAGCCTTCCATCATATTTTAGAAAAATCCAAACATCTTATATCACACCTGCTTCTCTTCCCAGGTCCCTCTCTCCCTATTCTCCCCCTCACTCACTCCAGGTGGGCTTTCTTCTTCCTTAAACATTCCAAATTCATACCATCCTTATGATCTTTGCACTTGCTGTCCCCTCTACCTGGAAGGTTCACTTATAACTGACTCAAATCTCGTCTCACGTGTCAGCTCTTTGAGGAGACCTTGCCTAATGAAGCCTCGCACTTTACTCCCAGCATCCTCTGCCTTCTTACCCTGCTTTATTTTTTAGAGTGCTTGTTATTGTCTAAGATGATTTATATGTTTACTTATTTGTTCTCTGTCTTCCCCAATATAACTCAAGCTCCACAAGAATAGGAATTTTGTCTTTCTTGTTCACCAATGTATCTTCCCACCTAGAACAGTGCCTAGCACATTTTAGGAGCTCATTAAATGTTGTTGAATGAATGAATCAATGCATGTTCTGCCAGGAAGCAGCATGGAGAATGAACTCTTCTCATTGGCTGTCAGCATGGCAACAGTCAGAAGGCCTTCTCTCTCTCTCCCCCAGAGTTGCTCCACGGCTGACTCTATGTGGGGCAGCAGATCCCATAGAGGAAGAGCAAGAAGGACTCCTTTTTAGTATCCAAACTAAACGTGCAAGCTAAAAGCAGTTCCAAGCATGAGAAACCTTCTATTTACTGCCTTACGAATTCCCCTCCCGAAGCCACTCTTCTTTGTCCAAACAGCCTTTCAACTGTCTTCACATTGTGGACACATAACAAGTTGCCTTATAAAACAAAAGAAAATGAGAAAGTAGCACTGTTACAGATTGGATTCTATACCTTCCCTCTACCCTAAAAAATAAGTTGAAGTTCTAACCCCTGGTACCTGTGAATGTGAGCTTATTTGGAAATTGGGTTTTTGCAGATGTAACAACTTAAGATGAGGTCGTTAGTATAGGCCCTAATGCAGTATGACTGATATCCTTATAAGAAGAGAAAAATACCGTGGAAAGACAGAGAGAATGCCATGTGACCATGGATGCAGAGATTCAAGTGTTTTAGTAGCTGTGCTATGGTTTGACTATTTGTCCCCTCCAAAAATTATGTTGAAGTTTAACCCCCATGTGGCAGTATTGAAAGCCTCTAAGAGGTGATCAGCTCATGAGGGCAGAAATTAATGGGTTAATGGATCAATGGATTATCATGGGAGGGGAAGAAAGACCTGAGTGAACATGTTAGCATGCTCAGCCCCCCTCACCATGACACCCTGTGCCACTCTATTCTACAGAGTCCCCACTAGCGAGAAGGTTTTCACCAGATGCAGACCCTCGACCTGGGACCTTTCAATCTCCATCACTGTAAGAAATAGATTTTTTTTTCTTTAGAAATTACAGTTTCAAGTATTCTGTTATAAGCAACAGAAGGCCGGGCGCTGTGGCTCATGCCTGTAATCCCAGCACTTTGGGAGGCTGAGGCGGGCGGATTGCCTGAGCTCAGGAGTTCACGACCAGCCTGGGCAACACGGGGAAACCCCATCTCTACTAAAATACAAAAAGTTAGCCGGGCATGGCAACATGCACCTGTAGTCCCAGCTACTCAGGAGACTAAGGTAGGAGAATTGCTTGAACCCAGGAGGTGGAGGTTGCAATGAGCCGAGATCGTGCCACTGCACTCTAGCCTGGGCAACAGAATGAGACTCCATCTCAAAAAAAAAAAAAAAAAAAAAAAGAGCAGCAGAAAATGAAGACAAGCTACAAGCCAAGGGGTGTCTTCCAGAGGCTGGAAGAGGCAAGGAAGGATTATCCCCTAAAGACTTGTCCTGCCAACCCTTTATTTTAGATTCCTAATCTCCAGAACTGTGAGAGATTAAATTTCTGCTGTCTTACATCTTTCAGTTTGTAGTGCTTTGTTATGGCAGCAGTAGGAAATTAACACAAGTGCCAATCTGCTGCCAGAGTCGAGGAAAGTGCACAAGCACCCAAGTTTCCTTCACAAACCTAACAGCCCCAGTACTCTCTGCAACTGTGCAAGCCTGACTTGTGCGGATGTTTTCATTTCCTGAAATGCACGTGCACTTATAAAAAGAGGCTGAATGAATGTATTTATGTGTGAACCTCTGTTTCCATATGGATATATAAACTATATGAAAACTTCATTCTCTAATTACCACAATCCACTTCAATGCCATCCAAATTAGAGGGATCCATATTTTGCTAAATTAACTAGTGTCCTTTTGTCTCATAGCATCAAACATATTTAGAACAAAGCTGGGTATAGATCTGTAGGAAAATAGAAAAATATATAGACATATAGATAAAGGCATCTCATAATTCTTTGGATGAAACCATTGTAATCCATAACATCAATAATCTTGGATGAGTTTCAAGTTTCTGATGACAGAAACCAAGGTGTGCACATATCTAGGCTTTATTAAATGTTAAGCAATCACATGTCCATTCCAATAGACCATTAAAAATTTGGCACACTATCTTCATAGAGGCCCTAGAAACAGGCCTCACCCCAGCCCTGGCCAGAATGGTATTGGCTACATTTCTTAAGTGTAACTATGAGCGGTTACTGCTCTAAGTACTATCCAAGGATTAACTCAATTTATTCTTCAAAACAACCCAATTAGGTAGGTAGCATTATTATGCCTATCTTACAAATGTGGAAAGTGAGCCATTGACCAAGTAAGTGGCTGAGTGAGACTCAAACCCAGGCCATATGAATTTTACTGTTTCTCCTGAGTTTAAACCTATGAAGTCAGTTTCATAACAGCCCAATTCCCTACCTGAGTTCTGAACCAGTTGAGACATAAGATAACAGTTAGCAGGAGGCTAAAACATCACTTTTATTAATGTAGAGACAATGCTGGAAGAGCATAGCCTTTGTGAAAGCCAAAATAGACTGGCCATCTGCCTTCCCTCCAGGCTGGACCTTGCCACAGCCATCTGCTCCCACTGATCTGGATGAAAAGAGAAAGCTAAGGAGACCCCGTTGAGAAATGAGGACCAATGGCTGACACCTTCCTCCACAAGGGATGGGAGAATAGGGAGTGGGATAAAAGGCCAAGAGTGTTTATTTTATTTCCTATATCAGTAAAGATTCTATCTGGCTTCATATAACAGGAAAACTCCCAAATGATAGTAACGTAAGTCTTTAATACTCTCTTCAGTAAAAGAATTCTAGAGTTGGAGAGTCCACCATTCCTAGAATGTAGTTCTTGTCCTCATGGTTCATTATAGCTGCTGGTACTCCATCCATTACAGCCACATTCCAGACAGCAAAATATGGAAAAAAATGAAAAGAAGAGCATGCCTAGGAGTCCCATGTATTTTTTCCATATATATTTGGGCAGAACCTAGTCACAGGGCCACTCCATATGTATCTGTTAGATACTGCTATATAACAACCACAGAATTTCCATGTCATACAACACTAAACAGATATCTGCAGGTTGGCTAGGGTTCAGTTCATCTGTGCTGGTCTCAGGCAGTTCTGCTTCAGGTTACAGTGGCTGGGCTGATTCCATTTCTCACTGCAGGTCTGTGTTTCAGTTGAGTGACTGTCCCATGTGCCTTTCATCTTCCTTGGGTTGATGGGCTAGCCAGATCTGTTCCTCATGGCCCAAAGAGACACCAAAGAGCAGATAGAAATAGGTGAGGCCTCTTAAGGTCTAGACTCAAAACTGGCACACTGCCACATCTGTTCACACGCTATTAGCCAAAGCACAGATGCATTACCAAGCCCCAAATCAAGGGCAAGAAGTACAATCCACCCACGATAAGGACCTAGCAAGGGTGTGGTTCGCAGGGTGCGGGGCATAAAGAAGTGAAGCCAGGTCAATCTACTGTACTTTGCTGCAAGGGAACCAGGAAACTTCATGGTTTGGCTGGGTGGCAACAAGCCTGGCTAACGTCAGAGATGTTACTAAAAAAGGGAAGAACAGAAATTCAAAGGCAGTTACCAGTCTCTCCCCCACACTCCCTCACATTGTACCAACTTTATAAAATATCAATACTAGCCTAGTGCAAGTTTTCTGTCATTCTTGCCCTCACCTCAAGACTATGTATACAAATAAGCACTCACAAGAAGGCCTGTATAGAAATAAGCACTCACAAGAAAGCCAGAAAGAAAAAAAAGAGGTTCACAGTGAGATTGTCATGGGCCTGCACCTATAAGTGCTCTCCACTTTTGAGTAGGTGAGACAGAGTGATTTTTTAAAAATGTGTTTTATCTCAAAGCCCTAAGCCCAAAAGATTAAATTCATGCAACCTTAGCAGGTAAGACCCAAACCTCTCTCTGTGCATCTTTCCTGAACACCGGCAGTGAGTGCCACACGATGCAGATGGCTGGAAGCCTGGAGGCAAATCATGCAAGTGAATATACCACATAATTGCAGAATGCCTCTGCCTTTGTTTCGTGATTGAAAGGAGGAGGCAAGAGGAATCAAGTTATGGAATAAAAATACCTGGGCTATCCTGAGACCCCTGAGCCCACGTCCAAGACCCTACATACCCCAGTATCTCCCCTGGACTCCCAGACTTCGCCATGATCCAGCAAGTCACATGACAAATCCTGGGAGAAGAAGAGTCACCAGTGAGACTGGAGTACCCGACTGGTGACTCTTCTTCTAAAAATAAAAAATTAATTCTAAGTTTCCCCTATTTCTCTTTATCCCCAATTAAGGAAAAACATATTTAGAAGGGTTATAAAAACAGAGCATTTCTCACTGAAATCCCATGGTACCTGGGATCTGCTTTGAAATACTCTAGGGAAACAGGGTTTCAGGGTGGGGAGACGGATCATGAAATAAACTTGGACATGAGTTGGTAATTGCTGAGAGTGTGTGATGTGGACATAGGAGTTCATTATTCTGTTCTCTCCAATTTTATGTATACCTGAAATTTCAAGATAAAATGTTAAAAACAAACACACACACACAATGATCAAGGGAATCTCAGGAAGGACATAGAAGGTGATGAGTCAGCACCAAGCTCTGATCCCACAGAGTGCACTTCTTGCCCTTTCAGGAGCACCGTTGCTGGGAAGATAAGACATTACACTGAGTTTAGTGTTAACAGCACTGTGCACCTGCCAAAGTACAGTTTTAAGGCCAGTCCCTGAATGTATTATATGGAGCTCTTATTATCATAGACTCTTCCCAGTCTAGAGCTTGACTGCAGGCTGGACACCTGTGCACTTGGCATGTGGATTTCAGCATCAGCTTGTAAGGGCATTTCTTTCCTAGTGAGGACAGCCTAGATCATCTCTGTAGCCTTCCAGCACTGAAGCTGAAGATGGAGGCAGAGCATGAGTATGCTGTGCTCATTTGAGGAGAACAGAGCCTCTGGGTTAAGCTGATCAGACAGCAGAGAACATGACACCGAACCCTGGGGCCACATCTCTGAGTAAGGAACATGAGGGCTCCACCCACCCAAAAGGAGAGAAATGGCATTTATTTGTTTTTTAGAAATAGGTTTTCCTTCTACTATAATTTGAGTTCCTTAAGATTTGAGACCACTTTATTCCATTTTGCCTGGGGCCTAGCACAATGCAGGAATTACATAAAATGTTTGCTAAATTGAAATATAGTTGAAGACTGACAAAATGATCATGAAAACATACATAGTGTTTTAACTTGTCCAGTCTCTCTGTTCAGATCTCAGATCTACTCAGATTCTCTTTCTCTCTTTTTCTTCCTTCTCTTTCTCCTACTCCAATCTCTCTCCCCCCATGAGGGTGACTAATAATTCAGCAAACAATAGTGTCTTCTGATGGTTAAAAACATAATAACTGAATTGATATTTGTTTCTGCAGCAGCACAGTATCTCGTTTTCCCAGGAGGGCAGTTTTCCATGACCGTCCCAGGTTTTGCACAACAAAATAGATCAATCTTGGGGATACCTAAAGGCTATTTATTAAGAAAGAAAGATGATGGGTAATGGCTTTGTAAGACACACAATACTATAATCATTATGTTTTAAACACTGACATTTATTTAGGGTTTTGTGAACTCATACATTATTAGGATAAATTCTAATTTATATTATTATATAATAGGCAAATATATAATACAATAAATTGCATTTTTATACATAAATACAAAATTTGAGGTAGGGCCTCAAGAATAATGACTTCTTAAATGAATAATGTGCAGTATATAATATGTACTCTATAAGATATATATATATATGATGCATCATTTGTAACATAATATATCTTCTTCATGTATAGTTAATGAAAAAATATAAGGACCTGATTAGGGAACATATATTTATTCGTGGGCAACAGTACCCACAAAAGGTGCCTGCGTTTTGGATGTTAGCCAAGTACACAATGTAAGAATTAACCTATTCCTTTACAGGTCCATAATAAAGTGCAAAAAAACACGAACAAATGAGAGACAAAACAGTTTTTAGTCAATTACTAAGAATCATCCTAACAGTAAAATACACCTATAAGGCAAATGGTTACCTGAAGATGTATTTAATCCACGGCAGGCAAGTCAAACCACTGCTTGCTTTTCAGAGGTGATGAATACCCAATCTGAAAACACTTTCTCTTTGGCTGCAGGCTGCTCAGAGGTGACCTGAGCAAAGACCACATTTCGAAACTACTTGGCCTTTCTGGACAATTAAAGCAAAATCTGGGAAAGATAGGAAGCTTCACTTTCACAAATCCTAGGGCCACTTAGTGGGGAAATGAGTATCAAGGCTGAATCACCCACACATTTGCTCCCAACCTGGAAGTTTTCTACATGATACCCATTGTGAAAGAGAAGGAAATGCTCCTCTGTTGGCCTTGACCTTTGGGTCCTGCAAAACACCCTGCCACACAGCACGTCCTCTCTCGAGTCACCTGCCTCAAAGAAGCATGTCCCAACTCAAATCCAGGTGCAACAACAGTAGTATGATCTTGCCATCTCACCTGACGTTGAGCAACAGTTATTGTGCTAGCCTCTGGGAAGAGGACAATGACCTATGGCCAAGGGAACAAAGAGAAAAGAAAATCTTACTTTTAGGCATGGGAAAACCATGCTGACAGCAAAGGTGGACAGGAAGCACTGAGAGACACGTAGATAAGGAAACAAGAACTTAATTAAAGGAAAACTCAACTCCAATGCAACATTACCATAAAAACAACCAAGTCCTATCCATTTAAAAGTCATCGTGTTAAACTCTTTTTAAAGTGCTGCTTACTGAAATACAAGATGATTACATTTCTTACATATTAAAAATGCATTGGAAATTTCAAAGACATTGAGGTCATCATGATTTTGCATTGACCACAGACCTCATGCAATACATAAATATAAAGGAAAAACAATAAAACAGAACTGGACATATTTGTACCTGATAAACATAGTCCTAAAGATAATAAGTTACTAATATGCAAGACATTTGCATAAGAAGTCACAACACCAATTGTTAAGAAATACACATTTTTTCTCCTCTGAGGATATGACAGGGTTAATGTTTTTCACATATGGCTTTTTTTCTCTGAATGAGTTTCTGGCCTTTGTTGGTGTTATGAAATAATCTCACAAGTGGAAAATGCTCCACTATTCTATACAGTGAACTAATAAAAGTCTTTCTTCAGCTACTTGGTTTTTTCCCTAGTTTGAAGGGAAGTTTTCAGGTGGCAGTTTCTAACAATGTTATTCATTTTATTTGTATCCATTCATTTTTTTCTTCCAATTGACTGTACATTTTAATATCATGGAAACAGTCCATTAGACAAGCTAAATTTACAACGTAACCATTTCCAGGTAAATTTGGAACCTTTCAGCTAAGCTTGTCCCTTTAAACAAAGGGAAATAAATCTTGGAAACTATAGTGAAGTGGGGTCAGGAGGAAACAGCTGCTCCAGGAGCAGCTACTGTGTCTTACCTGGACAAATCATAATTAACACAAATGTAAATGCCCCCAAATCCAAAACATGCAGCTAGTGATGAGGTCTCCGTTCTCACAATTAAGTTAACTTTCAGTTTGTACAAAACAAACCTGGCAGCATCTGTGGGAACCCCCCCACCCACACACACACACCTTTTAATCACAAAAGCAGCAATTAGCAGAAATTGGGTTGGCGTCCAGCATCAGACGAGTTTTAGCCAAGAGGCAAGAGGAGAGCCAAAAACCATTCATCCTGACACAAACATACCAGTCCCATGAGAGAATGCTAATTGATTTAAGCTCTTTTTCTCAACCTTCAAATTGGAAAGCCTGCAGATAATTTCCAGGCCTAAGTTATTCCTCCCGGCTCCTCTCACTCTACCAGGTATCAATTGGAGAGGCTCATTTTTGGTACCATTGTGCGACATCTGCTACAGTAACTGGGGGCTTCTCATCAATATGGCTTTCTTAGAGAAACCTGTGTTCATGGCAGACAGGTGAGGCGACAGCTCAGCTTCCTAAAGCTAAGTTTAGGGGAAGCTCAGGGTGTAGTCTCTGTGATAGACTCAAGCAAGTTTGAGCTTTGGGAGACAAGAGGGGAAAGGAGGAGAAGGAGAGGGGAGAACAAATATACACTGCAGACAAAAGACATGAAAATCTAAAGTTCAAAACCCATCTTTGTTTCCTTTGCTAAAACATTTCACAAGCTCCTCTTAAAAACTGGAAGTTCATATTGATGTTGGCAAATGGCAATGATACTTGCCCTAGAAAAGGAAGAGCTCAGTAAAATGAGTTGAGACTTTTTTTTAACAAATGAAATCTTTTTTAAAAAAAATGTACATTAAAGTCTGTTGTTGGGTTTCATTTCTGTTAAACAGGATGAAAATGTCACAATATACAAGATTTGAACTGAAAACTTTGCCTGAGACCCTGTACTATGAAGATAAATGAAGAAAATGATTGAAATGATCTCCCCTAAAGGAAACAATTTTAGGTTTAGATATTATTACTGTAAGGGAAAATAAAATCCCCAGACTACACTACACTAAACTCACCATCTCTACAGAATTCATAGGATATTTATAAGGACAGAAAACACCACTACAAGTACACACTACATGAACACATGTCACGTTTTAAAAATTTCATATATGCATGTTCAGGATACAAGAAGATAATAAAGTTTATACTTGGCCAATTTCTGCAGACATATGATCCCCTCTCATTAGAGTGCAGTTAAAATGAATACTGTGAATAGGGAACTCTTAAAATTGAATCGGCTAAATGTAGTCTTAAAAGCTATAGTCTTAATTGGCTCACTCGCTACTTGCCTAAGCTGTATTTATCAGAAAGTTCTATAAATACCATGTCCTAAAATATACTACCAGTGCAGTGAATATTGTGGTTGCTTTCTATTAAACTCTCCATTTCTTTGATTTCTCTATGACCACAATTGCCTTTTACTGTGAATGTAAAAGTTAAGAGTAAAAATTAAGAAGTTATCTGTCTTTTAAGAGCTTGTGTCCTATATATATAATATATAGACAGAACCAGGGTAAGTCTTGTTTTCCCAGAGGTCAAAAGACAAGGTATCTACAGCTTACAGAGAGACATTTAGAGAAGAAACACGGGATCATGACATTGAACCATGGTGGTAAATATCATGTAGAAACCAGCATGGAGCTCTACTATGAATGTACAAAATGAGGCACAACTTATATGATGGCTTCTTGGGCAGAGGTGGAGGAAATGGCCAAAAGAACTCACAAATGTGGTTATTTAAAACAAAACCAGACAGTTGAGGGAAGAAAACTGACAGTTCAATCTAAGTCACAATGTGCAGACTGTAGCGTCTGAGTTAGTGGTAACTGGAGATGGCTGATCCACAGGAAGGAAACAGATCCCCAGTGGTGACTGGAAATACAAACTTAACCACCACAGTGGTGTCCAAATTGAATGGTCTTGTCTTACATCCAAAACATTTTCTGACCACTGCTGACTCTCTGGAAAAAAAAAAAAAAAAAAAAAAAAACCTGTCTTGAACTTTGTGTGTCTGAACAAGATCACTACATTGCTCAGTTCTGTTCAAGTCCAAATTAAGTCTTATAATTCAGTCATTCTATATATGCCTTGCTGGCACCCCCATGACATCACACGGTGGATACGTCTATTGACCAAACCACGCATACATACCAGCGCTCATCTAACTGATCCTCCCCTGTAGGGTAAAACGTGTGGTCAGGGGACAAACCTGACCAGAAACAGTCACCATGGGCACAGGCAAACAGCACTCCAGGTGGTCTGTGTAGCTCTTTACTACAGCATGCGACATTACGCCTGCTTTTCTACATAATCACTCTCAGGCATGGATATGAGCCAAGATGTAGGAAGAAAGATGAAGAAAGATGGGAGGAGAGCTATGAAAAACATTAGGAGGAGGCAGAGAGGAAAAAAAGGATCAAGTCTGGACCATCCCACACCACTGGATTAGCACTGAGTGCCCAGTTCCAGATCCTTCACTGGCAGTTTGAGTCCCAGGGAAGAGGTTCCCAAGGGGTCGATCATGTTCTTGTAACGCTCCCCGCGGTGTTGAGCTAAGAATGGGCCCCAGTCCGGCTGTGGCGAGCACACCAACTTCAGCCTCTGCAAAGAAGCCAAAGACAGACAGGGTCACAGAGGTAATGTACCTTCCTCATCTGGAGATGACCCACCCATTCCCAAACTGCTTATGACCACTTTGGCCAGAGTCCTTGTTTGAGCCAAGGAGGCCCTCTACCAAGAGAGGCAGTTAGGAAGATCAGCCTTCATTAATTAACTAGGCCAGAGACATTAAAGACGATACTTAGTTTGGTTCACTTGAAATTATTTACATCACCCTGCAAGCAGTATTGCAATTGCTCTGTGTTTGCCTTGCACAAGATTAATAGAGGATAAAGGGCCCAGATTTTAATTATACATTTTTCCCTCCAAATGAAGGGAATCCTCAAGCTTCTCTCTTCACTGCCAAACACAGTCTGCAAAAGACATGTGCTTGATTACTTTCGTTCTGTAGTCTCAACAGTGGGTTGCTACATCTAAATAATTGGATTTTGTTTAGCATATTTCCCAGAAGGATATAAATGACCAGAGGAAAAAAAAAAAATCCAACCCCAAAGATACATCGCCAAGAGTGAGCAAAGATTTTAATTATCTGTTGACAAAATACACGCTTCTGACTTGGTTCAGCAGTGTGGGTTCTTGCAGGCAAGCTAAAAATAATAGGAATGTCTCTAATCCTTCAGCTGAAATTTTTATGGAAAACATAACTTGACTGGAACATTTTCTAGAAAAAGGAAAGAAAACATATTTCTGACTACATAAGAGGGAACAATTATATGTTTATTACCTTTTAAAGTGAAGCTGGTACTTAGAGCTGTTGGTTTAATCTCTCCTTAATCATCAGTTTGCAACCTTTGTGTCCCAAATCCACCATAATAAATTTATATAGTCAACTCAATCAGTTTAGAGAATTTTAGCCTAAGACAAAAGTAGCAGAGGCTAAACCAGGTTCCATTCAGAGGGAAAGAGATTTCTGGGTCAGTTGGTGGGGAGGCTTATGTGGGGCAGGAGTGAACCATCTCTGGAGGCCCATGGGGCCAGTCACTTACCTCATTTACCTCAAGGGAATAACAGAATTTCCTGAGGTTGGAAACTGGAATACGGCTGCAGTAAAAAGATTCCTATACATCCTTTTGCTAATTCTGTCTCCACCATTAGTCCAATGAAGACAAAAGCTACCCCCCAACCCAGTGGACTTTTGTGTTGTGCACGTACCACATGCCTGATTCCCATCCTCTGTCTCCCCTCCAGAGCCTCAATGGGATACCCCAGAGGCCTGTTCCTTCTTCATTCCTTTTTCAACCCAGCAGACCAACAGCAAAGCCCAAACGGTTATTCTCTGCCTTCTATCACCTGAGTCTAGTCCAATGCTTCGCTAACAGGGGGGCTTGTTAAACTGTAGATGCCAGGGTCCCATTTCCCCAAGACTCTGGTTCAGTAGGAGTCTTCTGCCTGGATTCTGATCATGTGCATTTCCAACAAGTTCTCAGGTGAGAAGGATGCTGCTGGTTGCTGGAGCAAACCCTAAGTAGCCCTGATCTAGTCCAAAATGCCAGATTCCTGGATCCTCAAGACCGAGGCAGGGCTGGGTGATTCCTAGCACACCTGAGCAAGTGACTCCTCATAAATAACAAAAGCCTGACCACACTTCACTGGTGGCACCAGAGGCAGTCCCCGTCCCATTCACTCTGGAGTGACAGTGGGGATTCTTCGCATTAGAGATGGGAAATGGGTCCAGCAAGGGATCAATTGACAAAGAAAGACAAGTCTCACCTCATACCAGCCATGTCCTGAAATTCTCACTACATTCTGTGGTAACAGTGGCATTTTAATCAGCTGAGACCCTCAACCATCCCTAACAGAGGCACAACAGGAGGGGGTAGTGATTTTAAGTTTAATGGTAATAGATGTTTGGGAAGAAGAAGCCTTAGACAGAGAGGAGCATCAGGGAAGGGGGAATCTGATGTGTGGTTAAAAACAAAACACTGAGATTTAAACTGTGGATGAGGGGAGAGGAGGAGGAAACTCCAGGAAAAAGGAGACCCTCGATCATTTATTCCCCAGAGCTGTCACCACACTGAGGACTAGCATAATAACAGTTCTGCTTGCAGATTGGCTGAGCCCCTCCATTAGAGGAATCATACATAATAAAAATGGGTTTAATAGAAATGGTAGCAATCGTAATTGCTTCATCACCAAGTCTCCCTCTTGAATAAGTTTACCGAATCTTTTGTTTTTTAACGTGCAGAGCTTTCAGGGGCTTTCCCTTGGGAGGAATTGGGAGGGAAAGAACTAGACAGAATTACCTCGATAAATCTTCCAGGGGCCAGATGCATTTTTATCACAAACATAATCGGGATCCAGATGACGGAACAGGCGAGCATTAGCCATCCAAGCACCATGGACCAGTTAGGATAGCGGTAAGAGCCGTAGGTCATGGGCTCCCACTGGTAAAAGCTGAAGCAAAGGATAAACTGGAAAGAGAAGTGACACATGTGTTAGGGTGGTGGCATGAATTATTCATGCACTCAACACTATTAAACCCCTGTTATGAGTTTGATGCTTTCGTCTCTAATATTTTATACCCACGAAAGAGTAGTATTATTAATCCATTTTTCAAATGAACAAACTAAATTTCAAAGAGATGGAAATGACATGTACTGAGCTGCTGACCCTGCATTTGCCAAACCATGGGAGCGGAGCAATATATGTGCATGTGTATACATACAGACAGACAGAGAAGACAAGTTTAAAGGGTATATACTAAGGTGACAAGTGGGCAGATGTGGGCGGGGATGATAGTGGGTGTTTTTAAGGAGTTGTCTGTATTTTCTTTTTTTTCTTTTTTTTTTTTTTTGAGACAAAGTCTCACTCTGTCACCCAGGCTGGAGTGCAATAGTGCGATCTCAGTTACTGCAACCTCTGCCTCCCAGGTTCAAGCAATTCTCCTGCCTCAGCCTCCCAAATAGCTGGGATTATAGGCATGTGCCATCACGCCCGGCTAATTTTTGTATTTTTAGTAGAGACAGGATTTCACCATGTTGGCCAGGCTGATCTCAAACTCCTGACCTCAGGTGATCTGCCCACCTCAGCCTCCTAAAGTACTGGGATTACAAGTGTGAGCCACTGTGCCCAGCCTGTCTTTTTTATAGTGGGTAATAATCAAGCTTTTGTTATAAGAAAGAAACCCAGGCCAGGCGCAGTGGTTCACACCTGTAATCCCAGCACTTAGGGAGGCTGAGGTGGCGGATCATCTGAGGTCAGGAGTTTGAGACCAGCCTAGCCAACATGGTGAAACCCCATCTCAACTAAAAGTATAAAAATTAGCCAGGCATGGTGGCGGGCACCTGTAATCCCAGCTACTCAGGAGGCTGAGGCAGAAGAATTGCTTGAACATGGGAGGCAGAGGCTGCAGTGAGCCAAGATCATGCCACTGCACCCCAGCCTGGGCAATTGGGCGAGTCTCAGTCTCAAGAAAAAGAGAAGGGGATGGGAGGGGAGGGGGCAGGAGGGATTGGGGGAGGAGGGAAGGGGAGGGAAGGAGGGGGAGGGGAATTCCATTATGTTTATGTCTTTTTACTTTTAAAAAATTGAATCTACTTTGCTTAATGGCCCACATCCAGGAGCTGCCTCTAATGCTGGCTGAGTGAGACCCAGATTGGTCCCCAGGCAGTGACTGAGCCGGAAGCTTAGTCCTATGATAAGCTGTGGGACAAACAGAAGGGATGCACAGCTCCCCTTAAATGACTTAAGGAGAACAGGCGTCGTCACCAAGTGGTGAGCCGTGAGCCCAGAGACCAGTAGGCTCATCTTGGCCCAACCACTGATTAGCTGAGGGACCTTTATGTCTCAGACTTCCCTGCTATAAAATGGATATGTCTCCCTCTGTGTATACAACACAGGGGTTTTCTGGAAATGATAGTCTGGTATTTACTCATGAGTTCCCCCTCGATTTTAAGAGGGGTCATGATGTATTTTCTGCCCATTAACTCCTATCACTGCACACTTGGGCTAGCAACAGCCATGAGAACCCTCTGAAGACTCGGCCAGCGCAGCTAAAGAGAAAGAAGGGAATTCAAGTGCTAAAAATAGAGGTATCTTTAAAAAGTGGAGCCAAGGTTCTAACTTCACTACTCAAGCCTTTGGGGGAAAATTTCCCTGAATGGTGTATGGCTCCCTGTATTCACCCTGCCTATAGCAACATCAGTCTAGAATAATGTACCCATATAAGTCCTCTCCTCCTCTCCCCACCCCTCTCTTCCTAACTTAAACCACAAAATAACTGCCCAAAAGTGATTGGAAGGAATTTTGCCAGGAAAGATAATGTACGAAAGTGTTTTAGAAAAGTGTGAAGTGCTAGATGGATGAAAGGCATCTGTATTATTACCGCAAAGCCCAAACAGCTGGGATGAGTGATTATTTCAGTACAACAATAATTCAATATATTGATTCAAAGCAACACGAGCCCGAAGACAACTGTTGGAAAAGAATCTTCTATGGAAAGAGATGTCTACTCTAGGCCCCTTTTTAAACATTTGTCCCTAGAGTTATAAGCTTTATTAACCAGAGTATTGGAAGTATGGTCTAATGTAATTATTGTAAGCTGCTCCATTTCATTTACTATATAAATAGCAATACATCTGCTTATGTGCACGCATAACTCAGTAACATGATCTGACTATGTATACAATAATTGCATGGAGAATATTTATAGCTCTATAAATCCGTGAAGGCATATATAAAAATGATCAATTTCATTTTAGGGGCTCCAAAGTAATTTAAACCCATAATCTTAGCCTATTCCAGCACACCACAAATATCCATTTTATAGAAGGGCAGATGGCAAAAAATAAGTGTTGGGCTTGGTCCTCTGATACTCATTTCCAGTTGCACACATATCATATCAAACTTACCTGTGCAAATTTGTCCTTTGCCATGAATTTCCCTCTGCCAAGTTAATTTTGACGAAATGCTGTCCTTGGCTGGGACTGGCCGTGAGAGATCATAATTTAGCCACTGAGTCAGGTACACCCTGACCTTTTTGTGATGGCAGCCAAAGAAGGTGCTAGAGGGAGACTCATCAGTTGACAATGATGATGGAATTGACCCCTTCTCATTGTCCCTAGTTCCCAGCCAACACAGAAGGGGAATCTGGTTCGGAATATTTTCTGGGACCTCTCCACAACTTTCTGGCATAAGATTTATATTAGAAACTAAGTAAAGCACAACATAGTTGAGGAACTTTCTCAAAAAACAGCAAGTCCCTAAAATTCCTCTTCTCTGACATTCTGCTCACAAAAATAATTCGAACTATTTTAATCCAAACTGGCCAAACTCTAATGAAAGATGAAAGTACTAGGTTTTTAGAAATAATACATAGGTATAGGCTTGAAGCTTAGACAGCCCTGGATTCAATTCTTGGCTTTGTCACCTCCAAATCTAGTGGCCTTGGGCAAGTTCCTTGACCTCTCCAAGCCTCAGTGCACACATATGTAAAATGAGAGAGGAATCACCCAGCAGGCAAAGTGGTCCTAAGCTTTAGAAACAATGCTTATAAAGTGCCTGCCTCACATAGACCACAACAAACAGCAGTGCTGATTGTTACTATGTGAAATGTTGTTCCAGGGTATAATAAAATCCTCTGAAGCACAGTATGTTTGGGGTGGGAAGAAAAGCAAGAGAGAATCTAGAACAGGTTCTAACTTTGATTTTAGCCAAGCATAAATCATGAGTGGTAGGATCCAGGGAAGAGGGCAAGCGCACTGGAGATGGGAACACCGGAGGCCTGCGAGTCTGTTCACAGATGTTCTCTTCCCACCGGTTAGGTAAATTCGAGTTCTTCATATACATTCCAGTCTTGAATTCAAGAGACAGAAAGCCTATCCTTTTCAACTGTCATGCTCCAAATCTGGTGGGACTTTTCAGACAAATTGCATACTCTAAAATATGGGTACAGATGTCAGCCTCAGTATCACATTCGTGTCAATGCAGAGGGAGATCAATGCTGAATGATTTTTCTGTCTACATTTCTAGCTTTTCAGAAAAAAATTGAGATGTTTTGATTAAAACTCATTTTATGAAGGAAGGTGAGAGAGAGAGGGAAGGAAAGAAGAAAGACAAAAAATGCATTCCCTTTACAATTATACTTTCATCCTGTCTTGCTTCCTTTAGCGAAACTGGTACTATGTGTAATAGTAAAACAAAGGTCTTAATCTGGTTTCTAGTGTCACCTACTGGATTCATTGGGAATTACAGCCAACATCCTCCAGCGTTCCCAAAATTACACCTATATAAGCTAGAGAGGAGGAGGGGAAAAGATCTCTGTCAATTGCTGTGTTTGCAGTGCAAAGTGGGCAAAGCTGGCAGCTTATAGCACAATAACAAAGGTGACAAAATGAGAATGTAAGTCCATGAATTGCAGATTTTCTGAAACATGAAAGGGTCTGATCTTTAAGAAGGTGAATGTCAGATGATCCCAAAATGTCATCATCCCACTTGAAGATGACAAGGTAGTTCTCAAAAGCAATAAAAATTAGCATAAAAGTTTAATGCTATATTAGTTGTAGAGCAGCTGTGTTGAACCATGATTAAAAGCATGAATTCTAGAGTCAGACCACCTGAGTTCAAATCCAAGCTGTTGATAATTACTAGATGTGCAATGCAAGGCAAGTCACATCAACTCTGGGCTTCCGTTTCCTCATCTGTAAAGTGGAGATAATTATAATGCCACCCTTGAAGAGCTGCTGTGAGGGAGAGATGAGGCTATACATAGGAAGCACTGTGAACAAAGCCTACCACGTGGTTATCACGTGGAAAACGTGGCTGTGATTGTAATCCATTATTAGTACATAAAGCAGACTGATATGATGGGAAATGTGCCATAGGGGTGCTCCAAAGACCTGTGCATGAGTCCCAGCTCTGCACCTGACCTGCTAGGCACCTTTAGGCAAGTCTTTTAAACTCTCTGAACTTCAGTCTTCTCATTTGAAAGACAAGACCACCACCCAACACACCAGCTCCCAGGCTCACACGCAGGCACACACTGCTCAAACGTAAAACACCACATATGTATGCAAGGTGCTGTCTGCACAAGAAAACATGCAAAATCCTTACAGTTAAAATGGTTGGGGTTACAAATGCCCAGCAGACTTTCCAGAAGATGTTGGGCTGGAATCCGATCATCATCTCTATATCCTCACAGAATCTTTGCAAGCCTGCAAATAGACAAGCAGAAAACAGGTATAAGGCACAGTAGCAGGAGGGCGAGATGGGGGCAGGGCAGGCACTAGAGCCCCTCACTCAAGCACCATTGGCTAGGGCTGGCCCCAGCCTGGTATCAACATGACCCCTATTATGCAGGGAACCGTCAGACAAATGACACGCTGCCAGGAAGATTAAGGCAAATTGGACACTTAAATAGATATTAAATATGCTCTGTGGTGAGGTTCAAAAATGTCAGCCCACGGTAACATCTGAAAAGCTCAGTTCCAGCCTGCGCTATCAGCATTGTCACAAGCTGACATCTCACACATGCGGCTGTTTTCTGAGGTGCTTGGTGACAACTCTGGCAAGATCGGTGAAGATTGTGGTCAATAAGCAGAGTATATTCTGAAAACCTTGGAATTTAGAGATAAAATCACTGCACACTGGCTTTTATCTTCCACCCTCCCAAGTACGCTATTCCAATGAGTCATTTATCTTTGCGCCATGCAAGATGATAATAGCACACAAAAACCAACATAAATTCCAAGTGTCCTTCACCCACTTTGTTGGAACTCAAAGGACTGCTGTCTTCTTGGTCATTCATCAACCTCACTAAAGTAAAAACAGAGGAGATGGTTACTCTCATGGCCCTAGACAATTGCCATCCCTACTCCCTATTGGTTTAGGAAGGTTTTTAAAACCACTCCTCAAAAGAAAAAGGCGTTGAGAAATATTTTAGAATTGGGCAGTTTCTTGCATTCTTTCCCAACCTCATCAGAAGTATGGCCTTCCCTGAACTGTGGGACTGAGATGTTGAAGGGACCTGTACAGTCTCCAAGTTCAAGCTCCTTCATAGTCAGCAACTCTGACTTCAGTATGGCCTCAGCTTAAAAACTCATCATTCCTTCAGCCTCCATCATTTTCATGAAAAGTGGGTACCTGCAGGTCAAGAGAGACTTACCAACAACTCCTCCCATCAAGAATACTCCTTGCACATTGTCAGGCCTTCTTTCTAGACCTTGGTCCCTTGCTCCTCCTGTTCTCAGGATTTCCCAGCCTCCTCAGATGTCTGGGTCTTTTGCCCTGAGCTCCATGAGAGCAGGTGAATTCAGTCTCTGGGTGCTCCTCTTCCTGCCTTCACTGGCCACCTCTCCCCCTTCTGCCATCACCTCCCTGTCCACCACCTCATCTGCCCTCATCTAATCAGTGCCCCCCACCACCCCCATCTCAGTCCCCACTTATCCTTCCTGGTCCTGTATTTTCAATGCCTGCTCTCTGCTACTTGGAAGTGGGGAAGGATAAATGTGAATGTGAGAAGACAGTGTCTTGCTGGGCTAGAAAAGTGACTGGAGTTTTCCTTCTGCAGAATGGAATAGTTCAATTCAGACCCTTAAAAAATGGCCCCGCTGGGCCAGGCATGGTGGCTCTAGCCTGTAATCCCAGCACTCTGGGAGGCCAAGGTGGGTGGATCACTTGAGGCCAGGAGTTCAAGGCCAGCCTGGCCAACTTGGTGACAACCCATCTCTACTAAAAATACAAAAAATTAGCTGGGTATGGTGGCGCATGCCTGTAATCCCAGCTACTTGGGAGCCCAAGGCAGGAGAACCATTTGAACTCGGGAGGCAGAGGTTGCAGTGAGCCAAGATCGCACCACTGCACTCCAGCCTGGGCAACCAGAGCGAAACTCTGTCTCAAAAAAAAAAAAGAAAGAAAGAAAGAAAAAGAAAAAGAATGGCCCTGCTGTTCTATATCTTGATTTGGGTGCTGGTTACATTGGAGTGAAAATTCATTGAGCTGTACACTCAGGATACATACTCTTGTGGAGAAAAAGGAACCCTAGTACACTGTTGGTAGGAATATAAATTAGTACAGCCACTATGGAAAACATTGTGGACATTCCTCCAAAAACTAAAAATCGCATTACCATATGATCCAGCAATCCAGCTACTGGGTGTATATCCAAAGGATTTGACATCAGTATGTCCAAAAGATACCTGCATTCTCATGTGTATTGCAGCATCAATGGAATCAACGTAAGTGTACATCAACTGATGATGAATGGATAAAAAAGAGGTGGTGTACATACACAATGGTGTACTATTCAGCCTTTTGAAAGAGAGGAAATGATGTCATGAGTGATAATATGGATGAACCTGGAGGACATTATGCTAAGTAAAATACGCCAGGCACAGAAAGACAAACACTGCATGTTCTCACTTATGTGTGGAATCTAAAAAGAAAGAATTGAACACATAGAAGGAGACAGCAGAATGGTAGTAACCAGAGGTTGGGGAATGGGGAAAATGGGTGGATCTTGGTCAAGGATACAGTGTTTCAGTTAGACAGGAGGAATAAATTGTAAGTATTTGAGGTGATAGATATGTCAATTAGCTTGATTCAATCGTTCCACATTGTATAACACATAGCATCACTTTTGTACCTAGTAAATATATGCAATTATAATTTGTCAATATCTAATAAAAATATATAAATGAAAAATATATCATGTATGTACATTATACTTTAATCTTAAAATTAACCCAAAAAACTCCACTCCGAACACCACTATCAAAATAATGGATCCTGAGACCCTTTACAGCCCTCCGCTCCTAACATTTGCTTTTACTTCCTACCAAGCTCAGATTGAGGAAGTCAGCCACCCCTCAGGACAGCGAGTCACCAGGCCCCCTGACAACAGCCATCATGGAGGGCTGCCAAGCCTCAGGGCTGCTGTAGAGGAGCCTGTGCTGGGAACAGTATGAGGACTCATCCAAAGCACCTTTTCCCAGTTCACTCTAAAATGCCTTAGGTTGCAGCTGAGCTTCCCACTCTACTTTAAGGCAAGTCTGACAGCGGTCAGTCACGAACATGGTACAGTGGAAAGAGCACTGGACTGGGAGTTAAGGTCCAAGAGTTGATACCCAGTTCTGCTACTGACTCACTGTGTGACCTTAGGTGAAACAGTCTCCCTGCCCAAGCTGTTGTTCATTGGGGAGACTGAGCCGAATGAGCTCTTAAGGCTTTTCCAGAGAGGTCAATCCATGATGCAAGGACACTCCAGGTTGCTTTCTTGGGTCTACAGGCGAGAACTGCATGCTTTGAGCAGCTGACCTGATCACCTTTGGATTTGTTAGTCTCCTTTAGTTTTTATTACACACCTTCAAATGAGTGGCCTCTGAACACTAGGCCCTCTGAGCATAAGTGAGGGGAGAGAATAAAATAAATAGAAGTCAAAGCTGAGGCCCTGAAAAATATATATAAAGCACCAACAGCAGGCCTCAGTTCTTTTTCTAAAAACAAAAAAAAAAAGAGAGAGAGAGATTCTAGAAATTTCTATTATTAGCATCAATCCTGTTGCCATGTTTTTCCCCTTCATGAAACCATCCCCAAGAGACGGTGGCATGTGGCTTGACTGGGGACACTGTTATGATAGGGCTCAAAGTTAGACCTAAGGAATACACATAAGCAGCCTCCTATAAGAGGAGGGTGTCATGGTAGAAGTGCCCAAGCCCCCCAAGAGAGAATAAAGATCTGGACCCCAGGTTGTAGGAAGGGGTGGATCATGGGTGCTCAGTTTTCAGCAAGAGACAACTTAATGAAGAGGAGCAGTCCTGGGACCAAGAGTGAAAAGGCTTGGGTTCCAGGGCCAGTTTGAAGGCCTGGAAAGTCATTTCCCCCCTCGGCACCCAGACCTTGGCCCACATTCAAGTCCCCACCTGAGTCCTTCACTGAGTCAACAGCTATTTTCATCTTAGGCCTCTGTTTATATGGCTTCCTCTGCCTGCTTTCTCCTTTCCCCTAATCCACATCCATCTTGCCTTCAAGGCCTAACTCATGATAAAGGAATTGTTCATGGAGCCTTGAGCATGGGCAAGAGGGACTTGCCTGCTGCATGACCTCGAGCCTGGAGAGGTAAGAGGGCAAGTAGTCAGGCCCCAAAAGGGCTCTGAGCAGCTGCTTCTCAAAAATGAGTCTGAATTAGTAGAAAAACAGCAGGGGAAACAAAAAGGTGGTGAACCTGTGGCTATTATTTTAGACTCAAACAGATATGAGGCTCAGAAATCAGTCCATGACAAACTACATACAACCAAAAGATCCTGAACTGAGATGTCAAGGACTTGCTTCAACCAGTCAGTCACTTTCCCCCATGCACCTTTGTGGCTTTTGCCTCTCTAAACCACACCCATGCCCTTGGTCTGGATATTGTTCATAGGGGCTGCTTGCCCTCCTGGGTGGCCAGGTGTGGTTCCTCTGTGAGCACAGGTGGTGGCTGTTCAATCACATTGTTCCTCCAGCCAAAAGACCACTGTACTGGCTCCAGAAAAATGCAAATCATTTTTTCAAAATGACTCTACTTAGATAAAAGTCTGCTGAAGGGACCACTTCTACACAAAACTCAGGGAGTTTTACCTTGAAACCTGGATACCTCGAAGCCAGCTATTGGCCATTGAGGCATGTTGACTTGAGAACGTCAAACAACTGTTTCAATCTAATAAAACTTGAAAATTGTACCTGCCATATTTCAAACGTTTGGATGATATCCTCTAGAATCTAGAGATTATTAGAAACAAGAAGAAAACACAAATCTCTTCAATTCACTGGCTTTTTAAAATTCTGGCCAGGAAGGTAGTACACCAGGCGAGTCAGGTTCATTTTAACCCTTCACAGGTTTATGTTCTACTATTTTAAATGAACTCTGCACTGGTTTGAGGCCTCATGATCTCAATAAAGAATACACTGTCTTCTGGGATATAAATTACAGATTTGTGCAGGTTTTTGTTTTTTTTTTTTAACCTCAAACAGTCATGTTAGCTTATTTTTCTTCCTGAGATTCACTTCTTAGAATTCCATCCAGATCCTAATCAGAGGCGTACGGACACATCTGACACTGCAGAAGTCCGGTTCAACCTGAGCCCAGCACAGAGGCAACCTGATTCTGGAGGCAAACCCAACACCAGCACTCTTACTTAGAAACCAGGGGATTCCCTGGGTGGTCCCAAGGAAAATTAACATAGCCCAGGGACTAAAGCACTCAGGATTTATTTTTTCCTTCAGAACTAAGAAACCTATGACTAGATTTGTATGGGGGTGGGGGACGAGCTATTTGATTCCAAAAAACAGAAATATTAAGAGGTTCCTATTTTAATGATGTTTTAAACCATCCTGAACAGCCCTGTTTTATAGGGAAGAGCTGTGCAGACGTGCCCTTTGTGGCAATCAGCAGTTAGGGTACAGGTAACAGAAGATGGAAATGAGATAGTTACTTGCACTTGGGCCAGTGCTGCAAATAAAGAGCTTTCCTGACTTTGCCAACTGATCATCTGGTGACCTCAGCTTACACGTAGACCCATGAGGGGCTGAGTTGCCAAAGAAGGACCTTGGAGGCTTCTTCTTGCCTCTCCTGGCAAGGTCTTTAGTTTCTGGGCAGAAAGTTATGATTGCCTGTGGTGGATTTCACTGGGTTTCTACCACTCTCTGCTCAGCTAGAAAGCACTTTGAAGCCTCACCCTAACTCCGACAGCAGGTCTTCAATCACACCATCACTGCAGGATCCAGGCTGTCTTATCAGCCAAAAGTGCTGGCAGCTTGGTCTCTGATCTCATCAGGACAGCTGGCATGCCTGCCCACCTCTCTTGCCAGGAACTAAACTCTCCCTGCAGTGGGGATGTAGTCTCTAATCTGAGATAAATTCCCCTTCTACCAATGTCCAAAACTGACTGCAAGTATCATCCTGTTTCTGGAGTGAGTACCAGGATGTTTACACAGGAGGTTTCTTTTTTCCCTCTGGATTCCCACTCCACCCCCTTTATTTTAATGAGCTTTCCAGAAAACCAAGACGCTGTTAAGCACCTGTTGGGTGGAGGCTAACAATTACTTTAAAAATAAGATGCTCGTAACGGGGATACCTGCAGAGCTCTGCAGACCCCTCTGGCCTAGACCCCTCTTCCTTTGGGCTCCAGATGGTACATTTGTCCCTCAAGCATATCCTGCATTCCAAATAATATCTTTTACTTCCTTTTGGCTTAGAATATGTTGCTGTCTCTTTTGAGCTCTGAAGTACAGTTAGATAATCTGAACTTGAAATGTTCACCTTCCAGATATTTGCTATGGTGGCGCTCTCTCTCTCTCTCTCTCTCTATATATATATATATAAGTGAGGCCTCGGGACAGTTCTGAGCAGGCTTCCAAGCAGAAAGAAGTCAGTAGGGCCTTGAATCAAATAGGACTTTCTTTAACTGACAGTGCATACAAGGGACCAGGAGATACCCTTGAAACCCGAGGACAAACACTTCCACACAAAGGGCAAAGATGACATCTGATAGCTCACCATTTCTTTTTTTTTTTTTTTTTTTTTTTTGAGACGGAGTCTCGCTCTGTCACCCAGGCTGGAGTGCAGGGGCTGGATCTCAGCTCACTGCAAGCTCCGCCTCCCGGGTTTACGCCATTCTCCTGCCTCAGCCTCCCGAGTAGCTGGGACTACAGGCGCCCGCCACCTCGCCTGGATAGTTTTTTTGTATTTTTTAGTAGAGACAGGGTTTCACCGTGTTAGCCAGGATGGTCTCGATCTCCTGACCTCGTGATCCGCCCATCTCGGCCTCCCAAAGTGCTGGGATTACAGGCTTGAGCCACCGCGCCCGGCCAAGCTCACCATTTCTGTTCTTGATAATGGCCCCACTGATATGGCGAGCTGGTTGCTATTGTGATAGTAAGAAGGATAAACTGTAAGACAACTGGAAGTGTATTCCTGGAAAAATCTGAGATTGAGATATTGCATCACAGGCACCTATGATGCTAATAAAGTTTCCTAAGGATCTGTGAGCTGAGTGGTCTCTTCTCACTACAGTACCCAGGGACCAGCTACAAAGTTATCCCTCAATTCAAGCTGCATGGGCACTGAAGATCAGGAAATAATTTCATGCCTGCAAAGTAGCCTCCTTCTCCCTGATCTGGCCATTGTTCAATTAACTGTTCACATGCCAGACCACACCCAAAGGGGTATCTGAGTCCTAGGAATTTCTGATACAAAGATTTTTAAGTTGCATCTTCAGCCACCTCTTGTTTCCCTATTAAATTTGGATCACAGTGGTCTTGAGGCAAGTTTGGAAACAAAGGTGCAGCTCTCTTAGGTTTCCTAAATAGTTGCAATTTAAGCCTTGTATTGTCTTATTAAGTATGGAAAATCTGCTTGCCATGAATGCCTTACCGACACTCAAGCTCTACTTCAGCAACAGGCACAGTGATTTCCTTACCATACACATAAGAGATCCCCACGAGCTCAAAAATGGCAATGATGACAAGGGCATAGGAGGCAGCATAGGTGTCCACAAGCTGAAACATGTAAATTCCACCCTAACAGGAGAGAGAAACAACCAATATCAAATACGTCCTGGAGCCAGGCTATCTCTTCCCATGTTTTATAGCCAGTTATCTCAATCCTAAGAAGAGTCAGGTGCAAACAGGAGTCCATGTATCTCCCCTCCTTTCAATAGCAGTAACCTACACCTGGTCCAGCATGTAAGCTGGAGGCCTTGCTGTGTCAGCAAAGCAGTTCCTCAACAGACTCCGAGCTAATCAATATAACAAGCACCAAAAAAAGCGATTTAACATCTTATTCTTGGAAGGCAAAGGTCAACCTCTGAAGAAGTATATGTGAAAGCAGCCAGATTGCTTTATTTTTGCTTTAAGCAATTGATCATATCCACCTATGTATCTGCATTCAATTGACCCTCCGATGACCTTTAGGTGTCTCTGGGTATTTCTCACACATCCCCATGAATCTCTACCTCACTCTTTAAGTCTCCCAACAATAAATAAGGTGCAGAGACCTTCACATTCCAATCCATTATTTTACAGAGGAAGAAATTAAAGCCCTGGTAGTTAGATTGCTCAAGGCCACAGAGACAACAAAAGCAATATATATACTGAGTGAGTTAACACAATTTACCAAGACACTCAGGACTAGAAGAAACTGAAGTGCCTGTTGACTCATACATGACAGTAATCATCAGAAAATGCACCTGGTTGGTAAATAAAGATTTTTATGTATTCTGTTTTCTTTTTCCTAATTTTTTATTTACCTTTTTAGAGGCGGGGTCCCACAATGTTGCCCGGGCAGGAGTATAGTGGTTGTTCACAGATGCAATCAGAGCACACTGCAACCTTGAACTCCTGGCCTCAAGCAATCCTTCTGCCTCAGCCTCCCAAGTGGCTGGGAATAGAGACATGCGCCACTGCACCAAGCCACGTATTCTATTTTCTTAAAGTAGGACACACCTGCCTTGTTGGCTCAATAAGGCTACATCTCAATTATGAGATACTAGAAGCATCACTGGTAGCCAAGATGACATATTTCCCTCTACAGTCACAATCCCTAATGAACTGGTGCCATCTACATGGAAATGGCAGTGATTTGCCTTTGATTATAAGGTCTGAGAGCTGCTAAGGGTTGAAGGACAGATAGCCATTGGCTCCCCCACCCACCTATCCCCACCGCAAGCCTGTGCCCAGGAGGCAGCTTACCTGAGTGATCATTGGAAAACCCATGATGAAGAAACAAATGCAGCAGCCCAGAGTAAACACTGGCTTGTGTGTGCGCAGGTACTTGGGGAACTCATCTGAGATGGAGGTCACTATGGTCTCGATGGTGGCAAACTGAAACCGTGTCAGGAAATGAACATCTGAGTCAAATTGTACCACCCAGGAGGTACCCCCAAGCCCTTTGCATGTCCCATCCAGGAAAGCTGTATTTGTGTTAGGTTTGGTTTTTAGGATGGCATTCCCTCAATGGGTCTAAAAAGCCTCCTTGGGGTCCAACCCACAAGGGCAACCAAGAGAACCCAAGCAGGATGTGAGCTTTAAAAATTGTACTTCCAACCCCCAGAGACTTGCATTCATATTCACCCATTAGGACATTTTAAGTTTCATTTTGTATTCATGAGATGTAAATTCCTATCCTCCAGTTTACCTTGCATTTGCTCTTCTACTTGAGGAAAAACCCTCTTTGCACCCAAGGACTAAACTCTGAGCACCTGTCAGCATGATCTGTGGTTGTCTCAGCCCCACAGCAATTCCCCTAAAATTGACTTCACATTATTTCTCATCCAGCCCTACAGAATTTGCTTTGGCAAAATGACACGAAGGCAGGAAGCACACAGACTAAAAATTGCCACATAGAACAGAGGGAGAAGGAAAGAGAGAGGACGACTCTCTTGCACCATTACGTGAGTACCCAAAATACAAGGTGATCCTGAGCCCTACGCAGGCACTTCAACATCTCCAGATCTCTCGGGAGAAGCATTCAGACACCCCTAAGCCTACCGCTCTCCTGAAGGGTGAACCCAGGACCCAGAAGAGGGGGAGTCTTCAAGAGGAGTCTGGGATAGAGACTGATGGCAAAGGGGCTCACCATAGTGTCAAGTCCAAGAGTGAGGAGCATCAGGAAAAAGATGATGGCCCAGAACGGAGAGAGAGGCAGCCTGGTTAAGGCTTCCGGGTAAACCACAAATGCAATGCCTGGCCCTGGAAGGAACGAGACAGATGATTGCAGGCAGGCCCTACTCAAGGCCGCTCTTCCTGGAGCCCAGAGGGCCTTCTCTCTGCTGAGATCTTCATTTATTACTTCTTATATGCTGCTTCCACTGTTAGTTATTTTTCACTCATCTCTATCCATTTCCTCAATTAAACCATAGGCTTCTTGAAGAAAAAGACCAAGGGAATTAGGTCAACAGCTAGAACTCACAGGAGAGGCCTAAAAATAGTGTCTAAGCAGAGACTCAGAGGCAACTCTACTGGACTCCACGGCTAGGTTGTGTGCCATGTACATAGGATGAGAAACTCCATCTTCGTATTGGATGAATTAAGGGAAAATGTAATTAATTACCCTTTAGAGCAGTAGTACTCAACCAGCAGTGATTTTGCACCCCAGGGGATATTTAGCAATGTCTGCAGACATTTTTTATTCTCAGGGGTGAGCTGGGGGTAGGGGTAGGATAACTACTGGCATCTAGTGGGTGGAGGCAAGGGATGCTGCTAAGCATCTTACAGTGCACAAGAGAGTTTCTTGCCAACAAAGAATTATCCTGTCTCAAATGTCAGTAGTGCTGAGGTTTGAGAATCCCTGCTCTAAAAGTTGGAACATGACCAGAATGACATTATTTCTTCCTTTAATTATTTTATGAAGTTTTGGGGTGCGTATGCAGGACGTGCAGGTTTGTTACACAGGTAAACATGTGCCATGGTGGTGTACTGCACAGATCAGCCCATCACCGAAGTATTAAGTCTAGGAAGAAATGCATTAGTATTTCTTCCTTTAACTACCCTTCCTCCTATTTAGTCCTCCAGGAGAAAACATTCACATAAAATATGAATCTAACACTTTCAGGATCTTGCACTATTGGTATAAATGGTGCCAGTCCTAGTAGTTAGTTGGGTTGGTGGGGCGGTGCATGAAACATCATGTAAGGATTAAGAGGGTTCGGTCTCTAAGGCTCAGATCTGGTCCAAATCCATATTCCATGACTTACCATCTGTGCAACCCTAGACAAATTATTTAATTTCTGTAAGCCTCAATTTTGTCCATCTGTAAGATGGGGATAAAAATAGGACCTCACAAGGTGGCTACAATGAACAAATGAGAAAACGCAGATAAAACACTGAGCCCAGTACCCCCTACATCATCAACACCCACAGATTATTATTTTCTACTATGAGTGGACTATGAACTTGGAAGTTAGCGGTTCTGATTCAGGTTTACTCTAGAACACTTCATGTGGGTCTTGCTGGGGATGTCTGAGCGGCAGTTTTCTCTGCTATCATAAAACCCTGCCAGTCATTCTCCCTGCCTCACGGCCTCACTGGGAAGATTACTGTAACTAAAAGTGGCTAAAGACACAGCAGTTGTGAATTTCCCTGTAAGTAGAAAACTAAACGATAATGGGCAGAGACAAGTGAATGTGGGCACCGGGATAATCCACAGGCAGCACACATCCGCGGCCAGAAGTCACAGCACCTAGAATGTTTATAACGCAAGCATAACAGCACTTTTTTAAACTGGAATTTATCAGGTTGTTAGCTCCTGATGTTGCCTAGGGCCTTGGTGTATTTAAAATATAAAGCCTCAAATGCCTGAGATTTCCCCACTTTATGCATTTATTGAACAGACTGTAGAGCCAGTCTCTGAAGGCTCCCTATGTGAACCATAAAAGAAAAGTCTGTATTAAACTAAAGTTCAAAATAGGTCTCAAATGCAGAACAACAAGGAAGTCAGTTTAATGCTCTCACGACAGTCATGCCCATAAAGCCGACAAGAAGGTCTTCAATGGCCACTAGCAGAGGTCCTCAGCGGCTTACTTTAACAGGATTCCACCCTTTGGGCTTTACAGCTTTTTTAGAGGAAGGAAGTGATTTCAAAATATTCAGCCTGCTTCCATTTCAGCTGCCTCCCTAAAGCACCCAGGTGAAGGCGGAATGTGCAAGCTAAATTACAGCAGACTCCACTTACCCAAGGCTGATGGCGAGCAGAGTCATCTAGGGAATAACATCATTAGATGTTAAAAAGTATATGGCCAGTCTGATGGAGGCCAGGTTCTGCCTCTCTCCTCTCCCACTAGGTGGCAGTAGAGCCCAGTGACTGGAGTACCGGCTCTCTTCCTCATGGATTAAAAAACTGGTGGCGGGATTCGGTGGCTCACGCCTATAATCCCAACACTTTGGGAGGCCAAGGCGGGCGGGTCACAAGGTCAGGAGTTCAATACTAGCCTGGCCAATATAGTGAAACCCAGTCTCTACTAAAAATACAAAATTTAATCGGGCATGGTGGCAGGCGCCTGTAGTCCCAGCTACTCAGGAGGCTGAGGCAGGAGAATGGTGTGAACAGGGGAGGTGGAAGTTGTTCAGTGAGCCAAGATGGCACCACTGCACTCCAGCCTGGGTGACAGAGCAAGACTCCATCTCAAAAAAGAACAAAAACAAAAAAAAAAAATGGCTGTACCTCTTACTGGCAGAGGACTTAGGGGAGTCACTTGTTCTTTCTAGACAAATTTTAGTTTCTTTATCCACACAATGGAAATAGTAATAGTACCTACCTTTATAGAGCTTCTGTGAGAATTAAATGCATCAACACAAGTAAAAAGCTTAGAACAATGCCTGGACATACTAGGAACTCAGAAAACATAGACTATTATTGGTCTTGTGAAAGGGGATCAAAGGGGCTCCACATTTCAGTAACTTGAGCAGAGTCCCCAGAGATCCTACCATGAGAGCCTCCTTTATCCTAGAGCGCCACTAAAGACACAGCAAGGGGCTCTGGTCAATGCAATGCATCAAGGCCCATAGCACAGCTTGGGTAGCCACTCTGCTGTGATAACTATTACAAATTGAATGAGCTCTCTGAGGATATGCCAGCTGGACTTCTGTGCCTGTGGGCAGAAGGATTGGGATACAGGTGATAGGCAGATGGCTGCATGGAAGTGGGGCATCAGTGCCGTTTGAGAATGCTCATTTTGATCAGTAAGGTATCTGAACTATTAAGGGGCAAGGGAACCAAGGTAGTATTTCTAGTGCTCTGTTTAGCTGAGAGTTACCTACACCTGGGAATGCTAAATAAATATGCACATTTCTGCTTATCTACTCTGGTCTGAGTTTTTCTGCTGCTGGATAAGCATCTTTGTTTGGCTTCAGGATAGATTCTGAACATGAGTCACCGCTCCATAGGTGGCAATGCATATGGTGGGGAGATGGCTCTGAAGGCCTAACTTCCCTGGAAGCTGCTTTTCTAGAGCAGATCCCCAAGAAGAACATGCCCCCTTCCCTATGTCTATCACAAAAGCAAAAGACAGCCTGGTCCCTTCACCAATCCTACCCATCCTCAGCCCCTCAAAATTTTGATAAGACCAAGATTTCGGATGATCATTTTGGTAGAAATGCCTCTTTTAGAAGGGAGTGGTAAACTAAATCGAATAGTGTTAGGTCATTCAGGAGAACCTCTATTTGACTAAAGGTCAAAACTTAGTTACCAAAGTTGGGTCAGCAAAAATGGCCTGAATGTCTATATGCCAGTGTTGCCCAGCAAGGATGAAATGGGGCTCGGGTTTAATGCAGACCTGACCCCAAATTTCTGTCCTATATTCTGCAGAGCCTCCATCATATCGAGGCAAGTAAGACAAGCCTGTAAAGCACATATAAAAATACATGCAGGTTCAGATGAGCAGGAAAGCTTCCCCAGTGGGTCTGGGAGAAGATCTCATGGACCCTCTCCTGTGGGAGATGAGGCCCACTGTCCCTGTGCCAGAGACAAGTATTAACACAACAGGTTAGAACCTGTTAGAAGTGCCCTTATCCTTGTTCAAATCAAAGGAAGTGAAAAAACACTGGCAAGGAGAAATTTCAGAGGAAAACATGGGCAATTTGTTGGCTTCATTTTACATACCAGAAAAACAACATTCTATTTGAGGTTTTGCAATATCTCCCCAGAAATCCCTTTCCTGGAGCAGAAAAGAGTTCAGAATCGTTTACTAACCTGGCCCACATCTCAGGATTCATAGTCTCTAGCAGGTTGGCCACTGGTTCCAAAAGAACTCAGTAATGTCACAGAAAGTAAAATGCCTAAGATCTTCTAGAAAATGGGACAGAACCTATCTGCTCCAACCACTCTGCTAGGAGGAAATGAGGTTACAGGACAGCTGGAAGTGACTCCAGTACCTCTAAGTACAAAACCTGTTTACCCTCTCACTTTCCCTCCCTGCCTCCCAGGGTATCTGAGAATTCTCAACCAGCCAGAGCCATTGCTTATCTCCTGGGGCCCCTCTAATTTAGTGCATTGCTGCAAAACCAAACACCCCTCAGGGTTTCACAGCCTCTCCAGGGAGAGATAATTGCACCCCTGGAACGTGCTGGCTCTTTAACTCTTTGAGGCCCTGGGTGTACTATCAGCATGAACTGGCGCAGTAATGAATTATCCTTAGGGAACCAGAAGAAATCTTAGTGTCCAAAAAGGTGAAATTTCCAGGGCTTAGTTCTCTCACCACATCTGAAACATTATCTGAGAATGGCAATCAGCTGCTTGAAGGAAGATAACTGCCCAGACAAGCCTCTCACAGGTACACCCCTTGGTTGTCCAGGGCCATAGTCATGCCCCACAGCATGAGGCACAGGACCAACACACTAGGCATCCCATAAATGTCTGAATTGAGAATGAGATCATAATGGTAAACAATAAACACAATGAAATCCCTTAATCACTGAAACCTACTAAATATCCAAATCCTTTGTACTAAAATCTTGAATGCTCTCTCTGCAAAATGCTGTCCTAGTAATATGGATTATATGAAATAAAAATGAAAGCTCTTTGTAAACTTGAAAACATCATACAAATGTTAGCCATTAATAAGAAGATCATTTGGATAGAGAGTAAACATTTATTCCACATGCCTCTCCACCCACCCAGCACGATCCAACCTTTCTACCCACTGGGGAAAAAAATTGCAGGTCTGCATTGCTAACTAAGCAGAAGGCCCTGAAAGCACATTTGACCTAACAATCAGAAAAGTGCTTTGTAAGGAAAATGGTCCTCTGAAGTCAGTTCTCTCACTAAGCCTTGGTTTCGACAGGGCCCTCTGCAAGGAATGTCATCCTACAGCAGCCTGTGCCCACATCAGCTCCTGAGGCAATGGTTTGCCTAATAAATTCTCTACTCATACCTAAGAGGTATAACCCTCACTTCTATAGGCTGGAGCTAAATTAAGAGGGGCAAGGTAAGAGGAAGGGGAGGAGACGAGAAGGAAAGAGGGCTTTTAAAGCAATCCCTCTAGTCAGAGACAAGCCAGTTCTGACTCTGTAGTGAGCTTCCTACTTGAGCCTTCCTCAGTCCCACTGTACAGAAGGACCTGGGCTCCTCCACCCTCTATCCTGTTCCAGAAGGCCAACTTCCCAGCATAGTATAAATTAGGAGCTTGTGACATGGGCCTGGGACCTGCCCTGCAACAGCAGGGTAACAACTGTCCTGTACCTTGGTCTGCCACATTCTCAATGTTGACTTTGCGTTCATTGGCCATAAAGCCAATAACGGAGAAGATGACGAAGCCGGCAAAGATGCTCGTGGCACTGTTGGTGCAGGTTACAATTAGAGTGTCCCTGGAAAGAAGAGACCAGAGTTTTCCATTAGATGTGCTTGGTGAGTGGAAAGGGACAAGGGGAAGGACACATAAATGTGTGCCCACGTGTTTGCTTGCACATGTGTTTTATATATATGTATGTTCATGTCCTAACCACAGGCTCCCTTGGACTCATTTAAAAAGCACCAAAAGGCTCAAAAGATATCCCCTAATAGCCCTGATTCAGGGCCTCTGGGCCAAAGCTCTGACTCCACATTCTATATAAAGGGTCTCAACTTATCTGCTATGGTCTGAACCCTCCCATCCCAAATTCATTGGCTGAAACTTAATCCACAATTTGATAGTATTAAGAGGTGGGGCTTTAGAAAAGTGATTAAGTCAGGAAGGCAGAGCCAACTCATAGGATTAGTGCCCTTATAAAACAGGCTGAAGGGAATGTGTCTGCCTCTTCCACCATATGAGGATACAGCAACAAGGTGCCATCTTTGAAACAGAGAGCAGCCCTCCAGACACTGAATATTCTGGCACCTTGAACTTGGACTTGCCAGCCTCCAGAACTGTGAGCAATAAATGTCTGTTGTTTATAGCCAAAAGTCAGTTAAAGATACAAAAATATAGGTAGATAGGAGAAATAAATTATAGTGCTCTACAGCACTGTAGGATGACTATATTAACAACCATCCCAGCTGGGCACGGTGGCTCACGCCTATAATCCCAGCACTTTGGAAGGCCAAGGCAGGTGGATCACCTGAGGTCAGGAGTTTGAGATCAGCCTAACCAACATAGTGAAACCCCATCTCTACTAAATACACACACATACACACACAAAAAAAAATTAGTGGGGCATGGTGGCACATGCCTGTAATCACAGCTACTTGGGAGGCCGAGGCAGGAGAATCGCTTGAACCTGGGAGGTGGATGTTGCAGTGAGCCGAGATTGGTCATTGCACTCCAGCCTGGGCAACGAGAGCAAAACTCCATCTTAAAAAAAAAATCATCCTATAGCACTATAAAATGACTATATTAACAACAATTTATTATATGTTTTCAAACAGCTAGAAGAACGAATTTTCAATGTTCCCAATACAAAGAAATGATAAATGTTTGAGGTGGTAGATATGCTAATTATTTGAGGTAGTGGATATGCTAATTACCCTGATTTGATCATTGCACATTGTGTACTTGTACTGAAATATCACACTGTACTCCATAGATATGCATAATTACCATGTGTCATTTAAAAATAACAAAAGCAAAAAATGTATAAAGAAAGAAAAACATATTACTCAGTCTATGGCATTTCGTTAGAGCAATATGAACAAACTAAGACATTATTCCAGGGGCAGGGGTAAATCTGTCCATCAGAACAGAAATGGAGGAGATGGGGCCTTGGTCGGCTCCAGGACGGGAACTATGTGTGAGGGAAGAGAAGGCAGTGGGAAAGTCAAATGACCCTAAAATGTGAGGGTAGCCTGGAGTTGGGACACACAGGGTTGAGAAGGACAAAGGGGCAGGGGAGGGAAGAGAGCCCAGCAACTCTACCTTCATCGCAGAGCCTGCTGCTGGTAAGACAGCCAGGGTTTCCCAGCTTACCTTCAGTCATCCTGTTCTCAAATGTGAGGTCACGGCTAGATGGGTTACACTGTAACCCAGGGCTACATTGAAATCTTTTTTCTCCTGCCTTGTAGCGGCATGACCTTGAGCAATCCACTTCCTTTCCACTCTGATTTGAAATGGCAGCAATGAGGCTGTCATAGGCTGTTGCCAGGACAGAATGAGATGATGCCTGTACCATGCAAAGCCTAGAAGTGTGCAGCAAATGATCCACCTTGACTGACCCCTTAGTTTACTGATGAGGAAATTGAGGTCCAGGGGAAGGTAATGGACTAATTAATAGTGTGGGCCAGGATGTGAATCTAGACTTTCCAGCTCTCAGCCTGGGTTATTTCTGCCACACCACACAGCCTCATTTCTAATAAAGAAGATAGCAATGCTTCACCCTTTAATGGTGTTCAGACTAACTTGGGTCAATGGTTAATGAGCAGTTGTGACCAAAGAAGTTCAAATACCATAGTCTGTTACTCAAGGCCATTACGAACTGAATCATATCTTCCTACTGCTCCCCCACCCTTACCAAATTCATATTTTGTCATCCTAATCCCTAGTATCTCAGAATGTGACTGTATTTGGAAAGAGGGTCTTTAAAGAGGTAATTAAGCTAAATGAGGTCATTAGAGTGGTCCCTGATCCAATGTGACTGATATGACTGGTGTCTTTATAAGAAGAGATTAGGTCACAGCCCCACACAGAGGGAAGACCATCTGAAGGCACAGTCCACTGTATCCACAGATTAGGTAGCTCACAAATGACTGTCACAGAACACAGCTGGCTGCACATGACCTCCAGAGAAACTTGCTTCCATCCTATAAATAGCCACTTGAGCCTCCACCATGTATCAGAGCCAGGTATGTAAGTGAGGATCTAGGCCTTCAAAAGACAGTGCCTAGGCCTCAGCATGTGTTTTGTCCTAGGCCAGAGGCAAATCTCTAGCTCTCCCTAAGATGAAATGTGAGGATGTGGCCTCAGGTGTCTGATAATTCAGTCCATTCTTCTGTCCCACTCACCAGCTATGCCCAGATCTTGTAGCACCTCTACATACCTGTAGCAGTTGTTGTGGAATTTGTTGTAAGAAGAGAGAGTAATCAGGCCTCCCCATGCAGCAGATAAAGAGAAGAAAATCTGAGTGGCAGCATCTTTCCATACCTGAGAGGCAAAAGGGAAAGAGATTCAAGATCCATAAAGGAGACTGGCCCCAGGGGAGGGGAGTCTCACACACCCAGTGCCATATCATGTTTCCAGGGGAAACATCAGGGACAAGATGACTTCTGACATCAACATCAATGAGAACATAAATCACTTGTGCTGGAAACCAAAGGCACAGTAAATTACCTGGGAGATTTTAACTTCCTGTATCAAAGGTGAGGAACTCAATAAACTACACTACATGCCGTGCTCATCTTTTCTCTCCCGTAAAGCTAAACGGAAGGGAGAGTCCTTCCTTTAGGTCAATACACTCTCAGAAAATAATAATTTACAACAGCAAAATATATTAACGGATGCAAAATCAAAACCCTTTTTAACTGACATTTCTGCGGATTACAACTGCTATTAAATTTCTGAAACTCTGTAGCCCTAATCTTAGTAAAGCAACCTCTATGCCACTGTAGACTTTATAGTGTCACGTCCTACCTGCCATTAAGTGGAGACTTTCTGTTACGTGCAATCAAACTCAATCCTAGCTATGCGTTCTTAACACACCCTGGAAAAGCAGAATTTTCTTTAAGGTGAGAAAAGTCAGTTCCCCTTCAACAATCACCCCCTCATTTGTAGTTTTTGAGTTGGAAATTTTAGAGTTAGATGTGCCTGTACAGAATATGCAAAGAGAAAGTTCGGCTTGTGCTGGCCCTGTGTGGGTGTATAAAAGTATTCAGACGTGTCTGAGCCCTTAAAAGGTTCAGGTAAAAATATTTTAAAAATAGAATCGCTTGTGGTTTACACTAAATGCTGTTATTTTCCCACCAGCAAAACTACGCTCTGACACTCTATAATTAGTAACAGATAAGTGGTGTGAGTTGGCCCAAAGCTATTAAGGGGATTTCATTATTCATTTTCGGCCTCTACTATAACCCCAGATGTAGGACAACTATTCCAGGAATCTAAAAACCCTCAGTTGTCCACTTCTCATTAAATATTTCCTGAGTGCATAATATACCAAGATCATCAGGCTCTTATAAAAGCACACACTGGGATTCCCTGGGGGAGGACGTCTAATCCTTTTTGCCCAAGCATCCCAGAGGACCACTCCCCTCCGGGCCAGTTATAAATAAAATTAGAAGCCCACCGTGGCATCTGTGAGTTTCTCCCACTTGGGTGTGATGAAGTACCAGATCCCAGCTCCAGCTCCAGGCAGGGTGACTCCGCGGATGAGGAGGATCACCAGCACAACATACGGGAACGTGGCCGTGAAGTACACCACCTAGAAAAGCCATGGGCAGAGGGGCTGGAAGGAGCAGCCCTGCAGAGTGCACCTGTGCAGAAGGAGCATTGCTCGGGGAAGGAGTAGGGCTGCCACCCCGGCACAAGCGGGTGACAGAGAGCACATCAGGGTAGTTCTCCCCAAACGCAGACAGGGCTGGGGAAGCAGGGAAGGCATTGGGACCAAAGGTGAGTCAGAGAGAGCTAGAAATAAAGCCTCTTAGGAGAGACCTGAGGCTGTGGGATGAGTCGGCCTACAGCCAGAAGGCTGGGGTAGATGTCACCCAGCCCAGCTGATGAGTACACAACTCCTTAGGGAACCACAGAGGGAAGGAGGGAGGGGGGCTCTGTGCCTCCCTCCTCCCCAACTCCTACTCCACCCCTGGTAGAGCACCAAAATTCCACCATTAAAGATGAATCCTATTAGCTTAAGCTTTCCGTCCCTGTTTATACACATAAGTGGGGCAGTCCCGTAAGGTGAAAAGAACGTGATCTTAGAATTAGACGCATTTAGGTTCAAATGAAATTGTACCTCTGGTACTGAGTAGCTGTGTGACCTTAGACAATGTATTACGCTCTCTGAAGCTTAGTTTCTGAATCTGTAAATTAGGGATAATAGCGCCCTTCTTACAGACAATCGTGAGGATTCAATGAGCTAATGCATGGATAGGACTTAGCGTGGTGCCTGATTTATAACAGCGGGTTATTAAATCCCATTAAGTTCAACAAATATTTATTGAGGGCCTCCTATGAGCTGGCCACTGTGCCAGGCATCAGCTGCACGAAGGTGAAGGGACTCCTAACCTAGAAGACACAAAGACAATGTCTGAATAATGAGCTAGAGAATTACACACAGGGCACTATGGAAGTTCAGGGAAGGGCATTGTGCTCAACCTAGAAGTCTACTAAGAGGTTCATGGAGATGACACTGAGCTGGACAAGTGCAGCTTAGAGGAGGAGAGGCAAGGTGGGAAGGTGAAGGAAGCACATGGGCAAGGCAGGTGTGTGAGGCAAAGCCCTACTCACTATCAGCACAGCATAAACTTGAGGCTAAGAGTGGGGGGCGGGGGTGGAGGACTAGAGACATTGGAGAAGATCATGTCATAGGAGGTCCTGAATGCCAACCAAAGGGTACTCCTGGATGCTGGAAGAGAGGGAGGGACCAGCATCAACAAACATTTGGGAGGCTGGGCACGGTGGCTTATGCCTATAATCCCAACATTTTGGGAGGCCAAGGCGGGTGGATCACCTGAGGTCAGAAGTTTGAGACCAGCCTGGCCAACGTGGCAAAACCCCATCTCTACTAAAAATACAAAAATTAGCCAGGCGTGGTGGCGGGCACCTGTAATCCCAGCTACTCAGGAGGCTGAGGCAGGAGAATTGCTTGAACCTAGGAGGCGGAGTTTGCAGTGAGCAGAGACCACGTCCTTGCACTCCAGACTGGGTGACAAGAGCAAAACTCCATGTCAAAAAGAGAAAGAAAAGAAAAGAAAAGGAAAGGAAAAGAGAAACATTTGGGAGGTAACATTAGCAGAACTTGGGGGTTAGTTGAACGTGGTAGGTGGGGGGACCTTTCCTTCCATACCTGTCCATCAAACCTCAAGGTGAGGGCTTGGGACCAGGATTTGGCAGAAGTGGAAGGAACAGTGTGAGAGCTCAGCCTCTGCAGTCCCACGAGCCTGGGTCTAAATCCTGACTCCAGCACTTACGAACTGGATCACCTTGAGGAGCAACTTAACCTCTCTGAGTCTCTGACCCTCAGTGCCCACACCTGCAAAGTGGCAGCAACAGTAGATTCTTCACGGGGCTGTTGGAAGAGTACAGTGCTACAATACACACAAAGTGGAACCGGCCCAGGGCACTGGAAACAGAAGTACCATTTCAGTCTGGCCTAAGACTCACCAGTCCTCAACTTAATAGCATTGACAATGCTCGGCTTACAGGTAGGTAGGCTACAGTCCAAAAAGTGCATTAAAAGACACTTGAGGCCGGGCACAGTGGCTCACACCTGTAATCCCAGCACTTTGGGAGGCCGAGGCAGGCAGATCACAAGGTCAGGAGATGGAGACCATCCTGGCTAACATGGTGAAACCCCATCTCTACTAAAAATACAAAAAAAAAAAAAAATCAGCCAGACATGGTGGCAGGTGCCTATAGTCCCAGTTGCTGGGACTATAGGCTGTCAGGTGGGGCTGGGAAGAGGAGATGCTACAAGGGCAGGCCCTTCCACAGAGGCTGAGGCAGGAGAATGGCATGAACCTGGGAGGTGGAGCTTGCAGTGAGCCAAGATCGTGCCACTGCACTCCAGCCTGGGTGACAGAGCGAGACTCTGTCTCAAAAAAAAAAAAAAAAAGACACTTGAGAGGCTGAGGTTAAGCTTCCATCCAGGCCCACTCTGGGCTCTCTGATCCATGGGGTGATGGCTGTTGGTTAAGGGCCACCTCCATTCCCACCTGCAGTCCTCCCTCTGAGGGCAACTGGAATACCTGCCCCATGAGAGGGACACAGGGCCCCCGCCACACGCTGCCTGCACAGACTTGAGTACCTGGTAGGGGCTCCAGCATGGTAGTAAGTGGGATTTCAGGAGGTGAGGACAGATTCAAGGACTCACAGTGGGAGATGAGTTGGGGAAGTTTAGAGCTGAGATGAAGAAATAACTCTTGGAGGCCAGGCGTGGTAATCCAGTAGTTTGGGAGGCCGAGGCAGGCGGCTCACTTGAGGTCAGGAGATAGAGACCAGCCTGGCCAACAGAGTGAAACCCCATCTCTATAAAAATGCAAAAATACAAACATGAGCTGGGCCTGGTGGTACTCGCCTGTAGTCCCAGCTACTCAGGAGGCTGAAGCAGGCAAATCACTTGAACTCGGGAGGCAGAGACTGCAGTGAGCCAGTATTACACCACTATACTCCAGCCTGAGTGACAGAGTGAGACTCTGTCTCAAAAAAAAAAAAAAAAAAAAAAGATATAACTCTATAACTCTTGGGGTCACTCCACTTGTTCAAATGAACATACATACTTATATATATATTTAGAGCAACTCATATGTGCCAGGGACAGTTAAATGTTCAGGACCTATCAGTAAACAAAGCAAAGATTTCTGCCCTGAATAGCTTCCGTTCTAGCTGGGGAGATCATCAATCAACAATAATCGTGGTAAGTATTATTTGTGGTATATTAGAAGGTGATATGTGGATTGAAAAAACGAAAAATTAGAGCTGGGTAAGTGGGGTGGGGTGTGGGGAGGATGGTTGGGAAGGCTTCAGGGAGAAGTTGGTCAAGGAAGAAAGTCAGGGTGAGCCAACTGGATGTCTGGGAGAACATTTTAGATGAAGGGAACAGTTGGAATCACGGCCCTAAGAAGGGAGTGTGCCTGACTCCTAGGAACAGCAGAGGCCAGTGTGGCAAGAGATGGGGCACAGGTGGGAGAGATGGGCAAAGTGGGAGTAGGGAGGGGCAGACTAGGTGAGGCCAGGCAGAGCTCTTACTCTGTGGGCAACGGGGCTATGGCAGGGACTCAGGCACAGGGGTAACAGGATCTAACCTTTCCACAGAATCTCCCAGTTGCTATGTAGCAAGAATACGGCAGGGATAACAGCAAGGAAGCCGCAGCAGCCAGCAGGCAAGGGACAAAGAATGGGGATAGCTCCAGCCAGGGTGTTGTCAATGGAGCTGGTGAGAAACAGTTGCCAGATACATTTTTGAGAGGAGCCACCAGACTTAATGGGGAGTGTGAGAAAAACAGAAGAGTCAGAGTGACTCCCAAGTGTTTTGGCCTCAGCAACTGAAAGGGTGGCGTTGCCATGAACTGAAATGGGGAAGTTGCTTCTGTCTCTAAACCCAATTACTCAAGGCCAAACTCCTTCTTCCTGGCTGCAGGTTCAGAGCTGCCAGGGATGGGCTGCCCTCCTTTTCTCTCTACTGCGACACCGGGGATACCTTTTCCCTGCCCCACAGAACAGCAGTCTCTCCTCCCTCCTTGTCTCAAAGAACTTGTAGTGCTAGGGATGGAAGGGAGGGGCAGCAGCCAGCTCCTCTCTATTTCTACCAAACCTGCTTCTCTCCTTCCCTCCCCTTGAAGTCTAAGGAGACGTGAAGCCCTTCCACACGTGGATGTTAGGAAATCCAAGGGCATCTGACATCTCAGGGCTGGCCTCACAGCTGTCAGGTGGGGCTGGGAAGAGGAGATGCTACAAGGGCAGGCCCTGACCAGCCTGACTTTCCTGCCCCCAAAACAGCACGGGGATGGGATGCGAGACAAATAAGGAGTATCCTTTCCATCCCCTGACCACCTGGGGCTGGTGGGAAGTGAGGATGGAAGGAAGAGGTGAGGGAGAGGACATGACCTAGACGGCGGTGGCTTAAGGAGGAAATCTCCAAGGCTGGCATGAGTTTAAGATACAACTGTTCCCATTTCACTGTTGGAGGCTGTTTAGACACCATCATTCCTGAGTTCCCTCTGTGGCCAGGTATATTTCTCCCATTTTGCAGAGAAGTTAACTGAGGTTCAGGTTAAGCCTCTCACAAGGGATTAAATATCTCGTTCAAAGTCTTCAGACAGGATTTAAGCCCAAAGCTTCCCCACTCCAAAGCCACTCTTTCCATGAACGCCATTCTGTGGGCCACACGATCAGAAATGTGTATGGCAGGGCCAGGACTAGGGGGAGGCAAGTGAGACAGGAGGCATCTAGGGTGCAAAATTTACGGAGGAATTCACTGTCAGGTGCTGGCCCTGTGCTTCGGGAACCTGAGAGTGAGTGCCTCTCAATTTTGCACTCTAGGCACTTGCTTGCCTCGCCCAGGTGATGCATTCATTTTTAGATGGTGATCATGGTGAACTGAGAGGGCCAACAGTTTGGTTTACAAATCCTGGGAATGCCTCAAATGTGAGTCAGGTGGGCATGGAGGCTTTCTGCACAGCTAGTTCCTCTGTGTCAGAGGAGATTTAGAAGGCACCTGTTTCCACATTGTATTGTCAGAGGAATTAAACTTGAACAGTAATGAATTACACTTGGCAGGAGTGACACTGACTCGCCCATCTGAGCCTGTTGGCCTGACACCTCCAGGCATCCTTCTCACCATGGGACCCCTGAACAGGTGGTAAAAGCCCACCAGCCCGTACAAGCTAATTAGGTTAGCTTTGCTTCGCTGCCACAACTCTCAGGCAGAGGCGCCCCTGAGGGCAGGTGGGCTGCATTTGACCTTCAGGCTGCATGCTGGTCGCCTGTGCCTCTGAAATTCTAGCTGCTGGAAAAGTCTCCAACAGTGAAATAGGAAGACCTGTCTCAGAGGAAGCAAACTGCTAGTCCTGTCTCCTAAGGCCCTAAACAAGAGGAACTGAGCTTATCTGGCTGCAGGAGGATGACATCTCTTTTGCATAAAAATGACAGTGTTCCTGGGATTTCAATCACAAAGGAGTTCATCATAAAGCTGCTGCATCCACCTTGGCTCCCAAATAATGCTCTATGATTAATGTCTGCACAGGCCAGGGCAGGATAGTAAATTGTGATTCATTATTTCCGGTGGTATTCTTCATTTAAAATAGAAATTGATCATTGATCTCTGGTTGGAAACTTTTCTCAATGAAACAGAGAGATAAGTTGGCAGATCTGAAAGAAAAACGTACCTGCTCAAAACTTCCTATTCCAGAAAGCCTATGAAATCTATCACCAAGAATTAAATTCTAAATCAATGGAAAGAACTGGCTGCCATGCCATTCCAAAAGAACACAGACTAATAAGATAAAAAGAATCTTAGAGAATATTCTAACTGTTGATTTTGCTAGAAATGAAGCTGTAATATATCCTGTGACTTGCCCAAAGCCACACAGCAACACAGCAGAGACTGGGTAGAAATGCAGATTCTGATTCACTGTGGGGAGATTTTTTCCCCACTATATAAAAATGATGGCTCCAGAATTCCTCATTTACTATCTATTCTTAATAACCCCTTCTTGGGAGAGAATGTCTTGTATTAGAAAAAGTCTAGGCTGGCTGGGCGCGATGTAATCACGCCTGTAATCCCAGCACCTTGGGAGGCTAAGGCAGGGGGATCACCTGAGATCAGGAGGTCAAGACCAGCCTGGCCAACATGGTGCAATCCTGTCTCTACTAAAAATACAAAAAAATTAGCCGGGCATGATGGTGGGCACCTGTAGTCCCAGCTACTCGGAGTCTGAGGCAGGACAATCACTTGAACCCAGGAGGCGGAGGTTGCAGTGAGCCAAGATGGCGCCACTGCACTCCAGCCTGGTGACAAAGTGAGACTCCATCTCAATAAAAAAAAAATAAAAAATGTCTCGGCTTCAAAGCCAGATAGACCTGGATTCAAATCCCACTACTGCCACTTAAAAACTCTATGACTTCAGGCAATTTACTCTACCTTGACAAGCCTCAGTCTCTCTCTACAAAGTGGGAATCAATGTGCTTCTAATGCATGTGAAGCAGCCAGCACAGTGCCTGGCATACAGTGTTCAACAAAGCTCTCTTTCTCTTCCCATCTCCCCAACAAAGCCTCTGCTCTGGAGATGTCAAAGTGGCACAATACGCAGTCGATACAGCAGCCATTCAGAATAATAAACATGAAAAGAGATAATGTTAATTCATAACTGACCATACACCAGGTAGTAACATGCATATCTCACTTAATCCTTATAGCAATCCTAAGTATTATGCACTATTATCCCCAATTTACAGAGAAGGAAATAGGTTTCGAAGGTTAAATAGCTTGTCCGGAGTCACACAACTAGAAAGTGATAGAGCCAGGATTTGAACTAAGATTGGTCTGACTCTGGAGCCACAGGCCATTCTTCCTCACATCATTAAAAGGTGCTGTTCTCACCCTCCTCACCTATCACCTCTCCTCCTGCAGTCTCACCTTCCAGCCTATACTACAGACACCTATCTGGCCACTTACAGAAGTGACAGTCTTGCCCATGGGATTTTGATTGAGCAGATACTTGGCTAGTCTCACTGAGCAATCGCTTGGCTGGGCCCTTTGTCGCTTATGGAAACCCCACCCAAGCTCAGCTCCAAGCTACAGAAAGTGAGGGGTCCGGGAAACTTCAGGCCAGGCTGGGTATTGTCATAAGGGTCAAGTTAACATTTCCCATCTCCCTGTAACCTTAGAAAAACAATCAATCCAGTCTCGTGGTACTCACTCAAAGCCAGCAGGTTCCTCAGGGGTCACTGAATCCCAGTTCTCATTTTACAGAAGGGGAAACTGAGGTCACAGAGTAAAAGTGCCCCCAAACCTCCAAGTCACCCAGCAAGTGTCCGACAGAATAATCTTAGAACTAGAGGGCCTTAGACATCACCCAGTCCAATTGCCCTCACCTTAGAAATGAGGAAACAGAACTTCTAAAACAGCTAGGAAAATGTGCTTTTCATTTATTGGCCAAAAAAAAAGAAAAAGAAATAAAAGCTAAGAGCAAAATCAGAAGCTCAGCCACGTTTCACCGCCCAAGTAGAGATACCCCTACACAGCAAACACCATGAGCAGTCCTCAAGGACAAGGGCCCAGGTCTCCTCACTCCCGGGCTGGTTCTCTCTAGCTGGCCTGATTCTCCCCACACTCTGTGATTTTAGGCGTACCACCTGCCTCAGGTAACCCTGACAAACCTGCCAGAATCTACCACTCAAGTCACTGTGGAATTAGATGACATGAAAAGCAAGCACTAATAAGAACCATAATCAAAAAATGTCCATGTCCCTAGGGAGAAGACAGTTTGGTCTATGTGGCTAATAGGTGCCAGGATTGGGTGTCTAGTGGGGGGTGCGAAGCATGCCTGGGGGTGAAAGATGGCACTGATTACCCTCCCGATGAGACCCGATCCTTCAGAAGTTGGTTGATTGTAACATAATCGCAGAAATTCTTGGCCTGGATAACAGACCAAATCTCAACGCCATAACCTATGGTCTCAGAATCCCCCATTACATCCTCATTCTTTGGGGCTTAAAGACATTTTTGTTTCATCCTAAAACGTGCAAATACCTCCTGGGGTAATTAAATATTATTGCATGGTATTGGAATAACTGGTTAATTCTTCAGTAGGTTTTTCTTTTCTTTTCTTTCTTTCTTTTGTGTGTGTGTGTGTGTGTGTGTGTGTGTGTGTGTGTGTGTATGTGTCTGGCGGGACAGGATATCACCCTGTCGCCCAGACTGAAGTGCAGTGATGCCATCTTGGCTCACCGCAATCTCTGCCTCCTGGGTTCAAGTGATTCTCCTGCCTCAGCCTCCCGAGTAGCTAGGATTACAGGTGCCCCCCATCATGCTCAGCTAATTTTTGTATTTTTCATAGAGACAGGGTTTCACCATGTTAGCCAGGGTGGTCTCAAACTCCAGACCTCATATGATCTACCTGCCTCAGCCTCCCAAAGTGCTGGAATTACAGCCACTGCGCCCAGCCTTCAGTAGGTTTTTCTAAGGCTGCAAGGAGATGAAGAAATGTTACTGTGAATGCTACAACAATGCCCAGTGTGGCCTGAGGTTCCATGGGCTCCTCTCTTTCTGTGGCTTGGAACTGAGCTTCGGTGGGAGTTTCGTCATCTCCAAAGGGCCCAGCCAAGCGATCACTAAGTGACCCTTACCAAGTAATTGCTCAGCCAAAATTCCACGGGCAGGACCATCTTCCTTTAGTGCTAGGGGCACGTGGGGTAGAAGAGTGTCAAGCTTAGGGTTGAAAGAAAGGCAAGGAAGGCCACGGACATGGTGGCCAGGAGTGAGGAAAGGGAATCTACTACACAGTCTTGATCTTCAGCCAGCTTCTTGGCAGAAGCAATAACTAACTTGGCAGCCAGACTAAGAGGCAAAAGGCCGGCAGCACAAATTCTAGAGTTTAGGGGAAGTGACTGAATGATATCAGGGAGGTTCCTTCTGCTGAATGAGTGGCCGCCCCTGAGAGGAAAGGAAGGAAATCCTAATCAGAGTACCCCCACCATCCCTTGGGAGCTCTGTATATATGTGTCTCATTTAACCCTTAAAACAGCCCTGCAAGAAAGGTATTATTATCCCCATTTTGCAGATGAAAGTGAAGTCACTTGCCTACAGCCCCTCAGCTGCTCCAGGGCAGAGTCAGAATCAGCATCCACAGCTCCTGACTCTCTTCCCAGTGCTCTGCCTGCTCCCCAAAGCAACCACCCCTGGGCATCCCACAGCTTTCTCTTACTTAGATAAATCCAAGTGCTTACTTTTCCTGAAGTCTTGATTCCTTTAGCCAAGGATGCATACACAATGACCCAAGCCAGGAAGAGGCAGAAAGCTAGTGGCCACCGGATCTCGCCAGGATATTCAATCCCTGCAGAAATCTTCAGCACAAAGTACCTAAGAATTGGAGGGAGGGATGGGGGAAGTGATAGAAAGGAGGAGAGAGGGAGGTGACAGGCAGCAGGCTTTAAGCCTCCAGTAGAGCCAGGAGCCTTGCACAAAACCCCAGCATCCTCCACCCGCCCCACCATCGCAGACTTAATCACATCAGGCTGTGGGGAACTTGCTGGTCTGGGCTCTTGCCCACAGCCATCTGCAGAGACTCCAGCTGGATTTACCCTGCTCTTGATTATGTGCTAGGAGGCCACTCATGGCCCTGGGCAGGCTTCAGGACAAGGCTGTCAGTTCCATTCTCACTAGCACATCCCCAGGAGGAGTGCAACAGAAACTCTGAACCGTCAAGGGTGATTTTTGTGTGTTTTCTCTATTGCTCTACTCTTTTTTTTTTTTTTTTTTTTTTGAGACGGAGTCTCGCTCTGTCGCCCAGGCTGGAGTGCAGTGGTGTGATCTCGGCTCACTGCAAGCTCCGCCTCCCGGGTTCACGCCATTCTCCCACCTCAGCCTCCCAAGTAGCTGAGACTACAGGCGCCCGCCACCACGCCCGGCTAGTTTTTTGTATTTTTAGTAGAGACGGGGTTTCACCATGTTAGCCAGGATAGTCTCGATCTCCTGACCTCGTGATCCACCCGCCTCGGCCTCCCAAAGTGCTGGGATTACAGGCTTGAGCCACCGCGCCCGGCCTGCTCTACTCTTTTATGCGAATTTATTCTGATAGTATTTGTGTGGTTTTAAATTTTAAAAATTAGTACATAGTGGAAACTGCACATGCTAAATGACTAAAAATGTGGCCCTGGATTGTAGTTCAAGTTGTGTTGGGCATTTCCTGAGGCTAAGGTTGGCTTAATTATAAAAGCAGGGCTGCCTAGACCTTGCTCAAGCAAAACATTCTAAGACAGATGAGCAGCTGCCGACAGAAGAGGCCACTGGTCAGCTGTAGCTGCTGCTGGCAACTTGTATAGAAAATGAAGACATCATGGCCTGCCTGGCCAAATGGCTAGCAGGGCAGCCTCACCCCTGAGGACAGGAGGCAGCTTCAGGGACAGTGCCTGATAACAGATTCAGACAATTCCTTCTACTCCACAACCATCTAGACATACATCCTCTGTGAAACTGCTGTGTTTGTAGGTTGACATTTTTCTGTGACCTAAAGAACAGGCAAGCCAGCATCGAGGCTCGCAGGACTGTGGGAATGATGGCCCAGAACGTTCTGACCTGCCGAGGGAAATATAGGCAGCAGCCTGACTCCTGGTCCAGCCGGCTAGCTTGAGAGGCTCTTTGGCAACACACGGCCATGTTTTTCATAACAGGGATGGCCAACTCTGTGCAGACAGAGCCTCTTTCAGGCCCAAACCCTGGCAGAACCTGGGCTCAGAGTTGACTAGGGCAGACCAAGGCTGGAACTAAACTTGGTTCCAAGGCAAAACCCTGAGGACCATATTTGCCAAGTGAGGAAAGGGACCTTCCCCATGTCCCATCCCCAAAATAGGTAAACCACATAGTCAACAATTCCACGACTTAGCCGTCTCAACTGCTCCACACTTCAATTGTAGGACCTCAAACAAGTCCCAAGAAACTCCTGATGACATTTCTTCTTAGAAATAAAGACTGGCCCCAAAGGATTAGTAAAGGCCACCAAAAGCAGGCTTGCAAATCACTTTCTAGTACACCTGACTGCATGGATTAGGTGTACTGGCAAATGATTTGCAAACCTGCTTTTGGCAGTCTTTCAGATTTCATCATATACCAGGTCAGACGCAGTTGCTCAGTGCTCAGGGATAATTAAAGGCCCACCCCAATACCATGATAATTATGGTCAAAGGGGACTATTTAATCAATTAGGTAACTTTCCCTTTTGTTCTACAAGGAACAACCATGTACACTCTGAGTCTACAGGGGAAAAAAAACAGGAATAGGAATTAATGACAACTGAGAGAAGAGTCGAGGTATTAGCAACCACTTACCATCTAAGTGAAAGCCACAAACTGGAAGCTCATTGATTAATGCATTTTATTTGATCCCCATGTTCTATTTGAATTATTTTGCTGCCATTTAAAATAGGAGAGATACATAAAAATCCAGATTTTATTTCCATCTTTGATTGTAAAATAGAAGCTCTGGCAGCACTGCCCCACAATTTCACAAGGCAGTGATCAGAGGAGCTGAGCACCAGTGGCCTCCCTTACCTGTGACAGGCAGCCTCTTTGGTTTGCCACAGTCCCCACCCCTCCCTATCATCTCACTTATTTTCACTTTACTCATTTATAATTCTGCCATGCCTGAGTGCATTTGAATTTACAACCTCTGAGTTAAAGTTTAGCTAGAGAACACTTTTTACATACCCTATGATGAACTCTGTCTACATTTATCTCCCCTAAGATATAATTTCATGGCTGGGCGCAGTGGCTCACGCCTGTAATCCCAGCACTTTGGGAGGCCAAGGTGGGCAGATCACAAGGTCAGGAGATCGAGGCCATCCTGGCTAACACAGTGAAACCCCGTTTCTACTAAAAATACAAAAAATTAGCCAGGCATGGTGGCACGTGCCTGTAGTCCCAGCTACTCAGGAGGCTGAGGCATGAGGATCACCTGAACCAGAGGCGGAGGTTGCAGTGAGCCGAGATCGCGCCACTGCACTCCAGCCTGGGCGACAGAGCGAGACTCCATATCAAAAAAAAAAAAAAAGAAAGAAAATAAAAAAATAATTCTATGAACTTCACTAAATCTTCCAGTGGTTGCTAAGGATCTTCAAGTATCCCTGAACCTCAATCTCCAATGTCTAGCAAAACCGATATTGAAAAATACAAAACTAAGGCAAAGCTCTGAAAAAAGGAAAAAAATGAATTTCTTCTTATTTAAACTAAAACTTTGAACATGACTTGTTTTCTTTTTGCCTCTCTTCCCTGAAGCCAAGTGCAGATGGAAGAAAAACTAATCTGGTTAACTGACAGTCCACTTAGATTACACTGGATCAAGGTTTTGCAATGGGCTTTTCATCAACATCATGAATTATAGCCACACTGATTCTGCTCCTACTGCCATCGTTCATCCAGCTCTGCTTTCCAGGCTCACTAGACACAACAATCTGCTCTAGGAAGCCAAACCAGGGAAAAAACCTTCCTCTCTAGTCTCATCCCTTGGGCCACCCACACCTCTGGTCTGCAAATTGAATATTTATTAATTCATTGGGTTTCTCTTAGAAGGTAAAAAAAAGAAAAAGAGAGTGATCTTACTTAAAATACTCTTCACTTCCACTGACAAATGTCTTATTGGCCTGGCTGGTGAAATTAACCATTGTCAAGTTGGGATAGGCAGTCATGCAGAAAGTCGAGTTCTTGATCTGTATTTTGGGATGGTCACTGATAACACAGGAATCTGTTTAGGAGAGGACAGAATAGAAACACAGTGAAATCTGTACAGAAAACAGAGCTGCATCTCTCTGCAGCAGTTTAAAAACAAATGCCAAAAACATTTGCCAAATATTAGAGAGTAACTTCAGGAAAGTATTAACTGGGCAAAGCCAGATATATTAATAAAAGAACCAAAGAATTATGTTTTCTCCATCAGAGCCCCCAGTCCCCACAACTGCACCTCGTATTGATGACAAAGGCATTTGTATACAGAGCACTCTCTATGTGGTGGGCAAGCATTTTGTGTGCATTATCTCATTTAATCCTCACAAGAGCCTATGCAGGAGGTACTGTAATCTTCCATTTGCAAAACAAGGAAACAGGCTTAAAGAGGTAGGTAACTCTACTGAAGCCACACAGCTTATGAGGAAGAGAATCAGGATTTGAACCCAGATCCTTATGACTCTGCAGAAAACAAATAAATTGCTGAAATGAATTTAATTGGAAAATAAACAGACCTCCTGAAGGGTACTGCTACAGAAGGCTTTCGAAGAAGTTCACCTTGGACCCACTGCCTGGCACCACATTCAGTAAGCACTCTAGGATACACGTGCTGTGTACTTTCTACTCTCACATGGGTAGGCAGAGGCAGCAACCACACCATCTACCGGGGAGCCTGTGACAGGACCTAACAGTGTGGTGCTCAACTAGGGATGAGTTTTCTCCCCAGGAAACATTTGGCAAGTCTGGAGACATTTTTAGTTATTCACACCTTGGGGACCTGGTGCTTACTGGTATCTAATAAGTAGAGGCCAGGGATGCTAATACTAAATATCCTACAGTGCACAGGACAGCCCCCCACAACAAAAAATTATTCAGTCCTTTAGTCAGGCGTGATGGCACACACCCATAGTCCTAAATACTTGGGAAGCTGAGGCAGGAGGATTGCTTGAGCCCAGAAATGCAACACTGCAGTGAGAAATGATCACACCACTGCATTCCCAGCCTGGGTGATGAAGCAAGACCCTGTCTCTTAAAAAAAAAAAAAAAAAAAAAAAAAAAAAAAGAATTATTTAGTCCAAAACATCAGTAGTACCAAGGCTGAGAAGGCCTGATCTAGGCAGGGATGGAGAAAGGAAATTAACCATGTAAGTCTTGGTATGTCAGGCTCTGTGTTGAGCACTTTAATGATTATCTCATGAAATCCTCATAAAATCCAGGAGGTATATATTATTATTGTCATTGTAAACAGGAAGAATCTGAAGTCTTTCTGACCATTTTACAATGCCTCTCTAACAGATTTTAAAATACAGATCAACTGACAAATACCTTAAATAAAGAATCCACCAGGACTAATCCCAAAGGACATTATTTTGCGAAGGAGCACATAGTAACAATAACAACAACAACTTACACTCATATGGCAGTTACCACGTTTATAGCACTGTTTTAAGTACTTTACATGCATTGACTAATTTAAGCCTCATACCACCCCCTGTGAGAAGGTACTGTTATTATCTCTATGTTACAGATAAGGAAAACTGGGGCACAGAGGGATGCAGTGGCTGGCCAAGGTCATACATCAAGCCAGGATGTAAACAAGCTTTCTCTTTGGAGTCAATGACTTAGGCACTCCAATGTGAATAGGGAGCAGGGATTATAAATTCAAACACCTACAGAAGCCAGGATGATGACTCAAATAAGGAAGGCATAAAATTGGAAAATAATAGAGAGAGGTGGGGACTATGGCCAACCAGAGAGCACTCCAGCCAATCAGTGCCAAGCTTTTCCAGATGTTGCGGCAAAAGATGCAAAAAATCTATAAACTTACGTGAAATCTCCCCATTTAAAAATACTGAATGTGTTAAAATTGTCTTTAAATACCATGAGCAACAATAACAAAAAGTGGCCAGGCAGGGTGGCTCACACCTATAATCCCAGCACTTTGGGAAGCCAAGGCAGGAGGATGGCTTGAGCCCAAGACTTCAAGACCAGCCTAGGCAACATAACGAGACCTCTATCTGTACAAAACATTTTAAAAATTAGCCAGGTGCAGTACTGCACATCTATAGTCCTAACCACCCAGGAGGCTGAGGGAGAAGGATTGCTTAAGCCCAGGAGTTCAAGGTTGCCGTGAGCTGTGATCGCACCACTGCACTCCAGCCTGAGCAACAGAATGAGACCTTTTCTCTAAAATAAATAAATAATTTTAAGAAGCAGGCTTGATTCCCAATTTATGCTGTCTATGGAAGAGCAAAGTGGGCAAGAATGTGAGTTCAGGCGTTCCACTACTACTGAGAGCTTGAATGAGTTCCATTTATCCAAGCCTCCATTTTCTGGACATTGTTGTTCAGGGTTGCAGTAAGGACTAAATGAAGAGAGATCACAAATGAAAAATCTTCCCACGAAGCCTGGCACACAGCTGGCACTCAATAAATTTTAGCCATAACTCAATCATCATTGTCATAGCGTTTTCTGGAGAGAGTATCTCTAGTCTTCAACATCATCTCCCACAAGGCCACTTGCCTGCCATAAATTGCCTACCGCTTCCCATACACACTGCAGAGTTTCTTAGAATGTTGGGTAAAAATTGGAAACAATAATAAGAATCCCTTCCCTTTCAGTAGTTCTTTAGACCAAGGTTTCTCAATAGCTGGGCTAATGGCATTTGGGGTCAGATAAAGTAACCGCAATAGGTCCACTGCCCAATGGGCACAGTGAGTCAATACACCACCAAGACACTGCATTGCAGCAGAGAAAGAGGTTTAATTAAGAAAAGAGGACCTTTTCTAAGTCACCCCAGAATTCCAAAGGACCAATACTCTGCAAGGGATAGCCTGGTCCCAGGAACAGAACACACTCATGTGCTGGTAACACAGAGAATGACAGATGGAGGGGCTGCACAAAGAAAGACTGGGGATTGACACCTTGTTTTTTTTTTTTTCACCAAAATAAATTAAAAAATAAAGCACTGGCTAAAAATGAGATAGGATCTCTCAGCCTGATCATACACTCGCAGGAAACAAATAGAGTTTCCTGGGTTGCAGCAGAGAAAGAGGTTTAATCATAAGAGCCACTGAACAAGGAGATAAGAGGAAACCTCAAATCCATCTCCCCAAAGAGTTTGGGGCTAGGGTTTTGGAGTAGGTTGAAGAGTGCAGGGTGAAGTCATGGAACAGAGACATGAAGAAATGTATTCTCACACTGATTCAGTTCCTCTGTGGGAACCTTTTTTCATTTGTTTTTTGGTTTTTGAGACAGTTGTTACCCAGGCTGGAGTGCAGTGGCATGATGTCTGCTCACTGCAATGTCTACCTCCAAGGTTCAAGCGATTCTCATGTCTCAGCCTTCAAAGTAGCTGGGATTACAGGTGTGCGCCAACACTCCCAGCTAATTCTTGTGTTTTTAGTAGAGACAGGGTTTTGCCATGTTGCCCAGACTGGTCTCAAACTCCTGGCCTCAAGTTATACATCCACCTTGGCTTCCCAAAGTGTTGGGATTACAGGCATGAACCACTGCTTAAAGCTGGTAGGAGTCTTTAAACTGGTTGGCATCAGCTGTTTTGCTGGAATTCAGGATCTGCTTAAGCAATTCTTAAACAAAAGCCTTAGGATTCTAACATCAGAAATCTTATCTATAGGAACAACGGGGATGCAAATGTATGTAGTGTTACTCAACTTTTGGTTTCAAGGAAGTGAGTCAAAGCACAGCCTGATTAATGCTAATTATCACAATACTTCTGTCTAGAATTCTTGTTAACCCTGCAAGGACAACTTTAATAATTATTGGCTCTGGGACCGTCCTGTGCATTGCAGGATATTTAGCAGAATCCCTGGCCTCCACCTACTAAATGCCAGGAGCCCATCCAGCTGCAACAACCAAGAATGTCTCTGAACATTGCCAGATGTCCCCTGCAAAATCTCCCCTTGTTGAGAATCTCCACTTCAGGGCCTAAAAATATCTTCCTGTTCAAAGTATCTTCTTTAGTCTAATCGAATAACAGTTCCAGGAAGATTCCCACCTAATCGTTTACCAGGAAAGCTTTTGTTTCCCCCAGCGATGACATGAATGAAGACAATTAAAGAACCCTCCATATCTCTGTTCTGTAAATAAGCACGTAAGTTATTTCTCGCTCTCCTGCCAAACGTTATATCCACCCAAGACTGGAGCGATCACTAACACGAGGGCAAACACCAAATCTCTTGCTTCCCAAGTTGCAATTGTTGAAGCACGCAGGCAGCCTCCCTAGAGAGCGTCTCTGGATGTCTGCAGATCACTGCCGCCGCAGCAGCACAAGGTCACCGTTCCTGCAGCAATGCAGCAGAGTTCCCAGGATCCCTACTCGCTCGCTCCGCAGCCTCAAGCCTCCTGCAATATCCCCTCCCACCACTGGGCGGCAGGAGCATACTTCCCAGCGCCCGGCGCCTTCGGGTCCACCGGCGAAGGAATGATGGGCCATCTCATCAGAGAGCTCTGCGGCCCAGCAACCCCGAACAAAGAACAGAGATAATGATCGTCCTAAATTGGAAGCTGTGGAATGGGATTCTCTTTACTCGGGCAATTATTAATAAATGAAAGCACATGAAAGACCAGGGAGAAAAGGAATCATTTAATTAAAGTTCTAATGAAAATGAAGCCATTCCGGAAATAGAAATGGTATTTATGTTGTTCCTATTTTACGTGACCCAGCTAGCTCCTATTTTCACATAAAGCCGCTGGTCTCACTTGACAGGGCGCAGATTAGTCATTCTCCATTACAGATACTTGAAGAGTTGAGTCACCCTAAACACGGCAGCCTCTCTTACAACCTGCATCAGAGAAAGACGTGACAAGCGCTGCCTCTCCCCACGCACAGATCCACGGCTTTCCTCTGGGGCGGGAGTGGGTATGATTGCCTGGTATCTCCATGGAATGTGTCCCTTGCAGCACTGAGAGCGTCATGGGGCAGCTCCGCGCTGCACATGAAGGTCACAATAGCTAGCCATTCAGTCCCTTTCTCCTGGGGTGAGTCCTTTTGCCCAGCAGTCACAGGGTGTGGGTAGTTGTGGGGTTGCGAGAGAGCAGGTGAAACTGGAAGGCAACTGATGGGAAATGCTGGGGGAAAGAGTTTGTCCATCTCTTAAGGAAGCCTTGCTCAATATGACCATTTGCGAAACAGCCTGGGAATATCCGTTGTCTAGACTCCTGATTGGTACAGCAGAGCGTGGGGCTCTGCAAATCAGGCCACTATCACCTTTTCTAAGTCACCCCCGAATTCCAAAGGACCGATACCCCTGCAAGGAAGGGATAGCCTGGCCCGAGGAACAGAACACACTCATGTGCTGATAACACAGAGAACGACAGATGGAGGGGTTGCACAAAGAAAGAGTGCGGACTGACACCTTGTTTTTATTTCCACCAAAAAAAAAAAAAAAAATTTAAAACACTGAGTAAGAATGAGATAGAATCTGCTCAGCCTGGTCATATACTCTCAGGAAACAATCAGAGTGAAAAATGTGCATTGTCTCCTTGAGCTCAGAGCTAGGATAGTTTTAATGGTTTTGTACCAGTTGAGTAGGAGCTGAGCTGTGTCATGTCTTTGCTCTGCCTTTCATGTCTCCCAGGTGATGGTGAGCCAAACTGGAAGCCAGGGGCAGGGGCTTCTGTGCCTCTTGGGCCTCCATCCATGTGCCTGATCCAGTCAACATGCTCAGCCTGCTTTAAACACACACACACACACACACACACACACACAGAGCGAGAGAGACTATAAAATAAACACATGTTCATGGCAGAAAATGCAGAAAAGAATGGCATCTCTCTGGGTCTGCGAGAGGGAAGAATTCATCTTTTTGCCCTTAATCTACTTGAAGGGTTAAATAATGTGCTTTCCATCATGAAAAAAGCTGGTTTTGGAGGGCAACACTAAGAGCCAATCATACGGAGATCACAGAAAGCTGGTCTTGGCACAGACCTAGCTGAGGAGAATTAACAGATCTACTGGGGAAAGAAGAAACTACTTGTTTCTAGGTCCCCTTTGAAATGACCAGAGCTTCCAAAGTGACTACTACTAGCACCTTTTATCTGTAGAGTTGTATACTTCTGCAAGTGTATCACACCCCTCATTTCTTTTCTCCTTACAGCAATCCCCATAAGGTAGGTAGTGGAAGAACATTTTTATTTCTATTTTTCAGAGAAGGAAAACAGATCCAGAGAGAAGTTACCTGACCCAGACATACATAGTCAGTGACAGAGATATAGACCAGAAAGACTTCCTGACATAGCTGCCCTACTTCTCCTCATATTCACTCTCTTGCCCTTGACCCAAGAAGCTGACGCTTTTCCCCAAGGCCTCAAGTCCCAATCTATTTCACATCTGAAACATCTTCCAGGAACACTCCCTGACTCCCCAGTAGCTGGCCCTCTTCTAGACACTACATTTTTATCAGAGTGGTCTAAGGGTTCACTCTCATGTTCACCCCATGCACTGAGCAGTATCTTGTGAAGTCTGGCCGCAGGATCGCTCACCTGGACTCTAGGAATTAGACCATCACTTTTCAAATTGTACCATGCAGATAAGTCACTTGGGAACCTAGTTAAAATGCAAGTCTTATTCAGAAAGGCTAGAGGGGGACTTCTAACCACCATCCAGGTAATGCTGCTAGTCTAAGAAACACTATAAAACAAAATAAGATTCTACAAGGACTTGTTTAAATGCAAATTTTCTGAACCCAACCAAATCTATAAATCAGACTATCTTGTGGGCCTGTGAACCTGCATTTTTAACAAAGATTCCAGCTATTCGTGAGCAAACAAAAATTTGATTATGCCCTTCTCTGGGCCAGGAACTCCTTAAATGTTAGAATTAAGTATATTTGATAGCTCAATGTAATCTCTGTGTTCCCAGAACATAGTATAGGTCCTAGCATGCATAATATATGTTCAGTTATTTTGTTGAATAAATGGATAGTTCAGAATACACACACCTAAAGCAGATATTTCCAAACTTACCTAATAAAAGTTTGGTTTTATCTTTGCATTCTGGCGTATTCCAAGGGTTGTTGCAGGAGCCCCAGGGTAGTACAGACACAAAGGAGGCAAACAGGTAGAAAAGTGTATAGCAAATAATCACATTGTAGTATATGGCTATTAGGACAGAGATGATCAGCATCGCGATGCCACAGCCTGCAGAAGCAAAAATTCCAGGGGTTCATTCCTTCTTAAATGCTATGGAATTCTTAGAGTTAGGCATAGGGTAGGGACCTAGGTCTGGGCTCTCTTGTACAGAATGGATGCACTAATAGCAGAGTGGACTGTATGTCTACCAGGGATATGAAGGCATTCTGCTGGGAACTCAACAATGCCAGAGGTGATCTTGGGCCATTATTCAGAAGGACGAAATAAAGGATGGAAAGAGTTAGTTCTATTAACCACAAAGGCAGGTCTCCCTCCCTGGGGCTGCATGGTGCCAGAGGGGACAGAGTCAGAAAGGGCCTGAGGAGGCTGGGAGGCAGGCTGGACTCACCTTGTAGAGCTGGGATGGCCTTCCACACAGACACTGGCCCCTGGCTGGCAAACTGGCCCAGCGACACCTCCAAGAAGAAGATGGGTAATCCAGCCAGAGCCAGCATCATCAGGTAAGGGATGAGGAAAGCACCTTGGAAAGAGAGTGGGGAGTGAGAGCCCTGGGAGGCAAAAGCAGGCTGCTGCCCTCCTTCGCCTTCCGGGTTGGGGGCTGGGCTCCCTCTCAAAGAACTAAAGGACAATTTAGCTCCATTCCTGAAGAAGCCCTTTGATGTCCTGTCTCAGCAACAGTCACCCACAGATATTTAAGAGCCCTCCTCCAAAAAGTATAAGGGTACCCGTGCAAATACACTCCTTATTTCAAATTCTCCACTGGCAGATGGCTAGGGATATGTGCTGATGGGGTTTTATTCTTTTCTTTTTTTATTATAGCACTTCAATTTCCCAAAATTAAGCCCCTGCAGAGCTTAACCAGTCCATGCCTTTGACTCACTACTGGATTCAGATTGATGAAATCTTATCGGAGCCTCAGCCCTCCCAGGACCTAAAAGCTTCTAAGCTAAACTCCAGGAGCCCTCCTCTACAGTAAGTTACCTGAACAGCTTCTACCAACCAGGGCTGGGCAGGCTCTGCCAGAAAGCCATTGGGGGATACCCATCCTGCTTCCTAAACCCATCCCCATCCGCATCACACACTTCTCAACGCCCTTCTCCATGTGAGAAGTTCCTTCCATCCTTCAAGGTCAACTCAAATGCTTCCTCTTCCAAGAAGTCTCCCATCTGTGTCCTCCCACAGTACCTTGCTCCAGGCACCAATCACTTGTTAATTTTTATGTAAGTGTCTTATTCAGCCTGTGAGCCCCTAATGTTGTTTGCGCTTCATCTCTTTAGTCCTCAAAATGCCCCGTCTAGGGCAATAGTATCTGGCAGGCCTCCATAGAGTCGCTGAGACTTCTGTAGGGTTCTTTCCCTTCAACGTTCTTTGAGGTTGTTTGGGAGGGACTTGGGGAATGGTCATGAGTTTTGAAAAAGGTTTTGACCAGAACGGGCTGCTGCATGGGCCAGAGTCAAGGGCCAGGGTACTGGAGATGCGCGAGCGCAGAACAGTGGCCTTAGCGGAGGGAAAACTAATCTTTCTCTAGTCTACTCTTCATGCTCCCGCCCCTCTGCACTTCCTGTTTGATGGCAGGGCCTTTCCTGCCCGGGGCTTTCCAAGCCAGGAAGGCCCAGGAGCAGCCACGGGCTGCTGGGCAGTAAAACCGGGGTCCTGCTTTATCCTCTCAAGACGGGGATTGTGCAGTCCTCCTCAGCTCCTGAAAAGGAGCGGCGAGCCCTCCACCCCACACTGAGGGCTGCGGGGCCCTGAACCGCAGTGCGGAACAGGCTGCCTCCCATCGCAGCGCCTGGCTCCTCGCGAGCGCTGAGATCTGCTCTGCCGCTCTTCGCAGATCCCGGGCGAGCAGAGCGCGGGCACTTGCGCGGGCCAACCTCCTTTTGCTGGAACTCCCTCCTCTACCCTGAGTACCCACTTCCCTTCTATTCACTGGAAGCCTTGTTGTAGCATCCTGGCCTGAGGGCGCCCTGTGGAAAACCAAAAGGGAACCTATCTGGGTGCCTCTATTCGTGTGGCCGGTACTTGGTCTGTTTTCAGGGCACCCCAGATGGCAAAAGCTCTGCGGTTCTCATTAGTACTTGTCAGAGTGTCCTAATTTGGAACTGGAGAGGAGGGGAGTAGTGGCCTATGTTTTGCGCTTTAGCCGTCCGGTGATGCACCAAAAACGGACAGATGCAGCACCTGTCCGTTCCGCTGCACCAAATTCCGCCTGAAGCGGACCCAAGAGGCAAAACAAAAGAACAAAAACCCTCAAACTGCCTGACCTATGGGCTGAAGGAATGCATTGTTTGTCCCTTCCGTCCAGTTGAGAAGATGTGGGAGGGGGCTCTAGGTTCAAATTCCTATTGCTAGAGAGCGGCCGGCCCCGCGGCACCTAAACGTCGGGAGGGCCAGAGGGATCGTGAATGTGCCGGGTCCCTCCTCGGTGGGTACAGAAGAGGTACAAGGGAGCACAGTTGCCCAGCAGCCGATGCAAGCCTAACTAGTGTCCTCCCCATCTCTGAAACGGCTTTCCTTCAAAACCAGCACCTTCCTCCCATTTAGGGCAGATGAAAGAAACCTGTTTTCGCTGTACGATTTTACTAAAATCAAAATACGTTCTGCTTCAAGAAGCAGAACAAGAAGGCGGAGGTGGCAGGCACTTCTGAGAGGTTTTTGACAGCACATCCCCCACCCCTTCTCCCTCACCCCCTAGCTCGCCTAAGGAGTGCCCTAGGAAGGCAGGCTATAACCCTGAATCAGGGCTCCAGAACTGTACAGCGGCTGGCTGTAACCTTGTTGGGTGCCCGAAGTGCCGCCGCTCTCTGAACACTTGACCGCTAGCACCCGTGCTTACGTGGCTCCGGACCCAGGCCCCAAAACTGGGTCAGTGGGGGTTTGTGGGGCCTCACTCCTCCCCTGCGCCCCTCTCTAGATAAGAGACTCCGGGATCTAATGCCGAACGATTATGGTCGTCCCCGCCCTCTGGTTATGCACTCACGCCTATGAGGTGTAGGGCTGGAGCCTGCGGAGGCTGCTCTGAGCCTCCCCGCCCTGCGACCCTGCCTGAGGGCTCCTGTCCCACCCAACCCTCAGGTGCCCGCCCCGCCCCGCAGCAGGCGGAAAGAGCGGAAAAGCCATACCTCCCCCGTTCTGGAAGGCCAGGTAGGGAAACCTCCAGACATTGCCCAGCCCCACTGCGTACCCCACCATGGACAGGATGAAGTCCAGTTTGCTGGACCAGTTCCCTCGGGCCTTATTCTCATCCCCTTGCTCGTCCTCCTGGGGGCGGAAAAGCACATTGTCGATAACAGCCCCGAGTAGGTCCACAAGCAGGCCCCTTCCACCCCTCCCCCCGGCTAGGGGTCCTTCCCAGCAAGCAGGCTCCCACTTTTCAACTGAGGATGCATCGGCAAGCAGGACCCCAAATGTAAAGAAAGGATGCATCTACAAGCAGGGACCTCACCCCTCAACCCTGCACTGAGAGTCAATCAGCAAGCAGGTCCCCAATTCTGATCTGAAGATCCATCTTAAACAGACCCAAAACCCCCTCTTTCCTAGATCATACAGTCAGGGCACACCAGCAAGCAGCTCTCCCCAAACCTTGAACCTGTAAGGTGATTGCAAGCAGGTCCCTCCATCCCCAACCCTTCACCAAGAATTTATTTGGCAAGCATCATGCCTGGAGTTCCCAGCAAGCAGGTTCCTAATTAATCCTCTCCCACAAAAAAGCCTTCACCACACCCCCTCCTCAGCCCTTTCTTCCTTTAGAGTGTGTGACAAGACCAGAAAGAGAGCTGCAATGCCGAAGCCAGCCGGAGCCCCTGCCTTACTTTCTTGACCAAACAGAACCTGCCTGGTCAACTAATTTAAGAAGGCATCCTTCAAGACTAATGCAAGGGAGATGGGCAGGAGGCAGATTTGAAGATGAAACAAGAGGGAAAACAAACAAATAAAAAAAGATTGATATGGGAAGACACAAGCCATCTACAACCTTGAGTTCTGGTCTAAATTTTACTACTAACCAGGTGGACAACCCCAGGCAAGCCACTTGCTCTCTCTGAACCTCCATGTCTCATCTATAAAAGAAGCTTAGAATAACTGTCCCCTGAAGCCCTTGCCAGCTCCAGCAGTCTATGAATCTTTGAGGCTCATTTCTTCAAGCTCACACTAGGACGCTTTCTTGGGGCAGTGCCTGGTCGTGGAATGCCTCACTACTACTCAGGAAAAATGGGGGGAGACCACCCCAAATAAACTCTGAAAATGTTAGGGACACCTAGATACTGCACAAAGCTTTCCAGGGACTCAGGCCACTGCACAGTTTCCACCTCCTCAGTCACCCTTCACCTCCTATTGTAGTAACTTGCTAGGTCTCATACTTTTCTACAGGCTGTGGAGGACACAGCAGCAGCTGTCAGGAGAAGTCTTGGGGAGGGAGAAAGAGCCAGGGTGAGTGTCAGAAAGGCACAATCAGAAAGATGGGCAGGGCCGAAAATAAGTACTTTCAGAAACCAAACATCTTTAACATCCTCCCTCTCATCCTCCCACACACAGACCACCTCCACGCCTAATCCCACCCTTCAATCCTTCCAGAGCTGCAAAGGGTGGGAGTTCCAGCTCCTTCTGCCGCAGTGCGGAGGTTAAGCAAGACAAGTGAAACAAATATTCTGCTCCACCTGGGGTCACACTGTGGTATACATGCTGTCAGAGGCAGATAATACACATAGAAAAACCCTCCAGATGTGGACCCCAAAAGGAAAGGCAAGTGGGAAACTCTATATTTATTTCTAGTTCTGACACCACAAGCTCCTGCTAGGTGGGCCTGTGGGTAAGTGTGAGTGTGTGTGTGTGTGTGCAAACACTAGAGTAACTAAAGATAGAAGGGCTGTATAAATCCTAAACCTCACACAGGCATAAATTTTGGTCCAGGCCCCACTGCTGGATATATGCCTAGTCCCTGAGGCCAGGAAAGGAGAGGAGATAGCAGAAAGGCAGGCAGTGAGAAGGGAAGAGCTGAAGTGGATGAAAAAGGACAGAAGAAAGAAGAGATCAGAGAAGGAAGGAGAGAGACAGAGGGAAATGGAAGAGAACAAAAGCCTGTATGAGACAGCGGGCCACCAGCAAAAGTTGCCTTTATTCATAACCCAAGGATTGGGATTTGCTCTGTGGGTTTTTCACGCCTCTAATTAAGTGGTAAAGGATCAAATGCAAGAGGGGATTCAGATTAGTGTAGCCTGAAGCTTATACAATTGAGGGAGGTTACTTTAGGGAAAAAAATAGAAAATTTTGGCAAAAGTAGACACCAGGTTTTGGAAGGACCCAGGCAAAGGACAGGCCCCAAAGCTTAAGCTTCAGTAGCCTCAGGTAAACCCACCTGGCATCAAATGAGTTCTCATGTAATAAGCTTTACTGGCAGTGTAAAGGCTACAAAACTTAAACTATTATCCTCCTACCCCTCCACCCCCAGCCACGACCACCTGGCTTTGTTCTGAATTTTCTCCCTCTTTTTGTTTAATTAAGAAATTACTTTTGAAAAGAAAAGACAGTCATTGGCAGGAGAGGGAGTCTGTCTGCATAAAAGGGTGGGATCTATCTGCCTGAACTGCTTTGTGAATCCGGACCTGGATTCCCACTACAGCCAAGGCTGGGAAGGGGCAGGTCGTGGCCCCTCTGGCAGGGTCACTGCAGCCCTCGCGCCCTGAACTGCCGACCCCAGCGCAGTGCGAGCTTCCGAAGCCCCAAAGCCGCCTCCCGCATCCATCACCTGGCACTGCCAACCGGTTTCCCCATCAGCACACGTGCACCCGCCACGGCCCGGCTGGCCTCTCTCGCGCAGCTGGAGAGCAGGACACTGTGCGGGCCGAATGCAACCGCTTACCTGTGTGGCAACGGTGGCCACGCTGCCCGGGAGCACGGACGTGATTCCATCCGTGCCCAGCACCACGGTGCTCTGGCTCATGTTCACCCAGCCCACGGCAGGGGTATTGTTCCGCTCCAGGGTGCCCTTGCCCACACTCACGTTCGCATCCCCCTCCGGGCCTCGCAGAGCATGGATCTTACAGTGCAGCGCGTTGCTGGGCCCGGAGCTCCCAGGAGGGGGGACGGCCTGCGCGCCTTGCGCCTCTCTCAAGTCCGGCAGAGCTGCCGAGGCCGCCTGCGCCCGCGGGCTACTGAGTTTGCAAGACCCCACTCCTGGCCGCTCAGCCTCGCAGGCTCGCGCGTCCGCTGACTGGAAAGTTTGGGCGCCGGTGGAAGCGGACCTGGGCACACGTGGCGGCGGCGGGGCAGCAGCCGCGGGAAGCTCCTGCTCCGGGCTCGTCCTGGGAGCGCATGGGCCATCCAGGTGGCCCTGCGCCGCCGCCGCCTCCGGGCTGTTGGCTGGCTGTTTATTCATTTCCTTGGGAGCACTGCAATCCTGCAAACACAATGTCAAGTTCGTGCAAAACAAAGTCACAACAGCATTAAAAATACCTGTATCTACATATGGGGACGTTCGCAACTCAGGTCCAGACACAATATCTGGGGAAGCAAATTGGAATCTGAATTTTTTCTGTTAAGAAAGACTGCAATCAGTATTTCTCAATTTGCCCGCTTCATCAATAACCAGATGACAAAGAAGCTAATATTTCCTCCCTAGTGGAGGATGAACTAAGAAAAGAGGCAGAAATGGAATTTTGTAAGGGGAAAAGGGGAGTGGAAATAGCCCTAGAGTCATGAGCTCTCCTCCCTCTTTGGATTTCACATCACAGCTGTGGGTGCCCGCATCCCCATCACCATTGTAGAAAGATTTTTTAATTTTCCGCCCCATTTCCTTTGTCATTCAACAATGCACATTGCCTTTTTCCCCCATAGACAAGCTGTGGCCACAAAGCTGATGCCCTGGCACCTGCGAGTGCTTGAGGCCAAATTGGTTGAGTCCCAGCGCTCCACAACCCACCTCCTCCCGCCAGGTAGCAAAGAAATGTTAAGAATCACGATCAAAATAACCACAAAAAATCCTACAACGATAATAAATTTAAGACACAGAGTAGTAACTAGGTTTGTTATCTTACACAACTTGTATTCACTTCCAGATTCCCAGACATGTAAAATAATATGCAAAGTTTTTTGGTTCTTTTGTTTGTTTATTTGTTTTTGCGTAACTATTCACAGGAGTCTAATATCCTTCACAACCCTACGCTGGCTTGAGTACCAAAACTCATGACTAATTTTTATTCTCTTTTTCCCAATTCACTTTCAAATGAAAATAACTGCCAGCGGTGGTTTTCCTAGCCACTTTTATCTTTCAGGGCTTCCTAAACATTAGCACCAATAATTATTATTACACTGTAATAATCCTATTATCTTCACCTCCACTGCACTCTTCTAGTCTAACCCCCTTTCACAAGCACGCAAAATAGAACTCCTCAATTTCCACAAATCTGAATACCTCGGCTTCAGCCAGCATTTGTCTCAATAGCCTCTAGGACCCAGAGCAACTCGCCTCTGTACCGGCGTCTGGCTTTTCAGCACCGAGGACAGTGCCCAGGATCGGGTCTTTAGGAGCCACAGTCAACCTCTCAGCTCTACAACCTAGGAAACCTCTTTGCGACCTCAGGTGACGCTCACAAGTACAAATACCTAGGGCTGTGAGAATTGTTCTCCTCCTCGCCCCCTTTCCCCCCACCCAATGCACAGACGTCTTCAAAAGAAATAGCCAAAACGAATCTGCTTTTCCTATCCCCTCAGCCCCTTTTCCTCTTGAAAGAACAAAAGCAAACACTCACCATGTCTGACACAGGCAACAGATTGAACTGGTGGAGGGTGAAACCCGCTATTGACAAGACTGGGTTTGGCTCCGGCAGGAGAGGCGCTTTCTATATCTCCTTGGGAAAGGCCGGGTTTGCGTCAGTGCAAAGCAAGGTGCCCTTGGTTTGACATTTTCTTGATAATACAAGTTTGATAAATCATTACCCCCTTGGATTCAAGTTTTAAAGGGACAACAGCCTAGAGTATGCTGGCCAGTTGTCGCTCCAGCGGGAGGGGGCTGCGTGTTGGGCGTGACTCATGTGGGTCTGATTACTAAACCGAAACCGGCAGGAGGGGAAGACAGAAGTTTGCCTCCTCCTAATTAAGGGAAACATGGGAGGGACACGTCCCACTGCACCCAAGGCAAGGCGCAGTCGCCAGCAGAGTGGATCGGGATGTAGAGGTAGGGGGAGGGAGCTAAACCACTGTCTTCTCTTTCCCTTTCACTATATTCCATTGCTCTCTCCCCCAATCTTCAGGGATGCCGAAAATATTACTCCGAAAGAGACTGAGGGTCTGCGCATAGCCCCACAGCTCTGCGACGGCTGAAGCAGGCATGGGTCCTGCATTTATCAAGGTATACCTACCTAGCATGTATGTGGACTTTAGATTCTCACATCCCTACCCTTCCGGACAGTCAGTCTTGGACGAATCCTGGGTTTTTTGCTTAAAAATTGAGATCTAGTATTTCCGTTCCTATTGCTGTTAACACAATCAGGAGAAAATTCTGAGTATAACTGACCGTTCTCATTGCATTTTTAAGCTCTTTTGAAGACGTTTTAGAGAAATGAAAATGAAGATTTTCCAACACAGACCTAGTTCTTAGGTCACTTTCAAAGTCAAGGGAAACCCATTCTTTCTTTGTAGTCCTTTCAATAAAATCCTACCAGAGCCAGGCCTGATTTGACAGCGCGAGACCTTAGAGACGTCCAAATCGAGATGCCCAGCAACGGGCGGGGGGGGGAGGGGGGGCGGGGGGGGAGGGGGGAGGGGGGGCGGGGGGAGCCGTGCCAGGAAGTTCAACAATACTGTGGCGGAGATGGGATTGGGGGTGGCAGTGGCGATAAAAAGATGGACTTTCTTGTTGGTACAATGCAATAGCTATAATCAGGAGAGGAGAAAACGCCTTTACAAAGAAAGTGTAGTTTGGAGACTAGAAGGGGATTATCAGCAAAATGCTTCCCTCCTCTCCTTACTTGCCGGTCTAGCTTGGGGAACCCCTGGCCTCGGGGATGAGGAGCCACAGACAGCACGTTTTCCTTTCCCTACTGCCAACAGCCCAGCCCACTGCCTCAGGGTGCGCGCCGTCGCAAGCGGCTGGGCCGTCCCCGCGCGGCAGGAGGACAATGCCGGGGCGGCGGCGGCCGCAGGCGTAGGCTGCAGTGGCAGATTGCGGCGGGCGCCGGGGGCACTGAGGGGCGCCCTCCTGTCCCTCTGGAGAGCCCGAGAGTGTTTGGATGCCTCCGCTGGTTGGCTCTCCCGCCTAGCCCCTCTAAAGGGCAACTGGCTGGGGACACACGGTCTGCATTGCTTTTGGTGGGGGCAGGAGTAGGAGATCTTTGAGACGCCTTGAGGATTTCAGGTCGCTTTTTATTGCAGTTTTGAGCTAACGTATATTGAGATCTCAATACTCAACCATTGTGCAACGGCTGTCCATGAATTATCCCGGTTAGATTTGGCAATGGCCTTTCAGAAACTATACAATTGCAAAGCTGAGGAAATTGGGGCTCAGAAAGTCGTTTTTGAATCCTGGAGAAGATCCCAAGCACCTCCCGCGGGGCTGTCTCTGGGGTCAGTCGCGCTCTCCCCGGGGCCAGCTCGTAGGGCGAGGTCGGGAATTAGGGTTAAGAGGGTGAGGTGGGGTGGGCTGTGGTGGACTCTGGCTGGAGGAGGGTCTTCTGAGTGGGTGGGACTGAGAATTCCGCAGGGATGCCTGCTCAAGTTCCAGCTGGCGCTGAGAAGCAGCCCGCAGGCTCTTGGCATCTTGGGGGAGGCCAAGAGAACCTAAGGGTGTTTCTGCCTAAACAGTCCCCAGTTTCCGAGAGGGCTCAAGACGAATGAATGCGAGAATTGTAAAGGCAGGCCTGGCAGGCAGGCTCGGGCTCAGAGAGCGATCGGCCAGAGCGGTACCAACAGGCGGGCCCAAAGATCGGTGTAGGCCTCCCTCTGCAGTTCCCTGGCCGACTTCCCCGAGGGACAGTCACGACTTTGGAAGGTTCTGGCCAGTTTCCCAAATTGCATTTGAGCAGTCCCCGCAAAGGGCCAGGTGAGAATGGAGCGTCCACGCGGCGCCCGGACGTTCCAGGGCGCACAAACTTGGCTGCCCCGGGAGGAATGGGGAGAACTGCGCAGAGGCGGCGGAATCCTGCCGGCCTTCTCACTTCCCCCAGCTGCGGCCCTGGGCCTGAGTGACGCCCAGCGCCGCCCTTTGGCACCCAGGCCTGACGTTTCGCCCGCTGGCCCTCCCCGGCCCAGTGAACACTTGGGTTCCTGCGTGGGGCCTGCCGCGCGTCAGGCTCTGCAGAGGCGGGTGACGCGCAGGAACTGCTACGGGGTTTGGCAGAGGTGCTATTAGGGCTCTAGGCCTCCCCCCACTTTCAGCCGCAAAATTCTAGAAGGGAGGGGCTGCTTGGAGAACGGAGGGAGGGTCTGGAGCGGAGAGGCCTGGAGGTGTAGCTATGAGGCCGACGCGGGGGCGGAGGGGCGGGCACAAGCCCGGCTTGAAGGTTGGGGTTCAGGGGCTGGAGAGAGCGTGCTGAGGCTGGAAGCCAGGCCCTGGGGCAGCAGGTTGTGCGTATGGGTGTGTGTCAGCGCCTACGAAGCGCAGAGGATGGAACTGCAGTATTAAAAAAAAAAAAAAAAAAAAAAAAAAAGGCCAGCCGCACGTCCTCTAGACGCGGGCCTCCGCCCCCGCCCTCCGCGGACGCCTGTTTGTAGTGATAATCTGGCCCAGTGCGCCGCAGCCAAGGAGGCCGTAAATCCGCATCCATCACCGCGCAGCCATTCGGTCTGAATTAGCCAGTCACTACGGCCTTAATTACTTTGTCAAAGATGAAAAATAGTAATTGATTTTGTCCTCGATCACTTTGTTCCCTCCCCTCCTGCCTTGCAGATAAGCAAATAAATATTTTTGAAAACTCGTGTCCACTCGGTTGTATGGGGGTAGTCTACTGAAAAACAGGCCATCCGGTGACAGTCCTGACGCCAGTGTTACTGCCAAGACCCGAAAAGTGAGCTGCAACCCAGACAGGAGAGGGCCCAGAGGGCGGCCTAGGGCATTCAAGTCGCTGCCCTCCTTCTCACTAAGGAAGGAGAGAGGAGGGAAAGGTACCGGTGTTTTACAAGCGCTTGCTCTGGCGTTAGCAGGGCACTGTGGAACCAGTCTTCTCTGGTCCTCAGGGCAGCATGCGAGAAAGAGCTGCCAGCGCGACTGACAAGAGAAGAAACGCGTCCAGGGTCAGCGGGCAGAGCCTAGCTTTGAGCCCGGGTCTGTGTTGGCTCCTCTCCATCCGCCACATGAGGGATAGAGTATGAGCCCCTATGTCTATGTTTATGTGATTTTAACATGGGAGTCGTTAACACATACAACTTCCACAGATGATGGATGTGAGGGCTCAGTGTGGGTTTCAGGTGACATGGCCGATAGTCAAGAAGCCGCCGTATTTTTGTCCCACTTGTCTACTACTGCCCAGCTCCATTGCAGTGTTTTTCTGTGCTAAGAATGTGGGCTCCGCAGATACACTGCACCACCTGGCTCTGTGACCTCGGGGGGAAAATTCCCCATCAGCAAAATGAGCATAATAAAAATTAACCTACCTCGGCTGGTGCAGTGGCTCACGCCTGTAATCCCAGCACTTTGGGAGGCTGAGGCGGGCGGATCATGAGGTCAGGAGATCGAGACCATCCTGGCTAACACGGTGAAACCTCATCTCTACTAAAAATACAAAAAATTGGCTGGGTGTGGTGGCACGCGCCTGTAGTCCCAGCTACTTAGGAGGCTGAGGCAGGAGAACAGCTTGAACCTGGGAGGCGGAGGTTGCAGTGAGCCAAGATGGCACCATTGCACTCCAGCCTGGGTGACAGAGCGAGACTCCTCTCAGGAAAAAAAAGAAAAGAATTAACCTAACCTCAAGGGTAGCCTGAGGATTAAACGAAAGAATGCATGCAAAGTGCCTAGATTGAGATTGGCTACCGGCATACTTTCAATAAGCTATTGTTATTAATATCATTCAATCTAAAGGAAATATAGGTTTGAAGCCCCTCAGAATTAGCAAATAAGACAAATCCCTCTTCCTGGGCTAGAAGGTTTAATATGGGTAGACTTACACAGAATAGAAAACCTTACAAAATATGTAACGATTGTGCAACATTTCTCCCTCATTCAGTGTTTGGTCGCCCAATAATCAAGTATTTACCTTTACTAAATGAAAATTAGGAGCATCCTGGAAAAGTGCTCAAATACAGAAGCTGCTAGGAGTTTTTCCTGAGGCACCTTTTGTTTAGATGAAGGTAAATTTCAATAAAAAGAAAGGGCAGAAGCTTGAAGTTTCATAATCAGCCTCACTGTTCAGTTCTCATCTGAACCCAGGGGTGTCAGGGAAACACAAGTTAATCAAAGCAAGCATCCCTCATCATAGCATTTCAGAAGAGCTCATACTTGGAAATCAGTGGTTCAGCTAAATAATCAGTCTGTGCAAAATGTAGGTCCAAATTTCCAAGACTCAGGCAGGCAGGATGCTTGTTCCTGAGTCAGCAGTAGTGATGATTCTCACTTCACTGCAGCAAAACACAGGGCAGTGGGTGCTAGGGCAGTGGGTGCTAGGGCAGAAGCAGAGAAGTATATGATAAGATGAAAAGGATGTTCAAGGTCAACTGTAGTCCCACATGCCTGCCTTACCAGTGAGAAAGCAGAGTTCCAGGTCCAGGGAGGAAAAGTGAGCACTCAAGGTCATTTGACAAATTAGAAACAAAGTCTAGCGGCATACCTTTAAAAAAGAAAGAAAGAAAAAAGAACTATATTATCCTTTGATCCAGCAGTCTCACTCTTAGGAATCTATCCCAGAGAAATAAAAAACCATAGTGCAAGAGCGTTTATTATACCATAGTTGATAAAGTGAAAGCCTGCGGAAAAAAGAAATAGCCACATTAGATCATTAGAGTATCTGCAGCGTGGAATGATTTGTAGCTGTTAAAAAGATTGAATTAGAACCATACAGAGATTGGAGAGATTTTCATGATGTATTGAGAAAAGCCAGATACATTAAAGTGTGTATAATAGAATCTTACTTATATAAAATAAACAGTAACCAAAATGCCATGTCTGTCGGTCTGTCTGTCTCTCCGTGTGTGTGTGTATGTGTACTAGAACACACATGTGTTCTAGTAAAATGTGAATGCACACACATAAGTTAGTAAATAAGATTACTGGCAGAAAATGTGGGCATTGATGTGAGCCCAGGAGACAAGGGAAGAGCCAAGTAGAAAAAGTGGAGGGAGGGTGAGAAACATTGACTTAAACAAAAATAGTTCTACTAGTCATACTTATAAATTTATGTAAAATATGTATTTAAAAAGTTTAAGAAAAGAAGTTAGCACTAGAATCTATTGCTTTAATTAATGAGGATATTCACCAAGAAGGCTACTTTCAATAGGAAGTATTACCCCTACACCTATTTTATTGTCTTTCTCTGAAGAGTAGAGCTCAGAAAAATGAATTCAGCTAATTAAGGATCCCAGCTACCAATATTTGGCTAATCCTCCTTCCTCAGGTCCTCATGTTTCTATCTCTTAGCTCTGCTGGGGTAGAACCAGGGCATAATTAAGACCTTCAGAGGACACAGTCTTGGAAAATATGATGCTGCTCTCCTACCCCCACCCTTATCCTTATAATGTACACTAAACTATAAAGTAATTTACATTAAAATTACACCAAACTGAAAATTCCTGATTTCTATTTTTTCCATAATGATAACATTAATGTCTTTCCAGTATGCATGATGCATTCACCCCTTTCCTCTGCTGCCTTTTCTTATCATCCTTTTGGTAGTCGTGCTTTGCTTGTTGCATATGTTTGGCGAAACTACTTGGTAATCTCCTTCCAGGTATGAGTCTTCTGTGTTTATCCATCTGCCGAAAGTTCCCAAACCCCAAAACGAGAGATACTAGCCTTGTAAGAGATGTCAGGTCTCAAATATGTTTATTATTGGAAATAGGAGACTTCTAATACAAGAGAATTGATACTGTGTCTGCAATGCTGGTGAATAAGATTCCTTTTTTCTCTCTTTATTAAATGTTTCCCTGGTCTTCTCTTTTTGTCCTAGTTGGTGGGGCAGTGAGGGGTGGGGAATTAAGTTTAATATCAGGAAAACCTAGCAGGAATTCCCACAAGTAGAGTGAAACAGATGTTGGAAATCTTCACTGTATAGGCAGTTTATGTAGTTAACCAAGGCTATTGGGTGGAATGTGAAGAAGGTTCAGAAAGGTACAATGGTAAGGATGCTAATCCACGAAGTGGAACTTGGAAAATTCAACACACTTTATACCTGTAGAGAACTGCCAGATAGCATTAACAAGCTTTAGGACCTTGTGATTTTGTCACTAGATAGCACCCTTGTAAATTGAGTCTAGGGGACTATGGACATTGGTACCCCATTTGTGACTGTTGGTTCTAGCAATCTGTGGCATCCAGATTTCTAAGACTATTTCAAACAATGGCCTGGAGGAGGCCAGCTATGCCTACCATTTTTGGCAGACAATCCAGAGTTAGTCATTATGGTAGCTGTCCCTTGGAATGTCACCATTAGAGCTTGGAAATGATCTATAAATCTTTTAGAGTAGTTTCTTAGAATCTGCATTCTATTTCGGAGTGTTTCTATTTCAGTTTAAACATCTTCCTGGGTGGAGGATAACATTATATTGTGAAAATAGGGCTTTAGTAGTAGATGTTAGTCATGAGTTTGAACCAAGTTCAGACATTTTTTAACTATGTGTTCTTGGGAAGCTAATATCCAACTTGTGGCTACTAACATTTACTTATCTTCGGAGCCTCACTTTCCTTTTCAATAAAATGGAATTCCTTTGATTGATTAAATAAGATAAAGTGTGTAAAAACTTCTAGCATGGTGCCTAGCAAGAGCTCCTTCTACCTTTAGATACCAGATTTGAAAGTTACTATCTGAAGTCTGACATTATGCCCTTAGAGATGTACCCAAATGACTCCTTTCTACACATCTTGGTATTCCTGGATTTGCTGACCAAATCTTTATGTATTTTGCCCATCTTTCTTCTTTGTTTTTTCAAATAATAGGCCATTCTAGGGACTTTATTCTGCCCATCTTTCTTGATGGGAAATGAACTTTGACTGTTTTTCTTTTCTTTTTTTTTGAAGTGGGTTCTTTTTTCTATCTCTTCACACTGCGCCTTCCTTAAAATGCCAAGCCCATCATAACTCTGTGCCTTTGCCACTGCAGTGTCCTCTGCCTGAAACGCTCTTCCTTCCAGAATGAATTTCTATCTATATGTAAGACTTTGCCCAACATGTGTCTCCTCTTGGAGGTTTTTTATGAACAAAGTTAATATCTCCATTCTCCGTACTTCCCTAGCACTAGTTTATTGTAATTATTTATTTCCATGTGAGTCTTTTCAACTACAATAGCTAATAGCCACGTGTCACTACTATCATTTAAATTAATTAAAATAAAATTAAATGTAAAATATCATTCTTCACTCACACTAACTATATTCTTTGCTATACATCTTTGCTCGTGTCTCTAATTTTGATTCTTAGTGTGGGTTCCTAACTATGGAATCACTCCCAAAAGGAATTGCACATTTTTCAGAATTGGATTCATCTTATCTGGACCAGTTTTTTTGATGACTGCCTTCAAAATGCAGACATAGAGCTGTGTATGAAGATGTAGCCAGGCTCTGAGCAGAGAGTGACAGTGCTCTGCGCTTTGTTTTCACTCCTTTTCCTAATGATTCTCAGCAATCTGTGACTACTTCTGGCTATAAAAAAGCCATGGGAACAAAGACCATAGTATGTTTCCATAAAGACCAAATCAGTTTTCTCTTTAGCATAAAGGAATTTTTATGGAAATCATTTTACTTGGTAAATACAAGTATTTGTAATTGTCAGTATGCACAATATCCAAATTTTACAACTATTAGGAGCAAGCAAATAAGCTCATCTGTTTACACAGGATTTAATTAAACAATTGCAAGAAATAATACAAACATTGTTAAAATGTGGAGGATTTGTGAATGCTTCTTCTGCAGTGGAAATGCCTGACTCAGGGCTCTCTCTGGTTTCTGCAGATTATGTGGATGATGACATGTTTTTCCAAGTCATTAACTTGGGCACAGCTTTGGGGCCAAATGAGAAGCTACATCCAAACCATTTAAGAGTCTGGGTGATTGGTGGGGCACTGACAAAGGAAAGACCCTCTGTCATTGCCCACGGTGGGAGCATTTGGGGAGTGTGATTGCCTGTGACGGTGCATGGTTCAATGATTCCATTGTTTCATGAAGGCCTGGTTTCACTGATACCAAGGGAAAAAGGTGGGCTGCGCCCACACGGGCGATTAAGGTGACGCTGTCAAAGGCATTTAGAGTGATTTTTTCCCTTAGAAATCTGTTCTGTCACTTTTTGGCATTACAAGGTCTTTTGTATTACATTATAGAAAAAAAATAGGCAAAAAGAAGAAAATAAATCACTTCATCAGGACTCTTTTTCAATTGCAAGGGATAGAAACCCAACTCAAAACTAGCTGACGCGTAGTCAAGTAATGAACGGGTCAAGGTAAAAATGGAGCTGACTTCAGGTGGGCTAGATCCAGGTTGCCTACAGCAACAGGATCCTCTCTTGGAGCCTTGGCCTCTGTGGGTCCATGTTTTCAGACTCTCGTGTTGTAGGTGTCACGTGACTCAAAGTTGTGGGTTCCCGTGCTCATAGATTATGATCCAAGGGGAAATAGTATATCTCTACCCAGTTTGGGAGGTTTGGGGAAAGGAGGCTGAGATGGTGGCTTTGATGCAGGTAGATTATTTGGAAGTCCCAATGAGGTAGTTAGAGAAGAGTCAATAAAGAGTGCATTGATGAGTGAGTTACCTCTGTGGACAACTGGATTCAGGCTCACTGGGGTCCCTCTGAGGTACCCTGTGGAACACATGTCAAAGTTTTCCCTCCAGGGGCAGGGAAGCTAGAAGGTGATTTGTCCACAGACTCCCACCCCTTATTGACTGAGGATTGTTCCTGAGAGTATTAAATCCTCAGCACTTGTGGGTACTCTACAGTTGGACTGAGCAAGTGCTGGAAAAAGGTGTCAGGTAGAGAAACAGAGAGACATGGTTGCTTGAGGTGGGGAGCTGTCAGCATGCCAGAAATTGTCCAACATGACTGCAGGTGAACTTGCAGATGGGCCAAAGCAACATGGGCTGGGACATCAATTGCAGCTGCTATGCTCACCTTTAGTTTCTTCCCCACTCCCTAGGCCAATCACTCAGTACTTTGATCAGTCCAAAGCTGGCCGCATGTCTGCCTCTCAAACATGATGGGCAGGCAGCATGCTGTGAATGGAAGCTTCCTCAAAATCACCTGGAGAAGAGGAGGCAGTTTTACAAATAAAGAGTGGGGTAGCAAATTAGTTCTCAGAATAAGTGAGGGGGGGGCCGGACACGGTGGCTCACACCTGTAATCCCAGCACTTTGGGAGGCCAAGGCAGGTGGATCACGAGGTCAGGAGATCGAGATCATCCTGGTGAACACTGTGAAACCCCATCTCTACTAAAAATACAAAAAACATAGCCAGGCGTGGTGGCGGACACCTATAGTCCCAGTTACTCGGGAGGTTGAGGCAGGAGAATGGCATGAACCTGGGGGGCGGAGCTTGCAGTGAGCCCAGATCGCGCCACTGCACTCCAACCAGCTGGGTGACAGAGCGAAAACTCCATCTCAAAAAAAAAAAAAAAGTAAGTGCAGGAGGGATGATGGACAGACTAAATAACAATAGCAATAAATAAGATATTCACTTGCAAACTTTAATCCTATTTTAAGGTTAAAACCACTGAATGTTTTAGTAAATATATTTCTGGATTATGTTTATTTATGCATTTTTCCTTATGAACTGGGATAACATTAGAATTCATGTTTTATTGCTGCATTTTTTACTTAACCATATTTAGTAAACACTTTAATATGTAATGAACATTTTGCTGTACATGATTGTAAATATTGTAAAGGTACAGTTGACCCTTGAACAACATGGGTTTGAATTATGCAAGCCTACTTATACATGGGTTTTCTTCAATCAAAAATACAGTGTTGGCCAGGCGCAGTGGCTCATGCCTGTAATCCCAGCACTTTGGGAGGCTGAGGTGGGTGGATCATGAGGTCAGGAGTTCAAGACTAGCCTGGCCAACATGGTGAAACCCCATCTCTACTAAAAATACAAAAGTTAGCTGGGTGTGGTGGCAGGTGCCTGTAATCCCAGCTACTCAGGAAGCTGAGGTAGAGAATTGCTTGAACCCAGGAGGTGGAGGTTGCAGTGAGCCGAGATTGCACCACTGCACTCCAGCCTGGGCAACAGAGTGAGACTCAGTCTTGAAAACAAAAGCAAAAAACAGTGTTACTTTTCAGTAAAGTTACACTGAGTGTGCTTGTCTCCAGCCTCCCCTTCTGCCTCCTTTGCCTCTTCAGCCTCTGCCACTCCTGAGACAGCCAGATCAACCCCTTTTCTTCCTCCTTCTCCTTAGAAGACAACAAGGATGCCTTGACAGCGATCCACTTCCATTTAATGAATAGGGAATCTAATTTTTCTTCCTTATGATTTTCTTAATAACATTTCCTTTACTCTAGCTTACTTTATTGTAAGAATACAGTACATAATACATACAACATATGAAAATGTGTTAATCAACTGTTTATGTTATCAGTAAGGCTTCATATCAACAGGTTTTAGGAAGTTTTACTTGGATTCTCAGGCAGGTCACAGTGGTTCAAGCCTATAATCCCAGCACTTTGGTAGACTGAGGCGGGAGGATCACTTGAACCTAGGAATTCGAGATTAGCCTTGGCAGCATGACAAAACCTGTCTCTACTAAAAATACAAAAATTAGCCTGGCATGATGGCACATTCCTGTAGTCCCAGCTACTGGGGAGGCTGAGGTGGGAGGATCACTTGAGCCCAGGAGGTCGAGGCTGCAGTGAGCCATGATCATGTCACTGCATTCCAGCCTGGGTGACAGACAGCCTGTCAAACAAACAAAAAAAGAAAAAAGAAAAAAAAAAGAAAGAAAGAAAGGAAGTTATATTTGGATTTTTGACTGCGGGGGGTTGCTGCCCATAATTCCCACATTGTTCAAGGGTCAACTGTATGTGAAGTGCATCAGTCAATATACTTTAAATCTTTTCTCCCTACTAATGACTCTTGCTTAAAAGTGGACTGGGAGGATAAATATATTAAATCCACAGCAGTGCCTCTGCCCAGAGAAGAATATTTTAGTGGTAGAACTTCAGGCATCAGAGGAAGCTGTTAAAAAAAAAAAAAAAAAGCATCAATTTTAAAATCATAGAGCTCAGGATTTGAATTCTTATTACTAGCTATGTGACATTGGTCAATTTATTTAATCTTACAAATTTCATATCTTATTTTACATATAGCAAATGCTAAATAAAATGGTATTGTTCTTATTATCTAAAATGAGAACAATCATCCTTTCCTGACAGCATTATTATGAGGCTTGAATGAGGTTATGCATGTAATGTGCCCAGGAGAGAGCCTGAGACATAATAGGAGATTAATTAACAATAGCTTTCTCTTATGATCTCTTAGGCTTATTATTTATTTATTTATTTTTTTGAGACAGAGTTTCACTCTTGTTGCCCAGGCTGGAGTGCAATGGCGTGCTCTTGGCTCACTGCAACCTCCACCTCCCGGGTTCAAGCAAGAATTGCCTCAACCTCCCAAGTAGCTGGGATTACAGGAATGTACCACCACGCCCGGCTAATTTTGTATTTTTAGTAGAGACAGGGTTTCTCCATGTTGGTCAAACTGATCTCGAACTCCCGACCTCAGGTGCTCCGCCCGCCTCAGCCTCCCAAAGAGCTGGGATTACAGGCATGAGCCACCATGTCCGGCCCTCTTAAGCTTATTTTAAGGCAGACTTTATGTCAGGCATAGCAGCTAGGCACCACAGCAATGAAAAGAGTGCCTTATGCCTAAGAACCTCCTGAACACAAATATTTGTACTATGCCACTATCACCCTGAAGTTTTTCCAATTCAAAATTCATATAGTATCATAACTAAGGTTTTGTTTTGTATTGTTTTGACAGAGACTTACTCTGTTGCCCAGGCTGGAGTACAGTGGCACAATCTCAGCTCACTGCAGCCTCAACCTCCTAGGCTCAGGCAATCCTCCCACCTCAGCCTCTTGAGTAGCTGGGACTACAGATGTGTGTCACCACACCCAGCTACTTTTTATAATTTTTGTAGAGATGGGGTTTCACCATGTTCCCCAGGTTAGTCTGGAACTCCTGGGCTCAAATGATCCACCTGCCTCAGCCTCCCAAAGTGCTGGGATTACAGGCGTGAGCCACTGCCCCCAGCCTAACCAAGCTGTTTTTTGTTTGTTTTTGTTGTTGTTGTTGTTTTTTAAATGTTACCTACTCCTAGAATAACTCATTACATGTTTTCATCCTGGTATAAACTTTATTACATTGCTTTCCTCATTACAGCTAGCTGACATTTGCAGTATCCATAAACAAAAACCCTAGTTAGTGAAGACAGAAATAAAGACAGTTTTATACCATTTTGGTGGAGTGTTCAACAGGAGAGAGATTTGGGCTGCCAGAAGAGAACAGGAAGTTCCTGAACTTCAGAGGGGTCAGAAGAGAGGTACTAGGAGGTGGGAAGATCACTGAGAAAGGTATACTTTCTCTCCTGACTTTCAACTTTCAATCACCACTTTCCTAGAATTGCTAATATGAATGAATGAATTTGTTCCAATTGAACTGAGCTCCAATTTCCAATCTTTTTCCCTGGCTCTGAATGGAAATAGGCCTAAATTAGGTATCAGGTGACCTTGGATAAAGTACTAGCTTCTCTGAGATTTCATTTCTACAGTTGTAAAATGGAGATAATAAATCTTGCTCTGCCTAACTTGCAAAGCTGAGGTGAAGATGAAATAAAATAATGGAATCGAGAGAACTGGGTAAATTGTGAAATATCATGCAATCCTAAGAACTTAGATCTCAATTATTCATGGACCTGAGACCTACAGATCCGTTTTAAATCATTCAAATGTCCATGTATGTGCGTGTGTTGTGGGGGATGGGAAGGTGGGTGTTTCTTGAAATGAAGAATTATCAAAAAAGTTGCTTCTGTAAGGAGAGGATTACTAATAGACCCAGAATGAGAAAAAATGCTGGTGAACTGGATGTGATAGTCTCCTAGCTGTATTCCCCACTGTTTGTTCTCTTCCTCTTCCATAATAATTGAGATTAGCTGGGCGCATGGCAATTCAGCTACAGATGACATATCTAAGCCTTCCTCACAGGTAGGCTAGCCCTTGTCACTAAGTTCTGAACAATAGGATGTGAGCAAACAGATGTGTGCTCCCAGAGACTTACTCTCAAAAAGCTTAAGCCTGTGTATCCCTCCCTTCCTGTTGGCAAGGGAAAGATGAAAGCTAAAGCTGCCACTATGGACCTACAAGTCAGAGCCACATGTTAAGAATGGCAGGCTGCCTACCAGCCCAGCTCCTCTTATCTCTTAATGAGGACATAAAGACAAATAAACCCTTATCTAGTTTAAGTGGCTGTTATTTGGGGTCTCTTTGTTACAGCAGCCTAGACTTACCCTGACTAACATGCCAGGCCTTCACACAACGTCAACCTGAACCTGCCCCAAGTGGGAGCAAGAAGCCATTTGTCAAACCGAGGTAATATCCATGCAACCAACACGATCCCCTGCCACCCTAATTGACTGACCAGAAGACCAACGAGCCATTTTTCTTGAAAGCCACTTTCTGTCACCTGGGCCTGCCAAGGTCACTTATGTGAGGCCAACAGTATGTGTCTCAGATAAAGGGCAGAGCCTGAGTCACCAGCACTACTCCATTACTGTGTGCTACTGTTTAGTGGGGCTCCCAGAGGCAGAGCAGAGTTTGTGCTTATCAATCATACCTCACCTATAATCATACCTCACCAGGCTCTTCGTATGCCTGCTAGAATCCAGATACTACCTTTGGCATTTTAAATCCATAGCCTCAAGGTAGGGGGTATTTTTCATACCAAGAAACAGTCTCAGAAAGGTTGAGTGAGTTACCTGAGGCAACAGCGCCTAGAGGCCAAGGCAGATTGGGATAATTCCACAACTTGTGCTTCTCCCACTGCCAGCACTGCTTTCAAATAAACTGCCTCCTTCCAAGCATGGCTTAAGGCTACTTAAGCAGAACTGGCATTTGTTTATTGAGATGAGAACCTTAAAGGCCTGGAAGCTCCACCCCAAAACCATTCACTACCTGCTGTCCACACTCTGAGCTTTCATCGTATGAAAGGGTTTTTAATCCTATGGGCAAGTGTTCCTGTGCATGTGTATTGGGTATTTTTGAGATATGAAGAAAGCTATGTAAACACACACAATGTTGGCAGTTGAACTGGGTCCCCTGAAAAAACACATATTGGAGTCCTAACCCCCAGTACCTCAAAATGTGACATGGGGAGACAGGGTCTCTACCAAGGTAATTAAGTTAAAATGAGGGCATTAAAGTGGGCTTTATTCCAATATGATTTGTGTCCTTACAAAAGGAGGAAATTTGGACACAGAGACAGACACATTTAGAGAAAAGATGATGTGAAAAGACACAGAGAGAACACGGCCATCTACAAGCCACGGAAAGAGGCCTGGAACGAATCTTTCCTTCACAGCCCTCAGAAGAACCCAGCCCTGCCAATACATTGATCTCAAACTTCCAGCCTCCAGAGCTGTGGGACAATAAATTTCCCTTGTTTAAGCTGCCTAGTCTATGATACCTTGTTACTTGCAAACTAATACACACCCTACCCCACAAGTACACATATGCACATATTACTGTATTTGAATATACATTGAAAATATATAAAATACATCAGAATTCACATATAAATTCAGGGAATTCATAGTTCACCCCAGAACACCCTTGGGTTCCTCTTGAAAGACACTTGCAAATTTTTATTTCCTGAAAACATTCCAATGCCTATAATAATGATAATATTAACAAAAACATAAAACAACTACTGTTCTCAGCACCATCCTAAGGGCTTGTATTAACCCACTTAATTCTCCCAACAACGCCAGCTGCCATAAGAAACTCATACAGATTTTGGCTCCTGGAAATGGAGTGCTGCTGTAAAAAATTAGCAATACACTTGATAGCTTAAAGCAACAGAAATTTATTCTCTCACAGTTCTGAAGGCCAGAAATCCAAACTCAGTATCACTGGGTTGAAATCAAGGTGTTCACAGAAATGTGCTCCCCACAGAATCTCTAAGGGAGAAGCCCTTCCTTGCCTCTTTTAACTTCTGGTGCCTGCATTCCTTGGCTTGGGGCTGCATCACTCCAGTCTCTGCTTTCATCTTCACATCACTTCTCTGTATGTAAAACATCTCTGCCATGCTCTTTTTTTTTTTTTTGAGACAGAGTCTCACTCTGTCACTCAGGCTGGAATGCAGTGGCATGATCTCAGCTCACTGCAGCCTCTGCCTCCCAGGTTCAAGCGATTCTGCTGCCTCAGCCTCCCAAGTAGCTGGGATTACAGGTGCCTGCCGCCGTGTCCAGCTAATTTTTGTATTTCTAGCAGAGATGAGGTTTCGCCATGTTGGTCAAGCTGGTCTCGAACTCCTGACCTCAGGTGATCCGCCTGCCTTGGCCTCTCAAAGTGCTGGGATTACAGACGTGAGCCGCCACGCCCAGCCTTCTGCCATGTTCTCATAAGGACATATGTGATTGCATTCAGGGCCCACTTGGATAGTCCAGGTTAATCTCACCACATCAAAATCATCTCATGCACATTGCCTCCCATGAATGTTGTCCATTATTTTTCAGTTTCCTCATCCATAAAATAGAGGGAAGTGAGGTTGTAGTGCATCAAGGATGGCAAGAATGTGGCCCATAGGACACCATTTCCTCTTCTGCAAATTCTTGCCAGAAGGAAGAAGGCTTTGCTTCATGTTTGTGTTCACAATGAAAGGTGAGGTCTTTGGGGAGGCCTCCAAGTTCATTCATTTAATTAACATGTGCAATACCTGGATGCTGAACTTGTACAAAAGCAGCTGGAGGTGAACTTGATAGTCTCACTACTCTGAGGCACTCACAGACTAGTGGACAAGACAGGCGAGCACCGTGGGGTTGTTTTCATGGTGGGAGCTTATTTCATTGCAAGAACAGAAACTGGCCAGCTCTATCAGCCTGAGAGAGAGAGAGATCTTGCACCTTTCAGCATATCCAGCAAATAACCCTCAACTGTGTCTCAGTTAGTGATTTAGGGCCTGGTCCTAGCACTGAAACAATCACTGCAGCCAGGCATGGCATATGTTAATTGGTGCTGGGAAGAGAGATTGGGTCAGTTTCATCCAAACTGTTGGACAGAGAGGGAGGAATGGTGGTTTCCGAAGGAAAAATTGGGGTGTTTTTACTAGAAGAAGAAAAATGGTGGCTGAGCACCCAGAAACTATGGATGTCAACAGAGCAAGAGTGGTTCCAACGGGAACCACTTGATAGCCTGTAGACAGGGCTCCCGTGATTCTGTAGCAGCCTGTTTTCTAAGCATTGGTGTCTAAAAATGGGAGTCCTGCCCACATCGTTCCATTTTACTCCAACCCCACAGGAGGATATAGATCTGGTTGATTCAGATTTCAAGTCATTTGTAGGGTCACTTTTTCTAGGAATGGAATTTGGTGGCCTAAATATACCAACAAATGAACATTCGCTTCTTGGGCCTGAGCCCCTGGGGCCATGAAGTCCTGCTGAAGGGGTTGAAGGTTAGTATTTTGGGGCACTGGGGAGAAGACACAGCAGGCTAAGGAAGCCTCCATATCTTAGGGGAAGAGACCCCCCTGGCTCACTGGAGTTCTACTGGTGGTTTGGCGCCAGAACACCGAAGTGAAGACAAAGCACTGCCTGACCCATTTGTGGGGACATCTGTGCCCAATGACCAGACCAGCCCATTATCTCTTAGTAGCTTCTGTTACATTTATTAATCTAGTCCTTCTTAAACTTCTGTAGTTCACAGTAGCCCCTTCTCACGGCTATGCATTTACATTCTGATTTACTGGAAACACAGGTGGTGCCAGATCAAGGAATGTCCTTTATGCTGCTTTGGGGAAACTGGCCTAGATCTTATGGCAATGATGTTCCATGGACTAGTTTAGAGTGACAGTTGTCTAAGGAACCTGGATAGTTATATGGGCTGGAATCTCTAACATAGCCACTTGGAATGGGAGGATACATAGGCAAGTAGAAGAAGAAGAGAGGCAATTGACCCATTTGACTAGCTCTGCACATTTAGGCTGGCCGTTCTGTTTTCAGATCCAGGACCCATTCCTCACCCCACCCCAATAACTAAAGCTGTGAGCTTTAGGGTCTGGAGGACAATGTAATTTAAGTTAGAAACCTTCAGCCCTCTGGCAAAGTCTCGGGAGAGTTTTACTGGTTACATGGCATCCTTGGCACCATTTTAACATCTCAGACCAGGTCTGGCTCCAAGAGGTATTCACAAAGATTTCATAAATCCCAAATTACAATCGTGTCTTAGGTTCCCTCCCACCAATGTCATGCCCCTTCCAACTTAGCACATAACCACTTACTTCCACATGATAGGAGTGAGGAGTGGACCGCAATGATCATTGTTTGTCCTGTGATGGTTGATTATTTGCTTAGTTAGTTAGTTAGTTAGTTAGTTAGTTAGTTAGTTAGTTATTAGTGACTAGGTCTCACTATGTTGCCCAGACTGACCTCAAACTCTTGGGTTCAAGTGATCTTCCTACCTCAGCCTCCTGAATAGCTGGGACTACAGGCACATGCCACCATAGCTGGCTGATTTTATATATGAACTTGACTGGGCTAAGGGTTGCCCAGATAGACGGTAAAATATCATTCCTGGTTTTGTTTGTGAGGGTGTTTTCAGAAAACATTAATATTAGCATTTGAATCAGTAAACTGAGTGAAGAAGATTCTCCTCACCAAGGTAGGTGGGCATCATCCAATTTGTTGAGGGTTTAAATAGAAGGTCAGCTGGGCACAGTGGCTCACGCCTGTAATCCCAGCACTTTGGGAGACCGAAGCAGGTGGATCACCTGGGATCAGGAGTTCAAGACTAGCTTGACCAACATGGCGAAAACCTGTCTCTACTAAAAATACAAAATTAGCCGGGCGCAGTGGCACATGTCTATAATCCTAGCTACTTGGGAGGCTGAGGCAGGAGAATCACTTGAAAGCGGGAGGCGAAGTTTGTGGTGAGCCAATATCGCAACATTCCACTCCAGCCTGGGCAACAAGAGTGAAACTCCGTCTCAAATAAATAAATAAATAAATAAATAAATAGATGATAGATAGATAGATAGACAGACAGACAGATAGACAGACAGACAGATGGTCAAAAGAGAGGAGGAAGAGAGAATTCAACTTTTCTCTTGAGCTGGGCCATCCCTCCTCTCCTGCCCTTCAACGTCACAGCTACTGGTTCTCAGGCCTTTAGACTTGAACTGGGACCTCCACCATCGGTTCCCCTGATTCTGAAGCCCTCAGGCTTAGACTAGAACTACACCACTGGCTTTTCTGGGCCTCCAACTTGCAGATGGCAGATTGTGGGGCTCCTCAGCCTCTATAATCACATAAGCTAATTCCTCATAATAAATCTCTTTCTAAATATCTGTATATGTCCTATTGGTTCTGTTTCTCTAGAGAACCCTGACCAACATATCTTGAGAGGTTTTATCTTGCCCTTAATGTTCCAAACAAGCTAAGACATTGATGCCTCAGGCAAAACTTGAAATTTATTTAAATCTACATTTTGTTTCCCCAAACTCCACACAGTGAAAAACCAGATGTTCTTCAATCTTTTCCATCCTATATTCTCAGTTACTAGGAATTTATAATTAACTCTAGGACCTGAGGGCATATTTGTTTAATAAAAACTTTAGAACTCAATTATCATAGACGGTTAGGAATGAAGGGAAACACTCATATCCATGGCTGGTATTGGTGTTACCCTGCCTTGCAAAGTTCTGGCAAAGAGTGGTAAAAGGCTGGCATATTTAAATTCTGTAGTAGTTCCTTTCCAATTCTCTTTTGGTAATAGTCTACCTTTTGATCATGAGTATTATATTTCAGCAACATTCTTTCTTGACTACTGAATCTTCATCTGAAGAATGAAGTTAATCTTTCAAGTGTCTCTTCTAACAAATAGGACACTCTAAAATGTGAACAGTTTTATGTACAAGGATAAAACATCTACAATAACAAAATGTAGACAAAAATAGGGGAATCAAGTAATTTAAGGTGTAGAGCCATAGAATAAAGTATTATAAAACCATTCTTAAGAATATAGGAAAGTATTTAAGATTCAGTGTTAAGCAATGAAAACTTACAGTATGGTATTACTCTGTTAAAAAAAAAAAAAAAAAAGGCTGGGCGCAGTGTCTCACACCTGTAATCTCAGCACTTTGGGAGGCTGAGGCGGGTGGATCACCTGAGGTCAGGAGTTCGAGACCAGCCTGGATAATATGGCAAAACCACCTCCCTACTAAAAATACAAAAATTAGCCAAGCATGGTGGTGGGCACCTGTAATCCCAGCTACTCAGGAGGCTGAGGCAGGAGAATCGCTTAAACCCAGGAGGTGGAGGTTAGAGTGAGCCGAGATTGCGCCATTGCACTCCAGCCTGGGTGACAGAGTAAGACTCCATCTCAAAATAAATAAATAAATAAATAACATAAATAAAATAAAATGCTTAGAACAAGGACTGGAAGGAAATAGTGTGAATATTAACAATGGGTGCCTATGAGGGTAAGAAGTGGACTGAATTTTATCTCTTTACATTTTCTGTATATCTGAACTTTTTGTGGTAGACATGTATTAATTCAATAGGAAAAATAATATTCTTTTTATGAAAAGACTGGAAGAAAGTAGATTAAGACTTTTTTTTTTTTTCAAACTCTTAGATGGCCCTTCTCACTTATAGAAAATGATACTTTACACACCATTGACATCGTGCTTCGCCGTGTGACTTGCTTTACTCAATAAAATGTAAGTGGAGGTGATATGTTACTTCCAAGCAGAATTCTTAAAGGCATCAAATGATTTTTCTGTCTCTCTTTTCCTTCTGCTATGAGAACAGCATATCCCATAGAGAAGCTGTTCCCTTTATCCTATATCCCCAACTGAAGAGGTCATAGAGCAGAGTCATAGCCAATCCCCAAAGGATGTATATAATCTGTGATGGTTAATCTTGAGTGTCAACTTGATTGGATTGAAGGATGCAAAGTAGTGTTGTTCCTGGGTGTGTCTGTGAGGGTGTTGCCAAAGGAGATTAACATTTGAGTCAGGGGACTGGGAGAGGTAGACCCACCCTCGACCTGGATGGGGACCTTCTAATCAGCTGCTAGCATGGCTAGAATAAAGCAGGCAGAAGAAAGTGAAGTGAGCAGACTCACTGAGTCTTCCGGCCTTCATCTTTCTCCTGTGCTGGAGGCTTCCTGCCCTCGAACATCAGACTCCAAGTTCCTCAGCTTTTGGATTCCTGGATTGGTATTACCCTGTGTTGCGAAGCTCAGGCAAAGAGTGGTAGAAGGGTGGCATGTTTAAATTCTGTAGTATTCAGAATCATTCACCAGTGATTTGCCAGGGCTCTTGCGCCTTTGGCCACAGACTGAAGGCTACAGTGTTAGCTTCCCTACTTTTGAGGTTTGGGGACTTGGAATGGCTTCCTTGCTCCTCAGCTTGCAGACAGCCTATTGGGGGACTTCACCTTGTGATTGTGTGGGTCAATACTCCTTAATAAACTCCCCTTCATATATACATCTATCCTAATAGTTCCGTCCCTCTAGGGAACCCTGACTAATACATAATCTAAGCAAGAAATAAAACTTTATTGTTGTGAACCACTAAGATTGGGGGATTGTTTGTTACTGAAACATGATTTGGAGAAAGCTAGCTGATACATAGACACTGAGACAAAAAATGCACAAGGCAACAATAGTATAACAGAGAAATAAGCCAACAAACAAAAACCAACGAAATGAAAGTGTCAGACTAAATAATTTCTTAAATCTCCTTCCAGCTCTGAATGAAACAGGCATGGCACATTGAAAGGCCTACAGTGGCCAGGTGGGCAAGATCAATATATGAAGCATCCCTGAAACAAGTACCGAGAAGTGTAACACCTGCCTAATTACACTGTATTTAAAAATACTTCTGGAGCAAGCAATGTACATATGCCAACTGTACATTGCACCTCCTGCCTATACTCTTTGTAGCTACCTCTTTGATCAATACCAGGTCTCAAATCAGGAGCATTTAGCTGGAAGAAACCCTCAGAAAGCTGGAGGCAGTTCTGAGATGGACCCAGATAACCTCCTAAGGTGATTCTCACGCTGGTCAAACATGTTATGTGAGTTCGCACCTTTGTTTAGAGCACAGGCTTTGGAGTTAGACCTAGTTTGGGTTCCTAGCTCCAGTTACTAGTTCCATGATCTCTAGCAAATAGCTTTTAATCTCTCTAAGCTTCAGTAACATTTTTGGAAAATGAGATAACAGAATCTACCTCATGGATTTGTTGGGAGTGAATGAAGTAATGCGCTTAGTACAATCCTTGATAAATGTGAGCTGTTGCCAATATTATTGTTATTATTTTCTCTTGGTTATGAAGCAATCCTTGGAGCTGATGCCCTCTTGCAAATATAGTTTAAAACCAATGCAGAGGCTATAAGTCTTTAAAAATACTTTTTTTTTTTTTTTTGACAGGATGTTGCTCTGTTGCCCAGGCTGGGGTGCAGTGGCACAATCATGGCTTGCTGCAGCCTGGACCTCCTGGGCTCAAGCGTTCCTTCCACCTTAGCCTCTCAAGTCACTGGGACTACTAACATGCACCACCATGCCCAGGTAATTTTTTAAAACTTTTTGTAGAGACAAGGTCTCACTATGTTGCCTAAGCTGGTCTTGGACTCCTGGACACAAACTATCCTCCCACCTTGGTTTCCCAAAGTGCTAGGATTACAGGCATGCATGAGCCAACATGCTGGCCTAAAATATGTTTTTAAAAGAAAATTACTAATATGGTTTTAGCCCTGAGTTATCCAAATGATCAAATTCCTGTGCCCTTATTCAAGTTTTTCTTGAAAGGTAAAAGTGGGAATATTAAGTATACTCAATGTTCAGCCTTCTAGGTTTCACTAAAATGTATACTTTTTTCTTTCTCCTTGCTCTATATGTGATAAGAAAAAAGTCTTCAAAGAAGAAAAACTTACCAGATTTGTAAACCAGTTTTCCAATTACTGAACTTCTGCAAAGATGCCATAATTGCTCAAGGTGAAAGAAAAAGAAAGAGATAAGAGGGTAAATTATCATGAAGATCGATGGTAGAAGCTTTCTGAAGACCCAAAGAGCACTGTGGCCTGTCTTACCTGTCAGACATGAGGGAATAAAACTGCTCACTCACCAGAAAATACTTGTATGCAACCATCCTTCAGCTAGATTTTTTTCTTCCCTACTTTCTTGGGCACACACCAAAAAATAACTTTATCATAAAGCTCCAACTAACTAAGGGATAAGGATGAGTTGAAAGACCGAGAATGGTTGGTATGCAACAAGATAAAAAAAAAAAGAGAGAGAGAGAGAGAAAGAAAGAGAAAAAGAAAAATCAGAGAGTGGGAGTTGCCCCACTGGCTGTCAGTGGCAAGAAAAAGCACTGTGAATCAAAATTAAACAAGAAAGATACTTAGAGATATGGTTATCTCATATTGGTGCCCTTTGATTCATTGTTATTTTCCACAACCTATCTTTGATTACAGATTCTATCTTTAGAAGGCAGACTTGGACAAGGCAAAGGTAAAACGCTTATGGACAATTGGCCCAATGCTGACTATAAGAGTATCTTTTGGCTGCTTAGGTAATTTTCTTCTTGATTGAGTGAATCTTACCATCCTGGGGGCTAGTGAAGCACCTGGATATTTTGTCCTTTGAGCCATCAGTGAGAATTTCTCCTGCAGTAGCCTTCTAGAACTAAGTTGCTGATTTTTTTAACTCCCTTCACTGGTTTCACATGGGGGAAAAAATAAAAAGCCTTTTCAATTGGGTTAATGTTCGACTTGTTCTGCTTTTCATACACTGTTCACAGTATGTGATAATATTTTTATTCACTCAATAAACATTTACTGGGCATATCTCCAGGCCAGGTATTCCTGAGGACAGAGCAATAAAATAGATGCAGCCTCTGCTTTCATTAAGTTTATGACCTATCAGGGAAGAGGACTAATAGGCTATTGTGATAAGATTGTAAGGAAGCTTGTGTTAACAACAGTAAACATTAATTGAATGATTATTAGGAGCCAAGTACAAAGTACATTTCATGCATTAACTCACCAAATCCCTATGACAATTAGATAAGGTTGGTAATATTCTTATCTCCATTTAAAAGATGAGAAAACTGAGGCAGAGAGCAAATATATAACTTGCCCAAAGTCACCACCTTGTTGGTAGCTGGGCTGTGAACCTAGGCTGTCTGGCTTTAGATCTGGCTTTTAGCCATTATACTATAATTTAAAAAGCTACAGGTGCACAGGGTTGGGGGAGAGTGTTCTCTAATATGGTCCAGGTGGTAACTTTGCTGAGTCCTGCAGAACAAACAGGATTTAGCTTGGGAAGCGTGATTGTATCCAGTGTAAATGCTTTCAGCTGCAAGTAACAGAAACCCAGACAACAGTGACATAAACAAAGAGAGGGTTGTTTTTCTACGTAACAAAATGTCTGGCGGTAAGTGGTTTTTAGCATTGGTCCAGGGTATCTAGGAAGTCAGACTTCTGCTCAACATCACTTTCCTTTCTCTTATTGGTCTGTGACAGGTGCAGGTCTCATAATCAGGGGAGAAAGCTAGGGGAGTATGGGGCTGAGAGTTTTTGCTTACATATCTTCTTGTAAAGAAGGAGAAATCTCTCAAGATGTCACAAAACGACTTCCTTTAAAAAATCATTAGCTGGAACTGGACTATATGTCACCTCTAGACCAGTGTCTGCACCTACCTTCCTTGAGACTAAGAGATTTCCAGGATTCTGCTGGCAAATAGAAAGGAAAGACTGAATTTTGGGTAGGCAACCAACAGTGCCTGCCAGAAAAGAGAATCATGGTCTAGGCAGAGGGAATCACACATGCAAAAGCTTGGCAGAAAACCAAAGCATGACAAAATAAAGAGAGGAAAGATGCTGAGTATGGCTGGAGACTAGCTTGACAGATGGCAAGAGATGAGGCTGGAAGGGGTCGGAGAGCCCAGAGCATGAAAAGCTGTGCCTGAGGAGTTTATATTGTGTTCTAAAGACAAAGGGAAATCAATAAAGGATTTTTAGATATGGCAATGACCTGAGGTGACTTGTTTAGAAAACACATTCTGGCAGCTCCGTGAAGAACATTTGAAGGGTACTAGATGAGAGGGAAGAAGAGTCACTGAGAAGATGCTACAGATGTCCAGGTGCAGGATGCTGGTGTCTTGAGCTCTTACAGAGGCATGATGATGGAAAGGGGTAGATCACCATTTTTAGGAGGTAGAATCAAAGACACAACAATTGGGTTTGGGAGCGAGGCCCTAGCAGCCTGATGAGAATTACTGATGAATATTGTCTGCATTTGCATTGGTAAAAACAGTATCATGAAAAGCCGTGGTTGCTGAAACCACCCAAGAGGCAAGTTAAGTGGCAACTACTATTGAAGAAAATCCATGCAGTCTATTCTTTTTCTTTTTTTCTTTCTTACTTTTTTTTTTTTTTTGAGACAGGGTCTCACTCTGTCACCCAGGCTGGAGTGCAATGACACAATCTCGGCTCACTGCAACCTCTGCCTCCTGGGCTCCCACCTTAGCTGGGACTACAGGTGTGTGCCACTATGCTGGCTAATTTTTTGTAGAGATGGGATCTCACTTTGTTTCCCAGGATTGTCTTGAAATTTTGGGCTCAAGTGATCCTCCCACCTTGGTCTCCCAAAGTACTGGGATTACAGGAGTGAGCCACCACCCCTGGTCCATTCAGTTTTTAATTTGAATGTTATTTCTGTCTGTTATATACATACATAGGTCATATCGAATCGTTTCACAAAGCTTGCAACGAGAAACCACTGTCAAACTATGATCACACCACTGCCCTCAAGCCTGGGCAACAGGGCAAGACTCTGCCTCAAAAAACAAATAAAAAGGCACTGTCCTTTGCCCCAGTTTACTCCACTAACAATTGTGACTCCCTAGAGCCATCTACTGAATCTTTCAGCTGTTTCTTCTGATGCTTTTCTCCATGCTTCTAATTAACATGATTGTTCTGCTATTTCTTGACTTCTAACTATGGAAAGCAGGATTTGGGTTTCTTTCATTTCACCACCTCACCTTCCATCACACATGTACATACAAGCCCTCTCCTCTGAGCCTTCCAGTGTCATTATCTATCATAAATTGGAGTTAAAACAATATTCACTGTTTGCTTTATTATGACCATGCGACTGTTGTTCATAGATGAGACATTCAGAACATTATGATTTCATTTTCTTTCTTATACAATGTTTTGGATAACAAATTTCCTTGTTTTCTATGAATCTAAAAGTAAATCATTACTTAATCTTCACTAGAAATGTAAATATTCTTGTCAATATATTCAAACATATTAGCTTATCTAATGATACCACCTTTTTTCTTGAAGATCTCCATCTGTGAGCCTCCAAATCCTCTGCTCCAATGTGAACTCGTTATTCTCTAAGCCTGTGTATCAGCTATTTCAGTAAAACAAACTACCCTAGGATTTAGTGGTTAAAAACAACAATCAGTTATTTATTCAGTTCATTTATTTACTTCGCAATTCTTCAGGTTGGCAATTGGGACTGAGCACAACTGGATGGTCCTCCTGGTCTTGGCAGGACTCCTTCAGACATCTGCAGTTAATTGCAGCTTAGTTAAGTAGCTGTGCTTGGGGCAGGAGGTTGGTGGGGGGCTATTGGATAGTATGATTTATTATCCTTCTAGCAGGTTAGCCCAGGCTCAGTGGTGGAGACAAGGACCTAAGAGAGAGAAAGGAAATATGCAAAGCCTGTTGAGGCTAGGATTAGAATGGTTCACTGTGACTTCTTTCACTTTGTACTGGCCAAACAAGTTACAAGGCCAGCCAAGCATCAAGGAGTACCAAAGCAGACTCCATGTCTTGATGGAAGAATCTGAAAAGTCACTTTACAGAGACTACAGATACAGGAAGGTCACCAACTGGGGCTATCAATTTAAGCAATCTACCAGTCTGGTACATAACAATTGTCCCAGGATGTCCTTCCACCCTCACCCTTTGAGTTCTGGTTTTCATCTTGTATTGGATCTTGTGTATATCAATCAGGCTTCAGAAATGATGCCAGTTATTTTAACAGACCAGAGGATGAGAGGTGGCTTAGCTGGTACTGGTGTCTCTGAGGGGCATAGGAGGCTGATTTTGAAAGTGTTGGGAAAACTGTCAACTGGATTAACAGTTGCTATAAGAAGGAAATTTTGCTGCCGGGGGAAGAAGTGTTGCCAGTGTGATGCTCTCAGGAACTGCAAGAGAACAGCAAGCAAACGGTAAGGAATAAGTCCCTTCTTCCTTCCCCAGTCCTCCAGTCTCCCTCTAGCAACCCTGCTCCCCACTGGCAGAGATTAACAGGGAGTCAGCTGGCCAAGGTGAAGAGTGATTTTTGGAGTCTGAGCCCCAGACTCATGTAGCAGAGTATAGAATTCTGGGCTTGCAGCTGCAAGACAAGGTAACAAGCACACTCTGTTTTCTAGTTTCTATGTCTTCCTAATTTTTGTCCCTTCAGTAAGTTCCTAAGAAAGGATGCATGTAAGGTAGACTGTTTCAGATCTTTAATATCTGAAATATCCTTAGCCTACCATCACAATTATAGTTTGGCTGAATATGGAGATCATTGCCCTCATTATTTTGAAGGTGTTGCTCCATTATTTTCTAGCATCCAGTGTGGCCACTAAGTCTGATGCCGTATGGATGTCTGAACCTTTGTATATGACTTATATTTGTTGATTTTTCTTTGTTTGATCTTTTCTCTCTGGCTGCTTTTAGGATTTATCTCTTTATCTCTGTTATCCTGAAATCACAATAATTTACCTTAGTTCTGGTTTTTTCTCTGTTTTTTTTTTTTAATTCATTCTGCAAGGTGGTTAGTAGGTCTTTTCAGTCTATAAACTCATTTCTGGGAAATTTTATCAAAATTTATTGAAGTCTTTGATCATTTTATCATATCTTTTTTCTCTGTTCTTTCTTTCAGGAATTTCTGTTAGCCAGTTGAGGGATCATGTATGTTTTTCACCATTGTTTTCTTACCGTCACGTGTATAATTCCCCTGTTTGCAGTATGGCGCCCTCACATTTAACAGTGCCTGATATCCAGAAGAGTCTAAGATTCAGCACCTCCACAGAGTATACCTCCAGGCTCTGGGATATGACAAGGGTATTTACATGATCGTTTAGGGCGGGAGAAAAGATATAGAAGTCAAGATAATGCCTCTTACACAAACTTGCAGCTCATTCTTCTTTTAGCCTCACCTGCACACTGAATTTCGGATGTACTTCCTGCCTTCAATTTCTGAATCCTCTAGGCTTCTATTGCATGAACTAACTTCCTTCTTGGTTTTCCCCATTTCAGATTGTGGTTTCCTTTTTCTCTGGTCTGCTAAGACAGTTTCACTTGTCCACTTGTTTTGATCTCTTTTGACCTATCTTTGACTATCAGCACTGCTGGAAAGCATTTCTATCAACGAGAGACAACAGAGATGTAGTTGTCTTCATTGAAAAAGAGAGTAACATTGGAAAATGTGCTTCAGAGGTTGTGGTAGACTGTAGCAATTCCCCCAAAGAATCGAGTTATCTACGACATTGCGTAGCTCTCTCCCACATTGAATTAGCAAATGTGAGGCAGGTAGAGGCTTCTGCTTTGGGATTTACTCTCTGACTGCTAGGAAACCTGAGCCCACCAAGAGAAGAATCAATGGCTAAACTCCTACATGGTGAGAGATCACATGGAGAGAAGCCAAACCATTCCAGCAGAACCCAGACCTGTCATACCAGCTACCAGCTGACTGCAAATGAATGAACTCATTTAATACCAACAGTAGACCCACCTACCTGAGCCTAGCCCAAATAACTGAGTGGCACCATTATGAGCAAGTAAAATGATTTTTATTTCAAGCCATTAGGCTTTGGGGTGGTTTGTTATGCAGCAAGTGATAACCAATACAAAGGTGTGTTGGTTGCATTTGCCTCCTTTGCATTTACAAACCACACAGATCAAGGCTATGCTATTTTTATCTGTGTCTTTGTTGACTTAGACTTTTTTTTTTCTTATTTTACTTTAAGTTCTGGGATATATGTGTAGAATATGCAGGTTTGTTACATAGGTATACATGTGCCATGGTGATCTGCTGCACCTATCAACCCGTCTAGACTTGTTTTTTAATCTCTTTATCATTTTAGTGTGGTTTTGGGAAGGATTAAAAGTAAATATACATTCATCACATTTAACTGGAAGTCTCCATTCACTTCCTCTTCATCTGTCCAGCAGATATTTTCTGAGTGCCTAGTAGATGCGAACAGCACTGGACACTTGTAACACAGTTCTTGTTTATTCTTTACAATAGTGCTATGCATTAGGCATGAGACTCGCCTTTTCACAGATGAGACAAATAAGGCTCAGGGAGGTTAAGAGACTTGCTAGAGGTCTGCAATTAGTAAATAACACTGTTAGGATTTGTGCCCTTGACTGAGTGCCAACAAAGTACCCAATATTTTTAATATACTTTGTTAAACTAAAAAATAGACAGTAGAGATTCTAAAGTCGGAATGGATATAAGACCCATCACAGAGTAGACAAGCTGACAGCTGATTGGATATGATGTGAAAAAGAAAGAATGTCTGAGAATTCTACCTCCTATTGATCTGCCTTTGACCCCATCGTTAATAATGGACGGCACCACTAATAAAAGGAGACAAAAATGGAATGGACATCTTAACTGGGAAACATGGAAAATTTGCTTCCAGGGGCTATATTCGACCTTTTTTGTTTTTGTTTTTGTTTTTCCTCCTCTGCATCTATAGATCAAGGCTCTGCCGAGCATAGTTGTTAACATTGTTTGTGGTCATCTTTTATTGGGGAAGATTGGTTGGTGCTGCTTACAGGACACTTTACCAGGTAAATGGTAGCCTGATTGGGCTCCTCGGTGGTGGTGGGGAGCTGAGCCCTGTGAGGCTTAGTATGGTTAACCGCTGTCGAATGGTTAAAACACCAGGCACTGCTTGGGAAGTATTCCCAGAAGGCCTTTTGCGCTCTGTGTAGGGGAAATTAAGTGCCGAGAAAAGCGTGTTCAATTTAGATCCATCTGGTCTGGGTTGCTTCTTTCCCTTCTCTTTCTCCAGGAAAGAGGACTATTCAAACAAAGGCACTTTGTTGTCCCTTTAACCTGTTAGGAGCCAAGAGTGTTGCCAGCCAAGCATGTTGAAAAGCAGAGAGAAAACTGTCCCATTTCTAGTTGGTAGTAATCCCAGCTCAAAGCAGCATTCATTATCGAAGGTGCTGGCTACCCAGGACATAGGCTTGGGAGGAAAGAAAGGGTGCCTGATTTGAGAACCTTATTTCTAGAAGAATAAAGTGACCCTTGCTAGAAAATGGTCTCTTGCAGCACCTTCTAGCCAGCAAGTGAACACTAGGAAGCTTTAATAAGAAGTGTCACTAGATTCCAAATAAGAAAACCAAAACTGGTCAGGCGCCATGGCTCACACGTGTTATCCCAGCACTTTGGGAGGCCGAGGCAGGTGGATCACTTGAGGTCAGGAGTTTAAAACCAGCTTGGCCAACATGGTGAAACCCTGTCTCTCTCAAAATGCAAAAACTAGCTGGCCATGGTGGTGGGCACCTGTAGTCCCAGCTACTCAGGAGGAGGCTGAGGCATGAGAATCACTTGAAGCTGGGAGGCAGAGGTTGTAGTGAGCCAAGATTTTGCCATTGCACTCCAGCCTGGGTGACAAAGCAAGACTCCATCTAAAAAAAAGAAAGGAACGGGAAGGGAAGTGGCAGAGGACTGCACTGTCCTCTGGAAGGGAAACCCAAACCACATATTCTAGATTTTCCAAGTGGCCTCAACTTCAAAATATTTGTTCTCAGTATTGGACTATGATTTTGGAATAGCTAGAATTTGTAAACCACATCAGTTATCAATAAAAGACAACTGCCCTGTGGGACCCTATATAGCTGTTACTAAAAACAAGGTAGATAATAATTATTTATTCTTATTAAGCATTTAACCAAGTGCCAATCATTGTTCTGTATATTTTTTAGTTTTTCCCTTCCAGGAACCCCATGAGAGGATATTGTTATTAGTCTAGTGGTGTGTTTTTTGTTTATTTGTTTCAGAGACAGGGTCTTGCTCTGTCACCCAGGCTGGAGTGCAATGGCACAATCATGGCTCACTGCAGCCTTGACCTCCCAGGCTCAAGCAATCCTCCCACCTCAGCCTCCCCAGTGGCTGGGACTACAGGTACACACCACCACGCCTAATTTTTGTGTTTTTTGTAGAGATGGGGTTTCACCATGTTTCCCAGGCTGGTCTTGAATTCCTGGACTCAAGTAATCCTCCCACTTCAGCCATCCAAAGTGCTGAGATTACAGGTGTGAACCACCATGTCTGGCCTACTTTTACAGATAAATATACTAAGGCATAGGGAGGTTAGCTAACCTACAAGTTGCTCAAGTCTACAACTAGTAAGTGATAAGGCTTGGGCTTGAATCCACGTGACCTGCTTTTAGAGCCCACATGACTACCCTAGGTCAGAGGCTACACATCCAACTGGTAGCATGGATATCTCCAGGGAGAGGAGATACAGAAGAGCAGATGAAAGGTTTTCACTTTTTACTTTACCAAATGCTATACTGTTTGAGTTTTTCTCCTTAAGCATATGTTACTTCTTTGCTTTAAAAATATGTAATAAAGCAAGGCTATAGAAGATGAGATAGCAATGGAGCATTTTTTTTTCTTCTTTGCAGTGAGTGAGAAGGCACTATCCGCATTATGTTAGCAGTAGAATTTATGTAAGTACCAGTGTAGTCTAGGCTGAGGGCCAGGAACTAATTGAATTATCTTCAGAATCTCATAAGCCACCAGTAAGCAAGTAGGAATATGGACAGGTATAAAACAAGTCCTTAGGACAGAGTAATGGGTTAGATATTAACACAGTTTGGCTGTGTCCCCACCCAAATCTCATATTGAATTGTAGTTTCCATAATCCCCACATGTTGTGGGAGGCATCCAGTGGGAGGTAATTGAATCATGGGGGTGGTTACCGCCACGTTGCTGTTCTCATGATAGTGAGTGAGTTCTCACATGATCTGATGGTTTTATAAGAGGCTTTTCCCCCTTTGCTCAGCACTTCTCTGTCCTGCTGCCTTGTGAAGCATGTTTGCTTCCGCTTCTGCCATGATTGTAAGTTTCCTGAGGTCTACCTAGCCATGTGGAACTGTGAGTCAATTAAACCTCTTTCCTTTATAAATTACCCAGTCTCAGGTAGTTCTTTATAGCAGCGTGAAAATGGACTAATACAGTAAATTGGTACTGGGAGTGGGATGCTGCTATAAGGATACCTGAAATGTGGAAGCAACTTTGGAACTAGGTAACAGGCAGAGGTTGGAAAAGTTTGGAGGGCTCAGAAGAAGACAGGAAAACGTGGGAAAGTTTGGAACTTCCTAGAGACTTGTTGAATGGCTTTGACCAAAATGCTGATAGTCATATGGACAATGAAGTCCAGGCTGAGTTGGTCTCAGATGGAGATGAGAAACTTGTTGGGAACTGGTATAAAGGTGACTCTTGCCATAGTTTAGCAAACAGACTGGTGGCATTTTGCCCTGTCCCAGAGATGTGTGGAACATTGAACTTGAGAGATATGATTTAGTGTGTCTAGTGGAAGAAGTTTCTAAACAGCAAAGCATTCAAGAGGTGACAGAGCATAAAAGTTTGGAAAATTTGCAGCCTGACAATGCAGTAGCAAAGAAAAACCCATTTTCTAGGGAGAAATTCAAGCCATTGCAGAAATTTGTATAAGTAACAAGGAGCCAAATATTAATTGCCAAGACAATGGGGAAAATGTCTCCAGGGCATGTTAGTGACCTTCATGGCAGCCTCTCCCATTACAGGCCCAGAGGTCTAGTAGGGAAAAATGGTTTCATGGGCCAGGTCCAGGGCCCCCCTGCTGTGTACAACCTGAAGACTTAGTGCTCTGCATCGCAGCTGCTCCAGCCATGGCTAAAAGGGACCAATGCACAGCTCAGGCCATTGCTTTAGAGCCACAAGTCTTGGCATCTTCCACGTGGTGTTGGTCCTGTGGGTGCACAGACAACAAGAATTGAAGTTTGGGAACCTCTGCCTAGATTTCAGAGGATGTATGGAAATGCCTGGATGTCCAGGCAGAAGTCTGCTACAGGGGTGGATCACTCATGGAGAACCTCAGCTAGGGTAGTGCAAAAGGGAAATGTGGGGTCAGAGCCCTCACACAGAGTCCCCACTGGGGCACTGCCTAGGGGAGCTATAAGAAGAGGGCCACTGCCCTCCAGACCCCAGAATGGCAGATCCACCAACAGCTTGCACCATGCACCTGGAAAAGTCTCAGACAGTCAATGCCAGCCTGTGAAAGCTGCTGGGAGTGGGGCTGTACCCTGCAAAGTCACAGGGTCAAAGCTGCCCAAGGCCATGGGAGCCCACTTCTTGCATCAGCTTGACCTGGATGTGAGACATGAAGTCACAGGAGATCTTTTGGAACTTTAAGATTTAATGACTGCCCTATTGGATTTCAGACTTACATGGGGCCTATTGTTTTGGCCAATTTCTCCCATTTGGAACAGGTGTATTTACCCAATGTCTGTACCCCCATTGTATCTAGGAAGTAACTAACTTGCTTTTGATTTCACAGGCTCGTAAATGGAAAGGACTTGCCTTATCTCAGATGAGACTTTGGACCTGGACTTTTGGGTTAATGCTGGAATGAGGTAAGACTTTGGGGAACTGTTGGAAGGGCATGATTGTGTTTTGAAATGTGAGGACATGAGATTTGGGAGGGGCCAGGAGTGGAATGATATGGTTTGGCTCTGTTTCCTCACCCAAATCTCACCTTGAATTGTAATAATCCCCACGTGTCCAGGGTGGGACCAGGTGGAGATAATTGAATCACGGGGGGTGATTTCCCCCATGCTGTTCTCAGGATAGTGAGTGAGTTCTCATGAAGTCTGATGGTTTTATAAGGGGCTTCCTCCTTTGCTCAGCACTCATTCTCTCTTCTGCCGTGTGGTGAAGAGGTGCCTTCCACTATGATTGTAAGTTTCCTGAGGCCTCCTCAGCCATGTGGAGCTGTGAATCAATTAAACATCTTTTCTTTATAAATTACCCAGTCTTGGGTATTTTTTCATAGCAGTTTGAGAATGGACTAATACAGATATCCCTGAGGCAAATGCAAATTATAAGAGCTCAGATCCTGGAGCACAAGACAAGGTGATAGTCAGTTGGAAGAATGGGCCGTTGGACACTAGAAGACCTGGGGTAACTAAAGGAGTAGAATAGGATGAATTCTAGGAGAAAACAGATGCAAGGTCCCAGGAGGGAGAATGTAAGCACCTATGTTGGCCAGGGAGCCTCTTATAGAATCTCTGCTGGGTCTTAAAGGTAGATGAAGGTAAGGAGATAGAGGAAGGTAAAGAAGGCATACGTGGCTGAAGCAGAGGAAGGAAGGGAGGGAGGGAGGGAAAAATACTGACATCTTCACACTGAAAACCATATGACTTTGATGTAGAGTTTCTCCATTCACTATAATCTTGCAAAGTTTTCATTTTAAATATGCCCACATTTGTGAGTGTGCAGGCTTTCCTTTCTGCTTAGTAACAAAGAAACTTATCAAAGATGAGGGGATGTGTGGGGAGGATGTTGACCAGTACACTTATCCATTCCTGCTACCATTTCTTCATGTTAACACTTACCACGCTTTAAATACTTACCTAATTTCTAGATAATAAACTCTGAGGGGGCAGCATCATCTCCATCTTGCTCCCCACTCTAACCCCACACCTAGCACCAGGCTTGTCACGTAGTAGAAAGGCAATAATTATTTGTTTAATTAATTTGTTTGAAGAATTGGTAGGCTGGGCATGGTGGCTCACTCCTGTAATCCCAGCATTTCAGGAGGCTGAGTTGGAGGATTGCTTGAGCCCAGGAGTTTGAAAACAAACTGGGAAACATAGTGGGACCCTATCTCTGCAAAAAATTCGAACAGCTGGGTGAGGTGGTATGTGCCTATAATCCCAGCTTCTTGGGAGGCTGAGTTGGGAGGATTGGTTGAGCCCAGGAGGTTGAGGCTGTAGTGAGCTGGGTTCGTGTCACTGCACACCAACCTGGGCAATGGAGCAAGACCCTGTTTCAAGGAGGAGGAGGGGGAGGAGGAGGAGGAGGAGGAGGAGGAGGGAGAAGAAGAGGGAGAAGGAGAAAGAAAAAGAAAGAAGAAGGAGGAGGAAGAGGAAGAGGAAGAAGAAGAAGGAAGAGGAAGATGAAGAAGAAGAAAGAGGAAGGGGAGGGGGAGGGAGGGAGGAGGAAGGAGGGGGAGGAAGGAGGAGGGAGGAAGAAGGAGGAGGAAGGAGGAGGAGAAGATGAGGAGAAGGAAGAAAAGGAAGAAGAGGAAGGAGGAGGGAAAGAGGAAGAAGAATTGGTGAAATAAATGAATACCATTGGGAAAGTTGTTGATGTGTCATATGCTGAAAATATCAAACTCTTTTTGGGGCTTCAATTAGTAATCCTCTTGATTATCATACAGTTTTGATTGCTAGCATTTATTCAAGACTTATATGTGCTTTTTATGTTTTAAGTAAAAGGAAGCCCCACTCAAATTTTGCTTAAAAAGTTCACAGACAGGGTAAAGTGTGATCAGGACTGACTTGGCTTCCCTGTAATTCAGCTCCACCCAGTTCCATGTGTTGGCTTTCCTTAGGCTGGATTTACCATGGCTTCAAAATGGCTGCTGGTTTTAACTGGTGCCACACAATTCCTCATTCATATTTAGGGGAGGCACAGGGATGGAGAGCTCTACCATCAAACAATATCTACCATCAAATAACTTTTTTTGGAGACAGGGTCTCACTCTGCCACCCAGGCTGGAGTATGGTGGTGTAATCATGGCTCACTGCAACCTCAACCCCCCAGGCTCAAGCAATCCTCCCGGCTCAGCTCCCTAAGTAGCTGGAACTACAAGTGTATGCCACTATGCTGGCTAGATGAGTTTTTTTTGTTAGTTTGTTTTTGTTTTTTTTGTTCCGTTTTGTTTTGTGTTTTTTTGTACTTTTTATAGAGACAAGGTTTCACTTTGTTTTGCAGGCTGGTCTCAAATTTTTTGCCTCAAGTGATTCCCCACTTTGCCCTCTGAAAGTGCCAGAGTTACAGGCATGAGGCACCACACCCAGCTCCATCAAAGAACTTTTCTGAACTTTACTCTGACCAAAACAAACTGAACTAACCAGGAGAAATTCACAGGTTGATTGGCATAGCCTAGGTAACTCATTCCTTAACCAATCAGTGTAGCAACAGGGCTGGTGTTATCCTAATTGATTGGATCAATGATGGCCTATTTCTGGAGTTTGGGATGCAGGCTCTTATAACCAAATTACATGGCTACTTTCAAATGGAGGAAGAGATGAATAGATGTTGAAAAGCCAAATGAGTGTCCATTCATTTAATCTTCACAACACACTGTGAATTAGATCCCAGGGAGAGATGAGAAAAATGACCTCAGAGAAGCAACTTGCTCAAGATCAGGCAACTAGTAATTAGCAACACTGGGATCCAAATTCATGTCTGTCTGACTTCAAAGTCTATGCACTTGGCCTCTAGACTCAGCTATTGTATGAATCTCAGCTATTGTATGAATCTCTCTGGTTGCCTCCAAGAGAAACCTGTTCTTGTGATCACTGTTAGCTGTTCTGGGGAACAACCTGGGCCCAGGTTGAAAACTCCTTTAAAAAGGGTCAAGGACCCTCCACAAAGCCCAGGCTGTGAGATGAGCTTCAGAGGCCTGGGGACTCCAGCCTCAATTTGGGAAGCAGCAAACACCTGCTTGGGGACTGACTAAGAGGTTGCTGTAAAACCAGGACAGACAGTCCCTGTTCTTCTATCAGTGGTCATTCATCAAGCAGTTACTGAGCATCTGCTCTCTGAGGACCCATCTGCCTGAGCTAAAGCCTGAAACTCTGTTTCCAGTGTCCTTGGCTAGTCTTTCATTTTTGTCTGTTTCTTTATCACACCCCCCTTCTCCTCCTCTCCTAGGCTGAACTTTCTGGACTAATGTTGGTTCTTTGTCTCAGACCTGCACCCAGCTTTTTCTAGCACCCCAGGATAGTAACTGTCTTTTCTGGAAATTTCAGTTAATTGACAATGTCTGCCTTAAGAAGGAGGCAGAGTCTGTATCCAGTCTCAGATGGGAAGTGCACCATTGTCAATGATCAATGTCTACCATGGGGACCATCAGTATCTACCCTGGGGAGGAAAGGTTGAACCTCAGCCTGCATGGTGGGTATCTGACATCCTTGGGTCCATATACCCACCACAGCTTCATATTTGGGACCCTTAGAACAGCTGCCCCCATTGCTTGAATTCCCTGAGAGTGACATTCATGTGTCAGCATAATACCAACAAGTTCTGGCCTCCCGCCTGCCTTTTCCAGGATTCTGAATGAGATTGAGCTGTTTACATGCTAGAACCAGAATGATGGAGAAGTCTGGAGATGAAGAAAAGAGTGAAAAGGCCTGGAATAGGCTGAGGAGGCTGGACTGTGATTTAGGATGTCTGGATTCAATCCTGCTGAACCCTAGGTCACTCCGTGACCCTGGGCAAGTTTCCCCCTTGCTTGGCCTCAGTTTCCTTATGTGATATTGGGCTATCTCAGGGATTCTCAGTGGGGGAGAAACCATTTCCCGGGAGGTGATCGGGAAAGTTATGGGGGCATTTTTCAGTGTCCCAATGAATGCAGGTTGTTTCTGGCATTTAGTGGGCTGGGGTGGGGCTATTGGATAACCTGTAATACACAGGACAGTCCTCCACGGTGAAAAACCATCCCACATCCTGCACAACTGTCACATGTCCTCCTGGATACTCATGTAGATGAAAAACTTGTTCATAATTGTCTGACTCCGGTCAGAGAAAAACTAGCTCTGCTTTAAATAGGAACACAGGTTGTTTTTGCACAGTACCAGTGTGTGTTGAACTTTTGAAACTGGAATTACCATATAAATCAAAAGAGATGCACATCTTTTAAAACAGTTTTATTAAAGTATGACTTATATGCCAGAAAATTAATTCATTTTTCAGTGATATCAACTCAGTATGTGTTTATTCAATTCAATGATTTTGGTAAATTTGATGGAGTTGGGCATCTATCATCAACATCCAGCTTCAGAACAGTTCCTTCCCTCCAACAAGTTTCCTTGTACCATTTGCTGTCAATTATCACTCCCACCCCAGGCAACCGCTGATTTGCTTACTGTTTCTGCAGATCTGTCTTTTCGAGAAATTTTGCGTATAAAGAATCATACAATATATAGTCTTTTGTATTTCTCTCCTTTCACTTAGCATCCTGTTTTTTGAGGTTCATCCACATTGCACCCTGGATTATAGTTTGTTTCTTTTTATTGCTGAATTGTATTCCATAGCAGTAAACCACATTTTGTTTATCCATTTACCAGCTTGATGGACATTTGAATTGTTGCGAGGTTTTGGCTCTTAGGAATTTGGCTGCTATGAATAGTCCTATACAAGTCTTTGAGAGGACATATATTTCATCTTGCTTGGGCATATACTTACAGGCAGCATTGCTGAATTACTTACTTTTTTTTTAATTGAGTTGTTTAAACTCTTTTGGAACTCATTTTGGAAAATCAACATTGCTCATGGTATCTGAGTCACCAATATAATGCTCCTGTATACATGTGCATGGGGAGTGCTACTGGTCACAGTCAGACATAGAATCACATATGCATCAGTATATAAATGATTCTATGCATAAGTATAGCATGTGGTTCTATGTGTAAGTATATCCATGATTCTATGCACAGGTATAGCATGTGGTTCTATGTGTAAGTATATCCATGATCCTACATATAGGTGTAGCATGTAGTTCTATGTGTAAGTATATCCATGATCCTACGCATAAGTGTAGCATGTGGTTCTATGTGTAAGTATATCCATGATCCTACATATAGGTGTAGCATGTGGTTGTATGCGTAAGTATATCCATGATTCTACACATAGATGTAGCATGTGGTTCAATGTGTAAATATATCCATGATCCTATGTATAGGTGTAACATGTGGTTCTACGTGTAAGTATATCCATGATTCTATGTGTAGGTGTAGACTTTGGACTACTTCATTATGTCTCTAGTTAGGATGTAATCAAACATTTCTGTATTAAAATATGTATTTTGTAATAAATTCTTATGTCTCCTATATAATGTACTAAGAACATTATAATGATTTTTAAAATCATGTGCATAAGTGGCTTATATTATTTATGAATTCCATTTCAGGATAGTAAATAGGATATTAAAAATATTTTTTATATAACAGAAAAGGAGCCTTGAGACAGAGTGAGAGGGGCTGGCCCATTTTAAGGACCTGATACCTGTGAGTTTTTAAATCCTGTGCTCAGAGGCTTAATTAGAAAGGCAACCATTAATCCAGATTTGAAGCCAACAGCAAATCAAAGCAATTGTCCTGCACCAGTTGTTTTGATCATCAGATTGTGGCCCAGTTCTTTGAGGCCAGGATCAGAGAGACTGTGAGGGATAAACAAACCCAAGAGAACCATCGAGAAAATGTACAGGAAGAGCTTCCAATTCTATCACTCAGCCTTGATTTCAGAGTGAATCATAGCACAGATTCACAGATTGACCCAGCAGGCTGGACCTTGAGAGACCCATGGAGTCCAGCCCCACGTTCTTCAAATGCAGAAAGGGAGGCCTAGACAAGGGGTGGTTGGGACTGAGGAACAGAGGCAGCCACATAACCACATCAGGTCTCAAGGATCCTGAGGGCCTGATAATTAGATGCCTCTTCAATCAAATATTCTGTGCCATTTGTAGACAAGACTGAGCCCTGTGAGTGAAAGGCTGAGATGGAAAACTCTGCAGGGACCAGCTTCTCACCTTCCTTGACCGAGCTGTCACCTCTGGCCCAGACTTTCCTACCTCCCCTCCAATTAACCTGACCTACATTCCCAGGTAAGGGGGCAGCGCTTACCTGCTGTTACTCAAGCAAAACATGTTTAGAAGGTCTCACCACCTCCACCCCTTCAAGTGGTTTACCCAAGTAGGCCTATGTCACTTTCCCCTAGTGGAGTCTTGGAAAAGAAAATTATCTCTGTCCCATTACATTTCACCGGCACTTTCTTGTCCCTTCTTGGAGGGATTGGAGACCGTTGATTTGCCCTTTGATCAGGCACTGTACCCTCTCTGGTCAGGTTCTTCCCACTCTCTGGGCTGCCTGGGCAGTTAAAGGAAAGAAGAGCAATATTAGAGCAGTCAATGTGACCCTGAGAGATCTGGCCATGCAGGAAGATGTGGTGTGGTGACCGCGCGTGGCTCTGCGGTCCTCCGTAGACCACCTGTAATTCGTTTGAAGACAGGGAACCCAGAGGTTGAGCTCATCTTCTCCCATAGGGCCCCCCAACTGGAGGGAGGCTGGAATTCGGTGGGAATCGGTGTTTGGGGTTGATGTCACCCCCGGACAAGGTCATTATAGCCCTCTGGCTTTTAGTTTGGAGATTTCTCTTCTTTCTAAACTCAGACCTTGGCAATTCGTTTATGCAAGCACTAGTTATCTGCAAAGGAAGTGGCCTTCCAAAGGAGCCACCTGTGCCCACAGTGGTCCACTGAGCCCGAGCAACTGGCTGCAATGCCACGTGTGTTGGGCAGGGACCTGGGCAGGACGACGGCCTCGCCTCACCTTGCCTGGGCGCGTGGGGGTCAGATGGTCAATCCAGCAGTCCTGTGTGTGCTCCAGGGGGCCTAGTAGGCAGCCTAGAGAGGAATCCTGGTGGGAATAAGAGGAAGTAGAGGGGAAAGAGGGGAAGGCAGGCAGAATCAGAGAAAGAGAGGGAGCAAGGAGGCAAAGAGAAAAAGGGGGAAACAGAGACTGGAAGACACAGAAAAATGTGCAGAGATAGGGAATGGGGTGAGGAAGGGAAGAAAGGGAAAAAAGAGAAAAGCAAAGGAGGAGGAAAGAGGGAAGGAGACAAAAATGAGATAGGGGAGGAGGAGCCTGGGGAAAGGGCAGAGGCAGGGCGGAGGCAGAGGGAGGAGCACAAGGAAGAGGACAGAGGAAATGCTTGGGGTATTTCTGCCAGTGCCTGGCCCTCTGTGGAAAAGGCCTCCTTTCCTGAAGAAAATGGCCACCTTGCTCTGTACCAGTCCCATATGCCAGGCCAACCTGCCTTCCAAGGCTCTGGACCATCCCAGGGCTGGGGGCACCTCCCCATTCTTTGCTAGAACTGTGGAAGATTAAAGGCCTCTGGGAAGGGGACCTGGCTGGGGCCTCAGTGTCCTCTCACAGGCCAAGGTGCTAATAGGTGTTACCTGGAGGGGCACAGAGATCCAGTGTGCCCAGGTGCTCACGGAGAGGTGAGTGTACGCACAAAGAGGCCCAGCGGCTTGTATGGAGCCACACAGAACTCATGAGGCCTATATGGCAGGCTGAATGTTCACAGACTCAGGCACTTGTGTGCATTCCCACACAGGTGCATTCTGTACCACAGGCTGGAGGCCTGGGTGCCTCTACCAAAGGAACGTGGCAGTTCTTGCCGAGGGCTGGGCATTGACTGTCCTGATCTCTACGGTAAGCTCCAAAGCTGGACTGTGGTTTCTGAGTTATGAGCAGACATTTGGGTGTTTCTCTACAGCCTGCATTGGGTTTGAGCTTCAGCCTTGCATTGGGCGCGGGTTCGAGAGTAGCATCTAGTGTGGGTAGGAAGAGGAGGGCTGAGGAGAGGCACGCGCCAAGGCAGCACAGGCTCTGATATCAGGACCAGCCTGGTGGAAAGGCCATGCCTGAACAATTTGTCGTCTCCTACTGCTCACTACATTCCCAGAGTCATATTCTTGTGTTTATGATGGAGGAATCACTGGCTGTGGAACGATTACTGTGTTGCAAACAAAGCATTATGGCTGGAGGTGAGAGGAAAATCAAATAGCATGCACTTTGAAATCTGGCTTCTTTAGGGCTTCTGTAGCAAATTTCTCAGGTGTAGAGCAATCGGGAGCTCCAGGGGCCCGCTGGGAAGCTGCTGGATTACAGACATTTACAAAAGAAAAAGGAAAAAAACCAGTCAGCCTGGCTTAGATAAGAGGAGCACATCTAGCCCCAGGAAGCCAGGAGTATGTGCCTTGCAAGCAAATGACAGTGTCTGCCTGAGCATAAGAAAAGCTGAATTCAGGGCTTTGAAAAATGAAATGATCACACTCCTTGCTTTTAAGAAATAGAGCAAGAAACTACGAGGTTATTTTTGACTTGGTTATTTGCTTCTGCTGATTAAGCATGCACTTTGCACCCGGGGGATTGCATGGAGAAAGCAAGGCAGGATAGCCAGAGGTCATGAGCACAGGTCTTAGAGTCAAATTGCCTGCATTTGCATCTAACCTCTCAGCCTCCTTTTCTTTACTGTAACCCTCTGAGCCTCAGTTTCTCATCTGAAGCTTCATAAAGCTGCTGTGAGGATTAAATGAGATCCATGGAAAGAACAGGACCAGGCATATGTGAAGTATCCCATCAAACATCAGTGGCTACTAAGCGCTTAATTACAATTTATATATGTGGCACCTAATTTATGAATTAGCTAATTTTTTTTTTTTTTTTTTGAGACGGAGTCTCACGCTGTTGCCCAGGCTGGAGTGCAGTGGCGCGATCTCGGCTCACTGCAAGCTCCGCCTCCCGGGTTCCCGCCATTCTCCTGCCTCAGCCTCCTGAGTAGCTGGGACTACAGGCGCCCGCCACCGCGCCCGGCTAATTTTTTGTATTTTTAGTAGAGACGGGGTTTCACTGTGGTCTCGATCTCCTGACCTTGTGATCCGCCCGCCTCGGCCTCCCAAAGTGCTGGGATTACAGGCTTGAGCCACCGCGCCCGGCCGAATTAGCTAATTTTTATAATAGAGTGATGGGATTTTGTCACTGTGTACTGGCTAAGTTACCCAACTTCTTTCCCTTCACTGTGCACTGACATGGACAGAGCCATTCTCTTCCTGTAGAGTCGAGCCTCATTTCAAGATGGGCTTCTATTCCATAAAATGTTAAACTGGGCAAGATCCAAATAATCATCTTGTCCAGACCATTTACTTTTTAAGTGTACAATTTAATGGTTTTTTAAAAAGTGTATTTACAGAGTTGATTAAACATTGCCATAGTCTAATTTTGAATCATGTTCATCCCCCCTGCCAGAAGAAACCCTCTATCTATTATCAGTCATTCCCCATTTTTCCTCAACCCTTCTTCAGCAAGCCTTAGGCAACTGCCCACCCACTTTCTGTCTCTAAGGATTTTCTGATTCTGAACATTTTGTGAAAACTGTATCATAGAATATGTGGTCCTTTGTGGACTGGCCTCTTTCATGTAGACTAATGTGCTCAAAGCTCATCATCAGTTGGTGGACATTGGGGTTGTTCTCACTTTGTGGCTGTTATGAACAATGCTCTTGTAAACATTCATGTACAGGTTTTTCTGTGAACCTGTTTTCATTTATCTTGGTTACCAGACGTGGAATTGCTAGGTCATATAGGAACTCTACGTTTATTCTGTAATGAATTGCCAGATTGTTTTCCGAAGTGGCTACACCATTTTACACTTACAGTAGCAATGAAAATGGATTTCTCCACATGCTCACCAACACTTGTTATTGTCTGTCTTTTTACTATAGTCAGGTGGATGTGAAAGTCTATTTCATTATTGTTCTGATTTCTATTTCCCCGGTGGCAAATGATGCCAAGCATACTTCCGTGTGTTTATTGGCCATTTTTGTCTGTTTGTTTTTTCGGAAACAGTCTCACTCTGTCACCCAGACTGGAGTGCAGTGGCATAATCTCGGCTCACTACAACCTCTGCCTCTTGGGTTCGAGTGATTCTCCTCCCTCAGCCTCCTGAGTAGCTGGGACTACAGGACTACATGACGCCTGGCTGATTTTTATATTGTTAATAGAGAGGAGGTTTTGCCATGTTGACCAGGTTGGTCTCAAACTCCTGAGGTCAAGTGATCTGCCCACCTCAGCCTCACAAAGTGCTGGAATTACAGGCCTGAGCCACCTCACCTGGCCCCTTATTGGCCATTTGTGTATCTTCTCTGGAGGAGGGTCTAGTCAAATCTTTTTCCATTTTAAAAATTGGGTTGTTTGTTTTTGTTGTTAAGTTGTAAGTGGTTGTTTTGTTTTTTGAGATGGAGTCTCACTCTGTTGCCCAGGCTGGAGTGCAATGGTGCCATCTCAGCTCACTGCAACTTCCACCTCCCGGGTTCAAGTGATTCTCCTGCCTCAGCCTCCTTAGTAGCTGGGATTACAGGCACCCACCACTATACCCACCTAATTTTTGTATTTTTAGTAGAGATGGGGTTTCACCATATTGTTTAGGCTGGTCTTGAACTCCTGAACTCAGGTGATCTGCCCACCTCAGCCTCCCAAAGTGCTGGGATTACAGGCATGAGCTACCGTGCCCAGTAAAGTTGTATGTGTTTTTAATGTACTCTAGATTCAAGTCCCTTATCAAGATACATGATTTGCAGATATCTTCTACCGCTCTGCGGGTTATCTTTTCACTTTCTCGATGATGTCCTTTGAAACATAAAACGTTTTAATTCTGATACAGCCCAACTTGTCAATTTTCTCTTTTATCACTGTGCATTTTGTCATATCTAAAACACCACTGCCTAATTAATGATTAGGAAAATTTGCTCCTATGTTTTCTTCTGAGAGTCTTATACTTTTTGCTTAGACTATTTCATTTAAACCAACAAAGAAACTAAGACTCAGTTAAGGTAGGATTTGCTCTGCATTACATTGCTACTAAGTGGCAGATAAATAATTTTTTAAAAACCAACCTAATTTTATACAGCCTAAAATCAATATCGTTTCAAGACCAAAGAAGCACTCAAGTCATATTAAAAACTCAAAGTCTAAAACCCAGTTTATATTCACCCTGAAATAGAACCAACCTTTAATTTAAGGCTAATAATGATTTAAAAAACAAACAAACAAAAATACTTTCCATTTCTTGAGCAATTAGTCTGGGTCTTTTACATACATTCTCTTTTTAATTCTTAAAGCCACCTTGTAAACAGGTACTATTACTGTCCTTATTTTAAACATGATGAAATTGGTGCTCAGAAAGATTTTTAAGTAACACATTCAAAATCACACAGTTAATACAAGGCAAAGCTAGGTTTTAAACCCAGGGCCCTCACTCTCTTTGTATGGTGTCCTATTAGGAAAACTAACGATTGTTGCTGAAACCATAATAAAGGGTTTCTGGCAAGATAAGAGCCTCCTGATGACATAAACCAGGTCTCATCTGCCATGTCCATCCCTTGTCACATCTCTTGGCAATTCCTCTTGGTGGGGTTGTGTTGATTTGTGGTGATCAGAATCCAGACACCACAAAGGCATGTGGGTTGTAATGAAGTCCTGATTCTTTTCTTTAAATCCAATTTTCCACTTGGTTTGGCTAGGGCAGGAGGATGTCAAATTCTGTGGCAGAGGTCAGTCCTATAAGGTGTTTGTCTCTATTTACATAATTCATCGGAACATTTTGTGGAGAGAAATCCATCTTCATTGGCATTAGCCTTGGGAACTACCTGGGAGGCAGAGAAAAATCTTAAGCTCAGATTTCAGTGCTTGCCACATATAGACATCGAAGTTTGCAGTTTCAATCAGGCATATTTATTTACATGTGGAAATTCCCAGTGGGAAGCTGAAGAACACAGCTTAGGAGTAGTCCCCAAGTGGGAAATTGAACAGTACACTGAGCTCCTTTTATTTCCATTTAATTTACCATCAGTATCATTACCATTATTTTGTTAATCATTTCACTAGCAATGATGTAACTTGGGACCAAGGTAATTGCAGCCAAATGGGGAAGATGCTTATCTGAAGTATTTAGTTAGCAAAGACTTTCATTCACCTTTTTAGAGATGGGTGTTCGTTCTTTCCTTTATTCAGGTAGCATAGAACTGCCTTGAAATGCTGACAATATTAAAAGCTCCCTGCAGCTTAACGAACCCCACACTGGTTAAAGAGAGGATTCTTCAATTTTCAGCTCGCTGCTGTCTGAAATGCTATCACTCTGCACAATGAAGTGGCTTCCTGAGATTCTAACAAGTCTAAGTAAAACAGACCAGGCCTATCCTGTGGTCTGAGCAATGTGGAATAAATGATCAGGACTTTGAACTCAGACACTTGACTCCATTATTTGATAGCTGTATGACTTTGGACATGTTACTTGTGTTCTCTAAGTCTCCATTTTCTTAACTATCTAAAAGAAAGTTAATATTAGTCACTTCATAGATGGTTGGGCAGTAAATGAAGTAAGAAGGATAAAAGGCCCAGGACTTTCCTTGGCCCATAATAGGTGTTCAATAAACACTGTTTCTTTTCAAAAAAAAGTGCTAGTGTGGAGGACTTTTCTTCTGAGTTCCAGGATTGTTTAGGAACCAAGTCCAAGGGGAGATGTGAAGCGTTACCCTAAGAGAGGCACCTTTTGGTTAGCAAAAATGAAGACCTTGGCAGGGCTACTAAGATGTCTGTGACAGGACTTGGTTTCCATACGCACCTTTAGGCTCTGGGGGTCACCTTTGAGAGCTAGAGATGGATCGCGTGCAATCCAGCCCTGTCTCCCTCCCCACCTTGCCTGGTGACCCTCTCCACTCCCTCACTCCTCCCATTGCCCTCACTGCACAGTGGCCTTTTCTCACTTCCTCCAATGTGCTAAACATTCCCTCCTTAGCTTCTTCCCATAGGCTGTTCCCTCTGCTTGGTTTACCCCACACCCCCAACACGCTTCACCTAGTTGATGCCTCCTAATCCCCAGATCTTGGTTTCTTTGTCATTTTCTTTGTCGTGTCCCTCTGGACATGACCCTGATGGACTCTCACAGATCTCCCTGTGGTTTTTTTACAGCACAGAGTGGTCTGTGATTCACTGGGCTTCTTTTTGTGTGGGCTTTTTAGTTTTTAAAATCCCCCATCACCAGACAGTACCTCGAAGCCTGGGTCTGGACTATTTTGCTTACCACCTGGGAGGTGTTCAGTAATACTCATTGAATGAAAGAATGGGGAAACTCATGGGGAAAATGCACAGGGCATGCTGTGATGCTGACTGTTGAACTCTCACAATCCTGGGTTAAGACTTTCGAGCATAGGAATGCTTTTACACTGTTGGTGGGAATGTAAATTAGTTTAACCATTGTGGAAGATGGTATGGTGATTCCTCAAAGATCTGGAACCAGAAATAACGATACCAGCAATCCTACTACTGGGTATATATGCAAAGGAATATAAATCATTCTATTACAAAGATACATGCATGCATATATTCACTGCAGCACTTTTCACAGTAGCGAAGACATGGAATCAACCCAAATGCCCATCACCAATAGACCAGATAAAGAAAACCTGTTACATCTACACCATGGAATACTACGCAGCCATAAAAATGAATGAGATCTTGTCCTTTGCAGGACATGGATGCAGCTGGAAGCCATTATCTTCAGCAAACTATCCACTATCCACAGGAACAGAAAACCAAACATCACATGTTCTCACTTACAAGTGGGAGTTGAACAATGAGAACACATGGACACAGGGAGGGGAACAACATACACTGGGGCCTGCTGGGGGAGGATGGAGGAGGGAGAGGGGAAAATAGCTAATGCATGCTTGGCTTAATACCTAGGTGATGGGTTGACAGGTGTAGCAAACCATCATGGCACACATTTACCTATGCAACAAATCTGCACATCCTGTACACGTATCCCAGAACTTAAAATAAAAAAATACTTTCAAGCAGACAAGAAGATGAAAGTATTGATATTAGCTGATACAGTATGCTTTCTATCTGCCAGGAGCTTGTCTAAGTGCTTCTGTGCCTTTACTTATTCAATCTTCACAATAACCTTATTATTAATTGTTGTGGGAAGTCAGGGACCCCGAATGGAGGGACTGGCTGGAGCCATGGCAGAAGAACATAAATTGTGAAGATTTCACTTTAATATGGACATTTATCAGTTCCCAAATAATACTTTTATAATTTCTTATGCCTGTCTTTAATCTCTTAATCCTGTTATCTTCGTAAGCTGAGGATTTACATCACCTCAGGACCACTGTGATAATTGTGTTAACTGTATAAATTGATTGTAAAATGTATGTGTTTGGACAATATGACATCATTGCACCTTGAAAAAGAACAGAATAACAGCGATTTTTAGGGAACAAGGGAAGACAACCATAAGGTCTGACTGCCTGCAGGGTAGGACAAAAAGAGCCATATTTTTCTTCTTGCAGAGAGCCTATAAACGGACGTGCAAGTAGGGAAGATATTGCTAATATCTTTATTACGCCCTGGTAAATTTGTAGTCAGACTGGTTCTCTGCTCTCAAACCCTGTTTTCTGTTGTTTAAGATGTTTATCAAGACAATATGTGCACTGCTGAACATAGACCCTTATCAGTAGTTCTCCTTTTTGCCCTTTAAAGCATGTGATCTACTCCCTGTTCTTACACCCCTCCACTTTTGAAACCCTTAATAAAAAACTTGCTGGTTTGAGGCTTAGGTGGGCATCACAGTCCTACCAATATGTGATGTCACCCCCAGTGGCCCAGCTGTGAAATTCCTCTCTTTGGACTCTTTCTCTATTTCTCAGCTGGCCAACACTTATAGAAAATAGAAAAACCTACGTTGAAATATTGGGGGTTGGTTCCCCTGATAATTAATATTGCTATCATCCCATTGTAAAAGTTGGAGAACTGAGATACAGAGAAATCATTCTTAGGTAGCAGAGGCAGGGCCATCATTTGGACCTAGATACCCTGGTTCCAGAATGTATACTCTTAGCCATCACACCAACTTTCCCCTACATATTCTCGTTCCCTAGGGTATACTTTTCTTCTCCAATCCTCCCCTCCCCATCCATGCACACGTTTTGGGCCTCAGTTTCCAGGTGTAATAACACTTCCCAGGGGAGACCCTTCTATACTCCCACCCTAGCTCAAACCTCATCATCAGCATTCACAGCATCCTGAACTTTTTTTTTTTTTTTAAATAAAACTCTAGGAGTTATTTTCTCTCTAATTGCAGGACATGTCTTAATTTATCTTTGTACCCTCTCCAGCCCTAGCACAAGGCTCAGCATCTAGTAGGTACCCAAAAACTGTTAGTTAAACTGGAGTTTTCCAATGTCTTCAGAAGCTACCTGTTTGCCTAAGTTTGGCAATATATTGTTACATGTAAAATACACACATTTGACCCAGCTACCTCACAGATAGGAATTTACCGTAAGGAGGTAATCATGCAAGTACAAAATGATGTTAATGCAAGGATTGTTGATAATGGCAAAAATTAAGAACAATCTATGATGGCTATAAGTGGTGAATAAATTAAATAATGTTCTCTCTGCGTAATGGAACCCTGTGCAGTCATTTAAAAAGATAACACAAGGAAATCTATAGATGATAACATAGAACTTTATTCATGTTATATTGGTGAGGATAAAAAAAGGCAGAAAATGTAATAATTGACTTTGCTGAGAGCTTACTGCCTGACTGTCAGGCACCATGCTAAGCCCTTTTACATACATTAGCTCATTCAATCTTCACAACAATCCTATGAAATAGGTTTGTTCTGCTATAATCCCTAATTTACAGACAAGTAAACTGAATAGTGTCTAAACCAGATTTTAACCTGTAATTATCTGTGGACTTCTAGTCTTTATCACTATTATACTGTCTCTGTGATCCTATTATGTAATATTGCATAGACACTATGCCTGTGACAGAGACTGCCAGACACCCCTGGTTATCTACTCCTCTCTTCTTTCACACTAATAGGATTTTTAACTGGGCACATGGCTACATTTCCCAAGTCCCTTGCATCTGCGTATGGCAATATAACTTGGTTCAGGCCAATGGGATGTAAGCAGAAGTATGTGGAAGCTTCCTTAAGAGCAACACGTATTCCTATTGCGCCAGCCCCACCCCCACCCCTTTCTCTTGTTTTGTTCCTTTCTCTCTCTTTCGGAGACTGCAAATTCTGTCCTATGGACCATGTGGTGGAGGCTACCTACAATTTAGCAACAAGACAGAAGGAGTCTAGGTGACTGACATCGTGGAGCACCTTGCCAGACCTGAGCCTCCCACCCAGGCTTCCATGTGAAAGAGGAATGAGCTTCTGTCATGGTGACATCATTGTTGTTTTGGTTTTCTGTCACTTATAGCTGAATATAACCTAATATGTGCACACACATGTGTCTGCACATGCATATAGAAATGCCTGCAAGGATATTCATCGTAGTGTTAACAGTAGTGCCTTGGGATTGCAGTATTTGTAGTGGTTTTTACCTTACCTTCATACTTCTCTGGGTACATGGGCCACTTCTTACAAAAGTGGTAAATCAAAAGAAAAATGTCATAATGCTCTCTACCTTCTGCCTCCAGTTTCAGTTCCATGACTGAGTTCTCACCTGCCCTCAGCCCAGCCAGAGTACTGTGACTATGGGTGACTGCTTGCTCTGCTCCTCTGGCTTGTCTGACCTTGAGGACCAGGCTTCATCTGCAAAACCACAGCCACTGTACACCACACTCTTGGGAAGGGGAAGAAAGATTAGTTCCGTGCCTATCTCTTCCCCAGGAGTGGGGAGAAAGCACAAAAAGTCAAGCCAGTTAGTTTCTCTGGAGAGAGACGGATGGAAATACACCTGCATTTCATTCACTTCTTCAATAATTATTGATTGAGGGCCTATATGTTCCAAGCAATGTTCTAGGTAGGGGAAAGAGCAGTGAACAAGAGTCTTTGTGGTCATGATGCTTATACTCTAGCAGAGAGACCAAACATCAACAAGCCTGCATTTAGGTGCCTCTGTGTGAATGTGCCCTTTTGAGCCAGTCTGAGCTTGCACCTATTTGTTAGTGATGCTCCCACTTCCCAGAAGATCTCAATGTCTCTTTGTTTCATTCATTCATTTGACAAACGTGTTCTGAGGGTATAGACATCGCAGGTTGTAAACTGGAAATTTATTTATTTATTATTTTTTTTTCTTTTTTTTTTTTAATTTTCTTTCTTTTTTTTTTTTTTTAAATTATACTTTAAGTTCTAGGGTACATGTGGATAACGTGCAGGTTTGTTACATATGTATACCTGTGCCATGTTGGCGTGCTGCACCCATCAACTCGTCAGCACTCATCAACTCATCATTTACATCAGGTATAACTCCCAGTGCAATCCCTCCCCCCTTCCCCCTCCCCGTGATAGGCCCCGGTGTGTGATGTTCCCCTTCCCGAGTCCAAGTGATCTCATTGTTCAGTTCCCACTTATGAGTGAGAACATGTGGTGTTTGGTTTTCTGTTCTTGTGATAGTTTGCTGAGAATGATGGTTTCCAGCTGCATCCATGTCCCTACAAAGGGCACAAACTCATCCTTTTTTATGGCTGCATAGTATTCCATGGTGTATATGTGCCACATTTTCTTAATGCAGTCTGTCACTGATGGACATTTGGGTTGATTCCAAGTCTTTGCTATTGTGAATAGTGCCGCAATAAACATACGTGTGCATGTGTCTTTATAGCAGCATGATTTATAATCCTTTGGGTATATACCCAGTAATGGGATGGCTGGGTCAAATGGTACTTCTAGTTCTAGATCCTTGAGGAATCGCCATACTGTTTTCCATAATGGTTGAACTAGTTTACAATCCCACCAACAGTGTAAAAGTGTTCCTATTTCTCCACATCCTCTCCAGCACCTGTTGTTTCCTGACTTTGTAATGATTGCCATTCTAACTGGTGTGAGATGGTATCTCATTGTGGTTTTGATTTGCATTTCTCTGATGGCCAGTGATGATGAGCATTTTTTCATGTGTCTGTTGGCTGTATGAATGTCTTCTTTTGAGAACTGTCTGTTCATATCCTTTGCCCACTTTTTGATGGGGTTGTTTGTTTTTTTCTTAATGACAAGCAAGATTGGGCCAGTCTAACAGGAGCATCAGCACTACAAACGCTTGCAAGTTGCAACATAGTAAGATGGGAGTTACCATCCGCCAGAGCCCTGTCAGAATATCAAAAGGAGCTCCCAGCCTTGCCTGGAGAGCAGTGCAAGGAAGGCACTGGGGACTGTCATAGCTGAGCTAAGTCCTGAAGGGTGAATGAAAATTGCCAGGTTATGTTTCAGCCTCGGTGGAAACGATTCTTACTCAAGTGGTGATTAACAGCCGCAGTAAAATTCATGGGGGACCTTCACCTTTCAAGCATACCAGGGAACTCAGCTAAAGTCTAAAATGGGATTCAGGTATGTGTGGTAAATGCACGAGTTGGGTTGCCTCATACTGAAAAGTGCCATTTGGCTGGAGTTGAGGGAAAGACAGGGTTGGGGAGGATAGAATGGGGTATCTACTCAGCTGTTTGGCCCCAGCCTGGTCCCACAGACTTGTGTTTGAGCCCAACTGAGCACAGGTACAGGCTGCAGGAGCTGTTTTCATGGGGCACATGAGGCATAAACAGCCTGATTAAGGGAGCAGGTGACAAGAGAGGGTGATATGGTTTGGCTGTGTCCCTACCCAAATCTCCAGTTGTAGCTCCCACAATTCCCACGTGTCATGGGAAGGACCCAGTGGGAGGTAATTGAATCATGGGGGTGGGTCTTTCTCATGCTGTTTTCATGGTAGTGAATAAGTCTCATGAGGTCTGATAGTTTTATAAAGGTGAGTTTCCCTGCACAAGCTCTCTCTTGCCTGCCACCATGTAAGACATCCCTTGTTCTTCTGCCATGACTGTGTGGTCTCCCTAGCCATGTGAAATTGAGTCCATTATACCCCTTTCCTTTATAAAATACCCAGTCTTGCGTATGTCTTTCTTAGTAGCGTGAGAATAGACTAATACAGAGGGTACGGAGGGGACAAGCCTCCTTCCTGTGTGTTCTACTATTGTCGTATGGCTTCATTCAGAGAGTGCTCCAGGAATGCAGTGCTGCCTTGATTCCACAGGGCTGCAGGTTTGGGAACACGAGAAGACAGTGCCTTGAGGAGGAATGTGTATTGAGCAAGGCACAGTCAGGATCTCAAGGGATATGACAGCACCTTAAGTGGCTTCTCAATCAGTGGTACTCAGTGAGTGCCAGAGCAAAGAACACATGAGGAAACCTTATGAAAACAGGTGAGCTGGCTCTGAAGATTCCCAGAAATAGTGGGGGAGGAGGGGACTGAATTAGGGTGCTGAGGCTGAGTCCTGTATTAGAGACAAGGACAGGTGAAAATTGAGTTATTACACATTCATTACATCTTAGCCTGGGTTCCCTGAAAGCAGAGCATAAGATCCATGCTTGTGTGGAGGTAGTTGATTTGGGAATATGATCCTGGGGAGCAGGAGGCAGAGACAAGGGGAAGTGAAACATAGAATGGAGAATCACCACCAGGCACAGTGCCTCATGCCTGTAATCCCAGCACTTTGGGAGGCCAAGGTGGGCAGATCACTTGAGCCCAGGAGTTTGAGGCAAGCCTGCCCAACATGGTGAAACCCATCTCTACTAAAAACATAAAAATTAGCTGGGCATGGTTGTGGGTGCCTGTAATTCCAGTTACTCAGGAGGCTGCGGCAGGAGAATCACTTGAGCCCAGGAAGTAGAGGTTGCAGTGAGCCGAGATCATGCCACTGCACTCCAGCCTGGGCGACAGAGCGAGACTCCATCTCAAAAATAAATACATAAATAAAATAAAATAAAATGGAGAATCATTACAAGGGTGTGTTGTTGGGTTAACCACTCCTTGATTCATGGGAGTTTCTGAGAGCCTATTGGCTTGCAGGGGATAAAAGGGATGAATTTATCCCTTAGCTTTAGTTCCATGTTGTCAATGGTGCCCCTAAGGGTGTTAAGTGCCCCACGCTTCCAGCAAGTTCTCAGGTGTCCCACTCAGAGAGTCAGAGAAGGCCTGGGGCAGGAAGTGAAGGTAGGAGGAGTGACCCAAGAGAAGGCATTACAGATGCACCTGCTCAAAGCTGGCTGAAGGTCTGTGAGGAACTGGTCGTCACACAGTGCCTGGAGTATGAGGTGGCCTGGAAGGATATGGAGGAGTGGACAAGAGGTTCCCAAACCCAATAAACCTGGGAGGCCTCAGAAAACCAAGTTATGCAAGTTTTCAGAAACAAGCAAGAAGAATGGTATTGTGTTGTTATTGCTATTAACAAATAATAGCTAATGTTTTTGGACATAAATTATAAGGACATAGAGTCCTTATACAGACTCATTTCATTTAAACTCACAATGGTGCTTTGTGGCATATGTCATTATTGATCTCTAGAGAGCAGATGAGGAAACCAAGGCAGCACATTACTTCCTCAAAGTCATAGACCTGGCACATGTTGGAGCCACACTGGCTCCTCATCAGGGAGTAAACAAGCATCCTGGCTTGAAGAAGGGTGTGCATTTCCCCTGAGCCCTTTGGCCTTCTGGCCTCTAGTGCCAGCTTTGGTAGACGCTTTTCCAAATCAGATGCACCTGTGTTAGCTTTAAAAGTCACAGCAGATGCATGGGGGAATTTAGAGTCTGCTTCCTTAGAATTTGATAACCTGGGTTCAAGGACTGGCTCTGTCACCCAGCTGCATGGTGAGGGGAGTTGTATTAGTATTACGCATCACATCTCCTGTTTGTGCCTCTGTTTTGCTATTTGTGAAATGACGTGACGAGGCTGCAGCATCTGTAAGATGAAGTCTGCCTAGACGACTTATTGGTTTTAAAGGTAATCCATGTAAGTGGGTGCAGAATCGTTGAAGATGAAAGTAAAGGCTCTGTTAAACAAGACACAGATAGGAAAATCCTTAAAGGGAAAAGAATGATAAAGTGAATTATTTCCTTTTTTTTTTTTTTCTTTTGAGACAGAATCTTGCTCTGTTGCCCAGGCTGGAGTGCAGTGGCACTCAGCCTACCGAGTAGCTGGGACTACAGGCACAAGCCACCATGCCCGGCTAATTTTTTGTATTTCTAGTAGAGATGGGGTTTCTCCATGTTGGCCAGGCTGGTCTCAAAGTCCTGACCTCAAGTGATCCGCCCGCCTCAGCCTCCCAAAGTGCTGGGATTACAGGCATGAGCCACTGCGCCTGGCCTAATTTCTAAATTTAAAAATTCTCCATGACAAAAGACATAAAGTCAAAATGAAAACATCTGGGGGTATTTGCACCATACACAGAGAAAAAAAGACTAGTGTCTAGACTACATAAAGAACAAGGAGGAAAAGATCACAACTAGGCAATTCACAGCAAAGAAAACATAAATGAATGATGAAAATATGAACACATGCTCAAATTTACTAGTAACAAAGGGAATGAAGATTAAAGCATGAATGAAATGCTATTTTTTCACCACTAGGTTTGGTAACAAATATTTGGTAATATTAATTATTGGCAAATGTACAAGAAAGCAGTGGCCCCGTCGACGGGGATAGAAGAACAATTTGGCATTATCTGTTAAAATGAAAAATATTCAAATTCCAGTGACTCTGTGGTTATCTTTCTCAATTTGTCCCTTAGAGAAGCACCCACACAGGCCTACAAGAAGGCACAGACAAGAATGTTCATGCCAACATTGTTTGTTGTCACTAAAATATAATAGATTGCAGAGAGTAGGAAACAGCTTAAACAAACATCTATAAATAAATCTTGTTAATTCTATGTTTTGCAATTATATGCAAACAATTAAAAAGAATATGATGGAGTTATGGTACTGATAGAGAAAATCCGTATGACTTAACAATGAGTTTTAAAAAAGTAAATCATGGAATACATAGAGTGTAATACCATTACACGAAATGATAATCAATTGTTCTCCTCGAAACTGCCTAGAAGAGGGTCTGGAAACTGCAATACCAAATGGACATCATAAATCATTTCTGGGAAGGGGACAGAATTAGTGTTGGGAGTCTCAGCTCTGTACTGATTTAACTTGTTTAGAAGGGCAATATATTCTTGCATTACTGGTGTAACCCTAAAAATAGATTTTTGAAGTATTAAAATATATTAGCCATTGATGGTTTGCAGTTTCCCTTTTCCCCAACCTCCAAGGAACAGAATTCCTATGCTGTAAATGATAGCATCATCCAAAATGAACCGTCTCCTCCCAGCACATCTCTTTGTGTGGACGCCAAAACCCCTTTCCATTCCACTGCAGTCTAGGAGGCCAGACGCTCATCCTTTCCCTTCAAATATTCCGTTAGTGTTGTTTACATTGCTTTGACATTTGTTCACCCAGAGCTAACTGCAGGGCGATTCTACGATTACAGTGGCATTTTTGTTTTGATTTTTTCTTTCTTATTTTCTCAATAAGGATTGAAAGGTTGAACATGTAATGTTAACATTCAACCTAGTGTAAAAACATTCCAACCAAAAGGCTTTGAAAATTGATTTTTGTGGTGAGCAATCTGGAAAACATTTGTTAGAACTGCTCACATTTCGTTTTCTATTAGTTGGCAAGAGGTGTTGTGCGTGTTAATTTAGAGCAGTGGCCCCAAGATCGGCCAAGTGTGTCCCCAGATCAGCAGCAACAGCATCACCTCGGACCTTGTTAGATCTGCACCTCCGCGGGCCCCACCCCAAACCTGCTGAATTGGAAACTGAGAGTTAGGCTCAGCGATCGGTGTTTTAACAAGCCCACCACATGGTTCAGATGCACCCTCAAATTTGAGAACCTCTGATTTACATGGCCAAATACAAATTCCCTGTCAGAATGCTGATCCATTCATCTGCAAAATAACAACCTGTTACTAAATTCTTTAAATTTCTATTCATCCTTCAGCTCTTAGCTGAAGCATCACTTTCTCAGTAAGCGTTTTCCTGCACTATGCTTCCACAACCCTATGTCCTCCTTATTTTTGCATTTATCACAGGTGTATTTTACATTGATTTGTGTGATCACTTGATTAAAATTTGTTCCCCCACTACCTGCTTGAATATACCACAGTGCAAGGCATAGAGTAAGTGCTCAGTAAATACTTGGGAATGAATGAATATGTGAACAAATTCTTCATGGGGTGTTTTCCTACTTTTTAACACATTTCTTTCTTATTGAGACACAGTCTCACTCTGTCACCCAGGCTGGAGTGCAGTAGTGCAATCGTGACTCACTGTGGCCTCTACGTTTCTGGCTCAGGTGGTCCTCCCACCTCAGCCTCATGAGTAGCTGAGACCACAGGTGCACACCACCTTACCTGGCTAATTTTTGTATTCTACAAAAACATGTTGCCCAGGTTGGTCTCAAACTCCTGAGCTCAAGCAATCTCCCCCACTAGACCTCCCAAAGTGCTGGGATTACAGATGTGAGCCACCATGCCCAGCCTCAACACATTTCTGATGTGTTTAATGAAACATTCTTCATCTAGCTCAACACTGTTTTTCTAGCGCAGTCTCAGTCAACTCAAATCTCTTCTCAGCTCACTTGCTCAATTTCCCCTAAATACTGTGTCCACTAAAATTGTAGACTCCAATTATTAGTATATGATTAACATTTTACAGCTTCTAAAGTGTTTTTTACTGATATCAGTAATATTACTAAACCATGTATTGGCAGCTTACTTGTCAGACAATGAAGTGATTCTCATAACTGCGAAGGAGGTATTTCTTATCTATTCTATGTTTTCATGGAGGGATGAATCAGGGTTAGTGAGGGCCAAGTAACTGGTACACGATTGCTTGGCTGCTAAGGGCAGAGACAGGATTTGCCTTCTGATGCTAGCTGACTCCGTGGCCTATCCTCTGTGCTATAATACCCTCCACTGGACTTGCATTACGGTCCCTCACGCTATAAGATCTTAGGTTATTTGGATTTCATACCTCATGCGTCTGGGTCACTCTCTCTGTGCAAAACATGCAATGGGATTAGGCATGTGTACTGGCAAAAAGAAGGGTCCTGGAGTCAGAGAGACCTGGGTTCAAATCTCGACTGTGCGATCTACTGCAAATTATTTATCTACTCGGAGCTTCAGTTCCTTTTTCTGTAAAATAAGGACAATTAGGCTGGGCACAGTGGCTCACGCCTGTAATTCCAGCACTTTGGGAGGTCAAGGTAGGTGGATCACCTGAGGTCAGGAGTTCGAGACCAGCCTGGTCAACATGGTGGAACCCCGTCTCTACTAAAAATACAAAAATTAGCCGGGTGTGGTGGTGCCTGCCTATAATCCCAGCTACTTGAGAGGCTGAGACAGGAGAATTGCTTGAACCTGGGAAGCAGAAGTTACAGTGAGCCAAGATAGTGCCACTGGCACTCCAGCCTGGGTGACAGCGTGAGACTCTGCCTCAAAATAAATAAATAAGGACAATTAAAATTATGACCTCATAGGGTTGCTACGAGGATTAAATGAGAGATAGTGCACTTATCAGAGTGCTTAGATTAAGCATAAATCAATGTTAACTATTATTCTGTCTCATTCTAATTCTTTATATATCATATCTGAACTTTATCTACCTTTTGAGGCTCCTTGTAATATGGGGTCCCTTTTTCCTCTCTAACTACATTTCTATTTATTCCAAAAATGCTAGTCTTTATTTTCTCAGTACATATCATAATCATTGCCATTGCCATATCTCCAATTACAAAAAAGATGGATGGTCTTTGAAAAATGAAATCAAGCAATATTCAAAAGTACAGAGAAAAGAAAATAATATATTTTTTGACTGCTGTTATGCAGAAATAACCACTGTGATACATTCTTTCTTATTATCTGTGTGTGCATGTTCATATGTGTAATTGTACCTAGATAGATTATATTCTAAAACTTAATTTTTTTTTTTTTTTGAGATGGAGTCTTGCTCTGTTGCCCAGGCTGGAGTGCTGTGGCGCGATCTCGGCTCACTGCAACCTCCACCTCCTGGGTTCCAGCAATTCTCCTGCCTCAGTCTCCCATGTAGCTGGGACTACAGGCACTTGCCACCATGCCAGGATAATTTTTGTATTTTTTAGTAGAGATGGGGTTTCACCATATTGGCCAGGCTGGTCTCGAACTCCTGACCTCATGATTCACCCACCTCGGCCTCTCAAAGTACTGGGATTACAGGCATGAGCCACCATGCCCAGTGAAACTTGATTTTTTTTCACTTAACAATATTAAGTAGACAGATTTGTTAAATGTCAAAAAATATAGATGGTTTAATCATTTACAATGGCTGCTTAGTATGGTATTACATATATTATATTCTATTGATGGACTGTATTGGTTAACTACTGCCACATAACAAATTGTCTCCAAACTCAGCGGCTTCAAATGACAATTAAAGGATATATATATTTACATTTACATATATATATTTACATTTATATATACATATATATATATTTTGTGTGTGTGTGTGTGTGTGTGTGTGTGTGTGTGTGTGTGTGTGTTTTAGCTTCAACTTACAGCTGCTCTGTCTATATGCCGGCAAGGCTGACTCTCCTCCATGTGTCTCTTATCTTCTTTCTGAGACCAAAGAGCCAATTGGGACAGGCTTTTCTTTTGGAGAATATAGGACCACAAGAGGAAAAGCAGAAATACTTGAGGTCTCTTAAGGTCTGGGCTTAATGTCACTTCTGCCCATAGATTGTTGGCCAAAGCACATCATATGGCCAAGTCCAGTCAAGGGATGGGGAAATAGACCTTGCTTATGAAGGACTTATAACTGCAGGTTGGGGTGAACAATTGAAACCAATGCCAGGCGTGGTGGCTCATGCCTGTAATCCCAGCATTTTGGGAGGCCAAGGTGGGTGGATCACTTGAAGTCAGGAATTCGAGATCAGCCTGGCCAACATAGTGGAACCCAGTCTCTATTAAAAATACAAAACCTTACCTAAGTGTGGTGGTGTGCGCCTATTGTCTTAGCTACTCAGGAGGCTGAGGCGGGAGTATCCTTGAACCCCACTACCACCACACTGTAATCTGCTTGAATATAGCACAGTGCAAGGCACATAGTAAGCACTCAATAAATACTTAGGAATTAATAAATATATGAACAAATCTTTCATAGAGTGTTTTCCTACTTTTCAACACATTTTTTTTTATTTTTTTAGACAGAGTCTCACTCTGTCGCCCAGGCTGGAGTGCAGTGGCGCGATCATGGCTCACTGCAGCCATGTGGAGGCAGAGGTTGCAGTGAGCTGAGATCCTGTCACTGCACTCCAGTCCGGACAACAGAGCAAGACTCCATCTCAAAAAAAAAAAAAGAGAGAATTGAGAACAATTCAACCTACCACGTAGACAGTTAGTTTTAAACTTCTTTGAACTTACATTTTTGTTTACATGTCCAATTATCTTTAAGTTAAATTGCTGTATTAAAAGGTATATGCATTTCAAATACTGCATATTATCTAAGAATGTTCCAAAAAGATTGTGTAGTCCTGGTAATCATGCAAGAGAGTCCTAGTTTCATCACACCTTCTCCAGTACAGGTTTTGTCAATCAAAAAAACAAAACAAAACAAATCAACAAAAAAATCCCCTTGCCCATCCTTTTTTTCTTTTCTTTTCTTTCCTTTTTTTTTTTTTTTTTTGAGATGGAGTTTCACTCTTGTCACCCAGGCTGGAGTGCAATGGTACGATCTTGACTCACTGTAACCTCTGCCTTCCGGGTTCAAGCAATTCTCCTGCCTCAGCCTCTCGAGTAGCTGGGACTACAGGTGCCCACCACCACTCCAGGCTAATTTTTGTATTTTTAGTACAAAATTTGTACTAAAATGGGGTTTCACCATGTTGGCCAGGCTGATCTCGAACTCCTGACCTCAGGTGATTCACCCACCTCAGCCTCCCAAAGTGCTGAAATTACAGGTGCGAGCCACCATGCCTGGCTGTCCATCCTAATAGAAGAAACATATTTAGATTTTTATTACATTTCATTGATTATAAGTGAGGTTAGAAATATTTGTATCTTTGTTGGCCTTTTATATTTCTTTTTGTAAAGGACTTCTTTAGGCCTTTTATCTAAATCACTTTTTTTCCAAACAAAATCAGATTTTCACAAAACTAGGATGAGGTCACTGCTAGTTTCTCTTAACCTAACTCTTGCGGAATTCTGTTCCAAGGTGTCACCATCATCACCTTTCCTAAGGCAGAATGCAATTAGCTAAGTTGGCAAGAAGACAAGGCATTGGAGGGGCTCATGCCCTTCATCTGACTGGGAAAAAGCCACGGACATGAGACAACTAGGGAAGGTCAGAACCTGGACCAGTCTTCCGTGAAGGGTGACAGTTCCTGCTCCCAATGATGCTGACTCAGAAGGAAAAGGCCTGTTATTTTCTTGATGTCTAAGGAAAATTTCTCTATAGCCAATGCCATGGGACAACTAAATGGTTTCTATTTAAAGAAGTCTTTATTTAAATGTATGCACATCTAAAATCACAGTCCCAGTTGGCAGGTTCTGGAGAGAAAATGGCAAATTCTAAATCTTTCTAGTGTGGCTATAAATGCTTTGAACTCAGGAAGGAATGTCAACGGCCCTATCCTTGCCATCATGTTGCCTTCTTTGGTATAGCTTGATAGGAAATCTGAGAGGCTGGGAGACTGGAATGACTGGGCTGGAAGCTGAATAGTATGAGAATAACAACAGCAACAGTAGCTTGTACTCATAGCATTGTTTCGGTGCGTGGGATTGCGTTAACTACTTTACACATATATAAACTCATTTAATCCTTGCAGCAACCATATGAAATAGATATTAGTATTATTATTCCTGTTTTATAGCTCAAAGAAAACAGACAGGAAGATTATATTTGCCCAAGGACCCACAACTAGTAAATGATGGGGGGGTCAGGATTTAGACACAGGTGGTCTGACTCCAGAGTCAGTGCTTTAATTACTTTACTAGGACTTCCCCAAACGCACCTCATTTCCCAAAGTGCATTCTAAAACACACTGATGGCTGGGTGCATTGGCTCCTGACTATAATCCCAGCACTTTCGGAGGCCAAAGCAAGAGGATCACTTGAGCCCAGGAGTTTGAGATCAACCTGGGCAACATAGCAAGACCCCATCTCTACAAAACATGAATATATTAGACCTGCATGATGGTATATGCCTGTAGTCCCAGCTACTCCAGAGGCTAAGGCAGGTGGATCACTTGAGCCCAGGTAGCAGGGGTTGCAGTGAGCTGAGATCATGCTACTGCACTCCAGCCTGGAGGACAGAACCAGGCCATGTCTAAAAAAAGAAAAAGAAAAAAGAAAAAGAGAAAGGAAAGAAGAAAAAGAAATATAAACAAACAAAACCACAAACACATGATTCTGCAGGATGTTGAATGCTATTACATGAAAAAGGAAACTTTGGGTTGAAATTAACAGGTCTCATTACCTCAGTACTTCTTAGGGCCTATGATATGCCCATCTAAATGGTAGATTTTAAGGAAGCAAATTAACCACGCATCATTTCCCAAACATATTTGACTCTTTAAAATCTTGTTTCAGGAAAGATTTTAAAGAACCAGTATTCCACAGACCACATGTTATTAAACAGTGGTATCGAGGGCTTTGGAGTCAAACACACAGGCCCTGCTGGAGCTGGCCTGCATCAGTTCATGAGGGCCAGTTGTCAAGTTTTCAGAAAGTTTGAGGGCTGGTTGTCAAACTCAGGCATTATTAAAATTTTTATTATGTAATCTTAGTTAAATACATAATATTACAAAGGCAATGAATATGCAATATGTATTATTTCCTAATTATTTCACGACAGTTTAATATCTATGCCCTTAAGGTTATTTATGTCTAGTGTATCCATATGGTGGAAATATTTGTGTGTCCTTGAGCATCTCTTGACAATTCCACATACAGTCCTGTTAGTGTGTCCAGAATTGGTGGGTTCTTGGGCTCTCTGACTTCAAGAGTGAAGCTGCGGACCCTCGCCATTAGTGTTATAGTTCTGAAAGATGGTGTGTCCGGAGTTTGTTCCTTCAGACGTTCAGATGTGTCTAGAGCTTCTGCCTTCTGGTGGGTTCCTGGTCTCGGTGTCAGGAGTGAACCTGCAGACCTTTGCGGTGGTACAGCTCTTAAGGGCAGCATGGACTCAAAGAGTGAGCAGCAGCACGATTTATTGCGAAGAGTGAAAGCACAAACCCTCCACTGCGGAAGCGGACCACCAGCCCGGGTTGCCACCGATGGCGCTGGCAGCCTGCTTTTATTCCCTTATCTGGCCCCACCCACATCCTGCTGATTGGTCTATTTTACAGAAAGCTGATTGGTCCGTTTTGACAGAGGGCTCATTGGTGCGTTTATAATCCTTGAGCTAGACACTCTGTGCCCCAGAGCTACTTTGTGTCTTTAATTATCTAAGGTTACTTGAGGAGGATAGGACCATTTCTCTAGGCCATCCACAGGATCTATGAAAATAACTCAGGACCGGGTATGGTGGCTCACGCCTGTAATCCCAGCACTTTGGGAGGCACAGATGGGCGGATCACAAGGTCAGGAAATTGAGACCATCCTGGCTAACATGGTGAAACCCCGTCTCTATTAAAAATACAAAAAATTAGCCGGGCATGGTGGCATGTGCCTGTAGTCCCAGCTACTAGGGAGGCTGAGCCAGGAGAATCGCTTGAACCTGGGAGGCAGGGGTTGCAGTGAGGCGAGATTGCACCCTTGCACTCCAACCTGGGTGACAGAGCGAGACTCTGTCTCAAAAATAAATAAATAAATAAAGCTCAATTATGAAAACTCCCTTTGGAATGTTCTTTACTATCCTGAGCTCTCACCTGTCTTGTACCCAAATCTTCACAGCAAGCCCAAGACACCAGGACCACTGGAGGCCCCTGGAAATTCTCTTGTTCCCCTTTCATGCCTGAATAAGGCCAACAGTAAAAGCTGATACTTTGTATGTAACTGTTGAGTCTGACATGCCAGAGTGGATTTCACCTCTCTATTCTGCCCCAACTCCACTATCAAATAGGTCAGACCACCAAACTGGTTTTGGTTCCATTTAAAATATTTTATTTTTATTATCTAGGCTATATATATATACTTTGTTATACAATCAAAGAAGACAAGAGACCATCATCATCATAAGAAGATTTCCTTGCCTCAATCCTGTTTGAACTACCCAGAAACAACCTCTTTTCACTTGCTAAACAGTTTCTGTTTTAAATTGCTCTTGTGGTTACTGTTACATCCCTAAATATTATGTTTAATCTCCATTTTTTTATGTATCCATTTTAGACATTATCTATGATTACCTTTCTGTATGATAGGGAGGATTCAGTTTATTTAGACTACCCTAACCTTCCTATTACCATTCTGTTAACTGTTACTGTATCTATTACTGTTCTTATTTCCATAGTTACTTTACCTATTTTACCTGTGTACTTTGATTGCACCCATACTAGGTTACATTTCAAGTTCTCACTTCAGAAGAAACATTTTAGAGCTCCTACTCCCTCTTCTGCTTTCCTCACCCACTCCTTGCCCCTCCAGCTCAGGTCTTCCGTCTTTCCACATTATTAAGGCTAAACGAACTTCTGTGAGATGCAATCTGCCAGTCTGTGGCTGAGTTTTTGAGTTTAAATGGTTACTGGGATGTTCCTGGCTCAGTGTGTTCAGGATTGCCATCACATGTTGATAACATAAAGTGCCAGGAAACAGCAGAATCTTGAATTCCCTCAGCTACACTATTGTCTATTTAAGGAAAAGACGGGATCCTCATTTTTTTTTTTTTCCGGATTACAGCAGTTGTCTCATTAAACCAAACATCACAGAGCAGCATGAGGAGCCAGGGCAAGCAAAGGTGTAAGCAGGGGAAAATCCTACTGGGGTTCCCAATAGGAGGTTCATTGGAGACGCCCACACTAATGAAACAAAGGCCTGGAGCTGCATTCATGTTAATGTGGCCTTAGCTTCAGTTCCAAAGAGGGGGAAAATGTGCTGTTTACTTTCAGAAAACATCCTGGAGACACCGCACAAAAGATTTTGTTCCTTCAGAAACCTTTAGAATAGAGATAGGGAGAAAAACACCTCTCAACAGGAATCCTTACTGTTATTTTTTATTTTTATTTTTATTTTTATTTTTATGTTTTTGAGGCAGAGTCTCACTCTGTCGCCCAGGCTGGAGTGCAGTGGCACCATCTCAGCTCACTGCAACCTCCATCTCCTGAGTTCAAGCGATTCTCCTGTCTCAGCCTCTTGAGTAGCCCAGATAATTTTTGTATTTTTAGTAGACACGGGGTTTCGTCATGTTGGCCAGGCTGATCTCGAACTACTGACCTCAGGTGATCCACCAGCCTCGGCCCCCCAAAATGCTGGGATTACAGGCGTGAACCACCGTACCTGGCCACTGTCATTATGTTTATAAAACTCGATAAGGCTTTTAAAAGTTATCTGATCAAGATTCCTCATTAAAATATCCTGATTATTAATATTCATAGTTTATGTGGCTATGTGTTCAAGAGATATTTGGTATCATTCATAATTTTGTCCTTGTTTCCTTACCTACTAATTCATAAGTAAACAGTATTAAAATGTGTTAGAATTTATATTGACCTTTTAAGGGAAGCTTTAACTATATCTATACAAGCAGTTTTCACACACTTATCAATACAACAGGGTTAGCCTTTGAAAATTCTAATATTACCAGATTATCTACGTTTCAAAAAGGATCAACATGCAAGTCAATTTAAAACTATTTAAATGTGTACATATCAACTAAATGACCCATTCATATGCAAACCCAGAGTTTTACTGTGGGCTTAGACCATCCTATGGTCTACAGCTTTGAAATTTTAATACATCACAGTGGTTGAGAAAAGAGAAATATTTAAATATATACTAATGATATTCAAAAGGTTTCCTAATTCAGAAAGGCCAAAGTAATTTATAGACAATAAAACAAATAAAGAAGATAACTGCCATAGTATCACTGGTTAATTATGTAAGGTACCAGTCTAGATTATTGGCCAATAGATGCTACATTCATTCATTCATTCATTCATTCATTCATTTATCCAACATGTATTTATTGAGCTCCTATTTTGTCCCAGTGCACAACACAGTAGTTAATAAAACAGATGAAAATCCCTGTCCTTCTGGAGCTTGTATTCTACGGGGGGAGGGGAGAAATAAAATAAAAATATGAAATTGGTAAAATATAGAGTATATTAGATGGCAATATGTGCTATGAGAAAAATAAAAGAGGAATGGGGTTTGGAAATGTGAGTGTGAGTTTTACAACTTTTAACTGGCAGGTTAGAGAACCTTGTCGAGAAAGTAATTTTTGAAGGCAGATCTGAAAGAGGCGAAGAGTGAGTTATGTGGCTCTCTGAGGGAAGAGGTTTTCGGGCAGAAGGAACAGCTTGTGAGCGGAGTGGAAGGAGAAGAAGGCCAGCATGGCTGGAGCTGAGTCAGTGAAAGAAGTGGTCCTGGGGCACGTTTCAGAGACGTATGTAATGGGATTTGAGGTGCAGGGTTTTCATAGGCAAATGTCAGGACTTGAGTTTTTATTTTGAGTGAGATGAGAAGCTTCCGGGAGTGTTTGAGTAAAGAAGTAACAATCTGATTTATATTTTAAGAGAATTACTTTGTCTGATTGAGGCTACGTGGAGGCAAGTCAGAAGTAGAAAGACCAATTAGGAGGGTCATGTAATAATCCAGGTTAGTGATTCTCAAACTTTTTAAAATTTCGTGACCCCTTTACTTTCTTAAAAATTAAATATTCCGGCTGGGTGCAGGGGCTCATGCCTATAATCCCAGCACTTTAAGAGGCCGAGGTGGGCAGATTGAGCTCAGGAGTTTGAGATGAGCCTGGGCAACATGGTGAAACCCGTCCCTACTAAAACTACAAAAAAATTAGCCAGGCGTGGTGGTGGGCGCCTGTAGTCCCAGCTACTTGGGAGGCTGAGGCAGGAGAATTGCTTGAACCTGGGAGGTGGAGGTTGCAGTGAGCTGAGATTGTGCCACTGCGCTCGAGCCTGGGTGACAGAGCAAGACTCTGTCTCAAAAATAAGTAAATAAATAAATTAATTAATTAAACATCCCAAATAACTTTTCTTTATGTGGGTTACATCTATTAATATTTGCCATAATTAGAAATTAAAACTGAGAAAATTTTATATTTATTAATTTATTAAAAATAATAAACCATATATGTTGATGGAAATAATATGTTTTTAATAGAAACAACTATATATATATTTTGAGACAGTGTCTTGGTCTGTCACCCAGGCTAGAGTGCACAGGCACAGCTCACTGCAGCCTCCACCTCCTGGGCTCAAGTGATCCTCCCACCTCATCCTCCCTCACCAATAGCCGGGAACACAGGTGTGCCACCATATGGAGCTAATTAAAAAAATTTTTTTTGTAGGGATGGGGTCTCGCCATGTTGTCCAGGCTGGTCTTTAACTCCTGGGCTCAAGTGATCCTCCCACCTTGGTCTCCCAAAGTGTTGAGATTACAGGTGTGAACCACCACACCCAGCCTATTTTTAAAAAAATATTTAATGAAAATAATGGTGGTGTTTAGCATCTTTACAAATCTCTATTGTCTTGTTTAGTAGAACCCAGCTGGTTTCTCATAGCTGCTTCTGCCTTCAGTCTGTGAACAGTAAGTTGTTTTAGTTGAAGTTTAGGAAGAAAATATGGCATCACACCAATAGTCCTCTTCAATACTAAACCAGAACTTGACAAGTAGTTTCTTCAACGTTGTTAGGCAGGAATCTAGACCCAACATGACAGCGTTACCCGGCATAGCAGGCCTTTTGTTAAAGACTCCCTTCACCCTTGTGCACACCCACAGACTTACATGCGTCAGAGTTCCAGCTGGGCAACCACACTCCCCCATGACCCACAGCTCACCTGCATTCCACAAGTTCGTAAACAGCAGTTTCGGTTGACAGTTTCCAAAGACCCCTTCCTCATGACCCTTACTCAACTCCCACCCTAGTAGTTTCAAGGCCCCCCAGGCCCTGTTTGCACAACCAGCTTCCCTACCTCTCGGGCTATAAAAAGCTCCTACCCTTCTCCCTCAGTGCGACTTCCTTGGCCCATGCCTTTGGACCGAGGAACCTAGCCCGCAAGCCCTAATAAAAGGCTATTCTCACTGCCATTTGCCTTGTGTCTTTGTTCCTGGTTTGGCTCCAGCCTCAGTTTACCCTTACATTTGGTGCCGAAACCCGGAAGGAGACCCTCCTCCCCGGACCCCTGCCAGGTCGGGCAGGCTCTCCTCTCCCTGAGCCAGGACCTCCTTTCCGAGCCAGGAGCCGTTTCACCAAATCCAAGACTCAATTCGATCACTGCTGGCTAAGTTTTCCCCCTGTCCTGAAGGCTCCCTCCGGGAGTCCCTGTTCGAAACACGCGGCCGCGTCAGGGGCTCTCTCCGGTCAACTGTGACCTTGGTACCAGGGACTAGGAGACGTCCAACCTCCCCGGAAGCCACCGTACCCCGCACTCGCGTGGCAGTGAGAGGACACTCCCATTGCCGCTGGACTGCCCGCCTTAGGACCATGGGAACTACCCAGTCCAAACCAAACCGAAAATCCCCTCTGAGGTGCCTCTTGGCTAATTTCCAGACTTTAAGTCTCAGCCAAGACCTAAAACAAAAGCGGCTCATTTTCTTCTGTACAGTAGCATGACCACAGTATAAATTGGAAGATCAGTCTCGGTGGCCTGCAGAAGGCACTCTAGACTTTAACATCCTCACATATCTGACCAACTTCTGCAAGAGACTAGGCAAATGGTATGAGATACCCTATGTTCAAGCCTTTTAGGACTTGCGTTCTCACCCAGATCTCTGTGCTCAATGCTTGTTAGCTCAGGTCCTACTCGCAAAGTCTCTTCCCTCAAGCAAGGAGAGGGATGATTCCTCCTCTTTTTCTGAGCCTCCTGACACCCTATCCTGGCCACCCCTTCGGTCTCCCACCCAACCTTCTCCTTACCCTGACCCGCCATTATCCCCGTCCTCGTCAGCGCCACCCCTCCCTTCCACCCCTCCTGTGCCCTCGCCAAACCTGACAGATTCTGTCTCCCTTACCTCCACCTCCTCCCCTTCCTCGCCTGTCTCAGCACCTAGGTGGTCCAGGACCGACCTCCTGTGTCCCTTGTGAGAGGTGGCAGGCGCCGAAGGAATAGTCCGGGTCCATGTGCTGTTTTTGCTGGCAGACCTGTCTAAGATTGAAGAGTGTGTAGGCTCTTTCTTGGCCAACCCCACTCAGTATTTCAAAAAGTTTAGATACCTGTGCCAGGAGTATGACCTCATCTGGCATGATCCCCATGTTGTTATGACCTCAACCCTATCCCCTGAGGAACGGGAGCGTATTCTAGCAGCAGCCAGGCAGCATGCTGACCAGGCTCATTTAACTGACCACGCCATTGCCAGTTGGCACTGAGGCGGTGCCCTCAGCCGAGCCCAACTAGGACTAGCAGGTTGGTCAGGCAGGCCGCCACCGCCGAGATATGATGGTCCAGTGCCTTCTTGCTGGCATGCAGGCAGCCTCCAATAAGTCAGTCAATTTTAAAAAACTAAAGGAGGTAGTCTAAGGCACAGATGAAAATCCGGCTGTTTTTCTTATCCGGCTGACTGAGGCACTTATTCAATACACCCGCCTTGACCCTGCCTCCCCCGCAGGGGGGACCGTCTTGGCCTCATATTTAATTTCTCAGTCAGCCCCCGATATCCAAAAAAAGTTAAAAAAGGCAGAGGAAGGCCCTCAAACTCCCATCCAGGATTTAGTCAAACTGGCCTTCAAGGTCTACAACTCCAGGGAGGAAGCAGCTGAGGCCCAACGACAGGCCAGGCTAAAACAGAAGGTGCAACTCCAAACCCAGGCCTTGGTAGCAGCCCTAAGGCCAGCCGGCTCCAGGAGCTCCCAGAAAGGAGGTATTACCCGAGTGCCATCTGGTGCCTGCTTCAAGTGCGGCAACAACGGCCTCTGGGCCAGGCAGTGCCCTAACCCAAAGGAGCCAACTCGCCCCTGTCCGAACTGTTGGCAGATGGGCGACTGGAAGTCAGACTGCCCCGACCTAAGGACGGTCACTGTGCCTCCACGTGACGACCCTCCTCCAGGTATTGGAGGCGCCTTCCAGCTCCTCGACACCAACGAAGATTGAAGAGGCCCAGACTCGGGGACCCCTCTCACTCTCGCCAAGCCCAGGGTCATGCTCCAGGTAGTGGGTAAGTCCATATCCTTCCTTATGGACACGGGGGCTACCTACTCTGTTTTGCCTTCTTTCAGTGGCCCCAGCCACCCCTCCACTGTCACAGTCATGGGAATTGACGGCACTCCCTCCACCTACCGCCTGACTCCTCCTCTGTCTTGCTGCCTGGATGGCTCCCTCTTCTCACACTCATTTCTTATCATTCCTTCGTGCCCAGTCCCCTTGTTAGGACGAGATCTCCTCTCCAAGCTAGGGGCCTCAGTTCACTTCCGACCCAACCCCTCCCCACACCTTGCGTTCCTCTTCCCCCTCCTCTCACCTGACGAACCCCGCCAGGCTGAGCCCCCACTCCCGTTTCCAGTCCCCATTAACCCTGAGGTGTGGGACACCTCCACCCCGATCATTGCCCAGCACCACACTCCGGTCCACATCTGGCTAAAAGACCCTTCCAAGTTCCCTTCTAGACCTCAGTTCCCCATCTCCCTTGAACATCGACAGGGATTAAAACCTATCATTACATGCCTGCTCCAACAGCATATTCTAATTCCAGCCAACTCACCATGCAATACTCCTATCCTGCCTGTACAGAAAAGCTTTGGGGCCTATCATCTCATACAGGACCTACGCCTCATTAATGAGGCAGTAGTCCCTACCTTTCCAGTTGTTCCTAATCCATATACACTCCTCTCACACATTCCCCCTGACACCACCCATTTCACTGTCCTTGACCTGAAGGATGCCTTCTTTACCCTCCCTCTACACCCAGACTGCCACTTTCTGTTTGCTTTTACATTGGAAGATCCAGACACTCATATTTCTTCCCAGCTGACTTGGACTGTTTTAGCAGCCTTGTCAGCCTGGCCTCTGACATCAGACAACAGGAGGAAGCCATCTCAGCTCTAGCCCAGGCAGCAAGCCTCAAGACAGCAGCAACCCTTTTTCCTGGCTAACCTTAGTCAGGGAAGGGGCTCAGGTGGTACACATGGCCGAGGTACACAACATCTCTTGTTGTTTCTTGTGTGCAGCCTTGAATAAGCCCCCACTGGTTGCGGTACCTTTACCTAGCCCTTTTAACTCCTCTAACCTAACCCCCTCCTTTCCTCTTCCCAGCCAAGCCCTGGGGGAAGTTCCTTTGTTCCAAGACCCGCTTAGACAACAACTCCCCTTTTGCTACTCCACCCCTAATGCTTCCTGGTACAACCGGACAGGATCGGCACCTCCAAATCTCACTGCCCCCCCAGGCGGGTATTTTTGGTGCAACTCCACCCTGTCAAAAACTCTCAAGGTTTCCGACACTACTCTATGCGTTCCCATCTCCCTAGTTCCCAGCCTCACCCTGTACAGTGAAGCTGAACTATCCTCTCTTCTGCCCCTTGCCTGCCCCCGCCAGGCAAGAGCAGTATTCCTTCCGTTAATGATTGGAGTCTCCTTAGCTGCATCCCTTGTGGCCTCTGGCCTTGGAACTGGAGCCTTAACTCATTCTGTCTGATTGTCTCAAGACCTTTCAGCTCGATTACAGGTAGCAATCGAAGCTTTGGCAGAATCCCTGGCTTCCCTCCAATGACAGATCACCTCAGTGGCCCAGGTGGCAGCCCAGAATCACAGAGCACTCAACCTCCTTACGGCTGACAAAGACAGGACCTGTATGTTCCTTAATGAAGAATGCTGCTACTACATCAATGAGTCAGGACTAGTAGAAACCAACCTCCTCACTCTGGAAAAAGTCCAAGAAGGACGCCACAAAAAAACCTCAGGATTAGAGTCTCCATTTGGGTGGTGGCAGTCGTCCATGAATGGCTGGGTCCTACCCTTCCTAAGCCCCTTACTAATCATTGGCTTCTTACTGCTCATAGCTCCCTGTGTCCTCCGCTTCATCCAGGACCACATGAAATAAGTCTCCCAGGTCACTTTCAATCAGATGCTGCTCCACCCCTATACCCGAGTTCCGACCTCGGAAGAACCCCACGATGACCCATACCAGCAGAAAGCAGTCAGATGAACATGTCGCCCCATTTTCTTATTAGAAAGAGGCGGCGTTACCCGGCATAGCAGGCCTTTTGTTAAAGACTCCCTTCACCCTTGTACACACCCACAGACTTAGGAACCTAGCCGCAAGCCCTAATAAAAGGCTATTCTCACTGCCATTTGCCTTGTGTCTTTGTTCCCGGTTCGGCTCCAGCCTCAGTTTACCCTTACAAACGTCAGGTGCAATGTGGAATCTGAAATCACATCAGTAAATTTTTTTGTTGTTACATTCAAATCCAGTGGTTTATCTTGCCCACTGAATGAATATTTGTAAGATCATCCATTTTGGGGGAAATATAGATCACTGGGTTACGCAGATCTTCCAAATGTTGACAATTTTGTTCTACAATATAAAAAAATCATATTTCTTATTACCGCTAATCTCAAAATCTAAAAATTGGGAAGCCTCAAGTTCACAGTAGAAAATTACGTATTTTCTAAAATTCATATTTTAGCCTGAAAGCTTGAATTTTATCATTAGTAACAAATACTGCTAGTTGTCTTACTTTAAGTGATAAGCTCACTTTTTTCTTTTGCAGAAAAATGTCTGCCATGGTTTGTCTGTCAGTGATTCTTTCAAGTAAAAATGATGTTCCATAAAAAAATGTGTCTAGTGTAGCTCACAGTTCAATTGCATAAGTGCTTTTCTTCAAGGCAAACATTATATTTCGGGATGCAACAGAAGTGCTTTATTAGTATCACACAGAATTTTGAAAAGACATATATTCAAGGTTCAGAATTTAAAAAAATTAATTTTTTGTTTTGTTTTGTTTTACAGCTTCATCAATAGTTTTTCTTTTCTTTTCTCTCTCTCTCTCTTTTTTTTTTTTTTTTTGAGATGGAGTCTCGCTCTATTGCCCAGGCTGGAGTGCCGTGGTGCAATCTCGGCTCACTGCAACCTCTGCCTCCTGGGTTCAAGTGATTCTCATGCCTCAGCCTCCCGAGTAGCTGCGACTACAGGTGTGAGCCACCATGCCCGGCTAATTTTTGTATTTTTAGTAAAGACGGGGTTCCACCATGTTGGCCAGGCTGGTCTCAAACTCCTGACCTCAGATGATCCACCCACCTCAGCCTCCTGAAGCTCTGGGATTACAGGCCTGAGTCAACTCACCCAGCCAAGAATTTTTCTTTTCTTTTCTTTCTTTTATTTTTTTGAGACAAGATCTTGCTCTATTGCCCAGGCTGGATTCAAATTCCTGGGCTCAAGAGATCCTTCCAGTCTGTCTCCTACGTAACTGGGACTACAGGCACATGCCACTGTGTCCAGCTTATCAAGGATATTTTAGAGAGTATGTGGTAATAAAGAATGCAATGCAGCCGGATATGATGGCGCATGCCTGTGATCTCAGCTACTCGGGAGGCTGAGGCAGGACAATCACTTGAATCTGGGAGGCGGAAGTTGTGGGGAGGTGAGATCTCACCACTGCATTCCAGCTGGGCAACAAGAGCTGAACTCTGTCTCAAACAAACGAACAAACAAACAAACAAAAGAATGCAATGACCATTAGTATAGTTTGGTGCCTTGATCTGTGCTAAGGAGCCAGCAAGTTTACCTTCCATTGTTGTTGCACCATCAGTGCCAATGTTGATACAGTGAAAAAGCAAACAATGTGTTAGTACTATGCCAAAAATAGTTTTTCTCTCGTGACTGCCAGCAAGGGTTTTTGGGCACTGCCAGAGTCTGTGCATTACCTTTGAGAATCAATGATCTAGGTGGAAGACGATGGTTTGGACCAGGTTGGCACTAATAGGTAGTGGGAAATACTCTGGTTCTGGATGAATTTTGAAGGTAGATCCTAGAGTTGTTAACCAGTTTGGATATGGTGGGAAAGAAGTCAAGGATAACTTTACGATTTCTGGCCTGAGCTACTGAAAGATGGAGTCCATTCAGTGAGATGGAGGAAGACAGCAGGGACAGGGTTTGAGGAAAGATTGGAAATTCAGCTTTGACTATGCAAAGTTTGAGATGCCCATTAGACATCCAAGGAGAGATGCCATGTACACAGGAGTTATACTCAGGAGACTGCCCTGGAAGATAGATGGATGGATAAATACCTCTAGGAGTCATCAGTATCTAGGTATTTAAAGCTGTAAGACTGGATGAAATCCCCAAGGGAGGGACAGAAAAGAGATCCCAGGACTAAGGTGCCAACATGTTAAAGGTGAGGAGATGAGGAAGAACAAGGGAAACTGAAGACGACCAAGGAGGAGGGAGGAGAGCGGGGAAAGCCAAGTGTCTTCGTTCAGGCTGTTGTAACAAAGTACTCTACACTGGGTGACTTAGAAACAACGGAAATTTATTTCTCACCATCTAGAGGCTGAAAGTACAAGATCACGATGCCAGCATGGATTGGTCTCTGGCTGGGTTCTGGTTAGGGTTCTCTTTCAGGTTGTAGACCACTGACTTCTCATTGTGTCCTCACTTGGCAGAAAGAGGGCAAGAGGGCTCTTTAAGGACACTAATCTCATTCATGAGGGTGCAACCTTTTGTTTCTCAAAGGCCATCCCCCTCCTAATACCATCACATTGAGGGTTAGGATTTCAACATACAGGCATACTTCGTTTTGTTGTGCTTCACTTTATTGCACTCCAAAGATACTGTGTATACTGTGTATATATATATATACACACACACACACACACACATGTGTATATATACACACACACACACACACACACATATATGCAGTATCTTTGGAGTGCAATAAAGTGAAGCACAACATAACGAGGTATGCCTGAATGTTGAAATCCTATATATATATTATATATATGTTTTACTAATTATATATATTTACTATTATATGTAACTAATTTATATACATTATTAAATATATATTTTTTTACTAATTGAGAGCTCGTGGCAACTTTGCATCGAGCAAGTCTATTGGTGCCATTTTTCCAACGGCATGTGCTTCGTATCTCTATGTCAGCATTTTTTAGCAATAAAGTAATTTTAAGTTAAGGTCTGTACTTTTTTTAGACATCATGCAAATTATCATACACTTAATGGTATAGTGTGAACATAACTTTTACATGCACTGGGAAACCAAAAAATGTGTGTGACTTACTTTCCTATGGTGGTTTGGAACTGAACCTGCAGTATCTCTGAGGTATGCCCGAGCAAATTTTGGGAGAATATAAACATTCAATCCATAACAGCAAGCAAAGTGTTTCAAGAAGGAAGTGAATCAAATACTACTGGTAAGTCAAGTAAAATTAGGGTTGAGAACTGGTTACTGGAATTAACATAGTTCCCTAGTGAGCTTGGTAAGAGTAGTTTGAATGGGGTGGTGGAGGTAAGGGCCTGGTGAGGGTGGGCTCAAGAAAGATTTGCACACAAATGTTCATAACAGCTTAATTCATAACAGCCAAAACCTGGAAACAGCCCAAATGTTCACCCGCAGGTGAATGGATAAACAAATAAGTGGTATTCCTTTTATCATATAGAATAATATTGAGTAATAGAAGGGAATGGGCTACTGAAACATAACATGGTGAATCTCAAAAAACATGCTGAGTGAAGCTGGAGACAAGCGTATACACAGCATGATTCCATTTGCTGTGGTTTGAATGTGTCCTCTCCAAAACACAGGTGTTGAAACTTAATGGCCAATGTGATGGTAATAAGAGGTGGGGCCTTTAAGAGGTGATTAGGCAATGGAGGCTGCTCCCTCTTGAATTGGATTAAGGCCCTTATAAAAGGGGCTTCAGACAACTTTTGGCCCTCTTGCCCTTCTCCTTCTTTTTTGTCTTTGAGACGGGGTCCCACTCTGTCACCCAGGCTGGAGTGCTGTGGCACAAACATGGCTGAATGCAGTCTCGACCTACTGTGCTCAACACACCCTCTCCTGCCTCAGCCTCCCAGGTAGCTGGGGCCACAGGTGTGTGCGACCATGCCTGGCTAACTTTATTTTTGTAGAGAGTAGGGGTCTCACTTTGTTGCCCAGGCTGGTCTTGAACTCCTGGGCTCAAGCGATCCTCCTGCCTCAGCCTCCCCAAAGTTCTGGGATTACAGGAGTGAGCCACTGTGCCCAGCTGCGCTTCTGCTGTGTGAGGACACAGGGTTCCTCCCCTCTGGAGGATGCAACAACAAGGTGCCATCGTGGAAGTGGAGAGCAGCCCTCACCAGACAACCAAACCTGCTGGTGCCTTGATCTCGGACTTCCTAGACTCCAAAACTGTAAGAAAAATGAATTTCTGTTCTTTATAAATTACCCAGTCTGTGGTATTGTTATAGTTGCACAAATGGACCAAGACACCATTTAGATGAAGTTCTAAGACAGGCAAAACATATTTACCATTGATAGAAATCAGATTAGTGTCTGCCTGAGGAGGAACGTGAGGACAAATGTTGACGGCAAGGCGGCATAAGGAAACTTTTTGGTGTGAAGGAAGTGTTCTAAATATTACTAGAGGTGATGGTTGCAAGGGTGTATACATTCGTCAAAACTCATACAATTAAAATGTGTGCAACTTATTGTATATAAATCATAGGTGAAACAACGGAAATAGAGAAAGCAGTAAACACAGATAATTCTTTTTGAGGGTTTTCAGTGTAAAGGGAAAACTAGAAATGTGGCAGTAGCAGGAAAGAGAAGTGGAACCAAGATAGGAGAAACTATAGCCTATTTGTATGCTAATTGGGGAGCAGTGGAGGGAAACGGTGATGATGCAGGGGAAAGGGGAGAAATGCTGACAAAACATCTGAGTAATTAAGGGAGTGGGGCATGAGGCACAGGGACAGAGGCTGGCCTCAGCCTCAGTACCCAAAGCTTTGTGATACTAAAGAGAGCAAGCTGTAAAAATAGGTAGTGAGAATGATACTTAAAATTAAGATCAAGCTGGCGTTGGAGTTCTGGGTTATGGCCAATTCTAGAGGGTGACCAGAGGGGTGAGTGGCTGAGGTCAGGTGGAGACAAGAGCACTGAAGGAGGCCAGTGAACCAAAAGGTCAGGGAATAAAGGATCATCCACATGATACTCATACTGACTCTGATTAGGCAGGAGCAGTGTGGGCAGTGAGTTAGGGGCTAACATTTTTAAGGAGGTGGGAGAGGTGACAGTTGCAAGGGTGTATACATTTGTCAAAACTCATCATAGTATGCAATTAAAATGTGCAATTTATTGTATGTAAATTAAAGGCAAAACAATGGAAAGAAAACAGGAATGAGGTGAGTGACCTGGGGTTGGGGTGATGATGCTGACAAGGTTAGGTGGTTGGTGTTAACAGTCTTGATGACAAGTGATTCACAATGTAAAATCAGTAGAAGTAAGGAGAATGGTCTATGATTGGCAACCAAAAACAAGAAGTCTCCCACCTTACAGCCAAGTCTAGGGCGATGAGTGGTGCGCGAGAAGATAGCTCCCATTTAAGAAGGCTTCAGGGGAAGCAGTGATCTTGGCAATGATCTCAGGATTTAATTTAGAAAATGGGGATATATTGGCACTGCATGAAGATTAGAAATGGGGGATGCAGAATGAACTGTGAAACCTGGGCTTCTTGGTGATTGGCATTAATAAGAATAAAGGGCATCATGAAATTAGTCCTGATGGTCTCCAAACAATGTTTTCAAGCCTGGAATTGTCGGCAGAGATGGAGGGTTGCGTCTTGCCAGAGTATGCAGAATTTTTGGGCTTCCACATTCCATCTAAGCTGATGGGGTGATCTGGTGGGTTCATTTCTTATATCAACACTTTGCAAAATGATTTCAGCTACTCAGTTTTGTTTAAGAATATATTTTAAAAACTTACAAAAGTTATGCAACATTATAGATAATTAGAGGAAAAAGCCATTTATAATCCAATCACTGACACTTTTTTCTTTCAGCATTTTAGCATGTGTTGACTTTTTCTTTTAATCAGTGTAACCTTATCTTGCTTTATCTTTTTATCATGAACTTTTCCACGCTGCCTTGAGGAAATACTGATTTTTCTTGAATGCATAATATTCCATAAAATATGCTATAATTTACTTAATTGCCTCCTTTATTATCAGATTACCTTCACTTTAATTACAACTAAGTGGCAACATTTGTGTGTGCATTTAGCTACACTGTAGAACTGACAATGTGAACAGCTCCGTGTTAAACAGGATGGTGAGACAACAGATGAAAACTTCATTGGAAAGGTCAAATGAATTACTAAGATATTTAAAAAGTGTTTCCTTTATCGTTCTTGAAAAAGTTTAACTTTATAGCAAGGAAACACTCAAAATCATGAAGAGACTTAAGACTGCTGAGCCTCCAAGTCAACAAAGCATGTGTGGATAGCTGTGCAGGCACTTTATATATCTTGCCATGGCCCCATGCATCACTGCAACAGTAGTGCCATGTTCTGGGGTGACATCCAAGCAGGTAAAGCATTAAGGAATCTCAAGACTTGTTAAAACTGCTAAGTCCTTCCCCCACTGTCTCTCCTAACGTCGATAGTTTTGGGTCCAGAGCTATCTTGAAGACCATTGCAATTACCTTCTTTAAGGCTCAGAAGTTATTCACTAGCTGGGTTATTTTGTAGCTCATGGGCAGGGGTCAACCATCTCTAGCTTTAAAATGTTCTGTTTAGGCTGGGAGCGGTGGCTCACGCCTGCAATCCCAGCACTTTGGGAGGCTGATGTGGGCGGATCCCTTGAGCTCCGAAGTTGGAGGCCAGCCTGGGCAACATGGTGAAACCCCATCTCTACAAAAAATACAAAAATTAGCCAGGTGTGGTGGCACATGCCTGTAGTCCCAGCTACTAGAGAGGCTAAGGTGGGAGTGTCACCTGAGCCCTGGGAGGTCAAGGATGCAGTGAGATAGCGCCCCTGCACTCCTGCCTGGGTGGCAGAGCGAGACCCTATTTCAAAACAAAACCAAAAACAAAAGTTCTGTTTGCAGATTTCTTCTGGTCTAATTAAAACTTTTTAAATGGAGTTGATAATCAGCTACAAAGTTTCAGTTTTACTAATTCTCTTTATAGAAGGCACTAATTGTTACAATTCAAAACATCAGTTTCATGTAAATGCTGTATCTTTTTTAGCAATTTAGGTTTAAGCCTATGTTCATAAATGGAGTATATCCAGTTGCTTAGCTCCATATTAAAGAAAAGAAACATAGTTTTCAAAATCTATGTGTTCTGTTGTGTATTTATATCTTCTCTGCCATGACCATTAATGAGTTCTATGAAGAAATATTTTATCTATGGCATTAGCCATCTCTGCTCCAAAAGGTAGCTTTTCTTTCTTGACTGGAACTAAAAACAAATTTATTCCTTCATCTGAGTAGGTCTTCTATACAGATTATACATCCTTTTTTTTTTTTTCTTTTTCTTTTTCTTTTTTTTTTTTTTGAGACAGAGTTTTGCTCTTGTTGCCTAGGCTGGAGGGTAGTGGTGCTATCTCAGCTCACTGCAACCTCTGCCTCCTGGGTTCAAGCAATTCTCCTGCCCCAGCCTTCTGAGTAGCTGGGATTACAGGCATGCACCACCACACCCGCCTAATTTTGTATTTTTAGTAGGGCCATGGTTTTACCATGTTGGTCAGGCTGGTCTCGAACTCCTGACCTCAGGGGATCCACCCGCCTCGGCCTCCCAAAGTGCTGGGACTACAGGCATGAGCTACCATGCCCGGCCTCAGATTATGAATCTTACTTAAATTTGTTTGACTCAGAATTGACTTCCCTATTATCATCACCTCACTCTCAGCTGTAACAGCAAATAAGTAACTTGCTACCATTACAAGCCTTATAGGGCCAGGAGTTGGAAAACTTTCTCTGTAAAGGGACAGCTGGTAAATATTTTCAGCTTTGTGGGCCACGCAGTCTCTGTCACAATTACTGAACTCTGCCATGATAGTACAAAAGCAGTTACAGAGAGTATAAAAATGAATTAAGTGTGACTGTGTTCAATAAAATTTTATTTACCAAAACAGGGGGCAGGTGGGTTCGGCCCCGGGGCTGCAGTTTGCCAACCCTGCATTCGACAGGGCTTGACCTCGGGTATCTCACCTAACAGGTCTTTCACCACAAGTTAGTTTCTCTCGAAGGAGTGAAATAGTATAAATAGTATAGCATCAAGTTTTTAAACTATTTATTTCTGCAAATGATTTAAAGTGCGGCTGAAACTCTGACAGTGTTGCAAACCTGACATGTTTTTGTTATTCTGCTACACAGAAAAATCTGAATACTTGGATATTTTGGGTACATGTTACAGCCCAGCAGTGTAAATGATAATTTTTGGCATGGTCATTAAAAGCAAAGTGGCATATCATATTGTTTTAATTTCCCTGTTGAAAGCATGAGAGCATGTCTGGTAAGACTCTTATGGACTGATCTCAAGTCAATATCACACGTTATATTTTACATCATCATCAAAAGTGAGAGGTAGAATGCTGAAGGACACAGGTGGACTACACTGATTAATCCACATTGATTTAAACAACAACAAAAAACAACTCTGTAGGACCAGACTTTCTCACTCCTCCCTAACGCAAACGGATTGTTTCAAAGTTAAACTACAGCTGCCTGATTAATCATGGAGTGTGCTCTGTAGCCATTATGGCTACTTATTGGACCATTCTGTATACCCTAGAGAGGTCTGTTTCTTGGGAACACTCCTTCCGAAGTGCTCTCTTCAGACCCCACTGTTCCGCTATAGATGACCGTCATATTGAGATGAGCCCCACGCATTACAAAACACAGTATCACAAAAGAAGATAGAGGAAAAATGCATTTTCTTAATGGAAATAAAATCCCTGGAACAGAGTACACTGATAGCTATAAACGCCCATCTGTCACAACAGAAAAGCACACTGTATCATTGTCAAAGGCTACAAAGTACTTATTTTTTACAGCAGTTTGAAGGTGGAAATTCTAATTGAAGAGCTAACATTTGGACACTTATGTTCTCATAAAATGCTTGGGCACACAAATAAGAATGTCCTGGCCTTGGAAAGCTAATTGAAATGAACAAAGATCCACTAACTGCAGCTGGGCTAGTTATAACCTGAAGAGAATAAAGTGTCACCAGGTGGAAATCTGATGGAAACCTAACAGGAGTTCTGAAGAGAAATAATTTTTAAGAAGTTTATACAATAGGAAATACTTGGTATTCAGTTTCAATGAAAGAAAACAAAAAATCTGATCATTTTTGGTTACTTTAAAAATTCATTAAATCTTTTTGGCCTCCTTATTTATCACCCTAACCTACTCAAATTTGTGTAGGAAGCCATTCAAGACAAAACTGCAAGTAGTTGAAACTGTGTTATCAGCACCATAAATTTCTAGTAATGGTCTGAGTTCAAATCCATAGTGAAAACAAGCTGACTGGTTTAGCCCAGTGAAAGCAAATCATGCTTGTGAAGGAAGACTAAAGACTTACGGTCTTAAAACCATCATTTGAAGAGGTTTTTCCTCCTCATTGCTAGGCCAGTTTTCTAAGAGACCAAAGACAATTTCTTGTTGAAACAGATTTTGCCACTTTAAATATTAATGCCCATCAGAATCTTCTCACCCATTCATGTACTAGGGCAATAATTACTATCTGATGAACATGACAATTCTTAAACTGATCTAATGTAGGTGCTATATATTCTTTGGAAAGGGAATCCTTGAATGGATAATGATGATTCTATCACCTAATATTGTTTTCTATGTGCCAGGTACTGATCTAAATTCTTGATTTATTAACTCATAAATTGGCATGTTCATGGAGGAAGACAGAAGTTAAGGAAAGTGACTAAGATCATACAGCAAGTAAGAGCTGGCGCTAGGATTTGAACCTAGGCACTGACTCCATAGCTAATGCTTCTCAATACTATGTTAAGCTGCCTGGTTTATGTCTTGTTTTGACAAAGAACCAAATGCTGAATTTAAAGGAGGCATGTGGAATGCCTCTCCTTAAAAGTCTTATTTTCTTAAAAATAATCCCTTTGTTAAGTAAGACTTGTTTTAAATGCTTTTGATTTTACAAAAGGCCTTAATATGTTGAAACTTATCTATTTATGAGTGATAAATGAGTGATGGGGCCTAACACTGTCACCCGGGCTTGGAATGCAGTGGTGTGATCATTGTGGCCTTCACCTCCTGGGCTCAAGGGATCCTCCTGCCTTAGCCTCCAGAGTAGCTGGGACTACAGGTGTATGCCACACCTGGCTAATTTTTTGTAGAATGGAGTCTCCCTGTGTTGCCCAGGCCGGCCTTGAACTCCTGACCTTAAACAATCCTCCTGCCTTGGCCTCCTGAAGTGCTGAGATTTTAGGCATGAATCACCATGCCTGGCCCTATTTTTACTTTTAGGTAATTAACTTTTTTAGAGAGTCTTTCTCTGTCACCCAGGCTGGAGTGCAGTGGCACGATCTTGACTTACTGTAGCTTCCAACTCCTGGACTCAAGCAATCTGCTCACCACAGCTTCCCAGGTAGTTAGGACTACAGGCATGCACCACTATGCCTGGCTAATTTAAAAATAATTTTTGTACAGACCTGGTCTCACTATGTTGCCTAGTCTGGTCTCAAACTCCTGGCCTTAAGTGATCTTCCTGCCTTGGCCTCCCAAATGCTGGGATTATAGGTATGAGCCCCCACACTTAGCTGAAATATTTTATAATGTTGTTTGATACATTTTATTGAAACTTTTTATAATATAAATATTTTAAAAATATTTTATAAGTTGTTTGATATATTTTATTGAAGCTTTTTCATTCTACATTTCAAATTGAATCAGTAATTGTAAATGACAACTTTATAGAGTGCTACGTATAGTAACAGTTACATGTTTAACCTTTGCACATAAATCTAGTTTGAAAAAGATGATACATTAGTAAATAAGTACATATTTATCCCAATCTTTAAAAACTTTCATGAAACCTAGAATAAATGTATTGAAATTAGATTTCCTGGGCAGTACTAAAAATCTATAAGGCTAAGGAATAGTCACAAAGAGGGAAGGAACTACAAAATGAGAACCTTAATCAATTAGGCTGTCTGCATATATGATTTGTATAAGAAGGCTGAAGCTATTTTCCGTATTTTAGATTTTTTACACTAATCTTTATTACATCCTGATTTTCTAGCAAATAATACAATTAAAAACTCTTCCTCCGAGGAGTCCGTAATAAAATATGTACTACCTGTGTTACTAGTTTAATAAAACATCCAAATAACCAATTTCTGTTTAAAATTTATAGTAAGAAACTTATTAAAAACAAAAGACTATCTTGCTTCCAAATACAGGCCAATGTAAATGATTTTCCATATAGATAAACTCAAGGTGGGAGTTATAGTTGGTTAAATCTGGTGGAGCAAACTTCTAAGAAAATGATTACGTGGCAGACCATGAGGATCAGCTGATTCTCTTCCTCAGCTGAACTATGTCAGATTCCCACAGTAAGAACTTCTCTCTTATTGAGGAGGCTCATTAGGGAAGGGTCCATCATCCATCCGTCTGCTCACATGAAACCAGCTCCCTCCTGCTGACTCACTCTACCCCACATTAAAAACAAGGTAGTGTGCTTTTATGGCGTTTTCACTGGAGACCGTAAGTTTGAGTTGAATTATTCAATGTGAGGGTCACGGTGAGAGAACGTGGATCTTTCTTATTCTTGTGAACTGTGACCTTTCCTTTCAAGGCTTCACCTGTAAAAGAAAGGCAAAAATTGTTAAGAATTCAAGGAATACAGTGTAGCAGAAAAGCAAATAATGTGTAACTACCACTTCTTTTTGTTGTGCTTTACCACTTTTTAAATTTTATTTAAAGTTAATAATCATTTTTTGTTTTTTCTTTTTGAGACGGAGTCTCACTCTGTCGCCCAGGCTGGAGTGCGGTGGCACGATCTTGGTTCACTGCAACCTCCCAGACTGGAGTGCGGTGGTGTGATCTCAACTCACCGCAACCTCCACCTCTTGGGTTCAAGAGATTCTCCTGCCTCAGCCTCCCGAGTAGCTGGGACTACAGGTGCGCGCCACTATGCCCAGCTAATTTTTTATTTTTAGTAGAGATGGGATTTCACCATGTTGGCCAGGCTGGTCTCAAACTCCTGACCTCAGGTGATCCACCCGCCTCGGCCTCTCAAAGTGCTGGGATTACAGGAGTGAGCCACCGCGCCTAGCCAATATTCATTTTTTAGAGCAGCATTATTTTATTTTTATTATTTTTTTAAGACAGAGTCTCTCTCTGTTGCCCAGGATGGAGTATAGCGGTACAATCTCAGTTCACTGCAACCCCCGCCTCCCGTGTTCAATGATTTCTCCTGCCTCAGCCTCCCAAGTAGCTGGGATTATAGGAATGTGCCACCATGCCCTGCTAATTTTCTATATTTTACTAGAGACAGGGTTTTGCCATTTTGGCCAGGCTGGTCTCAAACTCCAGACCTCAGGTGATCCGCCCACCTACCTCAGCCTCCCAAAGTGCTGGGATTACAGGCGTGAGCCACCACGCCCAGCCCTGTTTCATTAATTTTTGAATGAAGCGAGAACTAACTACACACCACAGTGTCAAATCCTTGTGAAAGTGAGTAAAACTATTGTGGTCATGCAGGGTCAATGGAAGCATTTCACTGAACTTCTGAATATGAGGCCCTATGGTGGGTTCTGGGCATCTAGAAAAAAGATACGGTCCCTGCCCTCAAAGAGTTTGTGATCAGGGTGAAGAAAAAAGCTATGCTAACAATTACACAATAGGCATGTGTATAAAGTGTGCTAGAGGTATACGCTGGGGATGGTTGAAAGGCAGTTAAAGGCAAGGTTTCACAAGGATTAATGGCCAGGGCTAAAGTCATGGTTCACCAGGCTTAAGGGATGTACATGTAATGGTATTTAAGGAAAACATATACACAGAACCTTCACGAATGGCATTCTGAGGAACTGGAAATTATAGCTGGGAAAATGTAGAGGCACATGACAAGGCCATTGGCCATTAATGCACTGGTGCTGTAAAAGGGAAACAACGTAGCCATGTGAAACAATGAACACACAAAAATTACCTGTGCAAAGGCTGATTTCCTAAATTATGTATGTTCCAAATTTTTATGTACTTTTCTAATTATAAATCTCATTTATTTTTTCCTTTATTTTAAAGAGCTGTTTAAAAAATCACAAAACAAACCACTAAGTTGTAGTTGATCACCATTCTTTCCTTAAATAATATTAAGATAACACCAATTAGTATCAGGAATAGCTTTAGCATCTGCATGGACACAACGAGGCTCCATATAATGACCAAGAAAATCTATGTAAAACTACTGAAGTACTGAATCAGTATCATATTTAAAAAATGCAAATTCCCCATATTCAAGGAAAATTATCTGAATGCTTTTCAAGATGGTAGTGAAATAACACAAGTAAAACATAACAAACCACCTAATATATTTATTTTCAGAATATAAAGATTCCATTACTGATACATTATTCTCTACATCTTTGCAAAAAAGGAGAGACTCATAGTTTAACACAAAATTAAGGAGTTCAATATTAGAAGAAATAATGTGGCCCATTCAACAAAATATAACAATTTTTGTGTAGGTATATATGTTAATGTATATATTTGGCTTTAGCCTTTATACCTGACCTATTCCTCTGTATTATTAAGAAAATTATATAAAACTATCTCATATGACATGTTCACCAATAGTGGACATAATAAAGATTACCAGTCATAGTTCTACAAACTTTATGGAGTTCAGGTTAATCATTAGATAATTTATGCTTCTATTTGTTCAACACCTACTTTGTGCTAGGCTCTATTCTAAGGTCTTTACATGATTTATCTCACTTAATGGTCACAAAATATTGCTATGAGGTAAGTGCATTTTCCTGACTCAGATGAAGTTCAGAAAAGATAAGTAATCTGCCCAAGGTCATCTGCCAGCTAGTGAAAGAAGTAGGATTTTCAGCAAGGCAGTTTGATTCTAGAACCAAGCTCAACTATATTCTGGTGCTTCTCTATATCTAAAAAATCATGATTTATAGCTTTAAATATAGTATAATGAACAAGAAATGACCTGTATTTTACTGCCCTGTGGGTGGTTTTTTTTTTGGTAAAAATATTTAGCCACTTGTTTATAAACACAATTGATATGTAAGTTAATGTAACTATTATTCTATAATAACTCTAATGAAAAATGATACATGTTTTCTTATCTAAGGCATTAACCTAGGGAAGAAATAAAAGATCATTAATATATTGAACACATTTAAGATTTTTTTATTTTGGCTGTTTTATTGCTTCTTTTTAAATTAACATTTAAAAATTAAATTAAAAGTTACTTATTGACACCGAAACTGAGAACAAACAGCCACATTATGATAAACTGACAATGTTTTTGTAAATACAAGACAGAATAGTAACTGCCAACTTGGTTATCGGGTTTAACTTACTGTTATTGAATTGCCAACACTGAATCAACAAACTTGATTTTTACAACACAGTGGCTTGCTAGTTCCTTTTTACTTACAAGCAGCATGTCTTAAGTAAATTAATTTAGTCGCTGGTATAAAGTAGTTCACATATGAAAAGACAGATAATGGACACTTGAGATTCAAAAATAACAAAATTACCTCCACAGACCCAACATAAAGTAAGTATTCTATTAGATGTCCTAGTTAGGACATTTAAGTGTGGAGGGAAAAAGGATAGATTGGGGGAGCGGGAGATTAAAGTGTTCATTTGCATACCACCTGGTTTTACACATAGAAAATCCTGAAGCTATATGCAAAGAAGGCAACTAGAACTATATACTGAAGTTTAAGCAAGGTCTTATCATTTAGGATCAAGATATAAAAATCCTATTTCTACATACTAGCAATGAAGAATTTATGTAACAGTACAAACAGCAGCTTCAAAAAAGCATAAAGGCGGTGGTGGCTCATGCCTGTAATCCCAGCACTCTGGGAGGCAAAGGTGGGCGGATCACTTGAGACAGGAGTTTGAGACCAGCCTGGCCAATATGGCAAAACTGTCTCTACTAAAAATACAAAAATTAGTCAGCTGTTGTGGCACACCCCTGTAGTCTCAGTTACCTGGGAGGCTGAGGCTATGAGAATAGCCTGAACCCAGGAGGTGGCAGTTGCAGTGAGCAGACATCACGCCACTGCACTCCAGTCTGGGAGACAGAGCAAGTCTCATTCATTCTCTCTCTCTCTCTCTCTCTCTCTCTCTCTCTCTCTCTCTCTCTCTCTCTCTCTCTCTCACACACACACACACACACACACACACACGCATACAACACTTGAGATAAATGTAACAATATATGTCTGACTTACATAAACTACAAAACAATTCTGACGATGGTCCACATAAATGGAGAGACCCACTCTCTTGTGGGTGAAAGACTCAATGTTAAGATGTCAATTTTCAGTAATCTATAGATTTAACAAAATCCCAGTCAAAATCCTAACAGGCTTTTTAAGGCCAGAAATTAATGACCTGATTTTAACATTTATATGGCAATATAAAGGACCCAGAATAGCCAAAACAATTGTTTGTATAAATCTTGCCATCTTGTTCTTTTTCAATCTTATACAGTCTGTCTTAAAGGCATAAGGACAGACATACAGGTCCATGGGGGAAAATGAGAACTCAGAAGTAGATCTATATACATATAGTCAATTAATTTTTGACAAGGGAGCCAAGGCAATTAAATCAAAAGGATAGTCTTTTTAAGAAATGACGATGGAACAAGTGAATATATATTTGGGAAAAGATGAACTATTATTAACTTTTAAATTTAACTCAATTAGATGACAAACCACCCAATTTGAAACCAAGCAAAATATCTGAGCAGAAATCTCACAGGAAGATATAAAAATGGCCAATACACATATGAAACAATGTTCAACATCACATCAGGCAAATGAAAACTACAAGCACAGCTATAACTACATACTCAATAAAACGGCTTAAAATACTGCATCTTTTTTATAAGTGCTAAAAATGATGTGGAACAACTGAATTCAGCAATGGAATGCTAGCCCTAGGAATGTTAGATAGTTATAGTCATTTTTTATTTATTTTATTTTTTTTTTTGAGATGGAGTCTCGCTCTCTTGCCCAGCCTGGACTGCAGTGGCATGATCTGGGCTCACTGCAAGCTCCGCCTCCTGGGTTCACGCCATTCTCCTGCCTCAACCACCAGAGTAGCTGGGACTACAGGCGCCCGCCACCACGCCCAGCTAATTTTTTGTATTTTTTAGTACAGACGGGGTTTCACTGTGTTAGCCAGGATGGTCTCCATCTCCTGACCTGTGATCCACCCGCCTCAGCCTAACAAAGTGCTGGGATTACAGGCGTGAGCCACCGCGCCCGGCAGTATAGTCTTTTTAAAAAAATTTGCCAGTTTCTTAGAAAGTTAAATATACACTTACCATAAGACCCAGTAATTCCACTTCGAGGTATTTACCCAAGAGAAATGAAAACATCTGTCTGCACCAAGACTTTTACATTAATATTCGTAGCAACTTTATTCTTAATGGCCCCTAACTGAGAGCAATCCAGAAGTCTAGCAGCAGGTGAATACCTAAGTAAACTGTGGCATGGCCAAAGGAATATTACTTGGCAATAAAAAGGAACAACCTAATGATAGATGAATCTACAAAAAAAAAATGCTAACAAAGCTAGAGTACATTCCATATAATTCCATTGATAAAAATTCTAAAAAGGAAATACATATAATGATAAAGCATATCAGTGACTGTCTTGGTCTGGAAATCAGGGTTGGGGACTGCCCATACAGGGAATTGAGAAACTTTGGAGTGATGAAAATAATCTATATTTCCACAGTGGTGTATGTAATTTTCAAAACTCATTGAGCTGTACAATCAAAATGTGTGAATTTTAATTACATGTAAATTATTTGTTTAAAAATGTGCCTAGGAATAAACATAGACAAATGAAATGTAGAGAAATCAGAAGATCAATTAAGATTCAGTACATAGAAAGTGGCGCATTTTAAGTCACAGAGGAAGGATTCAATAAATTGTACAAAAGTAGTAATATAATCTTTTAAAGGATGAAACCAAAGCCAGAAACCAAAAGGAAAAGTTTGACAGACGTGACTATAAAAAAATGAGAAAAAAAAATTCTATAAAGCAAGAGTTTAAAGAAAGAAAAGAAAAGCAGTGTTAATTTTCATTTCTTTGTGCAACAAGTATTTTTTAAATCTGAATTTTGAATTGATTCCTTAGGATGATCAGAAGTATAATTTCTTCATAAAAGGTATGAAATATATTCCAGTGTTACATTCCTGCCATCTTCATCAATAAAAGAGTAAATGAAAACAACAACCAAACTATGATTGTTCTGATTTGTATTTCAAATCAGAGGAGATAAGTATGATTTTGTTTATTTAACTACCATCTAAAAAATCTGGTGCATTTACCTTACGGCTTTTCTCATTAATGTACATGAGGTATTGCTAGTAAATAATTCCTTTTAGTACATTTGCTCTGATGGTTGCGCTCTTTCATTTACATTGCCTTTCGAGTGTTAAAATATGTAAGTTGTCTTGTTTATGAAAGTCCTATTCAATCCTTAGTGTAAGTCAAAAGAGAAATGTTCCATGGTGCTTATAAATCTGGTTATCATCTTCATTTCAGGATCAAAGGATGTACCTATAAGAGTTCTATGTGTTCCTCAGTTTAGAAACAAAAAGCCCCAGTCAAAATGAATTAGTAACGGATATTTCTGTTAATTTTTCACAAAAGAAAAAATCGTAAGCATCAATGTAAATAGTTGAAAAATGAACATAATGTCATATGTATATAAGCTGATGCTGATAACTATGATTTTCATTTCTTAAAATGAAATACAGGTAAATCTTTTCCATAATCATAATTTCAAAGATGAGGGTGCACACACACACTCATTTAAGTTAATTAAATAGCATGAAGGGTCACAGTAATAAATGTATAATTCACACTGCTGATCTCCCTTCTACTGTTCAGACCTAACGAAAGTGCCAAGGCAATGGCTATAATACCAGAATGGATCAGAGTAATTAATCAGTGTCAAATAGATATAAAATGACTGATGTTGTTAAGTGTGTGCACTGTGTTGAGAGCTGGAAGGAACACTCTGGAGCTGAGCTGCATGGACTCGTTTTTTATCATCAGCAGACGGCTGTTAGTATAACACAAAGCAGTGCCATAGTTCTAGACAAAAACGACTTCATTTTAATTGTTATACTGTATTTTTTAGAATTAATTTCTTCTGGAGCAATGAAGCTTCATTTCCCCAGAAAAAGGAAAGAAAAACACAATAAATCATTATTAATTGCTGTTAAAGCTTAGAGTTGAAAAATGAAAGAAAAAACTCCCAGATTCTCTATCATATAAAAGCTTACTATGTACTGTATGGATAAATAAAGAGAAATAGCCTGATTTTATATTTTCAAAGCCAAATCACATTAAAAAGATTTGAATTTTAAAGTACTGCCATATTTACTTACAATAAAAGTTTGTAAAATAAAACAGAACATGAATTGTAAAGGGAAAACCCACCCTGAATTTAAACTTTAAGTGTCCTCATCTAGGCAAAATAACTCTATAGTTCCATTTACAATATTTTACTTATCTTGTCATATTACCTTCTGGACACTAAAATAAGCTTTATTTTTCCAAATGAGACTCACAGCTTCATCTATTTTCATCTAAAAATCTTATAGTACATTGAGTCAAAAGCTACTTTTAGTTTAAATGTAACTATAGAGAACTCTTTTAAGCCATACTAAGGTAAGTTTGCTCAAGTGCAATAGTATGAAATTTCTGATAACACCGGAGTTGGCAAAATTGGCCAACAAAATATGGACACTAGATGACCTTGGCATAGTGTTACCCAAGGTGATGGAGAAAATTAGATTTCAATGACAATATGTACTATTGTACTTATTTATTCAGCAGAATATGTCAAATATTACATCACATCAAGAAGAAACAAGGGAGGCACACTAAGATGTTGAACTTCTATTAGAACCCCAGCATGCTAAGATGTTATAACACGTGTGTGTATGAATTTATCTGGGAAATCAAGAAAGAGAACAATCAGCTCTGAAGACATTTAAATTTTACAGAAATTAGCTATGCCATGAAGGGTGAGTCGGAATTTATCAAGTGAAAGAGGTCAAAACAACCTTCTAGGTAGAAAAATACCTTCGACAAAAGCAAGAAGAAAAAAGTTAGCTTAAAAATGAGCAATCTGTATAACTGAGGTATATGAGCTTACCTGGGGTTGTGAAAGGATGGGGTTGGAAATGATGAAAAACCAGAATCAGATTGCAAAGGGCCATGGTAAGGAGTTTGTATTTTATCCTGAAGAGATTGACTGTCCAGTGGGAAGTTTAAAACTAACTTTACGGCATTATTTACATAAATTGTGTTCGAATGTTGCCACTTTCTTAGTTTCATAAACCACCCCAAAGTCTCAAATATTATCTCTTCCAGAAGTTTTACAGTTTTAAGCTTTTAGATTTGTATCTATGATCCACTTAGTTTTTATACATGTTAGTTTTTGGATATGGTGTGAAGAATCATTATTTTCTCAAACAAATATTTACTTGGTCTAGCACCATTTCAAAAGATCACCCTTTCTCCATTAATCAGCACTGCTCCTTTGTAAAAATTTAATTATACAAGAGTAGGTCTATTTCTGGATTATTTGTTATATTGACTTAAATGGCTATAATAAACACTACTATACTGCCTAGATTAATATAACCTTTGGTAAGTTTAGAAATAACACTGTATAAAGATTCCAATGTGGTTCTTTCTCAATTATTTTGGTTATTCTAGGATTTTGATTTCTATATAAATTTTAGAATCAGCCCATTAATTTCTACAAAACAGATTTTGACTGAGATTGCACTGAATTAATAAAGGAAATTCTTCTATGAAGAAGTAACACTGTAACAGTATTAAGTGTTCCAATTCACAGAATATATCTCTCCATTTATTTAGGTTTTCTTTAATGTCTCTCAGCAATGTTCTATAGTTAAGTGTACAAGTTTTGCATGTATTTCGTTAATTTTATTCCTAAGGTTTTAATTTTTCTTGATGCTACTGTAAATGGTACTGTTTTTTTAAATGACAAGTTCAATCATTCATTGCTCCTCCAGGAGCTCTCGCTGTGCTGATCCCTGTCTAGGTTTCAGGCTATCTGGAGTCAAGGCTGGGGGATATTGGAGGAAAACATCATAAATTTACCACAGGTTTGCTGGTACTTAGAATTCTGGCCTTCTCCTCCCATTTATTTGCTATTACTTTTCAGAGATCTTAATAGCTGCTCCATGCCCTCTGGTTTTATAGCTATATTTGGTGGGAAAAATTGGATAGAATGTGCTATTATCACCTTATCCTGGGACTGGAATTTCAGTGCCTTTATATTTAAAGTGTGTTTCCTGGAGGCAGCATTTAGTTCTATTCAGTCTATTTCTGCCTTTTAATTGGCATGTCCAGATCCTTCATGTTTAATGTAATTATCAGTCTATTTAAGTCTGAATTTAAGTCTATCATCTTACCGTTTGTTTTTTATTTGTTCATCTGTTTGTGTCCTTTTCCCCATCTTCTTTAAAAAAATTTAATTATTTTTTGAGAGACAGGGTCTTGCTTTGCACCCAGGCTGAAGTATAGTTAGTGATGCAATCATAGCTCCACCACAGCCTGGACCTCCTGGGCTTAAGCAATCCTCCTGCCTCAGCCTCCTGTGTAGCTCAGACTACAGTTATGTGCTACCACACCTGGCTAATTAAAAAACTTTTGTTTTTCTTTAGAGACAGGGTCTTGCTTTGTTGCCCAGGCTGGTCTCAAACTCTTGGTCTCAGCGATCCTGCTGCCTTGGCCTCCCAGCGTGCTGGGATTACAGGCATGGACCACCATGCTTGGCCCCTATCTTCTTTTGAATTGAGTACTTTTTTCAGGATTCCATTCTGTCGCCACCACTAAATTATTAGCTATAGTTTGTGATTAAATTTTAAATTTATTAGCTGTTGCTTTAGGGTTTACAATGTACATACTTAAACTTCATATACAGTGTAAAAACTTTACAATACATTAAATATTTCTATTTTCTCATTAATTTCCTTGGTTATCATTGCCATATATTTTACTTCTCCATATGTTTTAAACCTACAATACATTATTCATTTTGCTTTAGTCAATGATCATTTAAGAAATTAAGAAATGAAAAAATAAAGCTTTTTAATGTGATCACACATTTACCATTTCTGGCATTTTCCATTGCTTTGTTAAGATCCAAGTTTCCATTTGGTGACATTTTATTTCCTCTTGAACTTACTTTAATACATGTCTTATATTTCCAGTCTGCTGAAAATAAATTCGTTCAGCATTTTTCTTCTGAAAAAGTCTTCATTTAGTTTCATTAAATAACATATTTCTTGTAGATAATCTAGTTTGCCAGTTTCAATATTTCAAAATGCCATTCAATTAATCATCTGGCTTACATAGTTTTTGATGAATATTCTTTTTTTTTTTTGTTAGATAGTCTTGCTCTGTTACCCAGGCTGGAGCGCAGTGGCGCAATCTCAGCTCACTGCAACCTCTGCCTCCCGGTTCCAAGCAATTCTCATGCCTCAGCCTCCTGAATAGCCAGGATTACAGGTGTGTGCCACCACGTCCAGCTGATTTTTTGTATTTTGAGTAGAGATGGGATTTCGCCATGTTGCCCAGGCCTGTCTTGAACTCCTGAGCTCAGGCAATCTGCCTGCCTCGGCCTCCCAAAGTGCAAGGATTACAGGCATGAGCAATCACGCCTGGCCAGTTTTTGATGAACATTCTAAGGTTATTTCTTTGTCCTTCTCTACATGATGTTTCCTTTTACTGTGGTTTATGTTAAAATTTAAAAAAGTTATCACTGTTAGCTTGATATGTTTCGGTGTTTTGAGTTTATCCTTCTTTAGGTTAACTAAGTTTCTTCAATGTGTAGCTTGTATCAAATATACTTCCTGTTGCATCACCTCACCTTACCCTATTCCTCCCTCAGCTTCTTCCAAGGACTAGGATAGAGTGCTTGGTATTTTCCCATAGGCTACTGTGGATATGTTCATTTTTATTTTAAATATGTTTCTCCTCTCCTTGCTCTATTTTGAATACATTTGATTGCTGTGTATTCAAGTTCACTGATCTTTTCTTCTGCCATTAATTCCATCAAATGACATTTTCACTTTAAGTGTCTTCTCACATTCTCTTCGCTATGTTCATATATAAGCATAGTTACAACATTTTCTCAACATGCTTCTCTGCTAATTTCATCACTTCTGGGTCTGTTCCTATCAGACATTTTCCTGCATCCAATGTTTGGTTGAATGCTGGACATCAAGAATTTTATATTATTGAATGTATCCATTTTGTTTTCCTTTGTGGCTACTAAGTTACTTGCAGCTTAGTTCTTTTCCCTTCAAGGCTTGTTTTTAAGATTTGCTAAGGAGGATCTAGACAGCCTTAAGCTAGAAATGTGAACCCCATGCAGCCCTGTGTGAACTGAGAACTCCTTGGTACACATTTGCTCCAACTACTTTGCTTGACCTTGTGCATTTAATCCTATATATACACATCTTACTCGTGTAAAACTCCAGGAGTCTTCCTATAGATCTTTTTGAGCTTGTTTTCTGATGAGCTTACCCTCTTCAGTACTCTGCTCTGCAACTTCCCAGCATCTATTAATTAACGCTACCATCAAAGGCTTAGCAGGATTAAGAAAAAGTGTTACTTACATGATCCTTTCTTTATATTCCCATAACTAAGAAATGACTATTTTTCCAACTGTACCATTTCCTTTTAAAATCTTTCTTCAGCTTGTACTCTCTTAGGGGATTCTAATATTTTGTGACATATTGGTCTTACTATTTAGATACAAAAGCATACACCACGGTAGTAAAAGAAACACAGGTGGTGCCAGCAGGCAATATTTGCATCACACAACTCCTTCATAATATTCTACAAATGCTTAAGAGCAAAGCACAAACCAGTTCTTCTAAGGATTACTAGGTAAAGAATAGTAAGGATTTCAAAACTTCACTAGTCATTAAACAATATTTTGTAATGAAGCAGGAGAAAATTTTGAGAATCAAACTCAAATGCTATCTTAAATCTCCCTCACAATTAAAACATGAACTAGTACTGCCTTTAAAACTCTAGTATTAAGATGACAAAATGGCTACAATGAAGAAAAAAAGCAACATTTTCAAGTTTCCAAACATCAATCCAAATACCAGAGCTACAGAAAAACAAAAATGAGGCTAAACGGACTTCATTTGGGTTTTCCTCATTTCAGTTCTGCTGTGCTCAAGCTTTCTGCAGACAGAAAATGACACCATCAAGGTTTTATTTCCATATCACTTGCAACTTCAAAGTGAGAAAATGACAAGGTGCTGCTTCAATCTCGTATTTATTTGCATCTATTAAACTCAATTTATGTATCAACAGTGAATTTGAAGCTATAGTAGAATTTATGAAATATTGAACACAGAGATTGATAACCATCTGGTAACTGTAATATAGAGTCCACCACCCAGCTTTGTTAAATCTTAGTATTCTACCAGAGTTCCTCCAATTTTTTACAAAGTTTTCTTGTATATGTCTTTTATATGACATTGACCCCCCTGCCACCTCAGTTGTAGCCTACCCTAATCCTATTTCTGTCCTTCCCCAGAGGTAACCACTATGCTGAATGTGAGTTGTTTCATACTTGTATTAGGTATGTGTATGTGTGGTTGTTTTACATGTTTTAAAAGTTCACATAAATGGTATCTTGTCAGACTCATTCTGCAATTTTCTTTTTTGCTCAATGTTGCCTCGCCTACCTTAACTCCCCAAGAGACAGGGTCTTGCTATGTTGCCCCAGCTGGAGTAAAGCGGCTCAATCACAGCTCACTGCAGCCTCAAACTCCTGGGCTCAAGGGAACTTCCGGTCTCAGCCTCCTAAGTAGCAGGGACTATAGGTGTGCACCACCATGCCCGGCTTCAATGTTGTTTTTGATAGAAACATACATACATAACTTACCTGCTCTAGATACTATTCTATGCAACTACCACCTTTTCTAATCCATCTTCTGCTGGTGGACAATTAAGGTTATTTCCAATTTTTCCCTTCTACAAACCATGCTGCTATAAAGATTTTTATATATGTTGTGGGAGAGACTTAGAATACAGGCCTAGGAAAAAATTGCTTGGCTGTAGGGATGGTACATCTATACTTAGCTTGATAGTATCAAACTGTTCTTAAAAGTTCTACTAATTAAAAGCCAGCAAAAGGGGATGAAAGTTGCATTTGGCTACATTATTGCCAGCACTTTGGTAAACTTTATGTATTTTCTTCCCCCAATTGATGGACAAGAAACAGCATCTCATAGGTTCAGTTAGCCTTTCCCTGAGTTATTGGTGAAGTTGGATTTTTTTCACTGAAGCTTGTTATACATTCAGCTTTCATGCCCTCAGGAGGTTTTCAGAGAAGGTTGTACAAGAAGACTTACATGTAGTAAGCAGTTTAAAATTTTAAATCCCATAATGAAATTCTAACTTTTAGAGTGAAATGTATAGGTATGTCAGAACTATAGGTGCTAATATAAGTGAACAATCAATGAGTTTTTAAAATAAAAAATAGAATCTGATTTGCCCTTGAATATTGCGTAACATTTGGATAGGCAGGGAAGAGACAGTGGAGAGAATGGTAAGACAAATAAACTTTGAATGCAATAACTTTTTCTCTTTTTTTGAGACAGTCTTGCTGTGTCACCCAGGCTGGAGTGCAGCGGTATGATCACAGCTCACTGAAGACTCAAGCGAGCCCCCTGCCTCAGCCTCCAAGCAGCTAAAACTACAGGCTTGTGCCACTATGCCCAGCTAATTTTTAGTGTTTTGTAGAGATAGGGTCTTGCTATGTTGCTTGGGCTGGTCTTAAACTGGCCTCAGCTGGGTGCGGTGGCTCATGCCTGTAATCCCAGCACTTCGGAAGGCCGAGGTGGGCAGATCGCCTGAGGTCAGGAGTTTGAGACCAGCCTAGCCAACATGGTGAAACCCCATCTCTACTAAAAATACAAAAATTAGCTTGACCTGGTGGCGGGCACCTGTAATCCCAGCTACTTGGAGGCTAAGGCAGGAGAATTGCTTGAACCCAGGAGGTGGAGGTTGCAGTGAGCCGAGACGGTACCATCGCACTCCAGCCTGGGGAACAAGAGTGGAACTCCGTCTCAAAAAAGAAAACCCAAAACCCAAAACTGGCCTCAAGTTATCCTCCTGCCTCGGCCTCCCAAAGTGGCTTATTACAGGCATAAGCCACTGTACCTGGCCTACAATAACTACTGAATGAAATTGTCTTTAACTTTTATTTTATTGGTGATATCTCTCTTTAGTCACTTGGAGAAAGAAAATATTTTCTTTTAGTTATATTTGTAACTTATAAAATACTAACTATTGCTTAAAGTTTTCTGAATTCTGTGATACTTTAAGAGCTAGGTAATCTTATTTATTTTAGTTGGCAGAAATTAGACTTAAAAAATTTTCTTAAATTATGTCTTTAATTAAATGATATGCCATCTAAAATGTATGTAGATGGTAAACTCTAAGAACATCTTTTCTTAACATCTGTTATATATTGCTTCAAATATATTGTGCAGGCCAGGCGCAGTGGCTCACACCTGTAGTCCCAGCACTTTGGGAGGCCAAAGCAGGCGGATCACTTGAGGTCAGGAGTTGGGGACCACCATGGTAAAACCCCATCTCTACTAAAAATACAAAACTTAGCCAGGTGTGGTGGTGTGTGCCTGTAATCCCAAGTACTCAGGAGGCTGAGGCAGGAGAATTGCTTGAACCCAGGGGATGGAGGTTGCAGTGAGCTGAGATCACGTCACTGTACTCCAGCCTGGGTGAGACAGCGAGACTCCGTCTCAAAAAGCAAATATAGTGTGCACAGAAAAAGTGGTTGTAAAATGAATGAATATCTTCTACTTCAGAATGAACAAGATACTTTTCCCCCTACTATTCTTTCTCACCTGCTTTAACTGAAAATGGTTTTTCCAGTAGAAATACTGTTTGTTTCCAGTGTGTTTTGGTGCTCTGAGGGCCCGTAGAGAACACGACCTGAATTGGTAAAGTTCAAAAGTATTTGATGAAGTACAAGATTTTTAATATCATGGTACATTAATCTACAACATCAAACACAAGCCCCGACTGCTTACAGCAGCAAAATGCTTATGATTAAACACCTTGGGGCACAAAATAAAATATAATGTACTTCTGTAATAATTAATTCTTATGAGATAACTCATGATACTTACCCTGTTGTGGCAATTCTTCTCAAAATATATATCAAAGTAGCCAGCAATTGCCTGTTTTTTTAAAAAAGAAATATAAATACTTACTAAATGAATTACATTATGTAATAACTAATTATTGTCTCTTAAGACATGGCAAATGAGAAACTATTTCAGAAACTCAATACCTCTTAAACTCAATATTTTTCCTGGAAAAGATGTTATAAGTAAAAACAAAGTAATGTAATTTGGCTTTTCCTCACAGAAGTAACATAATAAAGGTAATAAGGCTAATCAAATAATCAGTATGATTTAATAGAGAAATAATCATGCTAGACCACTGAAAGGGAAACACACATGGAAAGAGAGCTGGCCCCTCACTGATCCTCACTCGCCAACTGAGTGTCCACCCATGCGTTAGGCCATCTTGGCTTCTCCAGCTGTAGTCAAGCATTCAGACAACTGCAGCAGCATGAAAGATGCCAGGAAAGACCAGCAGGTGCACTAGTCAGTTAAGTCCAGTCAGGATTGCAGAATCGGAAACACAGATATGTTTTGGGCTTCAAGCCAGAGTTTTGAGATGGGTTATTATACAGCAACAAATAATTGAAACATGCCCTTTTATACAAAGCCAGTTCATTTAATTTCTTCTAGTCTAGTATATCTGTTTTTAAGTCAAGTACTGTGAATATTTTTGTGACGAAATAAAGATTTTTAAAATGTTACCTATTTTATTTTCCTGAAAAAATGAACAATAGTACTCAAATTTTATGTTTAAGCAAGTACTCAAAGGAGAAACTCCAAAGTGAGCTCTAAGGGTTATTGTGATAGTACAAAAATGGTACAAAAAGATCTTTTTTTTTTTTTTTTTGAGATGGAGTCTTGCTCTGTTGCACAGGCTGGAGTGCAATGGTGCGATCTCAGCTCACTGCAACCTCTGCCTCTTGTGTTCAAGAGATTCTCCTGCCTCAGCCTCCTGAGTAGCTGGGATTACAGGCATGCGCCACCTGTAATTTTCGTATTTTTAGTAGAGATGGGGTTTCATCATGTTGGTCAGGCTGGTCTTGAACCCCTGACCTTGTGATCTACCCCCCCTCGGCCTCCCAAAGTGCTGGGATTACAGGTGTGGGCCACTGCACCCAGCCTACAAAAAGATCTCTTAAAGAAATTAACATATTCAGGTAAATACATAATTTTGAGTTTTTTGGTTAAATTTAAATACCATTTCTTTTTCTTTCACTATTGGATCTTGCTGGACTTAATCATTTTTTTAAAACTGGCATTACATTAAGCTTATAAAGTGTTAAAAACAGGACACTGTTTTTGAAAAATCATGGTAAAGCTAATTTGTGTACTCCACTGCTTTTGTTAAAAATGTGACATTTTATTGATCTTGTAGGGTTAATATGGATTAGGTCCAAACCAAATTCAATATTTAACCTTGAGGTTCATTGCAATTTAGATACTGAGAGACTCAAAATACTATTAATAATTCTGCCAAATAGAATTATAAAACAATGTAGTACTCAGCCACAGATTATCATAAAAACCATGTGGTTAATTAGAATATTTCTAAATAAAACCTTTTACAATTGATTTCTGGATACTTACGATGCCTCTTCACAGACCAGTTCAGCTGTTTTCTTATTTATTTCTGTATGCCTGTCTTGTTCACCACTATACTCTTAGTGCCCAGAGCAGTAACCTGGCCCATAGGATACAATACAATATTTGCTGAGCAAATGTGTTTATTATACATTCTATTATGTTAGTTACGATAGTATATTATAGTTTGCCTTATACTGCAATGTATTTAAGAGCAGGGCGTATGTGTAACTCACCTCTATGCCCCTTACCCAATACAATGTTATATAGTAGGTTTTCAATACATTTTAGCCAAATGAAAACTTTGTCTTCAGTCTCAAATATGGCTAGCTTTATTATATAGTTAGTATACTTTATTAAAGCATTGACTAACTGAACTTGAATGGAACTAATAATTTTTAACTCTGAAAAGCATGGAACATGTGGGACAAATATGGAGAGGAGAGAGCTAGAAAAGATCTCCTAATTTTGTATGTAGGAAATGCCCAAGTCTCAGCCTATACAGGTGAGACCCAAACCCACATAGCAAAAGCTTAGAGAATTGAACTAAAATTGGAATCACTGGTGCAAGTCTCAGGATTAACCTCTGAATAAAACATGCATGGAAAAAAAACCAAAACTAAGTAAAGGCCTAGAGAACTGAACTGAGATTTGAAAAATCTGTAAAAGTTTCAGACTAATCCGTAAAGTAGGTATGTGTAAGACAGCCTCAAAACAGCGTAACAAAAGCTTAGAGAATGTGACTGAGACTTGGCCAACTGTCTGCTCGGACACTAAGACAGAACTTATGGTCTGATTTTAACTGGGCTGACTGTCTGCTAACAACAAACATCAACATTCTTAAGATTCTAACAAGGTACACAGTTTATACAACATAGCATGCACAACATGTAAGGTACAATCTCAAATTACTCAACATACGAAGAATCAGGAAAATTGAACAACTCTCAAGAGAAAAGACAAGCCACCTCTGAGATAACCCAGATGCTCGAACTATCAAGCAAAACTTTAAAGCAGCAATTACAACTATGTTCTAACAAGGACAGAAAACACAATGGAATGAATCAAAAGATTACAAATTCTCAGCAGAGAAACTGTAAAAAAGAACCAAATGAAAAAATTTTAATTGGAAATTATAATAACTGAAACTTCTGGGCTGAATACCAGAAAGAAGATGACAGGGAAAAAATCAGTGAATTTGAAGATTAATAGAAATTATCCAATTTGAAGAAGGGAAAAAGACGGCAATAAAATGCATGTTATAGGACCTCGGAGACCCATAGATCTAACGTGACATTGGTGGTCCAGATGGAAAAGAAAAAGATACTGATGGAGGAAGTTTTAAAATTCTGCATCTAGACAGAACATCATTTATGAATGAAGGCAAAATATGACATTTTCAAGTCAAGGAAAAGTAAAGAAATTCATTGCCAATAGACTTCCTTCAGAAACATTTTAAAAGAACTTCTTCAGGTTGATGGGAAATGCTACCAGAAGGTAACCTGGAACAACAAGAACAGAAAACCCATAGTTTTAAATATCTTTTTGTTTTCAAAATTTTTAATGTATCTTTTAAAACTGTGTTTTAAACTCATGTGTCAGCCTCTCATCTTTCTGCAATTATAATTCTGTAACTGTTATATTTATTGCCAGTCTTTAAAATCAGAATTAGAAATGTTTCTCTTCATATATCTGAAGCTGAAGATGTTACAAAAGCTGCTTTTAAACCCAAATTTTCACAAAAGCTCTTATTAGCTTGCTTAGGATTTATTTTTCCCCACTTTTTTTTTGAGGGGGGGCCTCCCAAAGTGCTGGGATTACAGGTGTGAGACACCACGTCCGGCCATACACGGTTATTAATCAATCTCCAAATCTGTGTATGAATTTCAGTTAAAAATTTCCAGCCCTTAAATAATACAGTGAAAGAAATACTGGGAAGTTCTGGGTAACCAAAAAATAAGTTTTAAGACAAAGAAAAATGACAGACAGAGTTAACTTCGGTTATAAGCACCGGAAAGGATCTATGACAAATATCTGAAATTGCCTCCATGTGAAATGCATCACAGTATCTTTGAGTCCTCAAGCACAGTCACATTTCTAATGAGGTTTGGTTTACAGTAATACTAACTCAGTTCCACAGCACACATTAAACAGAAAGCAGAAGCATGAAGAGAAGTTAGGAAGGAATTCACCTGAAATTCAAACTTTGTGCAGATAATCTACCTATTCATTAGACAGCACTCATAGCTGAGAAAGTAGAAGATTCTTGCTCTGAAAAAAAAGGGAGTTTCTGGTTTTAAAATGGGTGTTTACCCTCAAACACCAACACGATCTAGAATGCCCCTTAAAGAGACAGGGTTTGTGTTTTTTTTTTACTTTTGTGTGTGATTATTTTAAAAAAATTTTATTTAACTTTAGAGATGGAGTCCTGCTATGGTACCCAGGCTGAACTCAAACTCCTGGGCTTAAGGGATCTTTCTGCCTAAGCCTCCTGAGTAGCTGGAACTACAGTTGCATGCCATTGAGGCTTAATTAAGAGATTAAGAAAAAAACTTCAATTTTGAAACAGTAATATAAAACCAAATGAATTACGATTAGTGTTTTTATTTCTGCAAAGCTATTATATATGATATAACCAAATATCAGCTGATTTAGGAATAAATGATTTATTTTGTCAGGAAAATATAAACATGCCACTATTTTCAATTACAGGTTGATCATCTTGCTACCATCACTTTGACAGGCTATCTTTACATCTTTTAAATGTTAATTTCAATGAATATACATTCTCTCTGTGGAAGTCATTCAAATATAAGAATAACCATAGGAAATAATGACTAATAGGCAATGGCAATAAATAACCAGAGCTACAACTTGATATGTGCTTGAAAAAGATCAGAGGTTTGAAGGCTGACTACAGAAGAAATTTCTCCTTTGTCTCACACATACATCTTGTCGGGGCAATAAGAACTGCTGAGGGAAAAACATTAAAATGTATCTGTAGGAGCTGGGTTAATCTGCAAAGGCAAGGTCACAATTAAATAAAATTCCACTGAATTATACCACAGTCAGAAAAACTTATAACTAAAAGTTTTAGTTATAAAAGTCCCTTAGAGTGAGAGAAAGGAGAATGAGTGGTAAGTAATTAAAAAACAAAACAAAACAAAAATAATGATAGAAGAAAACAGAATGAAAGGAAAATACATACACATGATGAATTTCTGGGATAGCTTGATCATTTGACATTTTGTGAGAATCCTCCACAATTACTTTGATGCACATAGGGAAATACAAGCATGTAGCTTTGCTGTACATCTTAAATATTCCTCAGCATATAATAGTTCCAGAACTCATCTTTTTGTGGGTTTCACAAAAAGAAAACTCATGGCATTTGTAAAATGAATCATGGAAAAAATCTGTTTTAAGCCATGTTTTGCTTGTTTATTCTATATAAAGGTAAATGCAGTTCATTTAATATACACTCATTTGAAGAACAATGATTTGGGATAAAAACAAATGACTTTCTCATGTATTTTGGTGTGATGAGTATTTCTTTAAAGAGGACACATTGTGTGTATGTAATAGGATGGCAACCAATGAAATAAGATCAGACTAGACCTTATAAGGAAGAAGGAAATTAAAAATTATCATTATCACTATCACCTGCAGGGAGTAATTTATCATTTCTGTTCTTCATTGGTATCATGTTCCAACAGCATGTGGTTACAGCAGATACAATTAGGCAGCTGGCCACAGAAGTAGGAGGATAATGTGCTTTTGATGGAGTTTATCCAAGCATGGAGATAGAGTGCTTGTAATCCATGCAGCAGAATCACTATAACAAAAATACAATTTTTCGTTGAAGTAGTTCTTTCAAAATCATAATATGGAATGCAAAAGCCAACTGATGAGTCTGAAGCAAGCAAAGAAAGAGTAAGCAGACAATGCAAAAAAATGACTGTTAGAGCTTAGATCATTGTATATAAACCAAGCAGATGAAAATACAAACATAAGCTATACGAGCTGCCACATATAGAGAATGAACTGTGCTAGTAATAACTGGTGTTTAAGAAGACACAATCAACAAATATGAAAATTATATATTATGATTTTTTCCCCAATTGTAACTATACATTAAATTATGGACTCTTCCTTTTTCAATTAATTTTCTATTGTATCCCAAGAGAAAAATCTGCACCTTTTCTTTCGTTCATGATTCCTCTAGGGAACAATACACATTAAGTGCCATATACTTCTCAAGAGATACTGCCAGATTGAGTGGTTTTAAAAAATAGACCAAGCAATATGGGAAGTAGTAAAACAGACAATAGGTCTAAAAATATTTTAAAAAAAATACTTTTATTGAAAAACACAATGTAATTTATTTCTGATCTACTTAGAATATTTCAAGATAACTGAAACTCCTTTTAAATTTATTTGGGATTGCTTCCTTGTAATTTCAAAATTGCTTATTAAAGTGGTTTTAGGGGCAAAAATCATCTTCAGTCTATAACATGAATACTTTCATTAATTGATACCTCACATGCCTTAATTGCTCTACATTTCTTCCTAGCTATAAACACAAAATTATTTTATACAACTAGTATTCATTGACATTTACTGATTTTTCACATTTTAAAAACTGCTTAATATATATAATGTACATTCAGTGTAAGTGTATATCAGGCTGAATTTTCAAACTAAACACAGCTGTGAAACCCAAACCCAGAAGAAAAAACAGATCATCTCAGCACCCTAGTAGTCCCCCTTACGCACCTAGACTCTACAAGGCACCCTATGCCTCTAACAACCTATCCTAATACTCTTAAGCAAAGATTCATTTTTCCTAGTATACTTAAATATATAGAGAATCATACATCAGGTAGTCCTTTCTATCTGGCTAATTTTCCTCAATATTGTTTGTGAAATTCATCTACATTATTGCAGATGATTCATTTTCATGGCTGTAAGGTGTATGTGACAATATAATTTAGTTTACTGCTGACAGGCACTTGAACAGTTTCTGTGAATATATGTACCACAGCCATTGGGTATATACCTAAGAGAACTGCTGGTATGTAAATATTTACCACTTTTGTTCACCTTTATTCCTTCCTGAATTTCTGGCCTTCCATCAGGGATCATTTGCTGTTTGCCTGAATATCCCTCGGTACTTCCTTTGGCACAGGTTTTTTAGGCAAATTCTCTCTCTTCTTTTCTGCTTATCTGAACATATCTTTATTTCAGTTTCATTTTTTTTTTTTTTTTTTTGAGATGGAGTCTTGCTCTATTGCCCAGGCTGGAGTGTAGAGGTGCAATCTCGGTTCACTGCAACCTCCACTTCCTGAGTTCAAGCGATTCTCCTGCCTCAGCCTCCCAAGTATCTGGGACTAGAGGTGTGTGCCATGACGCTCGGCTAATCGTTGTAATTTTAGTAGAGACGAGGTTTCACCATGTTGGCCAGGCTGGTCTCAAACTCCTGACCTCAAGCCACCCGCCTGCCTCACCCTGCCAAAGTGCTGGGATTACAGGCATGAGCCACTGTGCCCAGCCAAGTTGTCCACTTTCATTCTTAAAAAATATCTTAGTTGGGTTAAACTCAGGGTTGGCAGTTATTTTCTGGCATCACAGTGATAATGTCATCATTACAATTTCTTCTGTTTGTTTTTTTTCTTCTGATTCCATTGTTCCTCTCCTCTGCTCCCCCAATTCCATTGTTCTTGTGCACCTGGCTAATACAGGGCATAGATGCTCTGTATTAGGTAGGTGTGCAAGGGGGGCTACTAGGGTGCTGAGATGTTATGTTTCTTCATCTGGGTGTGGGTTTCACAGCTGTATTCAGTTTGAAGATTCACCAATTGTAGAAATTATCTACTAGTCTATTTAGCTCCTCTTTAAAGGTAATTCCAGCACCATAGCTCCACCAACTTTGAGATCTTTCTTTGATTTCTGTAGTTTTACTAGGATATGTCTAGGTGTGGATTTCTCTTCCCTCTTTTAAACTGAGATATAATTCACATACCATAAAAATTGACCCATTTAAATTGTACAATTCAGCATTCTTTAGTGTACTCAGAGTTGTGTAACCATCACTACAATTTAATTTTAAAACATTTCATCTCCTCCAAATCTTCCATCCATTCTCCTCTCGTTCAGTCTGTGTCTACAGATATACCTATTCTGGATATTTCATCTAAATGGAATCATACAAGAGATGGTCTTTTGTGACTGGTTTCTTTCACTTAGCATAATGTTTTTAAGGGTTAACTATGTTGTATCATGTTTCATTCTTTTTTATTGCTGAATATTACATTGCATGAATATGCCAAATTTTATTTATCCATTCTGTAGGTGATGGACATCTGAATTACTTCCATTTCTTAGCTATTACGAATAATGCTGCTATAAACATTTGCGTGGGCATGTTTTCACTTCTCTTAGATATACACCTACATTTCGATCTAATTTAAAAATTACACTATTTAGGTTATGTTGTACTTTTTAAATCGTTGCTTTCATCTGTTTTGGAAAATTCTTAGCCAACATCTCTTTAAATATTGTAACATTCTCATCCTCCTTTTCTCTGGGATGCCCATTTACATGTATATGTAATTAGACCTTTCCTTGTATCCATGTTATTTCTTGCCCTTCCCTCTGTCTCATTCTTGTATCTCTCCAGGCTTCTTCCTGGACATTTTCTTCTGCCCTAAAATCCAGTTTGCGGATCTTCTCTACACAAATATGTGAAGATCTGCTGCTCAAATCGTATTTAATTTGGTCTTAGAATGTCTGTTCTTTTCCAAACAATATTATTTTTAAAAATGTTTCCATTTGTTAAAATTTGCAATTTCTTTTCTCTTTGAATTTAGTAAGCATAGTTTTTTCAAAATCTGTGTCTGTTATAACTAATTCCTGGAGCACCTAGAGCTCTGTTTTTATTGTCTACTGCTTCAACTGGTTCTTGATTCATGTTTTTGTGTCCTTGTGTGACTGATTACGTCTGAATATGTTTTGAACATTAATATTTGAAAAACTTCGTGAAAATAATTTGAAACCTGTAATAATCTTCTAGAAAGATCTTTTGTTTCTGCAGGGAACCTGGGGGCATGAGCAAACCGAGGTCTTAATCTAATATCAGGGTTTGAGATTTCTACTTCTCTCATATCTTATCCTGGGCACAGTCTTTATGGTCCCAATGCAAAGTGCTGCAAAACTATAAGGGTCCCATTTTGTATTCCTATCCATGTAAGCGACATCAAAAGGGCTACACAGTCTTTCAGCTCCTTCCTCTGAATTGGTAAATGCCTATAGGACAAAAGTAGCCCCAAATGTTAGTCTCATTTTTCAGATTACCTTCTTTTCTGAGTCTTGGCTTAGTAGTACGTCCTTATTTGATAACTTCAAACAGATAGCATTTAACATTTTTTTGGCATTTGTAGCTGTTTTCAGCAAAAGGGTTTCTCCATTTTATGTGGCTCACCAACACAGGAGGAAGATTATTCACTGTATTGCTTTTTCCTCCCTAAGGCCCCCTACCTGTATGATAAAGACAAACCAGAGACTGGGCAATTTACAAAAGAAAGAGGTTTAACTGAACTTGCAGTTCCACGTGGCTGGGGAAGTCTTACAATCATGGTGGAAGGCAAAGAGGAACAAGTCATGTCTTACATGGATGGCAGCAGGCAAAGAGAGTTTGTGTATGAAAACTCCCCCTTATAATAAACATCAGATCTTGTAAGACTCACTTTCATGACAGCAGCGCAGGAAAGACCTGCCCCTATGACTCAGTTACCTCTTACTGGGTCCCTCCCACAACACATGGGAATTCAAGATGAGATTTGGGTGGGGACATAGCCAAACCATATCACGGTAACACCCACCCCAATTCTTAAACTAACTCATTTGTTATGTCCCAGTTTAAATATTACTTCCTCTGGGCAGCCTTCTTTAATCCTACAGTAGGTTATAATACATCCATTAAATGTTCCTGCACTCCTTGTAGTAACACTCACTATATAATACTTTTTGTTCAATGTCTTTGTTCACTTGTAGATCCTAATAGCCCCTTAAGGGCACTCTTACCATTTCTTTGTTCACCTCTGTATCCTTACTGCCTAAGCATGCCTGGGCATGCCATCTAAATGGTGAAATTGCACTGAGTTACAAAGGCATGAAATATCCTGGAATGTTCAGGGACTACAGGAAATCAGTATGATTTATTAAGTAAACTATTTGTTAAATGACAAAAAGATGGTCAACCTGTCCCAACCTTTGGTAAAAGGAAATGATGATGCTTTAACTTAGAACTTCCTATTTTCAATTAAAAACTGGTATCAGATGCAACTACTTCAGACAAATATTCCCTCATCTGTACAATTAATCACTTCCCGCTAATACAATACATATGGTATTAGAAAGACTTTCATGAAGAAGCCACACTTAAAGTAAAAACCTTAAAGATGATCAGGGAAAGGAAGAGTATACAAGGCTAAGGGTGTCTTTTATATGCCTCTGCTATTGTGTTATAGAGCACTACATTACAATTCTCCATTTATGTTGGCCTCTCCTTCTAAATGAATGTCTTTAGGGCTAGAAATTACATTTTGATTATTTGTTGTATTCATAGTGCCTAGCACGGAAGCCCACACATAGGGTTCAGTACATGTTTGAATGAAAAGTGATGTTGCATAGTACTTTTTTTTTTTTTTTTTTTTGCAATCTCTGCCATTTAAAAAGGCTTGCAGCCCACTGCTTCTCTAGATTTCTCTCCTCCTGCTCCCTCACACATCATTGGTTTTCCACTGCTTGATATCAATGACTACTATTTCCTTATATTCCATTTTTTGTGCTGCTTTCTAATCTTCCCCAAAAACTATCCATGCAAAGGCCCCTATGTTCCATTCCTATTTCCTCAAATTATCAGTTATAAGTAAACATTGTATTTTAATTTTAAGAATATATTTGTTCACCTGAACAAAACATACACTGAATTTACAAATCAAGGCAGAACAAAAAAATTAGTTTTATGACTGCTGAAGAGGTTTAAAACTGATAACTATTAAAACTAATTTTTGTGTCTAGGTGACCAAGTTCTATCAAATGCTACTTGTCTTCACAACCCTTCAATAGTATAAATTAAGAGATGGAAAACTGAAAGAACAATTTAACAGACAGTAAAAGGGGGACATATAGAAGATGTGATATGCCCTGTTTTCTGAAATGAATAGTTTTTTCTTTTTTTTTGCCCTTTTGAAAAGTAAGGTAGAAAGATGGCTACCAAGTCACCATCTAAGCCCTTCTGTTATGTACCCGATACATAGGGTGGAAACTAAAAATCTGGCAAATATTATAAGGTATATTCTGAGTCATCTGGTATATATATCAAATTTATTTTTCTAATTTTTGACTTGTCTTTCCATGAGCACCGATTTCCTCCTGTTAATACATACATCTACATAAGATGTCTGTAAACATTAGGTACTTTAGGAGTTTTAGAAGATCTTAATGCCAATATTCTCACAATGGTTTCTGTCAGTGCCTAAGTTAAAATAAATCTGAACCTGGGAAGATTACTTCCTTATAGGTCATTACTCCAGGGGTAACTGGCTGAATCAAAAAGGAAAATACCTGGTCAAGCTCATTTCTTATCACAATCTAATAATGTTAATTGACAGCCTCTGTGATAAGTCTAGGGAGAACCCCTCTGACATCTCTAATCAAGAGTCCACTCTTATTGATTATTTGATAAATACACTATTTTGTGCTTATTGCTGTACTTCAGATAGATATTCTAGTCCTGCTTGAGTGTGATTATTTCTCAATTTATTGTCCTTCAACATTGCTGATTTCAAGTGTAAACCTATACCTATCTAGAATTAAACGATTTTAATATAGCTTAAGAATTAAGATTCTACTCAAATTGTATTTTAGAACAATTTGAGTTATAATATCACTCAAATGGAGGCTTTAGGATCAGAATCTTTTAAAATGCTACTACAATTTCTTTAATGTCTCTGAAATTTAAATAATGAATTACAGAAATGCAGAAGCATTATTTTCAGCATGGCTTTCAAAAGAGGATCAGGCACATGAATCTCTATCAACTCTATGGACAGGTTATTTTACTCAACTTCAGGGTTCCTCATTTTGTGAACTTTTGCATTCTCTCTGACTAGGTTTAAATACGATTTCAGTATTACAGATGATTCCTCCCACTATGCTAGGCAACAAACACATACCTAAAAGTTATCCAAAGCAGGAAATATATCTTCCTAAACATGTTTTCATAATGGTAATGTTTCCAAAAAGACTATAAAAGAGTAGACAGAAAAGCTAAACACAAAGAACGGGTTGAAAAAAACACAGATTTTAAAAAGGCTAAAATCCTCTGGGGTTCAGTTTCAAGGGCTGTTGACTCTCTAGGGTTGCAAAAATGAAAGATAAAGTCAAATGGAAGTAAATTTTGAGAGCAATGCATAAGGTGCACCTGTACTTCAATCAATTATGGAAAATATTAGAACTAGACAGAATCCCTTTGAAACAAAGTAGTAAGATTATTTTATAGTACTCATATTCTGCAGAGGATAAGTCACATGGGAAAAATCTCAAAATTACCAAATCTCAAAATTACCTTGGAAAATCTCTTAAGATGTCATTTTGGAGACTAACATATAAACTATCCCTCAGTAAGTTCAATACAACCCGTTCTTTAAGCAATGGTACAAATCACCATTTCTTTGGCTGGGTTCCAGATGAAGTAGATGGCTTATAGTGAGTGCCATACTGTATTAAAAATACACACTTTTATAAAGACAATCACATGCAGTCTAGCAAGATGCTCATCCTACAGAAATCTAAAGAAACAGCAGATGTGTTTCTCACCTCATGCTCATTTTGGGTCACATGTTCAAAATTAAAAAGGAGGGCAGAATCATCTGTACTACTGAGACCATTATTTCTCTGACTCTTTTTTTCAACCTGAATGCTTGCAGTTAATTTGCATAAATTATATCTGCATATGATGCTACTACTCCACTGGATTTGCTTTAAAAAACGAGCTTTTGGAACTCAACAGCCTCAATGAATAGCATAGGTTAAAAAATACATCCTCATTCAAGAGCAATTTATGAAACTTTATGATTGTTTAAAATGCTTTGTTAAATAGTGTCAGCAGCATATTTTGGTGCTTATTTTCAAAAAGTCTTCCACGAAATGTTCTTTGATTCCTACTCTCAAGTATCTGAGCCAAATATGTCACAAGTATGACTTGACAAGACAGGTCACAGGACTGTGTTTCAATTCCCTACTAGATATCACTACTTAACTCAAAGGTATGAAATTCAACATACTAATAATTGAGCGTCTGATCCTCACCTCTAAATGTGTTCTTCTTCCAATTTTCTTTGACTTAAAAAGACAGGACTATCATTTTTCAAATTGTATAAGAAACCTTGGAGTCATCACTGATACTGAGAGCAATGGGAGTTATCCCCTCACTCCCCATTATCTAACCCATTCTCAAATCCTGTCAATTTTCTCTCTTAGATAACTCATGAACAAGTCCACTAAAACTGCCTTTGTGTAAGTCACTGCAAATTATTGCCTGAGCTACTAGATTAACCTACCCATTGGCCTCCCACATCCACTCTGGTCTCCTCTTTGTTCTCCATATTCTAGACACAGTCTTTCTAAAGGGCCCTTCTGATCACAACACTGTTTAAAAAACATCACAACTGAAACGGCCAAATAGCACAAGGTGCTTTCCATCTCTTAGCACTATGATCTACATGCCCCAGCCATGCTAGGCTTCTTTCAACTCCATCAAATCACTAACAACCAGACAGACATTTTTTGGCTTTGGTCAACTTTTCAACTGAAGTATTACGTACAAGCAAAAAAACAGATTTTTAGCTAATTCAAGAACCACTGGTTTTACATAGAACACACACACACACACACACACACAGAGAAGTGAGCAAATCATTGGGATACATCTCAGTGAACTTTTTCAAGGTGAGCACACTTGTATAACCACTACCCAGATCAAGATATGGACCACTCCTAGTACTCCGGAGACTTCTTTTATGCTCCTTTCCAGTCAAAGTCACCCCACAAATTGTAACCACTATTCTGATGTCCATGATCAGATGGATCTCGAACTCCTGGCTTCAAGCGATCCTTCCAAATGTTGGGATTATAGGTATAAACCACTGTGCCCAGCCTTCCCCCGCTTTTTAAATCAACTGTTTGTTCATGAAATTCATCCATGTCGGCAAGCTCATCTTTTTCAATGCTGTATTTTATTCCATAAATATACCACATTTATCCATCATACTTTCTAGCTGAAGAAGGCTGCAATGGACATTCTTGAACATTTTTTTTTTTTTTGGTGAACATATCAACATATTTCTGTGTGTGTATCTGGACCCAGGAGGAAAATGTTTAAGACACAGGGTAAACATGTATTCAGCTTTGGTAACTACAGCAGGTGGCTGAGATGTACAGAAATATCTTTATCTCAGTGCAGTACTTATGCCTCATCACTCTTAGGCATTTCTTATTGTTATGAGATTCTTTAAAAAAAAAATACCCTACTATCACAAATTTCAAACATACACAATTACAGAACCTCTGACGAACTTATCACCTATATTCGGCACATATACTTCACCTATTCTCTTGAGCAAATACCCTATATTATGTCATTTCTTCCCTCCAAATTCAGTTTGCATCTGTAAAAAGATGGACATTTTCTTAGATAACTAGAATGCCCTTATCACATGTAACCAAATTTTCAATAATTCTTTAGTATTATCTAATATCCATAGGGTGAATTTTTTTTCCACTGAGGGGTGGCGTTGAAAATAGGGTGAATTTTATCATGTTTCCACTATTAATGTCTCCTGAATAGAGGAACTATCGGTTTTGGCTTGTTTTACTACATTCCCAATGCCTCTCAGCTCCTAGTGTGTGCTACTACTCAAAGAACATTTCCTGAGAATAAACGAAGACATGTAAATGTTCTCATCAGCATCTAAGCCCAGCCACAAAGGTTCAGATTTCAGAGAAGAGTAGAAAGTTCAGGACCATATTTTAGACCACATGGTCATTCACAAGGAGGAACCTAAAACCAACTGTAGAGGTGGGATCACATAATGAGAAATGTTCTCCCCAAAGACATAAAATTTACTTAATGAAGCCTATTAAAATATATACCAGATGTCCCATTAAAACCTATGATGCAAGTTCAAGACAAATCTTACTATTTCTAAGCAGCACAGATGTGTTTTAATAATTAGTTTCGTTAGCTGATTAGCTTTGCAAGGTCAAAATTAGGTCAACTTACAACAAAAAGTACTAAGAGCTAATTTAATACCTAGAAATGAGCTTAGAGTTAGTAGGATTCTGTTGTCAGAGATTTTTCAGAAGCATTATAAGATTTAAAGAACACAATTGCAAATAAATGGGCTAATCTTGAAGTTTTTTCTTAAGCCATTAGAAAAATTTAAAGCTTAATTAAAAAGTAAAATGAAAACAGAGAGTATTATGACTAAGAGATCACTGATTTGAATTGTAAACATTTTAAAGTTTCTTTTAATAGCAATTGCATTAGCCTTAAAAAACTGAATAACTGAAAGACTTGTTTTGATTCCATCCAAAGCTAAATATTGGTGCCTCTTAAATATCTCTATCATTTATCAAGTAGTTTTTTTTTTTTCTCAGAGTCTCACTCTGGAGTGCAGTGGTACAATCATTGCTCGCTGCAGCCTTCAACTCCTATCAAGTAGATCATCAAAGAAAAAGCAAAGAACTGAAAGGTAACATAAAATTTACTTTTACTTCACTAACTTTTGTTTACTTTCATTTACCTTTCTAACTTTATTTCCAAACTTTCTAAAATCCTAAATATGTAGGCCCAGATTTATTTTCCAGTTTGGGCTTTAAAAAGCAATTTATCCAAGGATGACTTCTAATTAGGATGTAGAGGGTTGCAAAAGACCCTCACTCTGACATAACAAAAAGAAAATACTAGACTGACTAAACATTTCTCATTAAAACCACAGAGAAGTCTCACATGCAAATAGGTCTAAATATACTGTCTGCAGAGAGGAATAAATTCTTCCTAGCTGAGCAAAAACAGCAGCTTTCATACCTGAGGGCATTTGCCCAATGCTAGGGCTCATGCAGTGGGTAAAGTAGCAAAAATGCCATAGGCGCAAGAACTGTGCTGGGACAAAGAAATACTAGCCAGGCGCAGTGCACTGGTGCACTAATCTAGTGCCCTGGAATATGGAGAAAACCAAAAGGCAGAGCTGGTCCTGTCTTCAAACCAATTCTCCCTCATGTTACTTACTGGAGTGGAAGAAACTGGTGGTTGCGCTGCAAAGCAGGAAGAGACGGGGGTTTCTTCTAACCCAAAACCTTCTGTGGCCACACAGTTCACTATCTCTATTAATATGACATTACTATTCATTTATCTGCTATTCCAGAAGCTACTGCTTAGAAAGAAGAAGGTATTTGTTTCAAGTACCTCAAGAAAATCTATTTATTTGAACATCAGATTTATTAATGAACCCTCAGGAGAGTAAATACCCTCTTCTCAAGAACAGATGACTCACTACACTGTTTACTCTGCAAGACTCTACTTTTTTTGTTTTGTTTTTGTTTTGAGACAGTGTCTTGCTCTGTCACCCAGGCTGGAGTGCAGTGGTGCTACGTCGGCTTACTGCAACCTTCACCTCCCAGGTTCAAGTGATTCTCCTGCTTCAGCATCCCGAGTAGCTAGGACTATAGACATGCACCACCATGCCTGGCTAATTTTTGTATTTTTAGTAGAGACCGGGCTGGTTTTGAACTCCTGACCTAAGGTGATCTGCCCGCCTCAGCCTCCAAAACTGCTGGGATTACAGGCGTGAGCTGCCGCGCCCAGCCAAGACTCACTTTAAAACCCACCCCTAGATGTGTCTACCAATTCTCAACTCATGGCAAATCCTAATCAGGACCTTTTCCCTCCAATGCACACAATGAAAGACCTGCTGAGAATTTCATAAATATTTTCACATCCTTCCTCTGAGATGCTATTAAGACTGTCAATGTAGTGGTCATCCTTACTGTAGTAAACCATAAACTTGGCTTTAGTTTGATGGTCTTCCCAAGAACTTGGCCAGAGGGAAGGGCTTGATCCTGTGCTTAAGACACTGGAAATCAAAAGGGATCAACCCTTCCTCCTAGCTAGCTAGGAGATATTCTTCTAAGGGAAAATATTACCTACTCTAGTCTGTATTATTCTTTTACACAATGTCGAGCATAAAATACGAGAACAAACTGGAAAATGTGACCCTTAAAAGGGAAGAGAAGCAAAATCACAGATCACTTGGGGAATAAGCAAATTCATCTTAAAAGAATGATTATAAATGTCAAGGAATTCAGATAAAAAGATGGATCAAACTGGTTAAAGAGATAAAATGAAAATGGACATTGTACAACTAAAAAAAATCTGAAATAAAAATATTTATTGGCTAAAAATGAACAGCAGAAAGAATACAAAAAAGAAATAATGAATTAAAAAGTAGGTGAAAACAAATTATTCAAAAGGAATTTAAGAAGTGACTACCATACTTCAAGCTTTTCCTTTATTTTGGGAGGGGCAAAGTTTTTCACTGCTTCATGGAATGTTGGCTGTAAAATTTATTAACTACACTTTTCCTCCAGGAACCCAGTCCCATACCCTAAATATAGAGATATACAGAGTCTCTGTAAATCTCTATATTTAAACCTTTACATTCATATTAAAATGTTCACAGTACTTGCCTCCTTTCATTTAAGTGCCTTTCCAGGGCAGAGAATATGTTTTGTTTTGTTTTTGAGATGGAGTTTTTGCTCTATTGCACAGACTGGAGTGCAATGGGGCGATCTCCACTCACTGTAACCTCTGCCTCCTGGGTTCAAGCAATTCTTCTGCCTCAGCCTTCCGAGTAGCTGGGATTACAGGCACCTGCCACCACGCCCGACTAATTTTTTTGTATTTTTAGTAGACATGAGGTTTCACCATGTTGGCCAGGCTGGTCTCGAACTCTTGGCCTCGGGTGATTCACTCACCTCGGCCTCCCAAAGTGCTAGGATTACAGGTGTGAGTCACAGTGTCCGGCCATGTTTTGTTTGTTTTTACGTGCCTGCTTTATAGACAAGTACTTGGCACATAGTCAGCATTTAATATTTGTTTAAATCTGTGAATGTAAAGATTTAAAAGGTTATTAAAAAGACATTAAATAGGCAGGCGCGGTGGCTCACGCCTGTAATCCCAGCACCTTGGGAGACTGAGGTGGGCAGACCACCTGAATCTGGAGTTCGAGACCAGCCTGGCCAACATGGTGAAATCCCATCTCTACTAAAATACAAAAATTAGCCAGGCATGGTGGCATGTGCCTGTAATCTCAGCAACTGGGAGGCTGAGGCAGGAGAATTCCTTGAGCCTGGGAGGTGGAGGTAGCAGTGAGCAGAGATCACACCTCTGCACTCCAGCCCAGGAGACAGAGCTAGACTTCGTCTCAAAAAAAATAAAGAGACATTAAATCTCTCTCATGACACTACTCAAATTTATGAAGTTTGATAGAATCCAAAATAAAGGACTTTAAGAGGTTTTTAAGTAAAAACAGAGTCATGTGCCACATATCAATGTTTCAGTCAATGACTGCATATACAATGGGGGTCCCATAAGATTATAGTACTAAGGGGGCCAAGATGGCCAATTAGAAGCAGCTGCAGTCTGCAGCACTCAGCAAATGAAAGCAGCAAATGAATTCAGCACCTTCAACTGAAGTATCCAGGTGGTCATATTGGGACTGACTGGGCAAACAGCTCAACCCACAGAAACAGAAGAAAAGCAGGGTGGGGTGACGGCCCAACCGGGAGCAGCACTGTAGAAAGGAACATTTCCTCTTCAAGGTTTCCCTTCTTGTTAAAGGATAATAATAATCATAAATGTTAGAAATAATTTATTTTAAAGACTAACTTTGTTCAAACCTCCTTGCTTTGTGCTAATAACTTTGTTAAGACCTATCCTAAGTAGCTCACAGGCAAGTAGTACATTCTATGTCCTTGTACCTTAACCAAGATAGTTGTGCTAGACGTGCTCACAGGTATGTCCCAGCTCGCAGCCTTAAGAATGTTACTACTTTTCTAAGTCCTTTAGTAAACAACTTCCTCTTTTCCTTTGTCCTTCCATTGCTTTCACCTATTTAGAAAAGTTTTAAATTATTATCCAGTTAGGTTTTAGTTTAGATTGTGAGGTCTGGCTCCAGCCAACGTAAACAAGACATAGCAGCAAAGACAAGCTGCGTAAAAGACATAAATTGCTTCCCTCCTTTGTTCAAGTGTGCTCTTGCCATTGTTCTATCCGTAAGGAGCACCCGTTTTGCAGAAAGTAAAATTGCCTTGCTGAGAGAACTTTTTGTCTAAATGCTGATTTTTTTCCTTGCAGGACTGAAGAACAAGCATTCTAACAGCACGAAGCCAAAGGAACACTCAGTCCCAGTCAAAGGAAGTGGTGAGTGATTGTGCAATCCTGCCCAGGAAACCACACCTCTCCCATGGATCTTTGCACCTAGGAGATCCCTTTGTAAGCCACACCACCAGGATCAATACACAGACCTGTATTGATCCTGGTCTCCACAGAAATACAAACAACCATCAAAGAATACTATAAAAACCTGTACATACACAGGTCCAATACACAGACCTGTACAGAGTCCTGGCAGAGCAGCTGCTGGGGCATACACAGAGTGGAGTTTTGCATACTTGGCTCCAGGATTCCTGGCAAGGCCAGAGATCTGTCCCTACATCCTCTTAGGAGGGGAACTGAATCCAGGAAGCAAGTAGTGTCATTCTGTGGGCCCCACTGGCTTGGAATTCCAATCAAGTTTGCCTGAGAAGGACCAAATTCCCAGGGGGAGGGGTGGCTGCCATCTCTGCAGTTCTGTCAACTTGATTATTCCAGCCTGCCGGCTCTGTAGAGTCCAGATAGTCTGGATAAGGAATGGTCTCCCACAACACAGCGCAGCTGCACTACCAAAAAGGAGCCAGACTTCTTCTTTAAGCAGATCCCTGATCCCATTCCTTCTACCTGGGTGAGACCTCCCAACAGGGGTCTCTAGCCACCTCCTAGCAGGGGCAGTTCAGGCTGGGAACAGGTCAGTACGCTGCAGGGATGGGGCTTCCAGAGGAAGAAGCAGGCTGCCATCTTTGCTGTTTTGCAGCCTTCACTGGTCAAAGCCTGTATAACACTTGGTATGAGAGAAACTGAGGTAACTAGGGCCTGGAATGGACCCACAGCAGCCCTATTATTAAAAACAGAAAACATCATCAATGAAAAACCTGACAAAAACCCCATTCAAAGGTTAACAACCTCAAAGATGAGAAAGGATCAACACAAAAATGCTAAAAACTCAAAAAACCAGTGCCTCTTTTCCTCCAAATGACCGCAACGCCTCTCCAGCAAGGACACAGAACTGGGCTGAGGCTGAGATGGCTGAATTGACAGAAGTAGCCTTCAGAAGGTGGGTAATAACGAACTTTGCTGAGCTAAAGGAGCATGTTGTAACCCAATGTAAAGAAGCTAAGAATCATGATAAAACATTATAGGAGCTGTTAACCAGAAGTAAAACACTCCTCAGCAAATGCAAAAGAACTGATATAACAGTCTCTCAGACTTCAGCACAATTAAATTCACTTAAAACCACACAACTACATGGAAATTGAACAACCTGCTGCTTAATGACTCCTGGGTAAATAAGTGGAATTAAGGCAGAAAGCAAGGAGTTCTTTGAAACTAATGAGAACAAAGAGAATATACCAGAATCACTGCGATGCAGTGATTTAAAAAATGCAGTTTTAAGAGGGAAATATATAGCACTAAATGCCCACATCAAAAAGCTAGAAAGATCTTAAATCGACATCCTAACATCACAACTAAAAGCACTAGAGAACCAAAAGCAAACAAACCCCAAACCTAGCAGAAGGCAAGAAATAACCAAGATTAGAGCAGAACTGGAGACACAAAAAACTCTTCAAAACATCAATGAATCCAGGAGCTGGTTTTTTGAAAAAATTAATACAACAGACTGCTAGCTAGATAATAAAGAATAGAAGAATCTAATAAATACAATCAGGAATGGTAAAGGAATATTACCATGGTCTCCACAGAAATACAAACAACCATCAAAGAACTCTATAAAAACCTGTACGTAAACTAGAAAACCTAGAAGAAATGGATAAATTCCCGGACATATACACCCTCCCAAGACTGAGCCAGGAAGAAATTGAATCCCTGAACAGACCAATAATGAGCTCTGAAATTGAGGTGGTGATAAATAGCCTATCAACGCCCTATCCTCCCACCAACAAAAAAAAGCCCAGGACCAGATAGATTCACAGCTGAATTCTAATTCTACCAGAGGTACAAAGAGGAGCTGGTACCACTTCTACTGAAACCATTCAAAATAATTGAAAATGGAAAAGGAGGGACTCCTCCCTAACTCGTTCTATGAGGCCAGCATCATCCTGATACCAAAACCTGGAAGAGCTACAACAAAAGAAAACTTCAGGCCAATATCCTTGATGAACATCAATGCAAAAATCCTCAACAAAATACTGGCAAACTGAATTCAGCAGCACATCAAAAAGCTTATCCACCACGAACAAGTTGGCTTCATCCTTGGGAGGCAAAGTTGGTTGAACATATGGAATCAATAAATGTGATTCATCATAAAAACAGAACCAATGACAAAAACCACACAATTATCTCAATAGATGCAGAAAAAGCCTTCAGTAAAATTCAACATCCCTTCATGTTAAACACTCTAAATAAACTAGGTATTGGTGGAACATATCTCAAAATAATAAGAGCTATTTATGACAAACCCACAGCCAATATCATACTGAGTGGGCAACAGCTGGAAGCATTCCCCTTGAAAACAAGCACAAGACAAGGATGCCCTCTCTCACTACTCCTATTCAACACAGCATTGGAAGTCCTGGCCAGGGTAATCAGGCAAGAGAAAGAAATATAGCATATTTAAATAGGAAGAGAGGAAGTCAAATTATCTTTGTTTGCAGATGACATGATCCTGTATCTAGAAAACTCCATCTCAGCCCAAAAGCTTCTTCAGCTGATAAGCAACTTCAGCAAAGTCTCAGGATACAAAATCAACGAGCAAAAAATCACTAGCATTCCTATACACCAACAACAGGCAAGCAGAGAGCCAAATCATGAATGAGCTCCCATTCACAATTGCTACAAAAAATACCTAGGAATATCACTAACAAGGAAACTGAAAGGCCTCTTCAAGGAGAACTGCAAACCACTGCACAAGGAAATAAGAGAGGTCACAAACAAATGGAAAAACATTCCATGCTCAGGGATAGGAAGAATCAATATTGTGAAAATGGCCATACTTCCCAAAGTAATGTACAGGTTCGATGCTATTCCCATTAAACTACCATTGACATTCTTCACAGAATTAGAAAAACTATTTTAAAATTCATGTGGAACCAAAAAGCCTGAATAGTGAAGATGATCCTAAGCAAAAAGAACAAAGCTGGAGGCATCATGCTACCCAACTGCAAACTATAGTTCATGGCTATCGTAACCAAAACAGCATGGTACTGGTACAAGGACAGACACATAGACCAATGGAATAGAATGGAGTGCTCAGAAATAAGACTTCACACTTACAATCATCTGATCTTTAAAAAACCTGATGAAAACATGTGAAGGGGAAAAGAGTCTCTATAAAGTGGTGCTGGAAGAACTGGCTAGCCATATGCAGAAAATTAAAACTGGAACTCTTCCTTACACCATATACAAAAATTAACCCAAAATGGATTAAAGACTTAAACCCAAAACTATAAAAACCCCAGAAGAAAATCTAGGTACTAATACTAAGGACATAGGCATGGGCAAAGATTTCATGATAAAAATGCTGAAAGCAATTGCAACAAAAGCAAAAATTGGCAAATGGGGTCTAATTAAAGAGCTTCTGCACAGCAAAAGAAACTATCATCAGAATGAACAGACAACCTACACAATGGGAGATTTTTGCAATCCATCTGACAATGGTCTAATATTCAAAATCTACTGGGAACTAACGCAAATTTACAAGAAAAACCATTAAAAAGTGGGCAAAGGACAGGAATACTTCTTCACTTGTGGCCAACAAACATATGGAAAAAAAGTTCAATATTACTGATCATTAGAGAAACGCAAATCAAAACCACAAGGAAATACCATGTTATACCAGTCAGAATGGCGATTATTAAAAAGTAAAACAGATGCTGGTGAGGTTGTGGAGAAGGAGGAACACTTACATGGTTGGTGGAAATGTAAATTAACCATTGTGGAAGACAGTGGTGATTCCTCAAAGACCGACCTAGAGGCAGAACTACCATTTGACCTAGCAATCCCATTACTGGGTACATATCCAACGGAATACAAATAATTCTATTATAAAGATACATGCACATGTATGTTCACTGCAGCACTATTCATGATGGCAAAGACATGGAATCAACCTAAATGCCCATTAATGTGAGACTGGATAAAGAAAATGTAGTACATATACATATATACCATGGAATACTATGCAGCCCTAAAAAGGAACAAGATCATGTCCTTTGCAGGGCCGTGGATGGAGCTGGGAGCTGTTATCCTCAGCAAACAAATGCAGGAACAGAAAATCAAACACCACATGTTCTCACTTATAAGTGGGAGCTGAATAATGCCAACACATGGATACCTGGGGAGGCAACAACAAATACTGGGGCCTGTTTAGAGGGAGGAGATTGAGGAAGGGAGAGCATCAGGAAGAACAGCTAATGGACACTGGTCATACTACCTGGGTGAGGGGATGATCTGTACAGCAAACCACCATGGCACATGTTTACCTATGGAAAAAACCTGCACATCCTGCACATGAACCCCAGAATTGAAAAGTTGAAGAAAAAATTATACCATATTTTTACTGTACCTATTCTATGTTTAGATATATAAATACCATTGTGTTATAACTCCCTATAGTTGTAAATACAGTAATGTGCTGTACAGGTTTGTAACCTAGGAGCAATAGGCTATACCATATAGCCTAGGTGTATAGTAGGCTATATAATCTAGGTTTTCATAAGTATATTCTATAATATTTGCACAATGACAAGACTGCCTAATGATACATTTCTTCACATATATCCCCCTCATTAAGTGATGTATGACTGTATAAAAAAAGTCTGCTTCTTTTTAAATTCACATGTTTAACAAAGAAAAATTCCTAGGAAAAACATTCTTAAATGACATTTATAAACATGTTAAGGAATGTTTGTGCAAACTGAAAATTGCTATACCAGTCATGCTAGTACATGCTAATAGAAAAGTAGAATAAAAGAAAAAAATGCTGAAATTAAGATATAAAAACTATTAAGAGATGATATATCAAATAAAAACCTTTACAGGTTGAATACCCATAATCTGAAAACCTGAAATGCTCCAAAATCTAAAACTTTGGGTGATGACATGACGCTCAAAGGAAATGCTTTTGGATTTCAGATTTTTGCATTAGGAATGCATAACTGGAAATGGAAATATTCCAAAATCCAAAAAATTTCTAAATCTGAAACACTTCTGGGCCCAAGCATTTTGCATAAGGGATACTCAATCTGTATTATTTGTGTGTGAGCATGTAATCTGATAAATCCATCTTACCTATTTTCATTTTTAAGGTAAACAACTCATTTGTTCTATAATAAGCATTACTAAAAATCATTTAATGTATACTTAGAATTATGAACGAACATACCTTTCTATACTTTTAAGTAGCTTATAGACACACAAATGCAAATATAAATGCCACTTGGCATACAGAGTAAAAATATTACACAAATGACATTATAAATAAACTAGAACTCACAAGATAAAACATGAGTTCTAAATTTTATAGTCTCACCGCTTTTGCTTTTGAACACCTATAAACTTTCCACAAAAATAATTGACCTTATTGTTCATTTTTGGCTAAGGAGGCTGATATGACAGATGAAATGTCAGGAGCCAACTAAACCTTCATCTCTATTGTAAAAACAATGACAATTTTATCTAAACTGTCAAAAATATCCTAGAATAAAGTAAGAAATGCTCAGAAAATTGCTATGTATGTGATACCAGTATTCATTGAAAAAGTATCCTTCAATCATTATAGGCAACCAAGATTCAAGACATTTACATATAAATATCACACGTTAAATTCCCAAAATATAAAGTCTGTTAATGTAAAACATTAAAATGCCATGAAACTTCATCTGTGGCATATGGGGATGTGTGTATTTGGTGGTGGAGAAGACTGCAGAAGAAAATGTTTTTCATGAAAGGTTCTAATGATCAAGAAGCTATATAAAAGTATTATCAGTCTATAGGATACATGCTCTTAAAATACAAAAGGGGTGTTCTTAGCATCTTGTAACTTTGTAAAATCCAATTTCCTCTAACTTTTAAATTAGGCCACAAATTTAGAATCTCATTAATAAATAAATGGTTATGACCAGGCGCAGAGTGGCTCACGCCTGTAATCCCAGCACTTTGAGAGGCTGAGGCAGGCAGATCATCTGAGGACAGGAGCTCCAGACCAGCACAGCCAACACAGTGAAACCCTGTCTCTACTAAAAATACAAAAATTAGCCAGCTGTGGTGGTGCACGTCTGCAGTCCCAGCTACTAGGGAGGCTGAGCCAAGAGGATCGCTTGAACCCTGAAGATGGAGGTTGCAGTAGGCTGAGATTATGCCACTGCACTCCAGCCTGAGCAATAGAGTGAGACCCTGTCTCAAAAAAGAAAAAAAAAATGTTATACATATACATATATTTAAACTGGGCTAACTACAATAGAGAAATTCTCCACCTTAATTAGCAGCTGAGCATTCAAGTTTCAACACCAGAGCAGCATTTAATATATCTGAAGGTTTGTACTTAGCAGTACAAATTCAGATACTTTCTTCTTCCCTCTATCTAAAAAAGTCCAATCTCTTCCTCTTATTCCCCAAAGTAATTTATTCCTTTACTAGGCTTTTAAAAAACTTTCAATATCTTCACTAATTCTTCTAACTATAAAGGGGAAACAAAGTTCCAATTAGGCACTCATCATTTTTAATACTTTCGTTATAGATTATTCCCACAGAAGTTGGGCAACTAATCCATTCAAAGAGGCCATGCTTGCATAATAAGCTCCAGATGGATAGGTCCATAGGTGGGAGGGTAAGGAGTTGACACCACCTCAAAGAGCAAGAGAATCGAAGTAAATATGGGCGGATGGTTAAGATTCACAAATAATGAACACCTAATAAAAGCATTAGGCCACAAAATCTTATGTCAAGCTCACGTTAGAGTAAGCATGCTGGGAAGGAGGTTTCCAAGAAACGTAGATGCTTAACCAAACAAGTATAAGCTTACTCTGAGAGGATAAAGGGAAACTTCAAAGATCTACCTCCTATCTGCTACAAAGAGAATGAACTATGGTATTGATTTCATCACATGAATCTGTGAGGCCTGTCTCTAAGAAGAGTGAATTCTGATTATACATATTCTCTTTCCCTCTTCATTCCAACTGCTGGATTATTTGCCAAAAATGAACACTGTTAAATCTGTTTCAAATGCAACACGAAGCCTGCTTTCTTCTACCCCTTGAGATCTTATTCAAAGGTTTCTCTATGTTCTTTTAATAGTTTCTACAATCCCACCAAGAAGGTTTTTCAGGTCAGAAAAGAGTAAGGAGATTTTATTTCACAAGTAAAACATAGCAATTTTTTCCTTCACCAGCAAGATGGGAATAATATGAGTACTCATCTCAAATGGTTATTACGAGAACTAAATAATGCTTTTAAAGTGATCAGCACATTATCTGACATTCAAGTGTTCAATGACTGTTGATATAAGTTATCTTCCTCTGATAATATTAACTAAATTTGAAAGGATAACATCAGAAGAGTTAACATTCAATGCCAACTACTAAAATATTTTATCTTCAGTACCTGGCATGCATCCAATAAATGGTTTGTAACAATACATTCTTCCTGAGGTGAATTATGGAACTAGGTTATTCGGCAGTGACTAGACACCTAAAACTCCACTCCAACCTGCCACCTTCTTCGCAAACCTCAGGCTCACCTAATTTCCAAACAAACTTTTTCATAAACACCATTCAGGCAAGGTGAGACTAAAAATGCAAATCTAAATAAAAGGTACTTTATAGAGATATAATGTAACAGTTTACTTAAAATTCACTTTTCTTATGGAACTTTGTACAGGGACAAATGCAGCAAGTAACTACTTGACCCTTTGATTCTTCAATATTAAAAGTTCAATTACAATCTCTGAATTAAATAGACTTTATCAGTTTTTTTTGTTTCTTTTTACTCTAAGTATACAGAATAAAACTAAGATGACTGAAAGATACAGTTTCATTTAATACAAACCTTCTTGTACTCTATCCTAAATACTAGGAAATAGAAAACAATTCCATGTATGTGTTATGAAACTCCAGATCTGTAGTACAAAACTGTAGCTAAAACTAGTTTCCAAAACTTACTGACAGCTAGGGCCCAAAATGACCTAGATTCACCAAGCAGATATGCTGAATGAAGATTTGGAAGGAGGAAATGGACCTACATGGGTTGGGAGGACAGAAAACCAGGAACCAGGATGGTAGTAAAGAGTTTCATTCATGTGGGGTTGTCAGTGGTGGCTAACACGGAGTGGGCCAGGGGAATTAGGGTAAACAGAACCTACAGTGGTAGGTGATTTAAAACAGGCAGCTCTGTAGCAGGCCAGTTTAAAGGTGTGGTTCTAGAAGTTTCTAGAAGTTCAAAATACAGTCTGTTCCTTTTGCTCTCCCAATGTGTCTGGAAACTACTGTATTCCCTCTAATAAATCTCTCAGTTTAAACAACTGATTTAAATTCAGTTGTCTAAAACTAAGAACCCTGACCAATAAACTAGAAAAAAAAGAACATTTCAATGAAAGTCAATAAACTTTTCTATCTATATAGAGTTCACAAATATGCACAACAGTTTTTGACATCTTCACTAGTTTCACATCTGCTCTATTTTGATTCATGTGATAGTCACTGAAAATAAACGCGAAATATATACTTAATACTGGTGATATGACAATTTATATCTAGGAATTCCTTTATACATGATTGATCAATTTTCATCAGTCAAGATGGTCTTTTTTCAACTCTCATGTATTACTAATATCAAAACAGAGGAAAGTCTAGGAGTTAGTCTTTAGCCTAATTTCAATTGACAAAAATAATTACTAAAAAGCAGAATTAGAAAATGCATGGGAAATACAAAGAATCAAATTTTGCTTTTTGTTAATTAAATAAATGATGAGTGCTCCAAAGTCACAAATCTGGAATCTGGATATTTAAACTTTAAAAAATTATAAAGCCAACTTCAACTAAAAGAAGAAGCCCTCAAAACATCAAAGTACGTTGTTAAACTTATTTGGATATAAAATAATCGCTGGATCAAAATGAACTGAAATAACTGTAAAGAAGACATGAAGTCTTGTGTATATCAATCTGAACCAAATATTTAAAAGAATCAGGCAGAAGACTCAATGTTAACATGACTTATAATCTATTTTACAGATTCTGACAATACAATTTTCCATAAAAATGGTAACTTCTGAGGACATAGTTTTAAAAACCATATATTTTAAAAATAATATAAATATTCATGTTAATACCACCTATATAAACTCATACTATAAAGGAGCACATTTTATGAACAATTTGAGTCTCCTGACAGCAGTAAATGTTACTTTAATAAATATTTATAAATTGAGGGGAAAAATTTTTTACATTTTAATAATTAATGTTTCTGGCTATATTGTAGGTATTTCACATATATCTCATTAATCCATGTAATGAGTCATTGAAATAGAATTATCCCCATTTTTCTTAAAGCAATTAAATAGTCTGAAGTACAGATTACTTAGGTAACTTGAACAATGAAATAAGTGGTAGAACCACATATGAACCCAGATCTCCCTAACGTTTCCAAAGGATTTTTTTCTATTAGACCATTAAATTATTATTAGATTTATTATTAGATTTTTGAAAGAAAGGTAACTATGAGATTTTTGAAAGTTAACTCAATAGCAATTCTATAATTTTTTTATACATAAATATAAAATATTCTACCAAATAAACATATCTTCCATCTAAATTAAATGTTAAGAGTTAAAGGGAGGAATACGGTATGAACTTTGGTCTTTGAAGATAAAGTTGAGTACTCTTGACTAATCACGTGATAGGAAATGATGAAGACTCTATACAGAAAAATCATTATGTAAACAGGGTTTCCTAATACCTTTTCTACTGAATTAAACTTTTTTGAAGTTTACTGACCTATTAATTGGATCTGTTCAATGGCCTAGCAAAGGCAATGGTAGACTGTCAGAGGCAATAGTCGTTTTCATTTGTCACAAGCCTGGTAATTAAACTCATTAGCCTGCCAATCAACTGCACTGCTAGTGAAATTTGTAAAAGCAGAACAAAATAGCTTACCGTGCACATGGATGTCTTTGTGATTTTCAGGGTAAAATCTGATGAAAACTCCAAATCTGAGATAGATGTTGTATGGCAATCTATATGCTACCCATTAAAAAGGAGTGAAGAAAGAGCTTAGTAAAAATAGTCCAAAAGCCCAAAAAAAAAAAAAAAAAAAAAACAACAAAAACAACCCAGACAAACACTACTTCTTTTATGCACAAATGATTATTAGAAACCAATGTTTTGCAAACTTTAACTACATGCTAGTTTTTGGAATTATTTATAAGTTTAAGGAGTACTAGTACTATCATTTTGTTAATTTTTCCTTAAATTCATTTAACTTAGACTCCTTGTAAACAACAGTATTTATCAAATCATAGCTCTAATGTGCTAAAGTTTTCCGGACACACTAAAATAAATACTTTCAAACCAAAAATGTTTTCCTGTGTTTCACCTAACATTTTGCCTATCGTGTATGGTACACCCACCACAATTGCTATAAATTATGTGTGATAACAGTCAATACATTTATAGGAACTGCCAACTTGAAAACACAGGCTAATGAAAAGAAAGTTGTTTTAAAATTCATGTCTATAATTGTATTTGAAGATAGGTTTTGATAGATATGAGGAGAAACCACACAATTCAAACAAAACAGCAAAACTATGGAGATTCAACCCGGAGAAAAAAATAGCGAATTATCTTTATTTTCCCATTCTGCCTTTTTCAAATCCTTCTCTATTATACTTTGGAGAAGGGATGGAATCACCTTTCAACTACAGGAGTCTAATCAGAAATGTGCTGTAAAGACCATCATCAGCTGACCAGTCAGGAGAAGATCATAACCCAGTGAATGCAATTAATGTAACCACACACCTGAGACACTATTGAAAACAATTTGAGAAAAAAATTTAACAGTACAATGTGTTTGTGGGAGGACTGGAGAATACAGAACAAACTATTTACTTAAATAAATGTAAATAAATGTTAAAAAAAGAAAGGAGTACCTACACTTTTTAACACCTTGTTTTCAGTTCTAAATTTTTCTATCTCAACTATTTATTGATAGTAGTTTTTACATTAAGCAGAGATCACTAGAGAGAGAAATCAGCAACCTCCACCAACTCTCCTCTTTCTGCTCAACTTTAAGGCTTAGTTGGTCATAACTGTACACTCCTATCCTGAGCCAAAGAGCCCAAATAAACCCTTTATTATCAGTGTACCAGAGCACTGAACAGTCTTATAACACATCAAGCAAACTGTTTTTCTTAAAAGCTGAACGCACTTTTAATCAGCCTGCTCTTGTTAAGAAACTTCACGTTTATTACTCTATACTAACTTTTAATGCTGTATCCATTTAAGAAAACTAAATATGTACTAAATACTTTGTACAGAGAAGAAATATTGATGCTATATGAAAGTAACAGCATGATTAAAAAGAGAAGACAGCACTTTGGGAGGCCGAGGCAGGCAGATCACAAGGTCAGGAGATCGAGACCATCCTGGCCAACATGGTGAAACCCCGTCTCTACTAAAATACAAAAAATTAGCCAGGCATGGTGGTGCATGCCTATAGTCCTAACTACTCGGGAGGCTGAGGCAGGGGAACTGCTTGAACCCGGGAGGCAGAGAGATTGCAGTGAGCTGAGATGGCGCCACTGCACTCCAGCCTGGGTGCCAGCGAGGACTCTGTCTCAAGAGACAAAAAAAAAAGACAATATCCTGAACCTAACACTGAACATATTGCTCTAGATTTGATTATCTAGTTGAAACAGACAAATTAAGGAGTTAAGCAGTATTATTTTTTGCTGCAAAGTTATTAGTGAACCCATGTAAATTCAACATAGAAAAATTCACAATAAAACCAGAGATTAACATGGCAAAAAATAAGTTGACAAAATACAAAAGTAATTAACTGAGAAATCTGAACCTAGTAGGGCTTTCGTTTCATGGGCAAATTCACTACATGTAATTCATCTGAAAACGCTGGAAGAAATCTGAATGAGAGAAGTTAAACTGTGTGGAATATATGACACAAATGAATAATCTGGCTATAAATGAGAAGCTAAAATAAGGCTAGGAGGGGGTGATGAAGCAGAACTAATAATACAGCAGGACTTTTTACCTTGATTAAGCCAAAGTAAATATAAATTGTTAACTGGTTCAGAGTTAGATTTGAAGGACTGTAAAACTGAGTGTAAGGAGTTTTAATATATAGAGAAGTGATTCCAAAGAGATGATATAGTCAACTGGTAAACATGACCTCAATTTGTTTTAGACTGATTACAATGGGAAAAGTACTGTTTTGAAAGCCCACATATAAAATCAATGTATTATTTTCAAATGCTGAACTAAGAAAAATAGCAATACCATTATAAAAAATAAAGTTAGCAAAACACCTACCTTAATACCACAAGGTTCTGAAATAAGAGTCTTCGGATCTAAAACTTCCACAACAGCTTCTGGAATAACTGCTTTCTTCATGCAGGACATCTTGAAGCCATAGACATCATCCCAAAAAGCAATTCTATCAGCATGTTTATTCACATCACTCACTGCTACAAGGCTGATAGTGCAAATGTCAGGGTAGACTGTAACAAATAAAATGCCCGAAAATTAAGCATTATCTCCTTTTCTTATGGAATATATTTTTTTAAAGGCTAAATATAAATATCAAATCCATCAGTAAGGGTTACTAGCAATGGGAGATTAATGAAGGTATAGATCAGGAAAAACAACCATGCTTCATCTTATACCTCTTTTAAAAACAGATACCCATTATTGGCCGGGCATGGTGGCTCACGCCTGTAATCCCAGCACTTTGGGAGGCCGAGGCGGGTGGATCATGAGGTCACGAGATTGAGACCATCCTGGCTAACACGGTGAAACCCTGTCTCTACTAAAAATACAAAAAAATTAGCTGGGTGTGGTGGCGGGTACCTCTAGTCCCAGCTATCTTGGGAGGCTGAGGCAGGAGAATGGCGTGAACCAGGGAGGCGGAGCTTGCAGTGAGCAGAGATCGCGCCACTGCACTCCAGTCTGGGAGACACAGCGAGACGCCATCTCAAAAGAAAAAAACAAAAAAAAAACCCGGATAGCCATTATCATGATGATAAGATTAAAACAGGGATTCCAATGATAGGGTCTGAATTAAAATAGGATCATATAATTAAACAATCCTGAAATAAACATATTTATTGATATTAAAACTTAAAGTGTGCTAACTTAAAAGGTACTAGATCTTTACTTATTCCTATATTCCTCTAAAAACATGCAGAAAAGGACAAATCATTTAAAAAGATATGTAGCATGTAAGAAAATCATGTAATGGGGTTTTATCGTTATACAGAAGACCACTTCATATTACTGTCATTTAATAGAAAAATATTTATAAGCATAAAGTATGTGCCAGACATATGTGCCAGTCTAATTTACAGACTATGGACACATATCACTACCCTCAATAAACTTATATTTAGACAATTTTTGAGGAAGAAATGCACAGTTATTTGTGAGGTAATAAATACTAAGAGTGAGAGCATACAAGGTACTAAGGGAGCTCATGGCAAAACTAGCTAATTCAGACTTGGCTGGGGCAGGGGAGAAGGGATAATATATAAGATAAGAACTGAAGCCCAGTGAGTTGGGAGTGGGGAGGGAAAGCGTATTCTAGGCAAAGTGAGCAGCAGTGTGGATAAAGGGTCACAATAGATGGGATGGCCCATATACAATCTAATTTAGAGAGAAATAGACAAAAGGCTAGAAAGTTAAGTAGAGACCAAAGACTACATGCTGAGTAAACCAAATGAGTAAATTGGACTTTATTCTAAGAATGATGATAATCCAGTAAAAAATTTTTACATAGGGTAGCAACATGACTAGATTTTGATTTTAGATGAACCACCTAGAATGCAATGTGGAGAATAATGGGAGAGTCTAAGATGAAAACTGAGACAAATTAAGAGATCGTTAAAATAAACCAGGTGATCTGAACTAGGATATTGCTGTGGGAAGGGAAAGGATGGGACGTATTCAAGGGATATTTATGAAGTAGAACTCAGAGGACTTTGAGACTGACTGGCTGTGGGAGAAAAGTCAAGGATGACAGCATTTAGCTTCAGTAACAGCACAGATTGTGACGGTATATATTATAATAGGACATAAATATGGGGAGATTCAAAAGGAACAGGAGCATTTAGTGCTTAAGAGACAAACAGATAAAAATGTCTGAAATGTAGCCTAATACAAAGGTCTGAAATTCAAAAGAGGTTATCTAAGTTGAAGACATAAATTTGGAGACCATAGGCATATAAATGAAAGATAAGTAACAGGAGTTCACGAGACCTAGGGAGAGTGGATGATGAATACTAGAATTCAAGGAACTTGACCAAGAAGCTGGGGCCACAAAAGTAAGAGAACCAAGAAGGCATGAGTTAAGGAAAGAGTGATTGAAGGAGAAACTCTCCACTAATAACAAGTAAAGAAATAACAAAATTAACTTTGTCTTTCCCATATCTCAAATATCAACTTTTAGGGTACTCATGAATTAAAAATATAAATCACATGTTCCCATATCAGCAAACTGAAACAAGTGTAAATGTACCAAAGAAATGCAGCACAAACAAACAAACAAAAAATGAGTATTAACTAGCTTTCAGGTGTAAACAGTAGAAAAATTACCCCCTCCTTCCTCCAAACATTTATTTCCACAGCCTTAGCAATTTTATTATTCACTAATAGCAGCACTAAATTATTCTCCAAATAAAGCCCATGATAAGATCTACTGGCATCAAAGCACCTGCTTCCAAATCTAACTTGTGAGATACTCAGAAAAAACTACCTAGTACTAAGTCACTGACAAGAAGTTTCTCAAGTCTTCCCTGATAGGCATGTGAGGGAGGTATGCCAGCTGCACCAGAACAGAGTCCATGGCCATGCAAACTCTCCCCTTCCTCCACAAACAGGTAAAGCCTCTGGATTGTGTTTAAATTCTTGACTTATAAAAATTCTTCAAAGTAACTGATTTGTTATTGAAAATGTTAACTCAGTAAGAGGATCAGCCATAAGGAAGTATATTTAGTTTCCTGAACCAGATCCTTAAGATGAGAAACACTGAATAAAAAAATAAGAATTTGGAAGCAACGTTAGGTATGTGGCTAACTTCCTGATATATCCTTTGTTGGACTGAATAATTATAGAAGCTTTCCCACATTATGCCCTGTCATTTCATCATTAAAGAGGAACATAGTAAGGGTATAGTCAGGTGGTCAGGAAACATTTTTTGTGAAGTTACCAGTTTAGGTTTTGTGGACAAAACTGAATTTTGTTGAAACTACTGCTTTCTGCTATTGTTGGTGTGAAAGAAGCCACAGACAATATGTAAACAAATAAGCATGGCTGTGTTTCAATAAAACTTTATCTACAAAACAGGCAGCAGGCTAGATACAGATACCCTTGACATAAATGAGCAGAAATGGAGGGAGGTTATTATCAGGGCCACCATATGGTCCGAGTGCCATTCACACTATATACTTCATGGGAACTGAATATCCTCCGGAGTTGTGCAGTGCACAGACATTCAAGATACTTAACATAGTTCATACAGTTCTGCTATTTTAGAATATCTTTTAAAATCTTACTGAAGTTTTAAAATGCCATCAGTCTCTCTATCAGGGTCAGCAGACTGTGGCCCATAGTCAAATCCAGGCTGCTGCCAGTTTTTGTATTAATATATGAAGTTTAGCTGTAACACTACCACATTCATTTGTTTACATGTTGTCTATGGCCACACTGCGCTACAGTGGCAGAGTTGAATAGTTGGGACAGGGGCTATATGGCCTATAAAACTGAAAAATATTTACTATATGGCCTTTTACTGAAAAATTTTACTTATCTCTGGTTCTATATTAATATATTAGTGACAGCATAAAAATAAAGATAACTTTTTCATAAGAAAAAATCGTAACTTACTAAAAGTAATAAAACAATTTTGAATATGTTGGTAATTAGAAGAGAAACTAAAGAAGAACATGATTTTATTTTTGGGTGTTGTGTATTTTTCAAATTATTTGTCTTTCACAAACATACAGAAAAGCAGTTTTTATATTGCTAGAATTTGGAAATAAATTATTTTTAATCTTTCAGTTAGTAAGATCTATGAATATTCATAAGGATATATAATCAGTGTTATAGGTCAATTTGGTTCTATATCCACCTCCTCACAGCTGGCTAAAATCTTGGACCACCTGCCAGAATCCTGACTAACCCTTTACCTTCGCATTCTGACACATTTGTCATTTGATTTTTGTCAGATAGAAGCTATAATTGAATAATTATTTCTTCTTGTAGGTGAAATTAACAAAGCGCTGATTGGACAAAAGCACCCTCTTAACAGACCATTTATAAATTCATGGCTTTGACATCTGTGTCCTTCTCGATTCACTGCCCAGAATTCATTTGTCACTAGAACGGCTCACATGGTGAATAGATAAAAATGGGAAATTCTTTATCCCTTAGAAATGCCTCATAAACTTTTGGACACTAAAGGATAAGATAGAGGTGCATAAAGAAACAATTTCTAGTAAACACTAGGAATTTTGTATCACTGTTTGTATAAATAACCACAGAGTAAAAAGATTTAAAACAAAGGAGATAATAAATAAGTCAAAATAAACCACTTTTTTCCACAATATATATGAACAATATGAAGATTTTAGTGAAATAACAATGGTAGCAAAAATGCTTGGTATGCGTAAAAGAAAACGTACTAGAAAGTCACCAAATGGGAATTAAATGAGTTTTAAAAATTAGTTTCTAGTTTATATAATAAAGGTATCTTTAAAAAGTAATATTTATTTGGAAATTGGACTCATTTCCCCATCATTAATGTATAAATAATGAGTAGACCCACTAAAGCTTAGCTAAGGCTAACATATAGCTGTAATATGCTTTGAAAAATTACACACTGAAAAATAGAAAATGATACTACCACTCTATTACTGAACAAACTCAAACTAATAAATGTGAAAAAAGCAGATCTGAAGATGAGGAAGTAGACAGTTATGAAAATACTAAAGGAATCCTTTAAGCACTATGAACCAACGCCAGTGGCTGATTATATTGAGATAATCTATGTTAACGTGTAGAAAATGTGAAGTGCTGAATAAAAGGTAAGTGTTAATACCACAATGCTTAAATTCATTTCATTAACTTTTATAAAGTATAAACCTAATGCTAATTTCATGTGCACCAGTTGTAACTCAGACTGGGAATTAATATTTATTAAGCAACTACTTTGTGTCAAGCATCTCATTTAGACTTTTGAATAATTTTACAAAGTTGGATTATAATCTTCATTTTATAAATTAAAAAAAACTTAAATTCAGAGAGTAACTTGGGCAGAGAGTAACCTGCCCAAATACCTGGTCTTCTTCAACTAACCAGATAACTAGTCAGCTGATATAGCAGAGATTCACCTTAAGGTCTAATTGTGAAATCCATACGCTTTCCATTACGCATGATGCCACATTTTAATGCTTTTCAAATGGAAGAAAAGGAAAGAGGAATGCCACGTTCCTAAGGTAAACGGTACTTGTTGGAAGAGAAGGAGAAAGGGGGTTGAAAAGAGTGGAGATAAATAAAATTTCAGGACAAAGTAAGGAAAATGGTAACATTTAAGCTTATTTTGCTCTGAGCAAAGGAATGAGATGACAAGGCAAAAACAGAACAAAAACACAAAAGGAAACCAAGCAAGCAAGGTGAAGAGATCAAGACCAGCCTGGCCACCATGTTGAAACCCCATCTCTACTAAAAATACAAAGAATTAGCTGGACATGGTGGCAGGCGCCTGTAATTCCGGCTTCTCGAGAGGCTGAGGCAGGAGAATTGCTTGAACCCAGGAGGCAAAGGTTGCAGTGAGCCAAGATCGTGACACTGCACTCTAGCCGGGGTGACAGAGACAGACTCCATTAAAAAAAAAAAAAATAAGACAACTTAAAAATGAAAAGATACATTATGCTCATGAACTAGACAACTCAATATTAAAATGTTGATCATTCCCAAATTGATATATTCATTCAATCCCTTCATAATTCTAGCAGTCTCTTTTTTTTAAGCAGAAATAGCCAGATTTTAACATTTATTTTAAACTCCCTCTTGCCACATGACCAAACTATCAAAGCAATTTTTAAAAAGATCAAAATGGGGAGACTGTCCTTACCTGACCAAGACTCAGTATAAAGTTACAGTAATTAAGACAGTATGGTACTGGTGAAAAGACAGCCTTAAAGATCAAATGAAAAGAACACAGAAATAGACTTACATGAATACGGTCAATTAATTTTCAAGATATGCCAAGCAATTCATGGGAAAGAATAGCATTTCAATTAAGGGTGCTAGAAAATATTAATATCTAACTTTACCTCACACTAGACACAAAAATTAATTTGAAATAAATCATAGACATAAATGTAAACATTGAAACTCCAAGAAGGAAACACAGGAAAATTCTGTGTGACCTTGAGTAAAGCAAAGATTTCTTTTCTTTTTTTTTTTTTTTGAGACGGAGTCTTGCTCTGTCACCCAGGCTGGAGTGCAGTGGCCGGATCTCAGCTCACTGCAAGCCCCGCCTCCCGGGTTCACGCCATTCTCCTGCCTCAGCCTCCCGAGTAGCTGGGACTACAGGCGCCCGCCACCTCGCCTGGCTAGTTTTTTTGTAGTTTTTAGCCAGGATGGTCTCGATCTCCTGACCTCGTGATCTGCCCGTCTCGGCCTCCCAAAGTGCTGGGATTACAGGCTTGAGCCACCGCGCCCGGCCTAAATTTCTTAAGATATTTTTCTTAGTATGACGGAGACTGAACACATGTTAAGAGTCATCTGTATTTCCTTTTTTGTGAGCCACCATTCAATTATTTGTCCAATTTTCTATTGGGTTTGTAGTCTATTTATTTATATAATCTACTTATATGTGGGAGAGATTAGCTTTTGTTGTGACAGAAATTGAAAAATTATTTTCAGTATGTAGTTGTTCTTGTGACTTTGCTTATAGCATATTCTGCCATTTAGAAATTTATATAGATGCAATTAGATTTACAATGTTTCTTTCAGGGTTTCTGAATTTAAGTTCTTATTTAGAAAGACTCCCTTCCCCCAAGTTTATAAACCTTATGTTTCCTTCTAGTATTTTTAGCATTTGACTTCTCTTGCATTTAATCTTTGATTTGAAATTCAGTGTACAATTTTATAGTGTGGATTAAACTTTTTTTTTTTTTACACAAGTGTCTCAATAGAATTTGCTACAGTAAATCATTTCTTCAATTACATGAGATGCCACATATAGTTAGGTCTATACCATTCTCTTCAACGCATCTCTCCATTCAAGAACCAATAATATATTGTTTTAATTATTAAGGCTTTATAATGTGTTTTAATATTTGGTAGCACTATTCTTTCTGCTACTCCCCATCCTGCACCCTTCTATTTCAGTCTTCCTTATCATTGTTTATTTTTCTATGTAAACTTAATTTTATCCTTTTTTTTTTTTGGTACACAGGGTCTCTGTCATCTAGGCTGGAGTACAGTGGTACAATCATAGCTCACTGTAATCTTGAATTCCTGGGCTCAAACGATCCTCCCACCTCAGCCTCCCAAGTAGCTAGGACTACAGGTGCACGCCACCACACCTGGCTATCTATGAAAGAGGGCCCATGATTTTGCTCTTTAGCCCTACTCCCATTAAAATGATTGGTTATATAATATTTTGGCCTTGATTCCCCCTTGTCTGGTATCAATATCATGACAGCTGTTTCCATTTTGTTTGCATTTACCTGAATGTCTTTATTCTTTATATTTTAACTTCTCCGAATTATTTTGTTTTAGGTGTGGCTCTACAAAGTGCACAGAATTGGGCTTTCTTTGGTGAGCCAATCTGAAATTCTTTTTCTTTTAATGGGTAAATTTAGCCTATTTACACTTATTGATATAAGAAACAGTTTTATGTTCCTGATGCTACCATTTTGTTATTTTTTCTGTATCTATAAATTTTTTAAAGAAATAGTTCACTACATGGTCTTTTGATTTTTTTCCCAAAGTATTAATCCTTATATTTAGAAAGATCTTTGTATTTTTGTTGTAGTAGCTAACTTTTATAAGTATAACCTTAGTATAATATCTTTAGTTCTCTCTTTTCAACACTATTTACTAAACTCCTACCTTAAGCAATAATAAAATTAGTATATTTCCCTTATCATTTCCCTTCCCTTTTCTTTTTCTCACACCCTCTTGGGCCTTCTCTTTTCTTCACACCAATTTTTTTCTGTATGTTAAAGAGTTGCACTGATAATACTAATAACAAGTACAGAGGTGGGCATAGAGTTAGTACACGGTTTTAAAGAAAAGTATTTTTCAGAAAAATTAGGAATCAAATCATGTAATAATTCATTTGACCCGAAGAAGGTGGGAATTGCTACTTCAGCTGTTTTTAAAAGTCGCTTTTCTGAAGTATAATTTATATGCAGCAAAACTCACTCTTTTTGGTATATATTTACATGTGCTTTGATAAAGTCACACAGTTATGCAATCACCACCATGGTCAAGAGACATAGACAGGATCTGCCACCACCAACCTCATCACTCAATTTAATGTTAACTTTGTAGTGCTAAATGTACTTAATAATTCTACTACTTGATCTGTCAGCTTTAAATAATATTCCTTAAGTTTCTATTATTAAAGATAAAGCAATTAAAATGTGAACACTTCTACCTGCTGTCTGCATTCCCTTTCCAATTTTTGTGAGATGGAGTATTTGACACTGTTAGCATATAAAACATTTATATTCTCTGTTGCCATCCTAAAATATACATTTATTTTAGTCTTAATTGTAGTTGTAAAAACACCCATTGGCCATAAACAATATTTTCCCACTTTTCCTCCTCATTTCTTGTTGGTTGCATGTAAAACATTACAATTCCTGACACACAATTAGTGCTTAGTAAATATTAGCTAGAAATAGTAGAAATCATTGCTAGTAAACCTGCTTTCATGAACTTTACAAAATTACTTTTCTTAGAAGTAAGGGTAGTAAATATATAACTCTAATACAGTGGAACTGCTTGATTGATAATGGGGTAGATGAACATCCAAGTTATTGACTGTGTTTTATAAAGCCTTTACTGCTCACTATAATATGTATGGTGAGACATAAATTGAATTTAAACTCATGCAAAAATAAATTGTGGTCCCATCACATTTGTATGGGCCTTCAATATTCTCCCTCTCTCATAATGCATTCATTCTTTCTATAACCTTCATACAACTAATTACTTGGTAAATCTTTCCTTCAGAAAAACATAAAGGAAAACTTTGCTTTGCAATAAAACAATGAGCATTTAAATGACCGGTGATATTCATTAAAACGTACTCAAAAACACAAATAGACTAAACTATTGTGTGTTACTCTTTTCTGAATTTTCTTTCTTTCTCTTGATTCTGTTAACAAGTAACATTCAACAGCACTGCTTAAGGAGTTAAATGCTGACCTCTCTTAAATATACTTCTGTATTATCTTAACACTACTATTAGCTATATAAAAGTATAGAAAGAGCTAGATATATAAGCCTCCACTTTATCCTTCTGATGATAAGAAATAGCTCTGTCATTGTTCACATTGCTGTACGTTCTTAATGAATTTCAGTGAGAATTCAATTTAAATGTATTAAGTTGCTGTCAGTTCCTCAATAAGATCAAGTCAGGCAGGTCTGGAAACAGTTACTTGGATCTTCCCTAGAACATCAAGGCAATAATCACATTTTAAAAATACATTTTAGTAGGGAAACAAGGTTTAGTAAAAAGAACATGAATCTTGGAGGCTGGCAGATGTGAGTTTAAAAAAAATCATGGTTTGGCCATTTAATATGTCTCATCCAGGACACTTTTAGGAGACTTTCTAAAATCTCAAAGGGCTATTGTGAGGATTATGTCTAGTAACGTAAATGAAGGTAGAGTATATTGTCTGGCAGCCACTAGACGGTCAACAAATGATGGATAATGTTGTTTTTAAGTCATTAAATGTTACAGTTTATGTATCCCTAATCTGAAACTCTGAAATCTGAAATGCTCCATGTTCTAAAACTTTTTGAGCACTGACATGAACCCAAAGGAAATGCTCATTGGAGCATTTCAGATTTCAGATTTTCAGATAAGGATGCTCAACCAGTAAGTATAATGCAAAGAACTGTACTCCAAAACCCCCCAAAACACAAAATCTGAAACACTGCAGGTCCCAACCATTTTAGATAAGGGATATTCAACCTGTAAGTACTCATTAAAAAAACAAAGCCGCTGCAATCATAGAAAGTTGCAGCCAATTGTTGCAGGGTAAAACATACCTAAAAATTCTAGTCAGGTTCATGACAGAGATTGGGAACATATCTTGAAATGGTTGCAGAAAATAAAGTGACAAAATGGGCACATTTTGAAAAAGAAAGGCAATCCATTTAAATGCTCTTATAAAAAGAACTCTCTTGTTCTGGAGAATTTTCTCTGTACTTATGTTTTAGCCTTACCTTTTTTTTTTTTTTTTTTTTTTTTTAAGACAGAGTCTTGCTCTGTCACCCAGGCTGGAGTGCAGTGGCAGGATCTCCTCTCACTGCAACCTCCGCCTCCTGGGTTCAAGCAATTCTCCTGTCTCAGCCTCTCGAGTACCTGGGACTACAGGAACCCGCCACCACGCCCAGCTAATTTTTTGATTTTTTTTCTTTTTTTTTTTTTTTTTTTTTTTAGTAGAGATGGGGTTTCACCATATTGGTCAGGCTGGTCTTGAACTCCTGACCTCAGGTGATTCGCCTACCTCGGCCTCCCAGAGTGCTGGGATTACAGGCGTGAGCCACTGCACTGGGCTGGTCTTACTGATTTTTCACTGTACCAGAACTGCCAAAGTAATTTCATAGAACATGGATGGTAGGAGGCATAACTATGGTCAAGTCCTTTGCATCACTAGTTTGAAATGCCTACCCCCCCTTTCGTGTGACAGTTTTACCAACTGTATTCTGACCATGGAAACCACTTGCTGATTCTGAAACTCTGAGAAAGGTAAGATGCAGGGAGGTAAGTGAAGGAGAAACATGCTGTTCAATTCAGTTTTAATGATTCTTTAAATGATTCAATTCAATAAACATGTATGATGTTCCATCTACATCCTAGAAGCTGTGGAGCTCATTTAAGAGTTTAAGCTAAACAAACATAATCCCTGTCCTGAAAGACAATTATTTTGTATGGACACAATTGCTCACAGCAGAAGGTCTGTAAAAACAGAATCTCACTCTGAGTATGCAGAGTTAATATGATTAAATGTTTTCCAGAGACATGAAAAGAAAGCCTTCCAAATTTATTAGGGTCCCTTTATATGTGGATTGGGTATGCTATACTTTTAAAACGTACTAGAAACCAGTCACTACTTAAAATGTTCTCAGAAAATCACAGAGAAGTCGGGTTTTCATATTTAGTGAAGCCGTGAATAATCTCCAACTTAGACTGAAACATGCCATTGGGAAAAAAGGGAACTAAATGATATGAGGATTAAAAATAGAAAGGAGTTTGTTAGATTTGAGTTTGAATATCAAAAAGCTTCCAAAACCTAGTCTTCAGATATTTACTAAAAGGACCTTTTAATAAAAGCATTCTTGAGAATACCATTACCTTGGAGTCCTCTATATCTCATATAATATTCTACTTTCAACAATATAGTAAACAAATGTCTTAAAGCTTCTTGTAATGGAAACATCTTTCATCTCTATCAGGAACTTCCTCAGCCATGCATAGTTTATTTGAAATCCAAAGGTTCATTTGGTTCTGCTAGACTAAAATTAGATTATTAACCAGAATTTTCTACTCACCCGATCCTCCTTTTGCCAAGTATTTGTTCTTTGCATAAAGGACAGAATCTAACATAGACTCAAACAGAAGAAAATAGCCCTGCATAAAAAGAGGGGGAAAAAAAGTTTAGAAATGTGCAATACTGTTATAAGCAGGTCAATTTAAACATAGGTGCTATTCTTTTAATTACAAAATAGTTTTTTGTTTCTGCCATAGATGTAATAATATTCTGCAAAATCTGAAACTTTTTTTTTGCAGTAAAAGTTATTGGAAAATCAGGCCAGCTTATAAAGTGAACTCAGAAAGTTTATTGTGGTAGAATATACTGCATGTTCTTTACCTATGATTCTACTTTCCAGACTACTCTTTCTTCCTCATTAAAAAATGTTCGGAAAGAAATTATTAACAAGCCCCATAACTCCCTGGAATGATGCAACATCCATCTAGAGCAGTGGTTCTCCACTTGATTTTGCCCGCTGGGGAACATGTGGCAATGTCTGAGTAATTTTTGATTGTTGCAACTAGGGGTGAGGGATGAAGGAGATGCTACTGGCATCTACTGGGTAGAGCCAAGGTACGTTGGTAAACATCCTACAATGCACAGGACAGCTTCTCACAAGAAAGAACGGCCTGGCCCAAAATGTCAATAGTGCTAAGGTTGAGAAACTCTAGTCTAGAAAACCATTTCCCAAATAATTTCCTGTATAGTGACTTTCTTTTAGGTATAAAAAATAAAATAAAATAAACAGACACAAGAAAGGAGAGGGATCCTTAGTCAAAAAGGTTTAAGAAATGCCAGCTGCCATATCCTCCTACTAGAGATTCATAATGCGCACAAGCACACTAAAAGTTCTGAGCAGTTGTTATGGTAAACAGAACTGCTGAACATATTTTAACCCAGTATTACCTACTTTCTGACTACAGACCTTTTTTTCTACTTAACATCTATCAACACCTTGCAGAACTAGTGTTTATGGAAATATAATTCATGAAACATGATCCTGGTATACTACCGATTTTACAGTATGATAATGAATCCTCTATCAAGAAAGGATAATGATACAGTACAAATGAAAAAAGAATTTGCCACTATTGGTGTCACACACTACATTCTAATACTGTGCTTCACAGTTTATTAAACAAATGACAAATAATCATGACTGAAAAACCACTCTCAGTTTCAGTCAGTCTTTCTCCTTCTAGGGTCCAGCACCCCAACAGCCCTATGCAGCAGGGAAAGCCAAGTGCTCAGCACATAGCACACCTTATTGCTTAGGGTGAACCAACATTAATTTTACCTTTACTTTAGCATTCTATATCAAAACTGTCCTCACTCATTTGTTCTGTGCACAAATAAATGACCAGCGGGGTAACTATAAGTATTCTTTAACCACATTAACAAAAAATATTTTAAAGATTTCTCTAGAATAAGAAAAACCTGCAAACCCAGAATGGATAATCTTCACAAGAGATTAACAGCAATTTTAATTTACAGAAAATACAGCTCTCATGCTTGAATCACTTATGAAGGAACTGGACTGAATGCCGGCAACTCTACATTGGTATTGACCTATTCCTCCCAACACACTAATTCATTGATACAAAAATAATTGCCTATTAAACAAAGGCTTAGGAACAAAGCTTGTTTATCAATATGTTACTTTAGGAAACTTACGGCTTTGACAGAAACTTGTTTTTCTGGATAGAGTACTTCAGTAACATGTAAAATTCTCACAAGTTAGTTCCCCATTAATATTATCTATGTATTCAAAGAACAAGGGACTTATGGGATTCAACTAAGAAATCTTTACCAATCTGACATATCCATGTAGATTACGCACACAAATGCTTATAAATAGGCATTCAACTGTTGCTTATAGTGAATTATAATTTATGCCAAGGAATTATTAAATGGAAGGCATCTATTTATCTTATGAGGAAAAGACTGGCTGGTAAAACACATTAATAGATTTGGTGAAAAAAATGGTCCCTATTTGCAAGATTGCTGTGTTTTAAAACTTAAAATAAATAAAATTAACACTTTAGTACAAATTAAGTATTAATTACAGTCCAATCCTTTTTAGACAAAAGCCCAAAAAAGTTTGTACTGATTTGTCATTGTCAAATTGTTTTCTAGTATTCTGGCTCTATCTTTCAGCTCTGCTGTTACCTCATCACAAAGAATTTCTCTGATGTTCCTATATAAAATATCCTTTCTTTTTCTTTCATCAAGCTCCATTTATTTATCCTGCTTTGTATTTCATCATAGCACGTATGAATTAAAATACTATTTATTTTTGTTAATATTTTGTCTCCTTACAAAACTAACAGCTCCAAGACTAAGGATTTTGTCATATTGTTTGAAGCTATATTCCTGAAGGCTGAAAATGTGTCTGGTAGATAGTAGGAACTCAATATATAACTTTAAAATGAATAAATGAATAAAAGTTATTAATACTATATGTAATATATTTGTTAAAAGGAAACTGCTTGCTTTTTGTTATTTTTTGTGGTACAAATTAAAATGTTATTTTAAAATGATATTTTGTTTTCTTTTCCTTTTTATTTTTTTTTTTTTGAGACGGAGTCTCGCTCTGTCTCCCAGGCTGGAGTGCAGTGGCACGATCTCGGCTCACTGCAAGCTCTGCCTCCCGGGTTTACGCCATTCTCCTGCCTCAGCCTCCCAAGTAGCTGGGGCTACAGGCGCCCGCCACCTCGCCCGGCTAGTTTTTTGTATTTTTTAGTAGAGACGGAGTTTCACCGTGTTAGCCAGGATGGTCTCGATCTCCTGACCTCGTGATGTCCCCGTCTCGGCCTCCCAAAGTGCTGGGATTATAGGCTTGAGCCACCACGCCCGGCCGATATTTTGTTTTCTAAAATTAAAACTGACAAATAATGGTGGTGATAATTGTTAAAATTCATTGTAATGCCTCTATAAAAATTATTTAATTCTTCCCCAAAGCACCATTTATTGTTATTCCAATTTAATTTATTTATGTTAAGTTGAGATCTAAAATAATAGTTCAGTCACATAAATTGGGGAGTGAATGAGACAGAATTTGAACCTTGATCTCACTACACAAGTTCTGAATTGCCCTTGTATGTTGCCTCTTAAATTGATTTGCCTAATTGAAAGTAAGATTTAGTATGTGTATTATACTACATTTGTAATTAAGGATTCAAGCATTCCAAAAATGAAAAATTTTCCATAGACCATATTAAACAAGATTAGAATTTACAACAGGTGTGCGATCATTTCAGAGTAATATCTCAGTTGGCAACTGGCTCTTAGCCACCATTCATTGTGAAAATATTAGTTTGGAAAAATCAATGCACATACTAGAATATATATAGAATAAGACATTCGTGAGATAAAATATCCAGTTAAAAATATTAGCAGATGAAAAGATTCATATATGTATTGTTAATGGTCATTGTCCTTTCTCTCAACTTTCCCCTTTGCTAAACTTCATTTTACGATAGGCTCCCTATGTGATACAACAGCCTTTAAATTCCTGGGAATTGTCCTTGGTTCTGAACCAAGTCATTTATTACTGATACCAGAAGGCTTTGGTCCAAATGCCCCGCTCATCTGCAGTGTAATTCAGACTGTAATTTCACAGGCTGCTGCCTCACCTGTAGCGGTGCCATCTGGAAGGAGAATTACGCCTGATATTTTCTCCCATGATGCTCATGGGCATTCTTCTTTCAATAGTAACATTTACTTTTTAAAAAATTAAATATTGCATTTATACTTTAATGGTTACTGTAAAGGAACATATGGAATTAAATCAGGGACTAGAATATTAACCTCATTCATTGAAGTGGGAATCTTATTTTTAAAATGGCTGTTCATGATATTTTCTTGGATTAGATACATTAGTGATAAATGAAACTTTTGATACCTTCAGTATAAGGTGCCTTTCTAACTTTTTGTAGTTCAAATAACTGAATTACTGATACATCTTTAGGCAAATTTAACTATTAAAAAAAAGGTGAGGCAAGGGAGAGTTACAAATAAAATGGAAGAGTTAATCTGAAGGACGACAAAGAATCAATAATCTGAAATGTTTAAAGATAAAAGATTACCTGCAACAAATACACAAGCCTATATAATCATAATTTCTATGTAGTATATCTCTGAATCATAATAAGCGGTTGATAACATTTTTTCCAGTATTACTCTCAAATTCTGTAACATTCACTGGAGATAGAATTTTTTTTTTATGTGATTGGAGCTGGCAGTCAGTTGTTAATGGGAAACAAGACATTTTAAGTAAAAACATACAGATTTGTTTGCCAGCATTCTTTGAGGACATACTCACTGACTGGAATCCTCATCATCTTCCCTATCTAAACCACATTCATAGATTTTAAGTAATTTCCAGGTTTCGTTAAATAGAAGAAAAAAAATCTATCAGCACTTGCCAAGTGGAGAATCCTCCTTGAATTCCATGATTTCCACCCTCCTACTCCTACTCTTCAAACTAGGAGGAGACAACGACAACCCAGGAAGGAGAAAACACCAAAACAAACAAACAAACAAACAAAAAACCACTGTGGAATGGACTGAGTAAAACAATTTGTTTACAAACAATTTACAGTTGTTTATGAGTAAAACAATTTACTCACTCCATTCTACAGCTTTTTTTTAGTGTTTTCTCCTTCCTGAGTTTTTCCAAAGCAGTCACTTTTGTTTGCATAGAAAAAAACCAACTGTATCCTTTATATAATCTTATCAATCGTTTGTGTTCATATTTAACTGATTTTACATAAATAAGCAGGCAAACAAACACAACAAGCTCTTGGTAAACAACACAACTGACAGAAGCAGAACAGTGGCAGCATGCTGAAGGTGGCTTTACGTGTTCAGAGAGAGCCACAGGAACCTAGCAATGTTGATAATAAGTTATTATCAACGCATAGAAACAATCATTCTAAAGCAGGGTTTCTCGATATTGACACTAATGACATTTTGGGCCAGATAAATTTGTAGGGGCTTTCCTGTCCACTGAAGGATGTTTAGCAGCATTCCTGGCCTCTACCCACTGGCACCATTGTCCCCACCCAACCCACAGTCCCAAATTATAACAATCTAAAATGTTTCCAGAGATTGCCCATGTCTCAAATATCCCCAGGAGTACGAAATTGTCCCCTCTTCCACTCCATTGAAAACCACTGTTCTAGAGGTATCCAAAATGCAAATAAATAAGCATTCTTTCCTAATCTACTGTGTTCTCTGCTTAAAAAAAAAAGTACCAAACTTAAGGTCTTACAGAATTCAGTACAATCTCTATTTATTTCACTGTTATAATAGCCTTAGATATTAAACATTTTTACCACAAAGTTTTTTCAATGATTCTGCAGTCTATCACTTGACCCTTCCATCTTAAAATGTACTAATAATATCCACCTAATTTATAATAAATGTGATAATGAAATTACATGAGAGTTTTCAAAGTAATTATATAAAATCCGTTTGGGTAAGATACTTTCTTTACAGCTCCACAGTGACTGATAAAGATTATATTATACTGTTACGCACTTGGCAAAATACAGGCGGCTGATGATATCACTCAACAGGGATACCTTTACCCTTTGCACTTATTTGCCATAGAATGAGTAGGAAATGTTGTGTTGGCATCTACATATACACACATAGACATCTTTGTACAATGTTTAATGTATTTGGCCAAGCTAAATTTCTTAAAGTAGAATTCTTGGATTAAAGGATATGCACATTCAAAATTTTGATATGTATTATCAAACTGCCCACAGAAAACTACGACAATTTTTATTCCCACAATTGTATGAGTGGAGTAAAGACCTAAATGTAAAAGGGAAAGGTATAGAGCTTATGGAGAATATTTTCATGTTCCTGTGAAAAAAGTACTGACCATAAAGACCAATACATTTGACTATGTTAAATCCCAGAACCTCTGCTCATAAAAACAACCTAAATGTAAAAGGGAAAGGTATAGAGCTTATGGAGAATATTTTCATGTTCCTGTGAAAAAAGTACTGACCATAAAGACCAATACATTTGACTATGTTAAATCCCAGAACCTCTGCTCATAAAAACAATGAAGTTACAGAGTCTGAAAAGATATTGGCCACCCACACACATATATACATTTGTATATTTTCCGTCTCCAATGAAGAATACTAATTGTTAAAAAAAAAAAAAAAGTATGCAACCCAAAAGAAAAATGGGCAAAATAATTATATACAATTACTTCATAAGACAAAAAATATATTAATTCATTAGTAATTCAAACACAATGGAAAAATACTACATGACTACCAAATTAGCAGTCACACAATCCCCAGGGTTGAGAAGTCTATGGAGGCATGAAATAAAATTTTACTGCAGTACTTTGGAAAAGTACAGTACTTCGGAATTATCCATTAACATGTAAGAGCAGCATACCCTGTGATCTAGCAACTCTACTCCTAATTGTATACCTAGACACAAGTGCTTAAGTATAAGAGCACACACATACAAGCACACTATAGCACTATTATTTGCATGATAATAAACTGGAAATGATCCAGTGCCCACCAACAGTAAAATTTGAAAAACACTTTCCTACAATGTGTTTTCTTATGGTACATTCATACAATGACATCTATAGAAATGAAAATAAATTATCCTTATAGGCAATAAATGAATGTTATGAACATGACTGAGTGAAGAAAGCAAAAAAAAAAACACATTTAAAAAAGAAAAAGATATGTTTTGCTCCATTTATATAAATTTCAAAAACTGGTAAATATAAACTACACTGTTTAGGGATGTAAGTATAAGTGGTAACAGCAAAAAGAAAAGGTAGGAAATGATTATCATAAAGGACAGGAGAGTGGTTACCTCTCGGGTAGGGAGTTGTAACTGAGAAATGATATCTGGATGTCTTCTTTCTATATTTTCATCTGGCTGATGATCACACAGGTGTTCATTATATAACTATTTGTTATACTGTACCTGTAAGTTTATGTAATTTTCTGTGTATGGTACATTTCACAACTAAAAAAGTTATACAAAGAAGATTTATATAACTAGCATATATAATATACAATAATGTGGGTGAAAGCAAAAAGAACACATTCATATCTGCTGATAAATGGTTATAGCATGTGTGGAACAGTACACAAGTAGACAAAATCATTGCCTCTGTAGATGGAATATAATAGTAGGGGTATAGGAAGGGAAGGAGAGTAACCCTTCAATATAACCTCTTCATATCTTGTGAATTTTATATCATTGTTATACACTATTTGTATACAAAATTTTAAAAAAGAAAATGGCAAATAATCACAAGCTAAAAAGACAACAGTTTTTCATACTCTATTTTGAAAGAAAAAGTGAAACTGATTTTTTTTAAAAAGACATTAAGATTACAGGAAAAGATTGTTAGAGAGGATGAGAAAAGGAAAAATCAAGGAAGTGCTATACAGAAGAAATCCACTTTTAACCTATCTATGTTTTTATATTTAAAGAAAAAGGGTGGGAAAACCCATAACATTTAAACATTAACCATAAGAAAATTACAATTATTAAAAACATTATCAGGGACAAAGAACAATACTTCATAATGATAAAGAAGCCAAACTATCAATAACACATTAAAAACCTAATGTGTATGCACCTAATAACCACATAAAAATACCTGAAGCAAAACCTGACAGAACTGGAGAGAGACAACCCTGAGCTACAGGTAGAAATTTCATTCTTCTTCTTTCAGTAATTGACAGAATTAACAGACAAAATAAATAAGGATTTAAAAGACCTGAACAATACAATCAACCAACTTGACTCAAATGGCAATTATGTAACACTCCAACAATAACAGAGTACTTCATTCTAAATCAGTGTGGAACATTCAGTAAGAGAGACCATATGCTGGGCCATAAAGCAAGTCTGAACAAATTTAAAGGAATGATAGCATATAGAGCGTGTTCTCTTATCACAACCAAATTAAATTAGAAATTAATAACAAAGATATTTTTAAAATTTCTTAACATTTAGAAATTAAACATGCTTCTAAATAATCCATGGACCAAAGCAGAAATCACAAGGGTGTATTTTGAATTGAATAAATTTGTGGGATGCAGCTATAGCAGTCATTAGAGGGAAACTTATTATTGATGAAAAAAGCAAGGTACAGAACAATATGTAGAATAGGCATACCTTACACTGAATATGAGATTCACTGCTTTATCCCACCTAGAAGAATGCCAGGTACGTAGTAGCCACACTATCTGTTAAGTGAATGAGTATGCCAAGGGGTAGAAATATACATACATGTTTATAATAGAGTGAAATATTTTAAGAAGGATATACTAGAAACTGGTAACAGATTTTGTTGGGGACGAGGGGTGGGTCCTGAGTAACAGGGTTAAAGACCAAAAAAAAAAAAAAAAGGATAAAATTTATAATATCTATATATCACACAGTCAAAAAATGACAATAGAATCTTACATGTATTAATCACAAATATCTGTCAGAGAAGCTCCTAATTTACCTATTATTTAACTTGATCACCACCTTCCATGCAAGAAGAATCAGGGCAATAACTGCCACTTATCAGGTCCCTATTATATGCTTGCTACTGTTCTGCAAGACTACTATCTTCCACTTCTCTCACCTTCCAACATACAGTTCCCACTTTTTTAGTGCTGTGGACTTCTGGAGAACATAACTTAGCACAAGAAATAATTTCCACTGCATATTCTAGTTTAAAAAACTTGTATTAGTTTTTTCTCCCACTAGATGGCACTCTCACTTAATCCACAAAAGACTGACAGTCAAATTGGCCCTATTCCTCAGACTGCAGAAAACTGTCCAATAAGCAAGTCTATCAAAAGAAAAAGTGAATATCTAAAACTATTTCCAAAGGCATGTGTGGGTCTTATACCAGACCCACAAAAACAGTTTCTAAAACAATATTCACAATCCCCCATGGTGGGTGAAAAAATTCATTAATGATAATTGGATATTCCACTCTCAAAACTAATTAATGTTGGCCAGGCATGGTGGCTTATGCCTGTAATCTCAACACCTGCAAGGCTGAGGAGTGAGGATCCTTTGAACCCAGGAGTTTGAGACCACCCTGAGCAACACAGGGAGACCCCGTTCTACAAAAAATTGAAAGATTAGCTGGGCATTGTGGCTCATGCCAGTAGTTCCAGCTACTCCAGAGGCTGAGGAAGGAGGATAGCTTGAGCCCAGGAGGTCAAGGCCGCAGTGAGCCACGATTGTGCCACTGCACCCCAGCCTGGGCAACAGAGCAAGACCCTCTCTCCCAAAAAAGAAAAAGAAAAGTAACAATCTCTCCCTCTGTTGCCCAGGCTGGAGTGCAGTGGCGTGATCTTGGCTTACTACAACCTCAGCCTCTCCGGTTCAAGTCAGCCTCCTGCCTCAGCTTCCTGAGTAGCTGGGATTACAGGTGCACGCCATCATGCCTGGCTAATTTTTTTATTTAGCCAGGGTTTTACCAGGGTTTAGCCAGGGTTTTACCATGTCAGCCAGGCTAGTCTTGAACTCCCAACCTCAAGTGATCCACTCACCTCAGTCCCCCAAAGTGCTGGGATTACAGGCATGAGCCACTGTGCCCGGCCCCAAGCACTTTTATTAAAGACAATTATAGTATTACATAGTAACAGTGTGTGCTATGGTCTGAGTGTGTTCCCCAAAATACGTTAAAACTTAATCACCAATGTGATAGTATTTAAAGGTGGAGTCTTCAGGAGGTGATTAAGTCATGAGGGCTTGGAAGGGATTGGGGTCCTTAAAAAAGAACTTGAGGTAGTAGGTTCATTCCCTTCTATTCTTTCCGCCATGTGAGGATACAGCAACAAGGCACCATCTCAGAAGCAGAGATTTAGCTCTCACTGGACATTCAACCTGCTAGAACTCTGACCTTGAACTTGCAGCCTCTAGAACTGTGAGAAATAAACTTCCTTTGTTTATAAATTACCCAGTCTCAGGTATTCTGTTATAGCAGCACAAATGGACTAAGACACAGTGATTCTAGAATACTTACAGACTTTTGAGGCTATAGGAAATAGTTACTGACAGTATGATTCAGTCTATAAAGAACAAGATCTCATTCTGTTTCCAGCAACAATGTATTTTAGGAGCTACTGACACTCTAAATACAACAAATATGCTAGGAGGAAAAAGAACATCTTATTAGACGCATCAGTAAGCTGGCTTTCGCCTTGAGAGCATTTGCTAAACCTAGTCAACGAACATGGAGGAAACAGGAGACAAAGCCCAAAGTTCAACCAAAGTGAGAACTCTAAGAAGAAATCATCCTAAATAACGGAGCTGGGACAAACAAATGTACCTACAGAGCAAATGTGAATTTACAATCCCATTTGCTGTCACCTGTTTCCCTAATTCAGTTTAGAACTTTGGTGTTGAGTACTCAAACACATACTTCCTCCCTAACTCCACCCCGTCTCCAATACGCATAAGACAGACCCCAAACATACAACTCTGATTTACAATGCCTGGGTGGCAGGAAAAACCTAAACTCAATAATTTAAAAGTGACCCTTCGACACACTCTTTGGTAAGACTGCGGAAACATGGGTATTCTCATTCCACTGTTGGTAAAAAAGTCAAATGGTACACAGTATTGAGGAGAATTTGGCAATAACCAGTAACGTTGCCTTCTCCCTCCCTTTCTCCATCCCTCCAGAACTGGCCTCAAGCAATCTTCCTGCCTTGGCCTCCCAAAGTGCTGGGATTACAGGTATAAGCCACCATGCCCAGCCCTCATTAACCCTTTGATATATCAATCTCACTTCTAGCAATATAAAATGATATTACACATGTACAAGAATATTCAATATTATTTGTAATAGCAAAAGTATGGGTAAAATTCAAATGAGCATGATTATGTAGAATGTAATTATCTATACAATTTATTCTATACAAGAATAAAAACCTTATATTTGAAATATACTTGAATATTATTAGTTCAGGTCGGGGGCTGTGCAAAATTAATCAAATACATGTCTAGGAAAGTTGGTGTGCATGTGTGTACAGCCATAAAAAGGAATGAGAAATATTTCTATAGAATAATGAAGTGATTTCTGAGATAGAATTTTAGTTGAATAAAAGCAAAGTATAGAACAATATCTCGAATATGCCAACTTTTGCATAATGGTGAATATATACATACCTAATATTTTCAAAATAACCCCAAAGATAAAAAGAAAATGGTCATCTATCCACAAAGGAAGATAACAGAAGAAGAAACAGAATCTCCTGTTATCTTAAAATGTACATAAAAATTACTCAAAAATCAGTAATTTTTTGCATAACTAAAACACAAAATTAAACTAAACAAGGGAAAAAGAAGCAATCCTCCCCAAAATTGAAAAAAAGAAAACACTGAAATCTGGTTGTGTATCAAGTTAGTAACATAAAAGGAGAAAATAGTGACAAGTGACTTTAAAAGAAAAACCAATATTTTGACTGTATATTTCTCATGAGATACATTCTATAAGAAAAAATATAAACAAATTTTAAGCTACATTTAGAAGTCTTATTGTTTAGTAGTAAAATTGGTGTTAAATCTCGGAAACTGGCCGGGCGCAGCGGCCCAAACCTGTAATCCCAGCACTTTGGGAGGCTGAGGAGGGCAGATCACCTGAGGTCAGGAGTTCAAGACCAGCCCCGCCAACATGGCGAAACCCCATCTTTACTGAAAATACAAAAATTAGCCGGGGCGTGGTGGCAGGTGCCTCTAATCCCAGCTACTAGGGAGGTTGAGGCAGAAGAATCACTGGAACCTGGGGGGCAGAGGTTGCAGTGAGCCAAGATCACGCCACTTCACTCTAGCCTCGGCAAAAGAGCAAAACTCCATCTCAAAGAAAAAAACCCAAAATCTGAAACTATTATAGGTAGGCTATATGATAAAGCAATTATTATCTTAGGAACCAAGGTTTTCTGCATAGAAGTAAAGAGATGCAAGTATAAAATCAAAGATTTCAAGTAAAAATTCCATAATCTTACACTGAAAATATGAGTATAGATTTGTGACTTTTTATATTTAAAAAGTTAATAACATCTGGTCTGTGGGAACCTAGATGATGGTCTCTACATATCATTTTCCAATGAAAGACCAGGATTCTTTGATTCCAAATTTAGGCAGTAAAAAATGACCATAAAATATCTTCTAGTACCAGAAAGTAAAATTTGAATCATAAACATACTTATTTGATATTTTCTGTGTATTACTACAATATATCAACCTGTAATTCAGATACTATATTGAGGACTACTAGGATTTGTTAAAGGAACACAAGAGACAAGAAAAAAAAGGGAGAGGTGAAACTACAGATTAAGAAATTTTAGACTTGATACCAAAGGCATGATCTATAAAAATAATTGATAAATTTGACTTTATCAATATTAAAAACTTTTGCTTTATGAAAGACTCTGTTAAAAGGACAAAAGGACCTGCCAGAGTGGGAGAAAATATTTGCAAACCACATATCCAATAAAGGATTAGTAAAAAGAACGGCCAAACACAACAGTAACCAGTGCTTGGGACATAGTAAGTACTCAGTGAATGCTTCAATATAATTTCAAATTTTTTCTTTGTAAAATTCAAGAAAAATTAATATTACTATTTTAATATATAGTACAATACTAACCATTTGGATAAAAGCATATCAATTTATTCATCATCACTGTACATAAAAGACATCCAGAATGACTGTTATTGCTTTTCATGCTCTTAAATATGTATTTTTATGACAGAATCTCTTAATTTTGATGTAGTCCAATTTATTTTTTCTTTATCTCTCTCCCTTTCTCCTTTTTTTTGTATTTTTAGTACAGACAGGGTTTCACTGCATTAGCCAGGATGGTCTCGATCTCCTAACCTCATGCTCCACCTGCCTCAACCTCCCAAAGTGCTGGGATTACAGGCGTGAGCCACCGCACCCGGCCTCTCTCTCTCTCTTTAAGAGTCAGCATCTTGCTCTGTTGCCCAGGATGGAGTGCAGTGGTGCAATCACAGCTCATGCAGTCTTGAACTTCTGGGCTTAAGCCATCCTCCTGCCTCAGCCAATTAAACTGCTGGGATTACAAAAGTGAGCCACTATCTTTTCTCTTAACATTAGTATTTTGGGGGTTTTGACTAAGAAATTTTCTCTATCCAAAGTCATAAATGTATTCCCCTTTTATTCTCTCCTAAGGCTCTTTTTCCATGTAGAACTTTACTCCACTTGGAACTGATTTCTTCATTTTCTATGAAGTAGAAGTCTTATTTCTTTATATTTTCTCCAGTAAGGATATTCAGTTGTTTCAGCATCATCCTTTCCTCACTACTCTGTAATACCACCTTTACCATAAATCAAGTGACCTTATGACTATGGGTTACACAGGTCTGTTTGTCAGTCTTTGCACAAGTCAAACACTGTTTTAATTGCTGTATTATACTTTATAGCTTGATATCTAGTACACCACGTCCTCCCACCTTATTCTCTTAAAAGTATACAGGCTGCTTTTGGGCTTCTTTTTCATTTACCTAAAAAGCTGATTTTTCAAACTCCACATAAACATGGTTGGGATTTTTACTGGATTGCATTAAATCTACAGACTAATATGAAGAGAACTGACACCTTTACAATGTCTTCCAAACTTCAAACATGGTAATATGATCTCCACTTATTTACAGAAAATGGACACCTCCCCCAATACTACGATTTTTGAAACTGCAATGTATATTAATAAAATTGGTGGCTTTCGAGAGTGATATCAGTAAGGGCTGACCAGAAGCCACTAGCACTTGTCCCTTTCACAAAGACAGCAAGAACAATGAAATATACAACTATGTTAACGAAAATAACCCAGGGAGAGCTCTGGAGACATCATTGGAGTAACAGAAAGCCTGGTGAGCACAAAAACGCAGGATGGCCACAATAGAGAATGAAAGAAAACACCAGTCTCCTACCACCCCAAACCCCAACCAGGATTAAGTGGGAATCAGGAGGAACTTCTCCCTAAGGCAAAGAGGTAAGCAAGAGGATCCCAGCAACCTCCATCAACACACTGGACATCTACAGACCTCACCACTGGGGTCACCTGCGGTCCTAATAGGCAATATGCCAGCTGAGGGAGCTGCCTGGGGTCCAAAAAGCCGTGCTCTCCCAAGAGACACTGACACTGTGTCCTGCCCCCAGTGGCCTATGTGGTTACTGCCATCTTGGAACTGAAACTATGGCTGAAGTATACCTTGCTTCAGGGGCTAGTAGCCACAGCTCCCCTTCATCTCTAAGGCTAAGCTGCTGAACCACCCCAGTCTGGTGGTCCAACTTCCCCAGGCAGAGCTGTGAGCAGCTGTTACACCCTTACACGCAGGGTCAAGCAGAGGTGGAGGCACTCCACCTACCCCTCTCCCCACCCCCTCGAGCTGGAGCTGCAGCAGTATGCTGCCTCCTGGGAAGAGTACTAGGGCCACTCAGAGCAGTAACACTGCTCTGCCATTAGGGTTGAAGCAGTGCCCTGCATCCCAGGAAATGGTGCCTTGGCTGCCCAGAGAAGCCACAACCCCAGTACCTAAGCTGAAGTAGTACCCAGTATCATGAGAAATGGTGCCCAGGCCACCCGGAACAGTAATGCCCCACAGGCCTATGGTGAAGTGGCATATCATCCTCTGGCGAATCAGTGACCTGGCTAAGCTAAGTATCTGTGCATCCCAGGGCTGAGCTGATGCAGTATCCTGCATCCCAGGGAAACAAGAGCAGCGGCTGAGCTGAGACACCCTACCTTACACAACAACTCTAGTACCCTGCTCGCCTGAAGCTAGATTAACCTCCACGAGTCCGAGCTGCAGAAACACCCCTTTCCTTGGGAAGTAGAGTCATCACTGTGCCTTTAGGCCACCAGCTGCCCTTAGGGCCCAAATGACAGCTGAGCTCCACCATTCTGGGGTACCTGCTGCTGCTGCACCCAGCCTCACAGAGTCTGGGATACAGCTAACACCCACCATCCTAGTGTCTAGAGTCACTACTATACAGTGTACCCTGCTCCCCCAAGCCCAAACCTCCAGAACATCCCTGCTTCCCCAGGGTCAGGCCAGTGCTGTGGCTTGAACTCCAAGGGTAAAACCACAGTTACAACTGAGCCGTCTGGTTCCGAGCTGCTGGAGGGTGCCTCATTGTCACAGATCCTGGTTCTTGTGGGAAACTTACATCCAACCCTGCCACAGAGGGTAAATCGGCACTCCAAGACCCAGGTGCCACAATAGGTTCATGGGACTCTGATTGCAGTACTGTGGCCCCATTGCAGCTCCAAGCACCACTGCTGCTGCTTATAGACCATGTCAGACCTAACAGCAGGGTCAGCTAAGTCTTCCTATTGTAGGAAAAATGAAAACAGGAGGATCTCCCAAACTGTTGTAACTGCGTACCTTAAAAACTATGCTGCTGCCACCACTGCCACAGACTTCTACAGCCTATACCACTGAGTAACTCATATTATTGCTGATGTTGAACACAGGTCAAGAAGCTGCGTAGAGGCTGTACCACTGCATCTATCTGGAAACAGAGTCACCACACCACTCCCAACTGGAACACTAAAACTCATCTACAGGTAGAAGTCTTTCCCTCTGGAACACTAGGAAGTCTGGAAACGGCCATTGCTCCACCAGATGTCTACATCAAAAAAAGTTGAATGATCTCAAATACAAAACTTAATGATGCATCTCAAAAAACTAGAAAAACAAAGTAGAAGGAAAGAAATAATAAAGGTCAGAGCAGAACTGAACAAAACTGAGACTTAGAAAATATCAATAAGAAAACTTGGTTTTTAAAAAAGATAAGCAAAATTGACAAACCATTCGACTAACCAAGAAGAGAGAAAACACCAAAATAAATAAAATCAGAAACAGACATTAAAACAGATACCAGAGAAATGCAAAGGTTTATTAGAGACTATGATGAACAACCATACGCTAACAAACTGGAAAACCTAGAGGAAATGGATACATTCCTGGACACATACAACCTACCAAGATTGAACCAGGAATAGAAAATCTGAACAGAACACAAGTAACTAGATTGAATCTGTAGTAAAAAGTCTATCAAAGAAAAATTCAGGACTGGATGCCTTCACTGTTAAATTGTACCAGACATTTAAAGAACTAACAGCGACTACTCTCAAACTCTTCCAGAAAATCAAGAGTGGTGATTTCTTCCAAACTCATTCTACGAGGTTAGCATTACACAGATCAGTTAAAGACACCAGCAAAAAGGAACTGCAGGCCAATATCCCAGATGAACACAGATGTTAAAGTCCTTAACAAAATACTAGCAAACTAAATCCTGCGGCACATCAGAAGATCACTTGCCATGATCAAGTGGGATTTATCCCAGAGATGCAAGGATGACAAAATGTACACAAATCAATAAACATGATACTTCAACAAAATGAAAGACAAAAGCCATATGATCATCTCAAAAGACACAGAAAAAGCATCTGATAAAATTCAACATCGCTTCATGATAAATACTCTCAACAAGTTAGGCATAGAAGGAACATACCTCAACACAACAAAGGCCATCAATGACAAAACCACAATCAACAACATACTGAATGGGGACAAGTTCAAACCATTTCCTGTAAGAAATGGAATAAGACAAGGATGTCCACTTTCACCACTTTTATTCAACATAACACTAGCCAGAGCAATCAGGCAAGAAAAATAAATAAAGGACATCCAAATTGGAAAGAAGGGCGACAAATTGTTCCTGTTGGAAGACGACATGATCTTACACAGAAAATCTAAAAACCTCTTGGAACTGACAGATTCAGTAAAGCTGCACGATACAAAATCAATATACAAAAATAGTAGCACTTCTATACCCAGGGGAAGTAATAAAGAAATCAAGAAAGCAATGCCATTTACATAACTACAGTAAAATAAAATACTTAGGAATAAGTTTAAACAAAGAGTTGAAAGATCTCTACAATGAAAACTACAAAATACTAATTGAAGAGAACGACCAAAAATGGAAACTCATCCCATGCTCATGAATTGGAAGAATTAATACTGTTGAAATAACCATACTGGCCAAAGTGATTTACAGATTCAGTGTAATTCCTCTCAAAATAACAATGACATTCTTCATAGAAATAAACAACCTTAAAACTTGTATGAAACCACAAAAGATCCTGAATAGCCAAAGTGATCCTGAGCAAAAAGAGCAAAGCTGGGGGTATCACAATACCTGATGTCAACAAGCTATAGTAACCAAAACAGCATGATATTGGCATAAAAGCAGACACATAGACCAAAAGAACATATTGGAGAACCCAGAAATAAATTCATACATTTATAGCCAACTGATTTATGGCAAAGGTACCAAAAACATTCATTGGAGAAGGGACACCCTCTTCAATAGTTTGGGAGGCTGAGGTGGGTGGCTTGCTTAAGCCCAGGAGTTCAAGACCAGCCTGGGCAATATGGCAAAACGCCCTCTCTACTAAAAACACAAAAATTAGCTGGGTATAATGGTGCACACCTGTAGTCCCAGCTCCTCAGGAGACTGGGGTGGAAGGATTGCTTGAGCCCAGGAGGCAGAGGTTGCGGTGAGCTGAGACAGTGCCAGGGCTCTTCAGCCTGGGTGACAGAAAATAAATAAATAAATAAATAAATAAATAATAAATCAACTAAAAATGGATTAAAGATTTAAATGTAAGAACTGAAATTATTTATTTTTATTTTTATTTTTTTGAGACGGAGTTTTGCTCTGTCGCCCAGGCTGGAGTGCAGTGGCGCAATCTCGGCTCACTGCAAGCTCCGCCTCCTGGGTTCACGCCATTCTCCTGCCTCAGTCTCCCGAGTAGCTGGGACTATAGGCACCCGCCACCATGCCCGGCTAATTTTTTGTAGTTTTAGTAGAGACAGAGTTTCACTGTGTTAGCCAGGATGGTCTCAATCTCCTGACCTCGTGATTGCCCCCCCTCGGCCTCCCAAAGTGCTGGGATTACAGGCGTGAGCTACTGCGCCCAGCCAAGATCTTAAATTATTAAACTAATAGAAGAAAACATCGGGAAATGCTTCAGGACATTGGTCTGGGCAAAGACTTTCTGGAGATGATCTCAAAAGCACAAACAACAAAAGCAAAAATAGACAAATGGGATTATACCAAATTAAATAGCTTCTACAAAAAAATCCCATGCTGATGAGTAGGATCAATATCATTAAAATGGTCATACTGCCCAAAGTCATGTATAGATTCAATGCTATTCCTATCAAACTACCAATGACATTCTTCTACTTTAAAATTCACATGGAACCAAAAAACAGCTCAAATAACCAAGGCAATCCTAAGTAAAAAGAATAAAACTGGAGGTATCACATTTTCTGCCTTCAAACTATACCACAGGGCTACAGTAATAAAAACAGCACAGTACTGGTACAAAAACAGACACATAGACCAATGGAACAGAACAGCAGGCCCAGAAATAAAGCCACACACCCACAACCTTCAATCAGATTGAAGATCAATTTCTAGTCTTCAACAAAGCTGACAAAAACAAGCAACAAGGAAAGGACTCTCTACTCACTAAATGGTGTTGGGATAACTGCCTAGCCATATGCAGAAGACTGAAATTAGACCCCTTCCTTATAACATATACAAAAATCAACTCAAGATGAATTGAAGACTTAAATTCATCAATTTAAGATGAATTTTAAATTCATCAATTTAAGATGAATTTTAAATTCATCAATTTAAGATGAATTTTAAATTCATCAATTTAAGATGAATTTTAAATTCATCTTAAGATGAGATGGACAAAACTATAAAAACCCTCAAACAAAACCTAGGCAATACCATCCTGGACCCAGGAACAGGCAATGATTTCATGACAAAGATGCCAAAAGCAATTTCAGCAAAAGCAAAAATTGATAAATGGGGTTTAATTAAACTAAAGCGATTCTGCACAGCAAAAGAAACCATCAACAGAATAAACAGACAACCTATAGAATGTGAGAAAATACTTGCAAACTATGCATCTGACAAAGGTCTAATAAACAGCATCTATAAGGAATTTAAACAAATTTATAGAAAAAGTACGCCAGGCGCGGTGGCTCAAGCCTGTAATCCCAGCACTTTGGGAGGCCGAGATGGGCGGATCACGAGGTCAGGAGATCGAGACCATCCTGGCTAACACGGTGAAACCCCGTCTCTACTAAAAAATACAAAAAACTAGCCGGGCGAGGTGGCGGGCGCCTGTAGTCCCAGCTACTCGGGAGGCTGAGGCAGGAGAATGGCGTAAACCCGGGAGGCGGAGCTTGCAGTGAGCTGAGATCCGGCCACTGCACCCCAGCCTGGGCGACAGAGCAAGACTCTGTCTCAAAAAAAAAAAAAAAAAGAAAAAGCAAACAACCCCATTAAAAGGTGGGCAAAGGACATGAAGAGACACTTTTCTAAAGAGGATATGCATGTGGCCAACAAGCATATGAAGAAAAGCTCAGTATCACCACTGATCATTAGAGAAATGAACATCAAAACCACAATGAGATACCATCTCACACCAGTCAGAATGGCTATTATTAAAAAGTCAAAAAGTAGGCCAGGTGCGGTGGTTCACACCTGTAATCCCAGCACTTTGGGAGGCTGAGGCAGGCGGATCATGAGGTCAGGAGATCGAGACCATCCTGGCCAACACGGTGAAATAGAATAAATTACAAAAAATTAGCTGGGCGCGGTGGCAGGTGCCTGTAGTCCCAGCTACTCGGGAGGCTGAGGCAGGAGAATGGCGTGAATCCAGGAGGCGGAGTTTGCAGTGAGCCGAGACTGCTACTACACTCCAGACTGCGCTACTACACTCCAGCCTGGGCGACACAGCAAGACTCTATCTCAAAAAAAAAAAAAAAAAAAAAAAGTCAAAAAATAAGAGTGCTGGCAAGATCGAAGTGAAAAGGGAACACTTACACACTGTCTGAGTGTAAATTAGTTCAAACATTGTGGAAAGCAGTATGGTGATTCCTCAAAGAGCTAAAAACAGAACTACCAGGCCAGGTGCGGTGGTGCACACCTATAATCCCAGCACTTTGGGAAGCCGAGATGGACAGATCACTTGAAGTCAGCAGTTCGAGACCAGCCTAGCCAACATGGTGAAACCTCGTCTCTACCAAATATACAAAAATTAGCCAGCACGGTGGCGCACGTCTGTAGTCCCAGCTACTTGGGAGGCCAAGGTTGGAGAATTGCTTGAACCTGGGGGGCGGAGGTTGCAGTGAGACAAGATCGCGCCACTGCACTCCAGCCTTGGAGACAGAGGGAGACCCTATCTCAAAAACAAAACAAAACAAAAAAACAGAACTACCGTTTGATCCAACAATTCCATTACTGGGTATATACCCAGAGAAATAAAAATCATTCTACCATAAAAAGCAAGATGCATGTGAATGTTCATTGCAGCATTATTCACAACAGCAAAGATACGGAACTGGAACCAACCTAAACGCCCATCAGTGACAGAGTACGATAAAGAGAATGTGACACAGATACACCATAGAACACGATGCAGCCATAAAAAAGAATGAGATCATGTCTTTTGTGGGAACATGGATGGAGCTGGAGGCCACTATCTTTAGCAAACTAATGCAGGAACAGAAAACCAAATACCGCATGTTCTCACTTATAAGTGGGAGTTAAATGATGAGAACTCACGAATACAAGAAGGGAATAACAGACACTGGGGTCTACTTGAGGGTAGAGGTTGGGAGGAGGGAGAGGGAAAAAAAAAAAACAAAACTACTGGGGGCCGGGCGCGGTGGCTCACGCCTGTAATCCCAGCACTTTGGGAGGCCGAGGTGGGAGGATCACAAGGTCAGGAGATTGAGACCATCCTGGCTAACATAGTGAAACCCCGTCTCTATGACAAATACAAAAACTTAGCCGGGGATGGCGGCAAGTGCCTGTAGTACCAGCTACTTGGGAGGCTGAGGCAGGAGAATGGCTTGAACCCGGGAGGCGGAGCTTACAGTGAGCCGCGATCGGCACCACTGCACTCCAGCCTGGGCGACACAGCGAGACTGTCTGAAAAAAATAAAAGAAAATAACTATTGGGTACTAGGCTTAGTACCTAGGTGATGAAATAATTTGTACAACAAACCCCCATGGCATGAGTTATTACCTAAATAACAAAGCTGTACATGTACCCCCAGATCTGAAAGTTAAAAAAAAAAAAAAAAAAAAAAGCCACTAAAAAATTAAAGTTTCTGCACAGCAAAGAAAACAATAAAGAGACAATCTGCAGAGTGGGAGAAAATATTTATAAGTTATTTATCCAGCAAGAGATTAATATCCAGAATATATAAAGAACTCAATAGCAAAAACTCAAATAATCTGATCAAAAATGAGCAAATAAACTGAATAGACATCTCTCAAAAGAAGACATATAAAAGGCCAGCAGGTACATTAAAAAATGCTCAACATTACTAATCATCAGGGAAATGCAAACTGAAAATATAATGTGATATTATTTCATGCCAGTTAGAACAGCTGTTATCAAAAAGACAAAATAAGGATGCAAGGATGCAGAGAAAGGGAATTCATATACACTGTTGTTAAGAATATACATTAGTACAGCCATTATGAAAAAGAATATAGAGGTTCCTCAAAAAACTTAAAATAGAACTATTATATGATCCAGCAATCACACTACATATTCAAAGGAAAAGAAATCAGTATGCCAAAGAGGTGTCTGCACTCCCACGTTTATAACAGCACTATTCACAATAGCCAAGATATAGAACCAACCTAAGTGTCTATTAACAGTTGAATGGACAAAAAAAAAAAAAAAAAAAAAAAAAAAAAAAAAAGTGGCGTGTATACACAATATACAGTTTACAGAAGACAATTTGTATTTATCATAAATGCTTGTGTGTCTACAAATGCAAGCTGTAAATATGAAGGGTTTACTTTTACTCCCAGGGAGAAGTAAACGGTATTACTGACAAAATATTTTTAAGTTGTTATAGAATTTTAGAGTTTAAAATCAAAATTAACAAACATTTTGTGTTCTCTGAGGGATTACCTGAAAAATGTTTATAAGGGCAATTGATTCGTGTTCCTGAATAACTTAACCTTTTAATATTCATGATTAGAATACTTTATAACTTATTGAAGATTGAATAAAAGAAAGGCTAGGAAGCGGTTAAGAGCATAGACAAAACAAACATATAGATTATAAGACCAAAATAATTACACACAAGGGACGTATTCTTAATTACATTTCTATTCTCTTTGTTTTCATTTTATTCTTGATTCAGATGTTAGCGTACTTATGAAAAAATACGAACCACAATTTTTCTTTCATTGTTCAAGTACTATAAATATCTCCCTGTTAACACTTAACAGTACTAGAAAATAGTACTGTGGAATGGGAATTTTATATTTTATCTAAAATTATTAGGCATTGTCAGTACTGCCTAAAAATTGTTTCCAAGGCAGCAAACTGAGAATTATGCTTGAAATATACATAAAATACATTTTGCTTCAACTAACATTAAGAAAAATACCAAGAATACCCCAAATCCCAGTCACTCACATCCATCAGTTTACTTTCATACTTCTGCACACCAACCACAGACAGTCAATTAGTAAATGCTAGACATGGAAAGAGAAAGTCTTCTGCTTTTACAAAGGGCTGTAAGCAAGGGAGAAGCCCTAAGAATGTTCTTCCTCCAAGAATTAATATTCTTTATTTCATGTATATGATTATTTTCAACTTTTATTGAATTAGCTAGTGTGGTAGCTCGCTCATGAGTTACAGAGTACTTAAAAGTTTGTATAACTTTCAAAACTGAATAGCTAAATTATTAAGATCTTATGTGCCAGAAACTGTTCTAAGAAATTTGCATGTATTGACTCATTTAATCCTCACAAAAAAACCTTATGAAGTAGGTAATACTGTTATTTTCATTTTATAGAGAAGGAAACTGAGGCATAGAGAGGTAACATGCCCAAAAATGGAGGTAGTTTGCCTATGGACCAACATTCTTAACCCTGTCATATACTAACTCCATGCCTTTAATGTGCTGTACATAAAATTATAAAAGTCTGAGGCCAGCGAATTTCTGTCTGGGAACATTCTCTTACAATTCACATTCCGTCATTTACTAATGCTAAGCCCTGTGGACTTACTCTATGTCCTTGCAAAGTCATGCTGAAAACAGAGGAAACACAGCAACACCAAATGAGTCAATTTGGCTTACTGGGTCAGAATTAGGGATGCTTATTTTGAACAGTTTTATTACATAGTCAGAAATAAGAAGCAATAAAGAACAGCTCTCAAAACAAGAACTTCTATTGGTAGACTAAAATGTAAAAAATGGGGACACAGACACAAAAGGCAATACGATTATTAACATCTTCTGGGGATTAAACTGTTTACATTTAACTGAAACAATTTTGTCAAACAGAAATTCCATCTGATGAAAATGAAAATGTAGAGCATGAGGACTCTAGTTAGTAATACTGTATTGTATATGAAACATTTCCTAAAAGAATATATTTTAGGTGCTCTTACTACATACACGAAGACAGGTAAGTATGTGAGATGATGGACATGTTAATGTGACAGCAGTAATAATTTCACTGTGTAAATAAAAACATCATATTGTACACCTTAAATATATAAAATAAAAACAAAACTTCTCTTAAATAAAAACAAAAACGAAAATATAAAATTAAAGGCAAGCCTAAAACTGGGAATTTGTTAATAAAAGACAAGTGATCGTTTATTAAATAACATGCTAACAGCAATAATTTAGCTTTTAAAATTAGTCTTATCTAGAAAAATCTTCCAAAATAAAGACAAAAATTCATGAACAGGTGCAGACTAAAAACATATTTAGATTCAGCCATGAAATAGTTAGTGGACCACAGAAGAAGAAAACAGATGTACATCTCTGCAATATATGATTTATACATTGCTATCCTGGATTACAAGTCCATTAAACATCTGTGCCCAATTCTGGAGGGTATATTCCATTTTTGTCTTTCCTTGTTGGAAACACTTGTAAAAAGAGAAAAAAAAATGCTTAACCATGGTTCATTCTAGATTTTTGTATCCTTATTATGTTGTATGTAAAGAAAAAACAAAGACAGGAGTCTGTGCAATTTAAGTTTAAAATGCTGGTTCATGAAAATGTGGCTACAGATTTAAAATAGTTGTTTACCATTTGCCTACTGTTTCAGCCAATGTGCCTGAAACATGGAGGATAAATTTTAGAAAGCATACCTGCCCTTTGTTTAATTATGTAATTAATGTTTTCCAGTTTCTCACATCAAAAATCCTAATGAAAGTACTAAATAAAGTTAGGGACTTGTAGGATTTAGAAGATACCATAAATGATATTTCCAATCCACAAAGATGACTAAAAATAATTTAGCACAAGCCTTCTTAATGCCTTAAATGCAAATTTCACTAGAGAAATAAGGCCATCCAGAGCTGATTGCCATAAGTTCAGTGTCCAATGCCCCACCTAGAGCACTTAAAACAGTTGTTAGACTTCAACTCGCTTAAAACAAGGAAAGCCAGACAGTGAGATAATGCAAATGCTTAAAAGTAACACCTTTGTGGCGAGGAAGAAGAAAAGTTCTTAGTTATCCCTTCCTGGACACACTGATTTGTTTTTCATTACTGGCATCCAAGCATCTTGGCTTCCAAACAACTGGCTCCTTTCATCTCAGCCTCCAGTGACTCCAATGACTGCCTTCCTGAAGAAGGGAGAGGTCCTACCCAACCAATGCTCTAAAGTGAAAAATGTTCTTTATTTCAGTTAGAGCAAGAGTCCCCAACCCCCAGGCCATGGACGGGTACTGGTCCATGGCCTGTTAGGAACTGGACTGCGCAGCAAGAGGTGAGTAGCAGGCCAGCACTACCACCTGAGCTCTGCCTCCTGTCACATCAGCAGTGGCATTAGATTCTCATAGGAGCATGAACCCTATTGTGAACTGTGCATGTGAGGAATCGAGACTGTATGCTCCTTATGAGAATCTAATGATGTAAGATGGAACAGTTTTATCGTGAAACCATCCCATCCCTATCCCCCAATCCATGGGAAAACTGTCTTCCATGAAACTGGTCCCTGGTGCCAAGAAGTCTGGGGACTGCTGAGTTACAAGTACAAACTAGGAAAAGAGAAATCACAAAAGCTGTCTAAAATAGAGGAAAATTAATGTCAAAAGTCACTTATACAGAGGATAAAAGATATGAGAAGTCATCAAGAGAGTGAGACAACCAGACTTTATAATGCCCACAAGTTTATAATTCCTAGGCTACTGCTACAAGAACCCAGGGCTGGGGTTGCACAGTGGATGCTGGAATTACAGTATGCCTGTCTGGTGGGAAGTGGAACCACAAAAGAAACAGCTTTTGCCAGCAACACACTAGAGATAAAGAAGGGAAGAAATGCCCTGGCTTCTCCCTTTCTTAAATTTTGGGAGATTTAGTGTTTCTAGTGTTTCCCATTGGGTTCCCCAAACTCAGTAGAAGTCAGCCATCACTGGAGCTTCAGAAAGGCAGCCTGCAGGGTTAGCCCTCCTTAGTACAGAAGAAAGCAGAAGGGTACAAAATGGATTCCAGTACAACTTTCAACAGTACAACGTTCAAAGTTCACATCATAAAGACAATCTCATGAATTCATTCAATCCAGCTAACTGCAGTTATTAAACCAGCTGGTTCTAAGGTATCAATTGCATATTAATAATTCTAGATCATCTTTCAGATTTGGAAGTGAAAAATCCTAGAACATCAACATCCAGAAGTATAATTCTGCTAGGCAGAGAAAGAACTATCCCATTAGTTATTGTAATCAGATATATAATAATGTTCAACTGAGGTAACAGGAAGTTTGGACAAGTCTTTCTTTTGGTTTGCCTATAAAGTCTATTTTGGAGTGATTTAAAAGATGCATTTTCCAAGAAGAGTAAAATATACAGCATAAACTATTTAAAATTCTTGTCAAGTATATGCCTCAAATGTGCTTTCTCGGAAGCATCTTTTCATAGTCTTTAAAGAAATGTTACATTTTTAATTCATATCTACTTTTTCAATTCATGAGAAATTAGAGTGCTGATACAAATTCTTTGGTGTGAGAATATTAATATTGTGACTAAAGGTTAAGGCCAATCTTAGCATTAAAAAAAATCAACATACTGTTTCACATACAAAATCGTAACCGTCAACAACTATGACTGTCATCAGCTCTAGACTGGAACTCCCTACACTACTACATTAAATCTGAATATTCCAAAAGTTCCCTGAAATGTCTATTTCGCCAGGATTATAACTATGTTTATTCAAAATTTATTAAAAAAATATAAAGCAAAACTCATTGTTTTAAAATTTTTTGATAAATTTATTTTATGAAAATATATCTACCAAATAGAACTTTAAGGAAAAAAGAATTTCAAAATAATTTAAAAATCTTTATTAGAAATACTATCCAGCTTATTTCTGTCAAATTGACATATCAGTAAGTATAATCAGCTGTCAAATACAATTTTTTTTTTTTGAGGTGGAGTCTCGCTCTATTGCCCAGGTTGGAGTGCAGTGGTGTGATCTTGGCTCATAGCAAACTCTACCTCCTGGGTTCAAGCCATTCTCCTGCCTCAGCTTCCCAAGTAGCTGGGATTACAGATGCCTGCCACCATGCCTGGCTAATTTTTATATTTTTAGTAGAGATGGGGTTTCATCATGTTGGCCAGGCTGGTCTCAAACTCCTGACCTCAGGTGATCCACCTGCCTCAGCCTCCCAAAGTGCTGGGATTACAGGTGTGAGTTACCATACTCAGCCCCCATTAATTTTATTTTCCATATATTTAAAAATAAATATTCTGTCTTGACTCAAGATTTCAACAGCAAATTATGAAGCTATGTAACATGCCTTCCTTTTATTATTTCAATAACATCAATAAATTCTATTTTACGTGATAATGGACATTGATTACTTGGCCTAACAGATTAGAAAGATAGGACATTCAGTATGATAATGGTGGCAGTATTATGTTAATTTTGATGAAACAGTCCTAATAAGTTCTTACTAGTCCCTGAAGGCTTTCAGGCAAACACTTAGATATCTAAAACTTAGAAAGTAGAAAAATAATTTATTAGGATTTTTAAGATAAAAAAGATAATTTATCACTTTTTAAAGATTATGAATAGCCAATAAATAAGCGCCATTTCGGAATAAACTACTGTAAGAAGACTGTAGCTATTTTTTAAAATTACACATTATAGTATCTAATGTAGCTACTTAAAAAATAATGTCACCATTCTGCCATGTATCGAATATAATTAAATTCAGGAAAACTATTATCTTATTCATTACTTTAAAAAAGTTTTTTCATTTTACCAATGAAAGTAGTTTTTTCCGTAAACACTCACCATCCACTCAGATATAATAACATCCACTTTTTCTACAGGAAGATGAACTTCTTCAATCTTTCCTTTAATTAGTGTAATAGTATCTTCAAGTTTATTTAGTCTGAAAATTATCATAATGAATTAGATTAGTAGATTAAACAGATTCTGAAAGCTAGTTAAATTACATAATTTTTTGCCAACAACTCGTTTTGTGAGACAAAAAAGTATTTCAATCAAAGTTTAGTTGTTCTTTGGACACTATAATTATTTTATGGTTACTCCATGAATGCCCAAAAATGTTTCTGGTTAATATGGCAATACAGTGAACCAATATTTAAAACTTGAGTTTGAAAAGAAATCCAAATTTTATCAAGAATAACATGTCAATGAAGTTACATGTCTTTAAAACAAAAAACAACACAGAGGTAAAGACAAACATATAAGACATACAAAAGTATGGTTTAAAGGGAAATAGTGTGTCTGTCATAGGGCTGAGAGAATTTGAAGCCCCAAGCCCCTAATTTAACCCCCAGATTCTCTGGCATTTGTCAGCTATGTGATCTTCACCAACATTTTAAGTAATTTCATTGAGCCTGTACTGCTCAGGTGTAAAAGAGAATACTGACCCTATTTATTTCACAGGCTATTAAGAGGATCAAATACTTGTGAAAGCTATACATGTATCTATAAATAATAATGACACTATCAACAAAAAAACATTAAGTGTTATATAAAACCTGAAATCCTATCACTACCAAAAATTATTTAACCTTGACCAGTGGCAATCATTAGATGTTTTTATACACTTGCTAATAAGATTAGCAATATTTTCAACCTCCCCTTCTTTTGTAATATGAAACAACAGTTAATTTCACAAAGGTGAATGTAAGCTGCTGGTTAAGTTTATATCTGATTAATAAATTCTGAATTCTCAGAGTGTACATTTTAACTACAGAGGATTTTTTTCCTCCATCAAAGAAGAAATTGTCCCTCCTTAACTTCATTGGGTATTATTTACATACAATTCAATGCATTCATTTTAGGTTAATTTTGTTAAATTCTGAAAAACAGATACTTTGTTGACCACCACCATCAATATACGGAACGTTTCCTCTTCCCCTAAAGATTAGTGCCCATTCCGAGAAAATCTCCCCATCCACAAGCAACCACTGATTTTCTTTCTTTCATTATATATTAGAGTTGTATTTTACAGAGTTTCATGCTAACAGAATCGTATTGCTTCTTTTTGTGCCTGGCTTCCTTCGATAAGCATGACATATTTTCAGTTTCACGTATGCTTTGTGTATATTAGTTTGTTCCTTGCTACTGCTGGGTAGTATTCTACCACAGGGATAAATCACAATTTTGTTTATACATTCACCTGTGTATATAATTCTGGATTGCTTCTAGCTTTGGATCATAATGAATAAAGCTGCTATAAACATCTGTGTATAAGCAGAATTGCTCCATCAAATGGTAGTGTATATCTAACTTTTTAAACAAACTGCCAACTTGTTTTACAAAGCATATAAACTATTTGACATTTTAAGCAGTAATACATGTGCATTCCTGTTGCTTCACATCCTTGTTAATACTCACTATTGTTGATCTTCAAAACTTTCACTGTGTAGAAAGAATTCATTGTGGTTATAAACTGCATTTTCCTAATGATCAAGTATTTTTTCTAGGCTTGCTTGCCATATTCCCAAGTCTTCTTTTGTTTGAATCTTTTGCCCATTTAAAACATCAGGTCAGTTGAATTCTTTTTTTTTTTTTAAAGACAGGGTCTCACTCTGTTGTCCAGGTTAGAATGTGGTGGTGCAATCACAGCTCACTACAGCCTCAACCTCTCCCAAGCTCAAGTGATCCTCTCACCTCAGACTCCTGAGTAGCTGGGACTACAGGTGTGTGACACCATGCCTGGCTAATATTTGTGGTTCTTTGTAGAGATGGGGTTTCTCTACATTGTGGCTAGTCTCAGACTCCTGGGCTCAAACAATCCACCTGCCTCAGCCTCCCAAAGTGCTGGGATTGCAGGCATGAGCCACCACGCTCAGCCCAGTTGTATTCTTATTACAGAATTGTAAGAGTTCTTTACATATTCTGGATACAAATTCTGTCAGATTTATGTACAGTGAATAATTCTGCCATACTGTGGCTTGGTTCTTAATTTTTTAAATGGTATGTTTTGAAGAGCTAAAGTTTTTAACTTTGATAAAGACCAACTTATCATTTTGTTCTTTTATGGTTCATGCTTTTGGTGACATATCTAAGCAATCTTTGCCTATACCAAATACTTCACCTATGTTTTCTCCTTAAATGCTTCTGCTTTCATTTCAGTTAATTTTCCCATATGTACCTTGTTCATTTTTCCCCCATATCAATAACTATTGATACAGTGTTGAAAAAACTTTGTTCGACAGACTATCAACAGAGATAGTTTCAACGTTGTTGGGAAAACTATCACTAACTTAGGAATTACTTTGGTATCTTTGTCAAAAACAACCATGTATGTAGAGATTTATTTCTGGGCTTTCAATTCTGCCCCCCAAATTTAGATGTGTATTCTTATGCCAATATAACACTTTCTTGATTACTATAGCTTTAAATTCAGCCAAGAAATTTGATAGTGTACATCCTTAAAGTTTATTCGTTTTAAAAATCCTTCTGGCTATTCTTGATCATTTGCACTCCCATATCAATTTTTTTTTTTTTTTTTTTTTGAGATGGAGTCTTGTACTGTCACCCATGCTGGAGTGCAGTGGCGCGATCTTGACTCACTGCAAGCTCTGCCTCCCGGGTTCACGCCATTCTCCTGCCTCAGCCTCCTGAGTAGCTGGGACTACAGGCGCCCGCCACCATGCCCAGCTAATTTTTTGTATTTTTAGTAGAGATGGGGTTTTACCGTGTCAGCCAGAATGGTCTCGATCTCCTAACCTCGTGATCCACCTGCCTCGGCCTCCCAAAGTGCTGGCATTACAGGTGTGAGCCACCGCGCCTGGCCTTTTTTTTTTTAAGAGAGTGTCTCACTCTGTCACTCAGGCTTGGGTGCAGTTGTATGATCATGGCTTACTGTAACCTCAAACTCCTGGGATCAAGAGAATTTTTTGGAATTGATAAAAAGCCTTAAGCCACAGACAAAAGTAATCCAATGAATCTCAAGACTAAATTTTTAAAAATATTTAATACTTAAACAAATCAGAGGCAAAAAATCAACAAAGGCAAATTGTCTTCAATGGAATAACAATTGTTCTGATAAGTGACTTTTTAATAGCAACAATGAAAGCCATAGATAGTAGAATATCACCAATGAACCAGGTAAACCTTTTCTTAAACTGCCGAAGTAAAAACAGTTTAGACTTGCAGCACATATGATCTCTGTTGCAACTATTCAACTGCTATTGCTGTGTGAAAGAGGCAATACACAATATGTAAACAAAAAGGCCCAGCCGTGTTCCAGCTTTACTTACAAAAACAGGTAGCTGGCCCATGGACTGAGGTTTACCAACTCCTGTACTACAATATTACTGCCAATGTAGAATTCTGTATGTACAGAAAAATATCTCCCAAAATTATAGGCAAAATACATTTCAGACCAACAAACAACATTCTGTTTGGCTACTGACATAAATGTACAATGAAGGAAATACTAAAAAATTAGTTCAAGAAGAAAACTGGTCCTAGACGGTCAGGGAAAAAGGAAGAAATGAGAAAAGCAAATGGATATACGTAGTGAGTCAATACATAGATCAGAGTGTCAAATCTAACTCACATGAACCACAGATCTTACCCATATAATAGAGGGAATCAGGAAGTCCAGACAAAGAGATTTGGGATATTAAAAGCAGCTGCTTTAGTCCTTCCTTCCCTATATGAGCTACACGATCTCTGGCCCGGAGTAGAAAAGGTCTGCAAATGGGGTGGATGGGTTATCAATTCACACAGTAAGAAGCCTTGCTCTATGTGCCAGATTAATCCCTACTTCTTCTGAGTCTCCTCATTGCCTGTACCTTTGAAATTATTAATAAAGTTTAAAACTGGGTAATCTCTCTCGGTAATATTGGGTAATTAGGTTCATGTGTGTCTGACTTGAAACTACGTTAGCTCAGAATGGTGCTGTGTGCAGGACTCTCTTGCAGACCCATGAGTCACAAAGGCTAAAGAATTTCTTTAGCCAGAAAAAGGAATTAAAAAAAAAAAAACTGGCAGAGGATTGAATCCTAGGATGTTTGCCTACCTAACCTTGGTAGGAAATGGCAAGATTTTGATAACTAGCTAGTGGACTGATAGGGAATAGTATGCAGAGGGTAAGATAGTGAAAAATCCCATTGTCTGGCTGTTACTAGTTTCTAATAAATGTCAGTCCTTTCAAAGAGGAAATGGTGGCAAGAGAGAGAGTTTTTCCTTTCACTGAAAGACTTTCTTACGCTTTTACATCTACCTGGAAAGATGAAGTATTCACTAGGAAAGTAATGAACTTAAAACTATGAGTTGCCACAAAGACAATGCAAACAGCTAGAGGACAAGTTTCGGGGACTACTATGTTCTGAGAGTATTCAGTAAAAAAGAAAAGAAACTGTTTTACGGAGAAATACCAGAAAATCCTGGTGATTCACTATTGGCATAAACTCTCAACATTTACTACTGGCATAAATTCTCAGAATTAATAAACAGGGAAACACATCACTCACTTTATATACTGCTGAGTAGAAGGGGTAACTGGATTGATGATTGATCCCCAAGTGGCTGTGAAGAGATTCTTCCAGGTGGTATGACAACCAATCTGCTACAGTGAGTAAAAGCAGGATTGCAGCATACCTACCCCAAGAGAGGTAACTGCCATACTCTCTTCCCCACATATAAAGCAAACAGTCCTTCTGAAGGAGTAGGCATGCTAGGAGCACAACTGAACTTAGATTGGCTTTATAACAATAGAATTTAATGCTATGGACAGAGGTGACGATGTATGTAGAAATTAGCAACTCCCCATTCTCATATACTTTATGTAATCTTACGATTAGGAGGCCAAGAGAATATTCAGGAGGCACTATCTGATTGACTGGCTCAGTTAACAAGCATGAGGCCCACACGAAGTTTTTAACATAGAAAGGAAAAGGAAAATCAATGAGAGGAAAGAAAGGACAAGGGAAAAAAACCCCAGCTCACTGAGAAGGACTCAATGGTTTTTGAAAAATGATGTAAAAAAGAGAAATCAGATGGGAGTTCTACAAAGAAATTATTAACAAGCTTTATAGAGGACAGGTCAAATCCTGGTGGTCATTAAGGGTTTTTAGAGACTTATTCTTTGCATAAGTGATTGCAGAAAACAATAAAACAAAGACACCTGAGAAATATATGGAAAGGAGATAATGATCAAGGTCAGAAGGTGGTGGGGAGGAAGAAATTAAAACAGCTGACCCATGATTCACAGCCAACATTTATTGGGGGATGTTCATCCCCAGGGTGAATTTTCCATTTAAAGTGACTTAATGTCCTTGCATTGTCTGGGAGGAGGTTAAAAACATTAACAATAGGCCAGGCGTGGTGGCTCCTGCTTATAATACCGGCACCTTGAGAGGCCAAGATGGGAGGATTGCTTGAGCCCAGGAGTTCAAGACCAGCCTAGGCAACACAGGAAGAACTTGTCTCTACAAAAAATAAACAAACTAGGCAGGCATGGTGGCATGGGCCTGTGGTCCCAGCTACTTGAGAGGCAAGGTGGGAGGACCACTTGGGCCTGGGAGGTCAAGGCTGCAGTAAGACATGATTTTGCCACTGCACCCCAGCCTGGATGACAAAGTAAGACCCTGTCTCAAACAAACTAACAAACAAATAAACAAAAATAATAATAAACTCTGATTAATTATGTATTCAGCATCTTGATACTTTTATCATAATTTGTTTATAGATTCTTTCTAATGTCTGTATTCATAAACATACACAAACATCATAAAAACAGTTTTGTTTCTTCATACCCCATTCTTATACTTTTCTTTTGATCATATTAGTGCATTGGCTAGGATCTCCTTTATGGTGTTGGATAGAAGAGGTGATGAAAGGTATCCTTGTCCTATTCCTGAACTTAAAGAGAATGCTTTCACTGCTTCATCAAGATACTGGCTGTAGGTTTTGTTTTTATAGACACTCTGTATCGGCAGTCCCCAATCTTTTTGGCACCAGGGACCAGTTTCATGGAAGACAATCTTTCCATGGACCTGTGGATGGGAGATGGTTTTGGGATGAAACTGCCACCTCAGATCATCAGGTATTAGATTCTTGTAAGGAATGCACAACCTAGATCCCTCACATATGCAGTTCACAACAGCGTTAGCATTTGCACTCTGTGAAAATCTAATGTCCCCGTTGATCTGACAGGAGGTGGCACTCAGGCGATAATGTTCACTCACCCACTGCTCACCTCCTGCTCTGTGGCCTGGTTCCTAACAGGACACTGACAGGTACTCGTCCACAGTCTGGGGTTTGGGGACCCTGTTCTTTATCATATTGGGACACTGCTTTCTAACTCTAGTTTGCTAATGGTTTTAAATACATAGATACACTGAATGGATACTAAATTTTATCAGACTTTTATACTGCATCTCTTGAGACACACTCAATAGATTTTTCTGATTTTCTCATATTTAACCATTCCTAGAATAAACTTTACTTCCCAATTTATTGCTCAGTTTTCCTTTATTTTTGAGACACAAATTATTTTGAGACACTCTTGCTCTGTCACCCAGGCTAGAGTGCAGTGGCACGATCTCAGCTCACTGCAACCTCCGCTTCCAGGGTTCAAGTGATTCTCCTGCCTCAGCCTCCCAAGTAGCCGGGATTACAGGCATGTGCAACCATGCTGGGCTAACTTTTGTACTTTTAGTAGAGATAGGGTTTCGCCATGTTGCTCAGGCTGGTCTCCAACTCCTGGCCTAAAGTAATCCACCCACCTTGACCTACCAAAGTGTTGGAATTATAGGCGTGAGCCACTGTGCCTGGCCCAGTTTTCCAATATTTTTATTAGGATTCTTGCATTTGCATTCATGAATGAGTGACTTGTGAATTTTGGTCCTACTGCCTTAGTGGAGTTTTAGTGTAAGGTTATACAGGCCTCATATAATAATGCTTGATTCTTGATAAAAATGATAATATAAGTACAAAGATTAATGAATGGGACCAGGACAACTGGGTCATCTAAATATAATACCAAGAAAAGGAACAAAACTGGACCACCACTTCATACCATATACAAAAATCAATGCCTAAGAGTAAAAAGCACAATTATAAAGCATTTACAAGAAAATATACCTCTATAACCTCAGTGAAGGTACAGATTCCTTACTCAACTCACAAACAGTGGCAACTATAAATCAGAATGTTGCCATATGAAAACCGAGAATTTCAATTCATTGAGAGATATTACAAAGAGGGTGAAAAGGCAAACACGAATGAGAGAAAACTTTCGCATTACATAAAACCTATCAACAGTTCAAATCCAAAATATATATATAGATTGCCTACAAATACACAAACAAGACACAACTCAAAAGAAACCTGAGCAAAAGGCATAAACAGATATTTCACAGAAAAAGGAAATCCAAATGGCTAACAATCACATGAAAAGGTGCTCAGTTTCATTAGCAATCAAAGAAACAAAAATTAAAATTGCAATGAGATACTCCTACACAAATGACTGGAAACATTTTTTAAAGGTGGATAATACCAACCAGAACTGCTACATACTATATGTATAAGATACACTGGTATAACCACTTTGGAAAATAGTCTGGCAATATCTGGGAAATCTGAAGATATGTATACCCTAAGGACCACAGTTCTACTTGTAAGTATACACCTCCCAGATGTGTGCACCAGGGCACATGTAAAACCAGATCATAATAAAATTGTTCATAGTAGCCCATCTGATCGAGAAAGAGCAGTGGAGGTGGGTGGGATTCTGAATTGGTGGCAAAGTTCTCTTGGCCTGGGTGATGGTTACTATATGTTTAATTTCATTTGTTATTTATGGATACTTATGCATATTAAACATGTTTATTGATGTTTTACATACTCATTTTACATGTTATATTTCATACAAAAGTTTTAAAGAAATGCTTATGAGTTTTTTTTCAAAACAGTATTTAATAAAATTCTGATGAAATTGCTATAGTTGCTTGTTGCTTACCGAAATACTGATTAAGGCTTTAACAATGACAAACGCTTCAAAGAAAACTGAAGGCAAGCTTCTTTTAAAAGAGAAAAATGTTCCCATTGCTTAAAAATATCTTCAGAATGGTTATGCGGAAACAAGATCTATGTTCTGTAAGAGACCATCTGCTAGGCCTGTTTACTGTCTGCTACAAGTCATAATCCTATTTGCATCAGTAATTATTTGTTGTTCAAATATGACTATAACAAGAAAGATTATGATTTAATCTTAAAAAGGAAACACAGGAAAAAAGACAAAGCCTTATAATTCCCATTAGTTTTGTATTAAAATAGATATCATCGACACAGATAACCTTTCATAAGACTTTTAATCACCACCTGATTTTTTCCATTTGTGAAAAAAATATACAGATTTTACTTAGTTCTCAAGTGGCTACTCACTAAACCCTACTTCAATATAAGCCAAATGAATCTTTATCTTTGGAAACACCTACTGAAAAACTACCATGATTCTAATGTAAAGAAATATGATGAGGTAATAAAAAGGATATCTTTAAGTAATTCTCTTAAATAATCCAATAAAAATGAATTTATCAACTTTTTCTGAGGGGAAATTTTGTTAGAACACATACGTTCCTATCTTATTTCCTATCTTAAAAGTAGCAATTTAACTTTCACTTCATGATACAGGGACATCATCATGATTAATTATCTTGTACGAAGCATACAGAGATAAAAGACACAGTCCCTGCACTTAAGGGTATGGTCTAAGAGAGACAGAATGGTAAACAGGATTGGGGACTATGGAAGCTCATATGATAAATCTTTATCTAAGTGACATCTGAGCTTAGCCAGGAAAGGACACAGCATACACAAAGATGTGTATGGGTATGGGTAGAGGACGGTTGTGTGTGTGCACAACTGCCTCGTGTGTGTGTGTGTGACAGAGAGAGAGAAGTAAATTTAAAGAACTTTGAACAGTTTAGTATGACTAGAGCAACAAGAGATAGTATACAGTGACATAGTTGGGGGATATTTAGAGGTAATGCTAAGACTTATCTTTAAGTCTAGATTTTACTTAAAGATAATGAAGAGGCGGCCGGGCGCGGTGGCTCAAGCCTGTAATCCCAGCACTTTGGGAGGCCGAGACAGGCGGATCACGAGGTCAGGAGATCGAGACCATCCTGGCTGACACTGTGAAACCCCGTCTCTACTAAAAACTACAAAAAACTAGCCGGGCGAGGTGGCGGGCGCCTGTAGTCCCAGCTACTCGGGAGGCTGAGGCAGGAGAATGGCGTAAACCCGGAAGGCGGAGCTTGCAGTGAGCTGAGATCCGGCCACTGCACTCCAGCCTGGGTGGCAGAGCGAGACTCCATCTCAAAAAAAAAAAAAAAAAAGATAATGAAGAGTCATTTCAGGATCTTTGGAATAAGAAATATGGGACTAAATTTTCAATCTACGTTTTCCCTACGTGATTTAGGTAAAAGATATGGTCTATGTTCTAAGGAAGAAGATGGTCTAGTGGGGAGACAGACAAGCAAGCAACAGAAAGTACATGTGAGTTCATACAATGAATACCTAATCAAATGCATTTACAGTTAGTGATAAAACACATGTAAAGTTCACCTAGAATATATGGATGATAGCTTATGGGGGAGAAGAAGGGAATATCCTAATAGATATAATAGATACAATATATACTATTCATTTACTTTCAGTTCAATATGTCATTGATGTATACATATTTATTTTTCTTTTGCTCCCTAAGCACAGTGAAATGACAATAATATAAAATGTAAGACACGGATAAATACATGGAGATTTTGGAAGGGAATACCAAAGAACCAAAGAATCTCATAATTTAGTTGAGAGAAAAAAGGGAATGAAATTATATTGGTAAATCTGTGAAGAAAGACCCAGTACTCAGTGCACACATCAGCGAGCATGATAGTGGATGTGGAGCCATTCTTCACAACACAAACCAGTGGAGTCAAGAGGTATACAATGTGGGAGTGATAAAGGGACTAAAACATTACTGGGGTAACTGTAAACTGACCAGTCTCCACCTTTTCCCCTCAGAGATAAAACCTATACCAGTTACCTTTATTAAAATATCTAGTCCTTCATTCATAAATGTCAACAAAAAGCAAGAATTCTTAAACATATGAAGCTGGAGGCAGATTTACACACATCCCACAAGGAATGAACTACCAAGAAGGTATGGGGCATAGACCTGGAACCATAACAAAGCTATTCTATGAGCTGCTCCCTCCCAAATGTATCATCTTTATTTACAAATGTGTAGCTGTGGAATTACTAACACTGAGGACATTTATTGTTTGAAATCAGCAATAACTCAGTTCTAATAAAGTGAAAAAAGATAAAAATAGTCATCTGGAATCTATCAGAAACAATGGGGTTGCAGGCTTTGGTGATAATGATTTACCTGGCTTTGAATATATAATGTCCTGAATCTTAAAAATTGATTAATTAATTCATTCATTGAATAAGTACTTACACTGAATGCCTAGGATGTGCTGGGTCCCCTTCCTGGTAATTGGGACACATCAATGAATGAAAAAAAGAAAAATTCCTGCCGCACCACAGGGAGCTGATATTTTGGTAAAGTTTACATTCCTATGGATTTCATCTTTGTGACCTAAGGCTTTTGAGAGTGGCAAGAAATATACCAAAATATTGATAGTGGTCTCTGATAGTAGAATCATTGTAATTTATCCCTTTCATCTTCCCAATACAAAAATATCTTTTTTCCCCCCCTTTCTTCCTTTTTATTTAAAGTAGAGGAGAATCAAGTGGGGAAATCAGTCTGGCTGCACTACAGAGAACAGAGGAGAGTGGTGGGAGGCAAAGACAAACAACTGGTCCAGTTAAGTGCAGATGCATTAATTCAGGTGAGAGATCTAAGAATGTAAAGTAACGCATGAGAAACATCATAGATAGACGAGAGACACATTTGAGAACCATTAAGGATACTCAACAGGACTCTGTCTCCAACAGGTATGTTGGGTAAAGGGGAAGAAAATGTCAAGTATGAAGGCCAAGTTTACAACTTGGAAAAAATGAGTGAATGCAGCAGATCTGTTTTGTTTTACTCAGTTCTTGCTTAGATCTCTATAGCCATGGCAATGATTCTTGATCAAACTCTAAGAACAAGAACGCCTAGATCACTCATATGATTGCAGAATAATGATGATACTCCATTTACCTGAAGCAGTAGGTTTAGATGAAGCAAGTTGACGACATGTTTAAAGTAAACATAAAGATTCATCATGCACACTTATCACATGGCTGGTCACATGGTGGAAATATGCCTACTTGACCCGCTAGCTTTAAGAACTACAGTCTCTAAGACTCAAGCAAATTTCCCTAGGTAGAGACATCTCACATGTGCCTCTGAGGTATGAAGCTGGGGAGTAAATCTCTTGTGTAACTCTTGTGTAAAAAGAGAGAGATACCTTGGAAGTCTGCCTGTGACCTCTTTGCCTGTGGGTATCTTTTTCCTGCTGTTTCTGCCCTATACCCTTTTCTGTAATCTTAGCTGTGAGTACAGCTTTATACTGAATTGTATGAGTTCTTCCAGTAAATCACTGAACTAGTGGGTGGTCATGGAATGTACCCCATAAAGACAGAACCACTGGGGTGAATTAGAAATTAAGGGGGCTTCGGGGTATACTAGGAAGGGAAATAAATTTAATTTCCCTGTAAGGTGTCTGATCACCTTCATGACCTTCACCAGAGTTCTATGGCTTTTGAAGAACAAATTTTTAAAAAAACTATTTTAGCCTCATCAGTGGTTCAAATTTCTCTTTGGCTTTAATTCACATTTCTGTTATTTCTATTAAATTTAGAAACAAAATACGAAGTAGCATCCCTTATTTCAAGAATTTTTGCTGGTGTATTTTGTAATCCTTTTCCAAAATACACACACACACACACACACACAGACAGACAGACAGACACACACACACACACACACCCCACCATCACCACCACCATCTTTAAAATCATTACCTTAAGATACTTTACTTCTACTCAAAAACCTTAACTAAGCATCTACTATGTACATCAGACACTTTGTTAGGTGTTAGGGATAAAAAGATGAGGATAAAGCTCCTGTCCTCGTGTCTAGAGAAAGACACCTACATAAACATGACAATAAATCAAAATATTCTCTAGACTTTCCTTAATGTTTCCTTTCTAACAGTATTCTAGACACAGGCAATATAAAAGATTGCATCTTTAATGTCATACTGAGATTGAGTGTACTGCATTGTGGCCATATGATGGATCAACCTTCTAAAAACTCTTCTGCAGTAACATCTGAAAGTCTGAATAATGAGCTATTCCCTAGCTGTGTCAATGAGAAACCAAAGGCAGCCAAGATAATGCTAAAAATATTAAACAGAAGCTACCTGTGCTTCCCGAGGGCAATAAACACAGTATACAATTGTCTGGCAACTGAATAGCTTTGCTATCCTTAGGTAAGTTTATGTTGCTGAAATGATCTTTCACTGCAGAGTCCAAAGTATGATAGCAAGAATAAGAAACAATTTCTCATTCTCTTCCATATCTTACTAACATAACATCTCAGAAAATCTATATTGTTTTATTCATGTCTGCAACCTCAGAAGAGCCAGCCTAATCCTTAAAGCCTGATATACTGTCAGTTTACAATAATAACCAAAAGGTATCCTATTCTAAACTCATTTCTTTAGAAATGCCAGATCACCTTTTTAAATAAAAAGGAGATAAAAATTGTTAGTAGTAGTATTTATTATTTTTTTGGTAAAGACAGTTCTTGCTATCTTGCCCAGGTTGGTCTTGAACTCCTGGTCTCAAGGGATCCTCCTACCTCAGCCTACCAAAGTGCTGGGATTACAAGTGTTTAAGCCACCATGCCTAGCCAAAAATTATTTTAAACATAATCCAAGGATTGTTAAGTTGCATGTGTTTGAAAGAATAAAAGACTGTATATTTTAAAAATATCTATCTTTTAGAATTTAAAGTGCCTTTTAGAGATGTAGGCTTGAGGAGTTTAACAGAAGATATTCTGCTGTATACAGACTTCTGACAGAGATAAGGGCCTCAGAAGGGATAAGGACAACTTAGAGCCTGCTAACCAGAAGAGCTGTTTTCATTGACTGATGTTACAGAAAGCTTCAATAAACAAGAATAGACAAGTATCAGAGAAGTTGAGAACAGAGTTCAAGAGAGGTGAGTGAGTACAGAGTATGACTAAAGTTTGACGTTTTATGGTATAAGAGAATAGAGATTGTGAAATAGAAGACAAAAAAGTGAGTCACATTTTGACAAGATAGCTGCAATAAATGTCCTAAATGAAACATAACCACCCAAACATAAAATACTATTTGAGGCATTGATGCTAAGCCAAGCATATGACCACTACTAATAATTAACATGATTATCATTACTGCTAACATTTAGTAAGCAGTTACAGGGCCAGCCATTTTGCAAAGCACCATAATGGATACAATTCCTGTAACAATCTTATGAGACTCTATCAACCTCATTTTATAAACGAAGAAATCAGGGCTTAAAGGGGTTGTGTAATTTGCTCATTATTATAAAGCTAATTAGTGAAAGAAAAATTAGAACTCAAGTCATGTCTGGATGATGAGATGAGCATGCTATGTGGCATCCTCAACTGGTTAGAATAATGAGTCAGTAAACTATGGGGATATTAACAATTAACTTTCGTACATATTCTTTTAGAAGTACATTCACAGAGGAATAGAAGGTATTTCACTCCAAATTTTAAAATTTCAAAAGGAAGACAAAGGAGACACATATGAACACTATAAAAATAACACCTTTTCACAATATAAAAAAGGCAAAGAACATTTCTGAAGAAACAGTACAATGTTGGCTTATCCAAAACAAAAAGGCCTGCTTTTCAAACTATCTGTAGGTTTTAAGTAAAGCAAACTACTGAATATAACCAATACATACCTTGTAAGTAGTTCAATGGAGATAAGGAATTGCAAACTGGCTATGAGGATAAGCTATGGAGTCAGGCTGCCTGGGAACTAATTCTTACCCACTATAGAGACACAGTCTCACTATGTTGCCCAGGCTATAGTATGCTGGGTATTCACAGGTGCAATCCTAGCACACTAGTAGCTGCAAACTCCTAGTCTCAAGTGATTCTCCCGCCTCAGGCACACGCCACCATGCCCAGCCTCTTAATCTCTATAATAGGTATAATAATCTACATCAAAAGAGATTCAGTTATACCTGCACCAAAGGAGAGTCAATAGAAAAAACTAAATTAATGTTAGCAATTTTATTATTAAATTGGGGTATCTAAAGATTGAGTGCTAGTCATTTTCAATAAATGTTCTCATGCACTAACACTCAAATGTATTAGGACACATTTACTGATATAATATATAAGTTTTACTTCAAAATACTCCAACAAAAACAAAAACAAAATAAAAAGGTGGGAGGGAAATGGATAAAAAAAGATGGCAAAAAAATTGATAAATGTAGACACGAGTGATAGGCACACAGGAATTCATATCATTCTCTCTACTGTCATGTACAGCTGAAAATTTCAAAAATCCTTTTAAGGAATTCTCAGGAATAACTCTGATACTTCAAAGCAAAGGTGGGGGGGGAGGTTCAGACTACATTAACTGTTCAACAGTTTTGTGAACAGATTTTTAAAAGTTCATATATTTTTGCAAAATGTATCTGGTGAACAAATGCTTCCCTCTGCTCGGATGACCATGACTCTGGTAATGATTGGCAAAACTAATGTCTATAATGAATCTTAAACATGGCCATCTAGCATGAGGTGAGACAAAGATCTACACAAATATCACTGCATCTTGATAATAACAACTACAGCCTTTGATAGTTTCCATCTGAAAAGAAAACTAGGAATTGAATGACAAGGTATTCAATAAGCAACTAGAGTACAATCCTGGTCATTAGTACTAAAAGCCGTGAGATAATAAGCAGCCTGCTTCTTTAGTCCTTTAAATACATCTACTTGTTCAATTTCCACACTGTACAAAGGGAGAAAAGAACATATGCAGGACCTTTAAAGATAATTAGAAAAAAAAAAAAAGTCTTATGTGGATACCATTTGTTTTGTTAAAAATCCATTACCACAAAGTCACAATACATGGCTGTTCCCTCTGAATCAACTGTGAACTTGTTGTATAATAAAACTTTTCCTCACTAAGCTTCTAGGTATATGCTCTCATGTGCAATGTTTTAAAATTATTTTTTAAAGTGTGATTATTTTTTGCAAAAGCTTATTTATAGTAAATATGTGCTCTATGCAAAATGTTCACTTAGCTAAATTGGTACTTTAATTGAATATAAACTTAAGGTTTAGTCATTTTATTACACTCTCCATGCTTGGTAGTAATCTTGGTCACAAATGCTACTTCTCTGACTGCTAACATTACAGCAAGAAAATAATTATTTGCAGTAGTGAAACTGATTTTGATTTCTTCATTGCACTTTTTATCTATGCTTCCTTCCTATAACTACATCTGACACTCAAGCAAAGATTTAGATATACTTTGGAGCTAGCAGGAAATCTTACAAAAATGACACTTTACAAGATTGAGAGGATAAACACTGGTAAGCATAAAATATTTGACACAGCAAAGAATAGTTTGACGTATTTGCTTCCTACTTCACTACATTAAAATTAGTGATCGAAATTCAAAAATTTGGTTGACAAAATGATCAAACTGTCCAAAAATACACACAGAAAAGACTAAAGACAAGTACTTTGACTCAATGATTAGACAGAGGATCCTTATTGAAGTAAGTCACATATCTCTACCTATTCCATCCTGAGAAACTGACAGAGCTCAAATTTTGGGTCTTAGATATCTTGAACCCTAGTAATTTTAATGAAAAGCTATTATGCTAGATTAGATTGCTGGGTTTTAATCTCATTATTACCATATAAACATCTTGTTAAAATACTTTTAGTTATGTGCTTACTTAGCTGAGTTAACTTTAAGTTAAATATCAAAAACACGTTTGTATCGAATCCTCTAAGTATGGCTAAAGAGACATTCTGTTAGCTCTGGCTTTATAAGTGAAAGACCTAAAGATGAGATGGGAGGAGCAATTTATTATTGTCTTTGAGTACATGGAAAAGCACTCCTTTGTGACTGCAGATGTCACTTGCTGAATCAGGGACATATTTCTTTCACATTTCTGCTTTTGCCCACTGATGTTGAAGACGCTATCTTAACAGAAAAAATACTAATAAATGCAAATTGACACCCATCCTTTGATTAAAAGTAAGTTGGTAGCTTTCCCGGAGACTTTAAAAACAAAGACTTAATCCCAAACCATTCTGGGCTCTGCACCGGTGACAAATATACTTTAGAAGGTCTTCTAACTAATAAAAATATTTAGGATTATGTGGGCAGAAAAAAAATTATTCTTAAATCTGGATAGAATTACTGTGAATATCTTTAAATAATATTTTAACATAGCTTCAAGGTTTTTAATACCGGTATTAAATTAAAAGAGTTACACAGACTAGTTTATCATTTATTTTGAAAAATCATAAAATATAATTTTTTTAAGCAATTGTTTTTGCTGGGAGCTCATCAATATACGAGAAACACGCTTAATTCCACTGTCTTGTTCCTCCAAAACTGTAACTCTAGATCAAAAGTAATATATCATGAAGTGTTTAGATGACTGCAAAGAAAAAAGGACTGAAAATTAATTTCCCTCTAGCAATAATTTGTCAGAAAACATTTTCCTCATTATTTTAAGTAATCGAATGTCAAACGTATATGTCAGAAACATTTTAAATATTTTACTAAGAAGCTTGGACACTGTATACTCTAGCACTAAATATTAATATTATAAACGATGAATTTTAGGTGTAATCATTATATAAACATGTTTCTACAAAGACAATGGGAATCAGGACTTCTGTAAAATAAAATGAAACAGTGTATTATAATTCCTTTCCATTTCTTTCATAGAGTTAAGAAATTAAAATGAGAGCACATCTAGTCCCATGCTATAGTAAAAAAACTGACTAATTCATAAATGTACTCGAAATTCTAATAGAAATAGCTTTCATAAGACTAGAAATTCTAGTAGAAATAGCTCATCATAATTTTACTATCGACAATAAAATTTTGAGAATTCTTCTAAAACAATCTCGTCTTTGGGACAGTGGTTCTCATATTTGTTTGGATGGCAATGAATAAGCAATTGAGGGTACTTTCTATGGAACCCCCAAAATGACTATGTTGTACTTAACGGTATCATAAGAACTAGAAAAAGCTTGACTAGATATCTATTGATATATATGTATGTGCAATTCTATAATTGCAATTGCAACATATATGTGTGTGTGTGTGTGTGTATACATATTCCAATACAAAAATCACAACCACAAACCATTATCTATGAAAAACCTAACAAGTTCAGTGCAATTTTTCCATTAACACTGATTTGGTATTTGTTAATAATAACCATAGCTAATGCTCCAAATATTTAACATGTGGCGGGCAACAGGCCAAACTGATTTATATGTATATCTTTCTTATAACTTACGCATCTCAAAATATTTACTATGTGCTAGGCAATAGGCCAAACTGATTTATACATACGTATTACTTATAACTCATGCATCTTACTTACAACCACAAACAAAACTTACAAGTTTGTGAAACAACTGAGTGAAACAACTGAGATTTCTAACATGCCAGATGTACTTTAACTCAAGTTCCAAGTACTGGTTAAATGGTAGCGTGAGGACTCCATCCCAAGCTTGATTCAAACTTGTTCTTCTAACCACAACACTATCCTTCTAGTTACAAAATAAAATCTAAACAAATTTAAATATTTTATATAATCATATTTAAATGTTTTAACTAATCAGAAAAGATCAACACTAATCAAATTTTTAAAATTTTTTTTGGAGAAAGTGTCTTGCTCTGTTACCTAAGCTGAAGTGCAGTGGCATGATCACAGCTCACTGCAGCCTCCACCTCCCCAGGTCAATCAATCCTCCTGCCTCAGTCTCCCAAGTAAGTGGGATTACAGGCATGCACCACTATGTCTGGCTAATTTTAAAACATATTTTATAGAGGACAGAGTGAACTCCTGGGCTCAAGCAATCCTTTCACCTCAGCCTCCCAAAGTGCTGGGATTACAGACATGAGCCACCATGCCCGGCTAACATTAATCAATCTTAAGAGTGGAACAGCAGTGTAAGTTGAAGAATCACTTAAAAGTTGCTATGAGAAGCCTCCTATTGATTACGTATTCTGGAAATGACTCCCAAGTTCCAAATGTAAGGTGCTTTTGTTAAGCACATAGGGAAAGAAATTCAGTTGTGACAGCTGGATTTCAAATAAAGGCCTTCTTACTAGGTCATAAGCCAACTATAAAATCAACCCAACTAAATACTCAAAAGACAGAGAGTTTTAGAGAATAAAAGTTTTAGGGGGTAATAAACTAAATCCACTCTGCTTTGTTTTTAGCAACTTTGGAATTTACTTAATTTGAAGGAGGTACATGGACTAGTGTTGTCACAAAAGAAAAAGACTAATAACTCTTAGTCTTTATAATTGGTATTTGCTAAAGAAAATATTACTAACATATAATAAATATATTAGTAAGTAGGGAGTCCTGTCAGTATTACCCTAAGTATCAAGTTTTTAATTTTACATTATTAGAATTAGCATATTTATAGCCATAGTCAGAAAGCCAGAGAACTACATAAAAATAATTCTCATCAATGTGAACTGTGAAAAGATTATTCAGCAGCATAGCTCAAATGTGTCTAGCTCAATTCAACTTAAAATATTATTATTCTGGAGTGAATTTTTACTAAAAGACAAATGTCATTAGTCTGCCTTAGATAGCTACTAAAGACAAGAAAATCTGTTAAAGAATCATTAAATTTTAAAATAAACTTAAATGAAGGCTTAAAATACATGTACCTTATAATATCCATTGCCTGGTAAAGTATTTCGGATTGATCAACTCCAAGAACCTTCTTTGCCCCAGCTTTAGCAGCAAACATAGAGAGAATTCCAGTTCCACATCCAACATCCAAAACTACCTGGGGTAATTAAAAAAAAAAAAAAAAGAGATGTTATCAAAAAGGTCTCTATATTAAATTCTATTCATATATTATGATCTTTCTGGCTAGGAAAAATTCACACTAAAAACTTTAAACTGGCTAGGCATGGTGACTCATGCCTGTCATCCCAGCACTTTGGGAGGCCGAGGTGGGCAGATCACTTCAGGTCAGGAGTTTGAGTCCAGCCTGACCAACATGGAGAAACCCTGTCTCTACTAAAAATACAAAATTAGCTGGGCATGGTGGCGCATGCCTGTAATCCCAGCTACTCGGAGGGCTGAGGCAGGAGAATCTCTTGAACCTGGGAGGTGGAGGTTGCGGTGAGCCAAGATCATGCCATTGCACTCCAGCCTGGGCAACAAGAGAGAAACTCTATCACAAAAAAAAAAAAAAAAAAAAAAAAAAATTTAAACTAAGCAAATACGGCAATTTCTATTTGGGAAAACTGAACATATCATTACTATGAGTTGTTTTAAATTAATAACAGTATAGTTGGCTATAGTCTATTGTAATCAGACCCAACAATGCTTAATTTAAGAGATTTTATATAAAAAAAATTATGTCTATAGATTTAAGAGAGAATCATTGTTTTTAATTTCCCTATTGTATGTATATTCTATCTTAGGCTCAGTAATTCTACATTTTAACAGAAATAAATTTCTTCAAGTTTGAGTGGCAGGAATTAATTTAAGCAGGATGGCTTGACCCAATACAATTTGAAAAGGGTTATACAGTAATCAAGGATATGGAATATCACTACATCTTTCCCACTCCTAAAATCAAATATTCAGCCCATTTTAATAAGAAAGTACAATGAAAACAAGTTAGCTGTCAAAATTCAGTAACTTGAGAGTTTAAGTTGCAAACTTAATTCTTGGTGAAAGTAAAGTATTTATTAGAACCAAAAGTTTTAAGATGCTATTGGGGGTAAGTGGGGAGCAATTATTTAAATCAAGAATTTAATATGGTTTTCCCTGGAATATAATGAAGCCTGCTTAGTTCATAGTAAAAACAAAAACAAGTCACCAAGGAAACACATTTAGCAAAATCTTTCTAGGTACACTACTCTGTGAAATTACTGAAAACTAGTGCTTTAAATCTTTCACTATCAATGGCCTAAAAAATCATATATATTTGTCCCAAAATAGGAAATTATTTCAATGCCCTCATACTGTAAGTATTCACTAAGCATTACTAAGTACCAGGAATTGATTTCAGTGACAGGGGTACAGCAACAAACAAGACCAAATCCCTGTCTTAATGGCACATAAAATCTTGTGAGAGAGACAAAGAATATAAAATAAGGTCAGGTAGTAAGAAAAATCAAGTAGAGTAGAGTTAGAGCAGAGGAGAGAAGATACACTCTTTTACCATTCTAGTTAGGTCTGAGAATACCTCTCTGATACATGTGAGCAGAGAACTGAATAAAGGAGGGTGTCATGCAAAGATCTAGGAGAAGAGCATTTTAGTCAGGAGGATATTAAATATAAGACACAACATTCCAGGCAAAGCCAAGATGGCCAGTGTGGCTGAACTGGGTTCAGAAAGGTCACTTGGAGGTGAAGGCAGGGGTCAGATCACAGAGTGCCTTGGATTTTCCTCTGAGTAATGAGAAACTATCCTACGAAAAATAAAACTAGAATTAAGAATTGATGATACTGTACACCAATTTTTTTTTCTCACTAGGCAATAGAATTATGGTTTAACCATCAGGTACATTTCCTATGCTTTAAAAAAAATTTTATGCATATTACAATTCAATACATGTTTTTCCTTCTTTTACACAAATGATAGCATATTATACCCACTGTGCTACATATATATATTTTTTAACAATATAATTTAGAGATCTCTCCGTATCAATTTCTAGAGCTCCTTTCTTTTATGTAGCTGTACAGGATTCCATACTATGGCTGTATCACAATCCAGTTCTCTGATGAACATTTTAGGTGTTCCCAAAACCTTACTAGGGGAATAAACGCTGAAAATAACCTCATATGGAAGCCCATTCCCATGAATTAGTAAATCTAAAGAATATATTCCTAAAAGTGAAAACACTGTGTCAAAGAGTACATATTTGTAATTCTGCTAGACATAACCAAATTGATCTCATAGGGCAATTCTGCTAATGAAGACTCCAATGAGCAATGTATTAGTACCAATTTCCTCATAGGTGAGACTAGCCTATGGGACATATAATCAAACTTTTGGATGTCTACCCATCTGGCAATCACAAAATAATGATATGTTGATCTAGTTTTAATATGCATTTCTCTTAGGAGATTTAGCATCATTCCATGTATTGTAGAGCCATCTGTAATTTTATGTGAACTACTGATTTACATCTTCTCTCCATTTTTCCCACTCAGTTGCTAGTCCTTTTCTTATCAATCTGTCTTAGCAGATAAGAGTTATTTGTAAATTAAGATTAGCCCTCTGTAATATGACATGCCATGTTTTCTCACAGCATGTATTTTTGTCTTTTGATTCTACTTACAGTGATTTTTGCTACACAGGAATTCTTAACCTACAATTAAACTTATTAATCTTTTCTAAAATATCTCCAGGACTTTGATCATAATTAGATAAGCCTTCCCCAGTCTTCCCATTTCATTGCATTTCATCTTTACCCATTTCCTTCTAGTACATTCACAGTTTCATTAACACAGTTTGTTTTTAAACCATGGTACACTCTATGAGGCATGGTTCCAACGCTTTGTTCAAATGGTTGGCCACTTGTCACAATATCAGTTATTAAACAAGGTTTCCCCCACTGACTTGGTATGTGACCTTTAACAGTCATTTAAATATTTATGTATATTTGCATTTAGAAGTGGATTTTAAATCTGTTCTGTTAATCTATATATTCATGTGCCAGGAATTATTTTAGTTACTGAAGCTTTATAAAATGATTTAATATCAAGTAAGTCTGGTCCACACTCACTGCAAATATTTTCCACAATGTTTCTGGAAGACTTTTTATATTTATTTTTCCATATAAACAAGATAATTGGTTTGTCTAGGTTTAAAAGTGTTAGCATTTTTATGAGAACTGAGCTAAAATTTAGGGAAAACAATTCTGAGTTTTCCTATTTAAGAACCTGGTGTGACTTTCAATTTGCTTAAATTGTCTGTTAGGTACTTTAGTTGTTCTTTTACAAATCTTTTTTTATATAAGTCCTGCATATATTTCTAGTTTACTTCTCTGCATTTTATCTTCTGTATTACTATTATAAGTGGGGTTTTCCTTCCATTATATCTTTATTTTTTTCATTTTTGAGACGGAGTCTCGCACTGTTGCACAGGCTGGAGTGCAGTGGCACGATCTCAGCTCAATGCAACCTCCACCTTGCGGGTTTAAGTGATTCTCCTGCCTCAGCCTCCCAAGTAGCTGGGATTACAGGCGTCCTCCACCACATCTGGCTAATTTTTGTATTTTTAGTAGAAACGGGGTTTCACCATGTTGGCCAGGATGGTCTCAAACTCCTGACCTCAAGTGATCCACCCACCTTGGCCTCCCAAAGTGCTGGGATTACAGGCGGGAGCCACCATGACCGGCTGTTTCCATTATGTATTGAAAATATAATTTATTAGTATTGACTCCAGAAGACAGATAATCTAAACAGCTTGATATCCATTGAAGAAATAAAGTTGTTGAAAGGTTACTACTTTGTGCTTCCTATCCTACATCCAGATGGCTTCAGTGGGAATTTGATTGTTCTTGAACACATGGCCTGTCTGGGTGAGTCAGTACATTTTAACATAATTACTTTTATAAACATTAAGAATTTTATTTTAACATGCAATTGATATATATCACTGCAAACAAAAAGAATTTTTTTAAAAGTTCCAAATAAAATGTATTAACCAACATAGCAAGAAAACAGTATACTATATAGTATATATGTATCTAGTACAGTTATAGTACCTCAACTTGAAATACTGTATGGCAAAAATGAAAATATATACAATAGAACAGTGTGTAATAAGTTTCTAGAAACTCTCATTAAAATAAAACATTTACAAAACTAAAAAATTAAACAAAAGATTCGTGTGGAACTTAGAAGTTTGCTAAAAGTGCTTTGGTGACAGTGTCTGGGAAGATCAACGCTCCCTTGCTGTGTACCAAAGACAAGCTGGCAGCACAACTGGTAACACCATTCATGGTATATACCCTTTATGACCTAGGGGGTCCAGTGCTAAATTACCTTATAATTGTACTCCCATATATATAAAAATATTTTTAATAGTTTATATGAAGTAGTTTCTAATATAAAAACTGAAACAACTTATGGACGTTCTTACATTAGATATATGAACCATTAAAAGAATATTAATGAAAACATGCTCAAAATCACTAATAATTAGAAAACTACAAATCAAAACAAATATCACCTCACACCAACCAGGACAGCTACTATCAAAAAACTAGAAAACAAGTACTGCTAAGGATATGGAGAAATTGGAAGCCTTGTGCACTGCTGGTGGGAATACAAAATGGTACACCCACTGTGAAAAACAGCACGGTGCTTCCTCAAGGAATTAAAAATGAAATTACCATGTGACTCAGGAACTTCATTTCTGCATATATACCCAAAAGAATTAAAAGCAGGGCCTCTAAGAGATATCTGTATACCTATGTTAATAGCAGCAATATTCACAGTAGCTTTAATATAGAAGTAACCCAAATATCCGGACAGATGAATGAATGAATAAGCAAAATGTTGTACATACATACAATGGATTATTGAGCCTTAACGATGAAAAAAATTCTGACATTTGCTACAACAAGGTCAAACCTTGAAGACATTATGCTAAGTGCAATAAGCCGGTTACAAAAGGAAATACAGTCAGCCCTTTGTATCCCTGGATTCCCCATCCAGGGAGTCAAGCAACTGCTAATCGAAAACATTCTGGAAAAAAAAAATTGCATCTGTACTGAACACGAAGTCTTCTTTCTCTTGTCATTGTCCCCTAAACAATACAGTATAACAACTATTTATTTAGCACTTACATTGTATTAGGTATTATAAGTAATCTGGAGATGATTTAAAGTATACAGGAAGATGTGCATGGGATATATGCAAACACTACACCATTTTATATCAGGTAAATGAGCATTTGTGGATGCTGGTATCCACAGAGTGTCCTGGAACCAACCCCTCACAGATACTGAGGGAACGACTGTACTGTAAGATTCCACATATATGATGTATATGAGTAGTCAAAATCCTAGAGACAGAAAGTAGAATAGCGATTGCCAAGGGCTGGGAAGAAGGGAGAACGGGGAATTAACGGTTTAATGAGAATAGTTCCAGTTTTACAAGATGAAGAGTTCTGGAGATGGAAGTGGTGATGGCTGCATGACATTATAAATGTATTTAATACCACTGATCTATACACTTAAGGATAGCTCAGATGGCAAATTTCATATCATGTTTATTTTACCAAAAGAAAAAACACGCGGGTAAAAAGATAATAAGGAATTTCTCCAAGAAAAGCTGCCGAGTGAAGAAAGTATAGAAGGATATGTTTAGTATACTCCAATTAGAGTATGTGTTTTTTTGTAAGACTATCCATATACACATTCAGATATAATGTATATACAAATGCATATATGCGTATGTGTATGAAATCCTTATTTAATCCTCATTCTACAAATGATAAATGTGAGCTTCAGAGTGGCAAAGAAACAGGTCAAAGGTCACAGAGCTGGTAAACTGTAGGGCCTGCATTCAAACACAGGTTAACCTGCTTCTAAAGTCTGTATTTTTAATTGTATGTTAGTTATTTATTACACTAGCTTAGAATTAGGTGATCAGGTAGATAAGCTAAAATTTGATAGAATCAAAGAGACAGAAATAAAATGAACACTATTTTATAAAATGATGAGGAAATATGATTCATTTTTTTCTTAAAAAACTGAATGAATTGTAACTGTAGATAACAACCACAAGCATAAAGAAGGCACCTAACTGGGAATTTCTGCAATAAACTACAAACAGAAATTAATTATGAGTGGGTGACAACAGGATTAAATACCACCCAAAGTTAAATTAATCTGAGAAACCATATGGCCTCCACAGGAGCTTTGTGAATTGAAACAATATTAAGAAAAGAAGGAAGAAAAGGAGGCTGGAAAGGGATGGAGAGAGAAGGGAAGGAAAAAAATTTTAATAACAATATTTAATACTTGATGATTAATCTTATGATTACTAACACTTGAGCTTTTTCAGTATTTACTTACCTATTACAAGACAACTCCATTCAGAAGCATACTGAAGGAACATTCTAATTTACTTTCTTAACAAGCTCCTCTGGTATTCCTTGTTAAGAGAAGATGGCTCAAAGAAAGGCAATGATGATGCTTTCACCGTAACGAAACCCACAGAATTTACCAGAAGGAATTTTTACAATCACCTTACAGGTTAGGCCCAAAGAGATTCACCACTTGCCCAAAATTATATAACTGGTTCCAGACTAGCCAGGATTAGTGATTCTCATATTTACATATTAAGGAAAAAATAAAATAAAAATCTGGGCATAATCTAACTAGAAATATAAAGCAACGTCGTTAACAGTAACATAATTTGCTTCACTGGAAACAAAGTGGTTTTTAGACAAACATTAAATAAATTTTCCAGCACTTGTTTTGCAAATATAAAAATTATGAAGGGCCGGGTGCGGTGGCTCACGCCTGTAATCCCAGCACTTTGGGAGGCCAAGGCAGGCAGATCACAAGGTCAAGAGATCAAGACCATCCTAACCAACATGGTGAAACCCCATCTCTATTAAAAATACAAAAATTAGCTGGGCATGGTGTCACATGCCTGCAGTCCCAGCTACTGGGGAGGCTGACGCAGGAGAATCGCTTGAACTCGGGAGGCAGAGGTTGCAGTGAGCCGAAATCGCGCCACTGCACTCCAGCCTGGGTGACAGAGTAAGACTCTGTCTCAAAAAAAAAAAAAAAAAAAAACTATGAAAAGTCTCCACTATAGTAACATATAAAAAGCATACAAAAAACTTAAATATAAAAAAATAAAAAACTGATCAACTATAATTTTTAAATGAAATCATTTATTTGTCTCTGGTGGGAATCAGCACAAACGAACAATTATAAACTTTTCGTGAGGTGTAATGCTTTGTCCAAAAAGATCAGAGCACCATATAAATTCTGTCCAATTCAGCCAACTCACAAGTGAAACACTGCTCTTAAAAAAGAGGTATGGAAAATGAAAAGTCAATCCAGATTATATTCCAAACAATACAAAAATCAGGAAAAAGGATTTTTAAAACATAAAGGTTGCTACTGCTGCCATATCATGTAAAGCCCATGAAATAATCTTAGAGAAATGAAAGCCGAATTATAAGAATCTGATACATTATCAACATACATGTTCTCAAAGTAAAAAGAGTGGGAAAAAATTCCCAAGGAAAGGTATGTAAACGGCAGAGATCATAATATTTCTGATTAAATTAGAGGATTAATTTCCCATCAGGAAGAACAAACAGAAAATCTGAACTTTTTTTTTTTTTTGAGACGGAGTCTCGCTCTGTCGCCCAGGCCGGAGTGCAGTGGCCGGATCTCAACTCACTGCAAGCTCTGCCTCCCGGATTTACGCCATTCTCCTGCCTCAGCCTCCCGAGTAGCTGGGACTACAGGCGCCCGCCACCTCGCCCGGCTAGTTTTTTGTATTTTTTTTAGTAGAGATGGGGTTTCACCGTGTTAGCCAGGATGGTCTCGATCTCCTGACCTCGTGATCCGCCCGTCTCGGCCTCCCAAAGTGCTGGGATTACAGGCTTGAGCCACTGCGCCTGGCCGAAAATCTGAACTTTTAAGTAACCATGCCAATGTAGAAAGGGAGGAAAAGGCAGAGGGGAAAAGACAGAGGGAAACAGAGTAAAGAAAAAATGAAAAAACAAAATATGTAAGGAAGAAAAGCCAAAAAACACAAATTTCAAACACTCAGGCACATGCACACACAAGAGTATAAGATCATTTTTTAAATAACTTAAGCCAATATTAAAACTAATTGTAAAATACAAAGTATCTCTTAATGGGGTAAAGTATTAAAAGAAAGCATATAAAATAAGTACTATATTACAATAGTAAACCCTACTTCTTAATGTTCTTAAACTCATTAATTTTCCATTACTGAACACAAACTAGAGTAATAATTAAAAGTGTGCTATGACATGGTGCTTATCTGATACATTTAAAATTCATAGGAATAACTATAAACAAAAAATATGGTTTAAGCAAAATTATCTGAATAAGCAAAATTTAACTAAGCTATGTCATTATAACTAAGCTATGTCATTATAATTAATAACTTTCAATTTTTAAAAAGAGCATATTGAATGACAGCAGCAATCAGCATTTCTGTTATCAGTACTCTGCACCACAGAGCAGCATCATAAAAGTCTTCCATGAAATAAAGACAGAAGGTGTTAAATCAATTGCTATCACAATGATGACCCAACAGAGGATTTCTACTGCCCAAGAACAACATGAAATGTATAATTCTATAACCTATGCTACTTACCTTGTCTTTGAAGATATGTGGATTCTGGTATATGAAATCTCGGTAGCTTTCTGTTCGTATTTTGTCCTAGGGTGGAGAGATGAAAACGCTGTGTTTATAGGACAGTCTAAACAAATAAATTTTTTAAGGGTGATATTTGCCATTTTATCACACATTGCTAGTTTCCATAGCAGCTTTTATACCTGGGATACCAAGCTTATTTTTTTTCCTAAGAAAACAAAAAAGAATAGAAATAGCAACAACACACAAAGAAAATATTTTATGAAGACTGAAACTCAAATAAGACCCAAGTTCTTAAAAATGTGTACATTTTTCTCTTTATGTGCATTATCACCATAAGACTTAGAGTGATAATTGAAGCTAATAAAAGATGAATATGTTTTCTCCTTTCAACAGGGCCTGGAAACTACAGCCTGATTCTCTGCACTACAGCTATATTAAAATAAGGGAGAAGCCAAGTGCAGTGGCTCACGCCTGGAATACTCACTTGAAGCTAGGAGTCTGAGACCAGGCTGGGCAACAAAGTAAGACCCTGTCTCCAAAAAAAACAGAAATAAAAGTAAGGGGCTGGGTTCGGAGGCTCACGCCTGTAATCCCAGCACTTTGGGAGGCTGAGGCGGGCAGATCACCTGAGGCCGGGAGTTTGAGACCAGCCTGACCAACATGGAGTAACCCTGTCTCTACCAAAAATACAAAATTAGCCAGGTATGGTGGCGCATGCCTGTAATCCCAGCTACTGAGGAGGCTGAGGCAGGAGAATCGCTTGAACCGGGAGGCGGAGGTTGCGGTGAGCTGAGATCGCACCATTGCACTCCAGCCTGGGCCACAAGAGCAAAAATTCCATCTCAAAAACAAAACAAAAGAAGAAAGGAGATAAAAATAAATAAATGCAAACGTTGCAGCTACATACGAAAAATTACACTAAACTGGATACGTTTTTCAAAGAAAGTCATTGATCAGCACCTATCTGATTTACATTCCTGTTTTGTTTGTAAAAATTTCTGTAGTAGGAAATGATGTTTAAAAGCCTGTAAGCCTAAAAGTAAATCATTTGAGCCCTGCAGCCCACATTATAAGGCTCCTACACTCTGGAGTCTCATATAACCTTGTGACCAAGGCAAGCACGTAACTCTGACATTTATGCTGGTTCATGAATAGAGTTGATTCCCTAGGTTGAAACACATACTGACTGCAAATTAAGCAGTCAGGGGCTCTGCTGTCATGTTAGTACAATATGACTGTGATAAAAATAAGTATCACACAACGGGAATTCTAGTTTTAAGTTTCACATCAGGGTGAAAACAAAATATTACACCAATTGCTACAATATCAAAATTTTATACAAATCATACCCCCAAAATATTTTTATGCCAATTGAGACTTTTTTTAAAGCATAAAAGGAGATCTTAAAGGGCAAGTTGTTTTACTTAAGTACTAGACCTAAAAAGGGAATTGTCCACAATTAATTCCATGTTTTCTGATTACTTCTCACTGCTTTTCAAAAAAATTTTAAAATTAGGCTTATTAAATCTTCTCCCGAAGTTACTTTAAGAATTACTAAGATAAATAAATGTATATATAAACTAATTATCTAATTTTAAAACTTTTTTCAAAGCATACCATTTCATACATGTTTACAAATTTTATACTCCTCTGATACTATAACCAGTGATTTTTGCAGAAACAACAAAACTTACAGAGGGTGAACATCAGTCAGGAATGCAGTCACTCAGAAAGCTCTCACAAATCATACTGCCTCACCACTACTTCCACTTAATCAATAGAATTCCAACTGCTGTCCTAACGCCATGCACTGCTACTCAACTAAATGACAATCTTTCATTCTGGCTCTTTCAATATATTCATTTGTTTTTGTTTGTATGCTCATGCTGGTGTAATGAAATCCAAAGTATACAAAACATAGTGCCTTGTATATAGCAGAGCTTCAATTTAGTCACTGAATTTTTGAAAAAAAAAAAAAAATCCAATAAATAAGAAAATGTAAGCAAACAAAAGAGCAGCCTTTATAACCATTTCTAAAAATTTATTCTAACAAAGGCTAACATGTCAATACAAAACAACAATAAACAGAAATTAAAAAAATTTTTTATATCAACCTTGAAACTAAGAAAAATAAAATAAAAAAATTACTGCTCCAATACTTAGGAGCAAGATAATATTTTAAGACTAGTAAGGTATCAAGAAATTATTCCTGCAAATACGAAGAATGAAGGTAAAGAAAAAAGTTATATACTATAAATTTTACATATATAAGCAACAGTATGTTTTTAATTTACAAGCTCATAAAGGTGGTAGTGCTCACTTGGCAGTCCATAAGACAGGTGCAGATACAATAAAGAGAATGCAGCAAAGAAAAATTACTAAAATTTCACTTTACTAAAGGGCACTATGATCTGTGATAAATGTACAACAGAATGAATAATGTTGATCTTAAAACAAAGAAGAATGATGCATTTCGGATTTACAGTAGTAGTCAATGATGACTCTTCTTCAAAAAGATAAAGTGGCAAGGAATTTTGAAAGTTCATGTAATTTATCCCTCTATCAATTATATCTCTGTAATTCAAGAAAGGTAACTTCATCTCATCTAAAGAAATAAGATCACAAGCTATTTTTTTAAAAATTTTAATCAAAACATGTACCAAAAATAGTGTCATGAAAAGACATGAAGCCAAGCAACAAAAAACCCGAATTATACTCTCTAAAAACAAGGCCGATTCCAACCACAAAAATATGTCCTGCAAATATGATTTCTCAATTTTAAATGAGTTACAAAAATTAGGTAACATTCTAGTGGTAATATACCTTGAACAGTTTATGTGTGCTAAGAATCATTCTGATAAGAAACGAGAAATAAAGCTGTGATATAAGGCATGCTTCCCATTCATTCACAGCACATAACTTGGCAAAATGCAAATGTATAAACAGTTCTTTTTGAATCAACTATCCATATGTCCTATAGACATTTAATAGAATAATTTCCAAGGGGAGGATATTACACTGCACAAGAACTAAAGGAAGCTAGGGCACACAGAATGATATTTAAGTGATTCTCTCAAAGGGAAAAGGTGACACTGGAAACTTCAAGTTGGAACTTCTTAAATCTATATGTACATCGAAAGGAGTTAAAGGTACCAGACCAGGTGTGAAATCTTACGGTTACTGACATATAGATACAAGTGTCCAGGATAAAGATTTGTAAATGGTCAGTACTTAAACTAAATTTCCTTGATGATTGTACTCACAACGCTCAACACTCTACTGAAAGTTTCAGTAACCTTTAACCTGTCTGAAAAGCCCAACACAATTTCCATACCAAAGGAATGAAAGGTTTATGGTATTTAATGGGATGATTTAAAATGACAAACATGGCTCTAGATAAACTTCTTTAAAGAAAATATTCTAAACATAAAAAAATTAATAAAGAAAATGAAGCAAGTCAATTTCTTTTCAACGAATTCACTGAGACTCAAAATAATGTATTACTTATAATAACGTATCTATTATTTATAATGCTATGCCATTACCCAAGTGACAACAAAAAGCACAACCACGACATGTAATTAGTAATGACATGACAATGTTTTAAAAGACCCCACATAAGTACAATTATCAATTACCAAACTTCTATTCTGTGATCCGGCAAAACCGAATCAACAAAATATATACATGTTATCAAATATCCCTGGTTAGCTTAAATGCCTATGCTTCAGGGAAACCATAAAATAAAACAATCTCTGGAGGAAGGATTTAGAAAGGGATATTTTGTTTGTTGGTTTTAAGAATAGGTAATGGTGGCATCTAAAATTCAGAGATAAACATCTAAACTTTCAATGTTTACGTTCCAACATTTATTTTACTCTACGTAGATATTCTAAATTTCACTGAACTAAAAATTACATCTTCCTATTTTACAATCTATAATACTTAATAAAATGTATAATTATCAAGTATAGCTAGAAATCAACTTTTATTTTACATGGATATTACCGTTATAAAAATTAAAACCAGCCAGATTTAAATACAGTCACGTGTTGCTTAATGCTAGGGATACTTCTGAGAAATGTGTTGTGTGAACATCACAGAGCATACTTCACAAATGGAGATGGTATATAGCCTACTACACACCTAGGCTCTGTAAGATAGCCTATTACTCCTAGGCTACAAACCTGTACAGCATGTCACTGTACTGAATACTGTAGGCAACTATAACACAATGGTATTTTTGTATCTAAGCATATCTAAACATAGAAAAGGTACAGTAAAAATATGGCATTATAGTCTCATGGCGGCACCATCACATCAGTCTGATTGACTGAAACATTAGTATGCAGTGCATGACTGTATCTAATTTGACCAATTCAGGAAATACTCCTGTATGTCAATGATTTCAATGGTAAAAAAGTTCCATAATAATTGTGAGATTTATAATTAAACTTTATATCAAAGAATTTATTATTGGCCCAAACAAAAGTCAGTATGGCTATTTAAAACACTGAAATTAATCATTTCCTATATACATTAAAAGGTAAATATATAATTTAATCCATCTAATTGTTCCTATTTAATAGTTGCCTTTGAGAAGACTAAAATTGCCAAATTTTTCCAATATTTTAAGGAAAAAGTGATTTCATAAAAAGATTAATAATGATTTTAAATGGAATGTACAAATGACTGATGCCTCTGTAATCTTTTCTTCTTCTTTCCTTTTTTTTTTTTTTTTGGTAGACAGGGTCTCACTACATTGCCCAGGCTGGTCTCGAACTCCTGGGCTCAAGCAGTCCTCCTGCCTTGGGCTCCCAAAGTGCTGGTATTACAGGCATGTGCCACCGTGCCCAGTCTTGTAATATTTTCAACCCAAGATGAGCTATCAAGCACCAAAGAGGTGTTTAAAAAGCAGTTCTCCCCACCCAAAAAAAGGAGGTCTCCTACAGTGTACATATATATTAAGAAAGAACCTGTTCTATTTTTCCTTTAGTATGGATTTGGCACATTTGTGTTCTTTTCTAACCTTTAGCATTTCTTCATGTATCCCATAATGCCCGTATGAGCTGAAATAAACACCGTCCTCATCCTCCTGGAGGTCCGCAATGATACTAGTAGATGACGAGCAGGTTCTGACATCTGCGTTCATCACAAAATCCTGAGCAAATTGTCTGTAATCAATTTGAAATACACCCTTGAGACAGGTTTATTGGACCATGAATAAAGGAAAGGCTAGAGGTTGAAGAAGAGGAAAGAGGAGGCAGTATAGTGTGATGAGCCTTCTAAATCACATTCTACCTTGAATAACTGAAAGCTCCCCCTGCTGGATCTGAAGCAACGGCAATATTCAAAAACAATTTTATGCACTCCTTCTACAAACCACAAAAGCAATGCCAACTGCAAATTATCCTCTTTATGTCTTTCAACTGAACAAAATAAGCATATTACTTTTATTATCCTCTATTATTTCTATTGTTTTAAAATCCTTTTTTAGCAACTGGATCAATGTCGTGTATTTCAGCTCTATTAATATTCTTTAAAACCATATTATTTCTTGGGAGTGTTATATAAGCAGAAAGTAGACCCAAATAGATAATTATTTATATACACCAACACCACCCACTCCAGCTCTAAAACTCAGATCCCTCTCAGATCATGACATATTAGGAATCCATAAGGTATACAGAAGGGACAAGTCCAAAGGGGCAAAAGGTAAAGTTTGTGTTGGTTGCTTGGTTACCTAGCATAAAAATTCTGAAACAGAGAAGAGGAACTACAATTGGTTCTACTATCTTTCCCGCTGAACATACATTCTGGCAAATCATCAAATAGGTACTCAGGCAACAGCAAACAGCTTACAAATCCAACAGGAAGGCCTGTGAGGTATACTTGTTAGAAATGCAGAATCTCAGGCCCTGTTCTCAATCTCCTGAATCAGAATTTACATTTTAACAGGATCCCAATTGATTCCTATGCACATTAAACTTTGAAAAGTACTACACCAGTACAATGCTAATTTATTCACTGGAAAAAACTGTCACTGTGTATCTGGTTTTCTGGGTTCATACTATACCATAATTACATTTTGATTCTTCTCACACCCACCCCACACACACAAGACAAAGTCTTGCTCTGTTGCTCAGGTTGGAGTACAGTGGCATGATCTCGGCTCACTGTAACCTCCACTTCCCGGATTCAAGCAATTCTCCCGTCTCAGCCTCCCAAGTAGCTGGGATTATAGGCATGCACCACCACACCCCAGCTAATTTTTGTATTTTTAGTAGAGATGGGGTTTCACCATGTTGGCCAGATTGGTCTCAAACTCCTGACCTCATGATCCACCCACCTTGGCCTCCCAAAGTGCTGAGATTACAGATGTGAGCCACTGCAGCCTACATTTTGATTCTTTAAAAATAAAAACTTCAACCCTGTATTTTCCCCAAACCTCAAAAAGATTAATCCTTCCACTTTAAAAAACTAAGATAGAAAAAGTAAAATGGAGAAATCAACTGCAAACAGGAAAACTGAAAGGAAGGCAATAAAAAACAAAAACATTCATGAGGACAACATTTGTCAGAACATATCAGAATAGGTAAAACCATAAGACTTTATATTAATTAACGATATCCATAATGTATAAAAATGCTACATATCTTTAACTGTATGAAGATAAAATATCTACATTGTACTTTCCAGTATATGAAATGTTCTATATTCTACTTTGCCATTGGTTGTATTATTTTGGAGATCTAAACAATTAATTTTGCAAGATTGATAAATTACTTCATTTTTTGCAGATCTTCACGTGCTCTAGCCAATTCGGCTTCAGCAGACAATGCCCTGGCTTCCATACATTTCAATTTTTCAACAACAGATGTATTTTCACTGAGCCCATTGGGGTATGAGAAGGGTACTGACACCGGTTCATAAAGATCTTCCACATCTAAAGAAATAAATGGACATTATCATCAGGCCATCTTATAACAACAAAACAAGTATAAATATGTTAGGAATAAATATGCCCTAAGCTTCTACTATGTGGCCAATTGAGAAAGATTAGTGAAAGTACTTTTAATTGAATATTAATCATCTTGGCTTTGCACAGTGGCTTACACCTATAATCCCAGCATTTTGCAAGGCCGAGGCAGGCAGATCACTTGAGGCCAACAGTGATCAAGACTAGCCTGGCCAATTTGGTGAAACCTTGTCTCTACTAAAAAAAAAAAAAAAAAAATACAAAAAATTAGCCAGGCCTGGTGGTGCGGGCCTGTGGTCCCAGCTACTTGGGAGACTGAGGCAGGAGAATTGCTTGAATCTCAGAAGTGGAGGTTGCAGTGAGCTGAGATCGCACCACTGTACTCCAACCTGGAGAATACAGTGAGACTCGGTCTTAAAAATAATAATCATAAATATTTATCATCTAAACTATTTCAGTTTGAATTCAAAGAGCATGCTTTTAGTCTAAGTTTTTCATTAGCTGGCTCAACTGGACATATATTTAAATATTAATTATACTCAACCAAATCCAGGGAGAAAAAAGTAGAAAGAAAAAACCTAATATTTATTGATCAGCAGGTATCTTTCAAGTACATCATTACATCTCGTTTTATTCTCAAAACACAGTAAAGATGTATTTATCCCTATTTGAGGCATGGAAAAAATAAATTTCAGAGAAATTAAGTGACTATCCCAAAGTTATATATCTGTTTATGGAAGAACTAAGATTTAAACTCACACCTGCATTCCCAGCCCATGTTCTTGCCATTACACAAAGCCACCTCCTAGCCTGTGTCCTTATTGTAGCAGGTATTAAATTCAGATATTGCTTAAGGGAAATCCTGCCATATATGACAATATGAATGAACGTGGAGGACATTATGTGAAGCAAAATAAGACAGACACAAACAGACAAACACTGTGTGATCTCACTTTTGTGTGGAATTAAAAAAAAAACTCACAGAAGCAGAGAGTGAAATGGTGGTGGAAATGAGGAGATGTTGGTCAAAGTGTACACACTTTCAGCTACAATACGAGTAAGTTATGGGCATCTGCCTATGGTAAAGTGACTATAGTTAAAAATGCCGCACTGTATACTTGAAATTTGCAGACAGTAGATCTCAGCTGTTCTCAACACAAAAATAAAAAATGGAACGTGAGGTGATGATGTTAATCAGCTTGGTTACAGTAATCACTTCACAAAGTATATGCAAATCAAATCGTCATATTGTATACTTGAAATGTACAAAATTTTCACTTATCAATTATACCTGAATAAAACTGGAGGAAAAAAAAACATTCCTAAGGACAGTGTGCAAAGAATTCTACACACTAATTTTTCATCCTGGGCAAGGTGGAATGAAATCTATACACTAAAGTCTTATTGCTGATATTATTAAATATTCTAATTCCTAGTATTTTTAAATTATTGATTTAATTTTAATTTCACTATATTTAATTTTAATTTCACTTCTCTGCAAAGATAAGTTAATATATGTAGTTTGTGAATTTCACAAAATCCATGTCCATTTACTGGTCTAACTTTCAGATCAACTTAAGGCAGGAAGTAGTGCAAATATTACCTTTTCCCCTCAGGATAGCACTGGAAGAAATGTGACTTTGTAAACATTCCTATTCATTTTTCAGTTGTGAAGACACTTCTTCAGAGTTAGGACAAAACAGCTAAGCCTAACGAATGCCTAATACTGTAAGAGACTACAGCCTAAGTTGAATTCTTGTTATAAAAGCAGTGCAGGGTGTCACTAACTTCTAATCACTCTGGTAGAATATTGAGTCACTGAGGTTTAAAAACTGCATTCATTCACTATCTAATTCACCAAAAATTAATGAACACAACAAAATATTTCCAAATCATATAAGGCTGGTATACTGTGTTTTCTACTTCCTACTACAAACCTCATTTTGTATTTTGATTTCAAAATTCTTCAAACTGGTCAGTTTCTGTTTTGCTTTCTGCTACAATAAAAATTGTCATAATAAAAACTTTTTAATTTTAAGAATATGCAGATAATTATATATTAAAGATTAAACTTAGAGATTTGAAAAAGAGAAAGGATTTAGTTAATATTAAGATTCCTAACTACAATTTGCTAGAATTCAAAGGCCTAAACCATATTCAGAAAGACAAATTTCCACGTCTACCTTCTGTCTCAGGATGTTCAAATCACCTGGATACTTCTTTCAGGCAGAGAAGAATTACTGCAAAAGTTGGCCAATATTTCAGTAAAATATAACAATTATAAATGTGTATAAACCTCACATAAGAGCTCCAAAATAAATGAAGCAATTAAAGGCAAAAACAGACAATCCTTTGATCACAGAGTATTTGTTTTTTTTAGACAGAGTCTTGCTCTGTCACCTGTATCCCAGGTTCAAGAGATTCTCCTGCCTCAGCCTCCCAGTAGCTGGGACTACAGGTGCCCGCCACCATGCCCGGCTAACTTTTTGTATTTTTAGTAAAGATGGGGTCTCACTGTGTTAGCAAGGATGGTCTCGATCTCCTGACCTCATGATCTGCCTATAGCCTCCCAAAGTGCTGGGATTACAGGCATGAGCCACCGCGCCTGGCCGACTATTAGTTTTTAAGCAACTTAACTTTTCTATTGAAACCAACTACGTGATGAGGCATTTAGAGAATTTTAAAAAGCATGTCTTTTCCTAAAACACTTTACTTCCATTTTGCCATAACAAATGGCCTTATGTTAATTAAAGTAGATACACTTATGTTCATCTTACCAAATTGAAGTAAAAGGTCATCTTCTAATACTGGCTTCAAATATTCTTCTTTCTCCCAAGGCACTGGGTTGTATATGGAATTCATGTACTCAACTGTAGGATTCTGGATATAAAATTAATTTCATGTTTTTTTCATTAATCGCAAAATCTCCTTAGTAAAAACTACAGAATTAAACAAAGGAAATTATGTTTGCATTACACAAAATCAGTATGTCTCTAAAAAGTCTGTACATGCCTGTCATTTCATTAACTTGCTGGATAATTGCTTAATCAGTAGTTTCAATGCAGAGTTTTTTTTACTGTTTGGATTTGGGGAAAGTGTTGTCATGTCATTAAACATTCATTTAAGTAGGACAAAAAAAACACAAAGTATTTGAAAAAAACAGAAAAAAGAGCAATCAAAATACTTAAAATCACATTAGAAATTATTTCTGATTTTACAGATCCTGTCCATCAGTATTTCCCTTTATCTGACACTGAATTACTTTTTCATATACACGGATTCATCTCTTAGACGCAGTGAAAATAGTATTTGTTAGTTATGGTAGACACTTACATGGTGCTTTCTGCTGTGCTAGTTCCTAATGTCCATGATTCCCCAATATAATGAGTACCGAATTTAATGCAGTTCCTCATATTCTTTTAAATAATCAGTACACTGACAGTCACTGTAGCATTTCTTTAATTTCTAAACAAAATTGTAAATTAAGTTGTCAACTTACCTTAAGTCTAATAAAATTTATTAGCTTAATGTATCCATAAAATTCAAGTCCTAAAGGGGGAAAAAAGATAATTCACCTATTTTAACATAAGGAGTTTTGTTTAACTGACCCGTTTTATAAAGACTTCTCTGATTAAACAATAAAATACTTCTGACCTCTAAATTACTACTTATATTTTGAATTTTATTAAGAATTAGAAGTAGTAATACGACAATACTTCTGTATTGAGAAGCAGCCATAGAAGACAAATTAAAGTTTTTGTAGTATTTCTAAAAGGATGGGAAATTGATCTTTAAAATTCTGCTCCTCCTTTGTCAGAACAACACAAATCTGGAAAATTAGGTCCGACATTTTACCAAGTATTTGGCAATTGATATCAGAGCTGAAAGTTTTAAATCCCTAATTTTTATGGTGTGTATCAAATTATAATTTTGCCAGGACATGGTGTATACTAGCTTCTACATGAAGTTAAATGATGCAAACCCAATAAGGCTTGTTATCTGGTTCTCATATCTTTCCAGAAATTAAGCAGCATTTAAAACAAAGGAAAGCAGTAATATATCCAACCAACCAATTATTTGTCATAAAACTGTTGTTATGAGAAAGCTTTAATAGTATACAAACCCCCTATATTGGTAAGTGGAAAAAAAAAAAAACAAAACATAATTCTATCTCAAGTATGATTCTAATACTTTAGAAATGCAACATTAAAAACGTTAAGGCTGGGCACAGTGGCTCATACCTGTAATCCCAGCACTTTGGGAGGCCAAGACGGGTGGATCACCTGAGGTTGGGAGTTTGAGACTAGCCTGACCAACATGGAGAAACCCTGTCTTTACTAAAAATACAAAATTAGCCAGTGTGGTGGAGCATGCCTATAATCCCAACTACACGGGAGGCTGAGGGAGGAGAATCACTTGAACCCAGGACGCGGAGGTTGCGGTGAGCCGAGATCACGCCATTGCACTCCAGCCTGGGCAACAAGAGCGAGACTCCGTCTCAGAAAAAACAAAAACAAAAACAAAAACAAAAAGCATTAAAAAATGAGGCTGTCATTTATGCCTTACAAAAGTACTTGCACCTGAATTTATGATTTATGAACATGTGATACCACATATTTATTGACACTGAAACATCTGTTAGTATTTGCTAGTCTTCAATAATGTCCCTTCTTAGTTGTCAACAAATATAGGGACCAAAACACCTATTCTGTATTTTTTTTTTTTTTTTTTTGTGAGACGGAGTCTCAGTCTGTCGCCCAGGCTGGAGTGCAGTGGCATGATCTCAGCTCACTGCAACCTCTGCCTCCCGGGTTCAAGTGATTCTCCTGCCTCAGCCTCCCAAGTAGCTGGGACTACAGGCACGTGCCACCATGCCTGGCTAATTTTTTGAATTTTTAGTAGAGTAGGGGTTTCACTGGGTTAGCCAGGATGGTCTCGATCCCCTGACTTTGTGATCCACCCACCTCGGCCTCCCAAAGTGCTGGAATCACAGGCGTGAGCCACCGCACCTGGCCTATTTAATTTTATTGTAGTATAGCTCTTCTATATCCATTTAAAGAAGTGGAAGTCCTTAATCGTAAGTCAAGTGTGTTTAAATAAAAGTTTCAATAGAAACATCACCTGAGTACTTTGCATATTAACCTTAACTTCATCACTTTTTCCAGTCTCTACCAAACTTTGTATAAAACTCAGTCTCATAGGCTGTGAAGTTCATGTCATTCTTCAAGCTGATTGTCTTTTTTCAAATGAACTGCCTCCTTTTTCAAGTCCTACACCTACACTTGCTCTCCCTAAATCTAATATGTAATCACATAAAATGTAAAAATGTAATCACATGCCAAATCTGTTTTTGTTTTTAGTTGAAAAGCTAATATAAGCTTAAATATAGTGAATCTTGTCTAGAAGAGTGACTTATTCATCTTTTCTCAAGGACTGCTTGTCAAAAAAACTCCATTTCCACAAGATAAGATGTTGCTGTATGATTTGCCATATTAAACTCATACAGAAAAGGGTCTGAAAAACTATAAAATCTGAACTTATATTTCACAACCTTCTTTTTCTTTTTTTTTTTTTTTTTTTTTTGAGAAGAGTCTCACTGTCACCCAGGCTGCAGTGCAGTGATGCCATCTCAGCTCACTGCTACCTCCACCTCCCGTGTTTAAGCAATTCACCTGCCTCAGTCTTCTGAGTAGCTGGGATTACAGGTGTGCATCACCACACCCAGATAACTTTTGTATTTTAGTAGAGATGGGGTTTCACCATGTTGGCCAGGCTGGTCTTGAACTCCTGACCTAAAGTGACCAGCCACCTCAGCCTCCCAAAGTGCTGGGATGACAGGTGTGAGCCTCCATACCTGGCCAAATTTCACAACTTAAATTGCCTTTATTCTAAAAAACACTCACCATGTTTATGAACCATGCTGTCAATATTAAATTGATGTTCAGACTTACAGTGTGAAAATGTTTCTTCGGCAGATGTGAATAACCTGAAAAATTAAGCAATAGCTTCATGGAATAGTCCCCCAAGAAGTCTAAATACTGATTTCATGCTACATATACACTTTTTTTTTTTTTTTTTTTTTTTTACTCTGGTGGTTTCTAGTTTTATTTCCAATTAAGAAAAAACAGACTTGTATCTGAAAGGAAGGGAACCCAGCATTTCTAAAGGGAATTAGTACTTCTGAGTCCCATTTTACACCTAAAACCAATTATCGTTTAAACATCAAGGTGAATTTATTTGTCAAATAATGTCACTGATTTTATCAACAAGCTTTTAAGAGCGTTCCCTTTGATAGAGTCTGTTTCTCTCAAGTCACACAATTTCTCTACTTGAGATTCTTCTCTAAGTGTCAACTCTGCTTTCAGAGGCTTTGAACTGGCACAGCTCAAACTGCTTTTAGAAATAAAGCAAAAAATGTAATTTTACAGCTGGCATACTCCCAAAGTGTCTTATTTCAAAAGTGATCTTGTAGTGTTCCCGACGTACTTGCATTATAGACACTGTGAGGATCAAGCCTCTTTATTATGTGACATGCAAATCTGAAGGACACTTAAACAGGAATACACAGCAGAGAAGCTGCATACCTTATCTATATTCCTAACACATGTGGAGCATTAGTTTTCAACAAATGTTTACCAAGATAGGTTATTTGAAGTATTTATGGAGGCTATCACAGCCACTGCACCACTGGTGCTCAATAAATACTGTATGACAACTAGAATATATACAGGCATTCTATCTACCCAATGGGGCTACAGATGAGAACACTAACACACCACCAATCAGCACCACGCCCAGATACAGGGAACACTGAAAAAAAGTATTAAAGTAACACTGGCCAATGCCAGCCGGGCCTCTTTCCTGCCTATTTGCCTAGGACAGCAGCCAAAGCTTCCCAAGACTAATACGCAGAATTTCAAGTGGCAGGAATGTGAGTTTGGAAATAAGCACACCACAGCTTTGTGACCTTGAGCAAATTGATACTGCAGTCTCTTTTTCTCCAAGTGAAAAATCCTACTTAAGGAAGGTGAACTTCCTTCTTAGGCTATGTAAACCGCTCAAATGTAACAGAAATGTTTCACCTGAGAAGCTCCCAACTTGTCAAATAATTAGCATGGTAAAGCTGGAAGGCTCCGTAGGGATTATCTAGTTCAGTGTGGCTCCCAAATTTTACTCATTTAGTAACTCGTTAGTAACTTCACTGTTACTTCTGATCTTGTTCTCATAAAAGGGAATATTCCTAGACCCCATGCCTGATTTAGAAGGATTCAGGTGCAGAGTTCAGTATCATTTTGTTGTTGTTTTTTCAGCGTTTCAACCGACAAGATTAGGGAACCACAGATTCAATGCACTACTAGTCAAAAGCTGGCAGTACAACCGGCCTTCCAGTTCATGGTTCCCACTTTCTACTACTGACGGTCCTCCTTCTCCACAAGCCTTCACCCCAGACCAGTGTTCCAGAATTCAAAGACAGGCCACTCTGGCTCGCCTCTTGCCCGAAGTCGTTCCTGGGCACACACACCCACGCGCCTGGGCACACTAGGGCAGGGGTCAGGCGCTGAGGTGGACGAACCTGTTACAGAACAGGCAGGGGGTCTGTTGCTTGTCGTGTGGGAGATCAGCATCGTCCTCATCCTCCCAGGCAGCCTCGTCCCCGCTGTCCGACAGTTCTGGCGGGTCCTCCTCATCCTCCACAGCGCCCCGGCCGCCTAACACACGCACAACAATCAGATCGGCCTCGGACACCAGTGCGGCCCGGGGGCTCGAGGAGCAAGTGAGGATGGGCTCTCCCTCGCCCCGTCCACCCGCAGCCCTCACTCAGCACCTCCTCCGTGCTCCCTGCGAGCCCCCAACCCCGCCCGGGCCGGGCCCGTGTCCCGGAGGGTCTTCCACCGGCCCCACAGCGGCACGGCCTGGGGCTGGGCGAGCCGGGTGCTGAGGGGCCAGGGTACCCACCGGTAGCGCCTGACGCTAACGAGCACATGACTGTGGTACCCCGAGAGCCCGGCGTGCCTAGGGGCGGGGACCAGGATGGGCAACGAGCGCGCGCAGCGGCCTTAGCGCAAGCACAAGCGCGAGCCCGCGGCAGGATCCGGTCTCCGAGAACTTCGCAGATAGCCGGGAACATCTGAGCGCGCGCGCTTCCGGCCTCGAGGCGCCGTGTGGGTCACGTGAGGTGGGGGCGGGGCGACAGCGGGGGCTCCGCCTCCTCCCGTCGCAGGGTTGACGCAGTGCGCGATGAGGAGGCGCGCTGATGACGGTTAATGTTGCAGCCCAGGAGGTGCCTTTTCTCTCTTCCTTAGGTTGCGGCGGGCGTTAGTGGGAGGTCCCGGCCCGCTGCTCTGAGCCCTGAGGCAGAGAGACGTCGCAGCGGTTTTGCTGTTGGCATCCTGTCCTCTGTGCGCCCCTTTTTCCTGGGATGAGGGGTTAGCGGAGGGGCGATCGGCCCATGACGCCCTCTGGTGGCGGAGGAGGCCAAACGCTGACGGCTCGGCTGGTTTCTGGGCTCCCAAGTCCTGGAGGGGGTGCAGCTGGCGAGAGGGAACGAACTGCATGGGCCAGGGTGGGTCTACTGCAGGGACAGATAGGCGTCAAACCCCCCAAAACGGATTTTAATCTTTGGTTAAGTGAGAACGTGAACTCTAGAGGCAGCCTGCTGTGTTTGAATCCTACCCATGTCACTTTGTCATTATGATCTTGGGCAAGTTACTTCACCTCTCTCTGCCTCAGTTTCATCAAATACAAAACAAGGATAATAACCGCACTTGGGCTGGGCACGGTGGCTCATGTCTGTAGTCCCAGCACTTTGGGATGCTGAAGCAGGCAGATCACCTGAGGTTAGCAGTTCGAGACCAGCCTGGCCAACATGGTGAAACCTTGTTGCTACTAAAAATACAAAAATTAACCGGGTGTGGTGGCACGTGCCTGCAATCCCAGCTACTTGGGAGGGTGAGGCAGGAGAATTGCTTGACCCGGGAGGCCGACCTTGTAGTGAGCCGAGATTGTGTCATTGCACTCCAGCCTGGGCAACAGGGCAAGACTTCATCTTAAAAAAAAAAAACCCTGCACTAACCTCAGGACTACAGTAAGGATAAAGCGAGATAATACATGTAAAGTGCTCAGACATAAGTGTTAGTTTGTCCTAAACAATGGAAAATGGTTGAACTGTTTAAGCCAGGGAGTGATGCTCTCAGATGTGTTGAGAAAGTAAAATTCTGGCTGCTGTGTAGGGAAGAATACAAATGTTCCCCTGCCTGTCTCATGCCACTTCCCTTTCTTCCTTTCTATTCAAACCATAGAATCTTTTTTTTTTTTTTAAGATGGAGTTTCGCTCTTGTTGCCCAAGATGGAGTGCAATGGCGCGATCTCAGGGTTACTGCAACCTCCACCTCCCGGGTTCAAGCAATTCTCCTGTCTCAGCCTCCCCAGTAGCTGGAATTATAGGCATGTGCCGCCACGCCCGGCTGATTTTGAATTTTTAGTACAGACTGGGTTTCTCCATGTTGGTCAGGCTGGTCTCGAACTCCTGACCTCAGGTGATCACCTGCCTGTGAGCCACTGCCTGGCCCAGAATTCTTTCTTAGGAGGGACTGCCCTAGGCTCTAGCAGAGTTTATCTAATTGGCCTATCAGGCCCTGCATAATCCTACCTCTTTCCAATGGAACCCTTCACCTTAGGTCCTACCCTTAAGCCTTTTGTTTACCGCTAATCATTGAATGCTCTACAGATGGGTTAAGTGCCTTTGGTCTCAACCAACAACACTTTCCTCAGGCCTTTTCTAAAATAGTTTCCACCAATATTTCAGGAGTATCTTGTTAGTTTCTTAGCACCCACCATTTGTTTACTTGATTTTTTTCTTTCTTTTTTGGTGATACCCCACAGCACTGCACAATAAGGGTAAGTAAGGGCCATGTCTCTTTACTTTCATTTCTCTGGCAAATAATATGTGGCCTGGCCCATAGTATTAATAGATACTGAATGTATTCACTGAGTAAAAATGATGCCTTATATTAATGCTAAATGCACTTCTAAATGTACTTCTCTCCCTTAATTGTAAATTCCTAGAAGACAGAATCCATTAAATACTAGTTTTTGTTTTTGTTTTTGTTTTCGTTTTTCTTTGAGACAGAGTCTTGCTCGGTCGCCCAGGCTGGAGTGCAAAGGTGCGATCCTGTCCCACTGCAACCTCCACCTCCCAGGTTCAAGCGATTCTCCTGCCTCAGCCTCCTGAGTAGCTGGGATTACAGGTGCTCATCACCATGCCTGGCTAATTTTTATATTTTTAGTAGTGACAGGGTTTCAGCATGTTGGTCAGGCTGGTCTTGAACTCCTGACCTCAAGTGATCCACCTCAGCTTCCCAAAGTCCTGAAATTAGAGGCGTGATCCACTGCGCCCAGCCCAAATATTAATTTTGAAGTTTTCTTACAATCTAGGACATTGCCAGAATAGCTGCTGGCTGTCTTGAGTTGGAGTCATTGCTCATGGATGCATCCCCAGTGCCTATGTGTTCAGTGGCACATAGGAGGCACTGAATAAGCATTTGCTGAATGAATTAATGAATTCAACACTTTTGATTACCTGGTCCCATCCAACTTTTCCCTTCATCCTTCCAACATAAATTTTTTCTGTGTCACATTTGGTGGAAAACTTCCTGAATCCCTTAGTACTAAATGGAACACCCAGTCCATTCAGTGCTGTCAATAAAACAAGTTAACACCCATTGTGGAGGAGCGATTGGGCCAGAGTCTTGTTCCTTAGTTCGTTATCTCACCACAATGCAGAGCTCGAGAGAGGGCTGCTTTTCTCTCTACTCCAAAGGTGAACACAGACCCTTCCTCATTATCCCACATCACTACTGAGACCAGAATAACATGTTCAATGAAATCTGCTCGAAGGTTTTTGAGTAAGGAAATAATATAAGGAGAATAACTTAAAATAGGTCACCGGATTTAGCTGCTTTCGGAGCCCAGAGGCCTCAAAATATCCTCAGCTCATGCTTTCTCCCCACCAAAACAACACACTTGGGCTCTTCCAAGTTCGGCTCCCAGGGAACCCCACCTGGCAGGAGGAAGATATTTCATTTCCTTCTAAAGTTCACATTTCAAGATTCCACCCTGCCCTAAAATATGCCTCTTTTTTGGGTGACTGGCATTGGGAATGTCTACTCCCTTCTAAGGATATACACCACAAATTAAAGGGAATGGCCTTTATCCTCCAGTGTATACTGAAGCTTGAAATGTACTTGGCATACAGTGGGCCTTGGAAAAATTGACTGAATCACTCGAATCACTTTGCTTCCCTGGTGCAGATGTTACGTTACACTAACATCTTTCGTTCCATGATGGAAATCAGCAATGTGTGCGCCTCTTGGCTTTGACCCTTCCTTCTGCATCTTCCTTTGCCTTAATTTTTAAAGTGCAGCAGCATGAGCGCACTTTAAAGTTTGGTGGCATAGAATTTTACTGGCTATGTGAACATTTAGTGATTAATCACTGGAACAAAGGAGAAACCCAAATATTTCAATTTTGTTCATCCACAACACGTAGTAACCATGAACTGGAACTACCTGGAAATACACAGGAACAGAGTGCTCTTGCAGGGTGCTTAAAAACACCATCTATGGAATCTGTGGGATTGGGTTAGAATCCTGACTCTACCATTTCTTTGCTTCAGTTCTTCAGCTTTGGACTCTTGAGCAAGGCACTTAACCACAGTAATCTCATTTCCCCATCTAAGATATGAAGATCATGATAGTATCACTTTATAAGGATGGTTTATAAGGGGTTTAAATCACAGATAATACATGTAAAGACTAGTACTTAGCAAGCATTTGGTAAATATTAGCTGCTGTTATATCACCCCACAGGCTGAAATGCTGCATATTACCACTACTACATGGGCATTTTCAAGCAATCTAAGAGGCACCCAGGAGTTGTCAATTTATCTTTATTCCTTTATTTAATCCTCCCCATGTATTATATAAGCTTAGGTATATAATTTCTATTACATAAAGAAGTAGTAAAGGCACAATGTTTACTTACACAATTACATGTAGTGAATTAGCACTTTTGTAACTCAGAGACGTGAATGTCAACAATTTTAGAGCAGAGCTCATTTGCATGGTCACAAGGTTTTCCCGGCTGCTGTGACTCTGCAGACAAGCATTTCAAAGCAGGCCCCCCAACCAGTGGCATCAGAACCAGTGGCATCAGGGGCAGTATAAACAAAGAAAATTACAGATTATTCTGCCCACACCCCAGAAATTTTGATTCAAGTTTGAGATACGGCTAACATCTTTATTTTTCCAAAGCTCGCTGAGGATCTATATGTATAACCAGGCTCTGAACCACTGATTCAGAGCACCATCATTTCTTGATTGGAATGGATGCCTGAGGATAGTAAAACAACAAAGCTAAAATATGCGGACTTTTTTTAGACCCTGAAATTACTGATTTGGTGATGGGTGTTAAGACTGACAATAAAAACCATTTCTCCTGTGTGGTCATGGCTTGAGAGAGCCATGTGCTTTCCCCAGGTCATGGATGGCCTTGTTCTCCAGCAGTTCCATCTGCTTGTCGCTTGGTCTCACCACATTGTTCAGCATTGCTCTAACCACAGTCACCAAGGGCACAGATTGCCCACTAGCCCAAGATTCTGGTAAGGAGCCAAAGAACTTTCTAACCAACCATTCACCTGGGCGAGACTCTTGCCTATCACATAACAGAACTCTAAAATAAAAATAAAAAAAAAAAGAAAGAAAAGCAGAGGAAGAGGTGGTAAATTGCACTGAGACCACAGTGGGCATTATGGACCAAACTATATCCCCTCAAAATTCTAATGTTGAAGCCCTAACCCCCAATGTGTCTCTATTTGAAGATAAGGCACTAAGGGAAGTAATTAAGGTTAAATGAGGTCTTAAGGATGGAACAGGACTAGTGTGATGGGACTGGGGTCCTCATAAGAGGAAGAGACATCAGAGGTCTCTCTCTCTGCATACATAAAGAAGAAAGGCCATGTGAGGACACTGCCAGAAGGTGGGCTGTCTGCCAGCCAGGAAAAGAGGCCTCACCAGACACCAACCCTGACGGCACCTTGATCTTGGACTTCCAATCTTCAGACTGTGTGAAAATACATTTCTGTTGTTTAAGCCACCCAACCTGTGTGGTATCCTGTTATAGCAACCCGAGCAGACTAATAGAGTAGATTTAATGTTTTATTTGGTGCATGAAGAGGATTTAAGAAGGCAGCAAATGCTGTCTAGGAAGTTCTGGACTATTCTGGAGCAGGCCCCAACATCTACCCTTTCTTTCTAAGCAAAAAGGTGTGTCCTTCAGAGAAGCAATACACCTCTAGCCAATGTCTTTCATATCTTAGATATTTCAGTTGTCAGCCTTTCCAAATGAAAAATTAGCATCTAGGGATTAACCTACAGTGGCATACTCTCATTCAGTATAAATACTATACTTACCCAGGCCTAAATACAGAGTAACGATCAAATTTTAATTCTTCAATCTTGGCTTCCACTTCTCCCTATTAAGAAAAACCACATTTTTAATATTTAATCAAGACCAGCTCACCTGTGTGAAGTTTAAGACTAATTTGTGGTTTTGAAGGTAATCTGCTTTTGCAGGTCTCAATACTCAAAATATCCTTATCTAGAATTTTAGGTTCCAAGGAGTCTGGGAAATTAAGGAAGAGATCATTTAATCCTGATATGTAGTCTTGCATTTAAAAGATCCACTAAATGAGTGAATGGCTGTATAGTCAATCCTCTCACTTTATTAATATTAAAACAGATTCAGAAAGGGTAAGTAATATGTTAGTACAACCATAAAAGAATATCCTCTCTTTAGTCCAGAATTCATGTTGCATGCTGGCAGACACTAACCTTTTTTTGGTTTATAGGTAGTTCCAGTGGGTCAGAAAACCATAGACCCACTATATTACTCACTTCTTAAACCCCACAAAATTTCAAGACAGATTATATCTAGATGATGCTTTAAACCTAATTTGTTAAATAAAGCATGCATTTTCATGGCAGGCATCTCTGGAAACAAAGTGCCTGAGGAGCTCAGCCCACAGGCACTTCCAAAGGCCTGTGAACTACCACACAGTCATGCATGCCTCCTTCTTGGCCTATGTGTACCACCTAACTGGCACTTAACCTGTCTCATCGCAGACGTTTAAGTAGCTGTTTTTAAATATCTTTTTCTTTTTTTTTTTAATTTTTAAATTAATTAATTAATTAATTAATGTATTTATTTTGTGATGGAGTCTCACCATGTTGCCCAGGCTGGAGTGCAAGGGTGTGATCTCGTCTCACTGCAACCTCCACCTCCCTTGTTCAAGCGATTCTCCTGCCTCAGCCTCCTGAGTAGCTGGGATTACAGGCATCCACCATTATGCCTGGCTAATTTTTGTATTTTTAGTAGTGATGGGGTTTCACCATGTTGGCCAGGCTGGTCTCGAACTCCAGACCTCAAGTGATCCACCCGCCTAAGCCTCCCAAAGTGCTGGAATTACAGGCGTAAGCCACCGCGCTTGGCCATTCTTTTTTTTTAATAGGTGGTTTTTAGTATATACACAGAACTGTGCAACCTTCATCACAATCTAAGTTTTAAAATATTTCATCACCCTGAAAAGAAATCCCATATCATTAGCAGTCACTCCCCATACCCTATTCTCTGGGGACCTAGTCGACCACTAGTCTACCTTCTATCTCCATGGATTTGCCTATTCTGGGCATTTCATATAAATGGAATCATGTAAGTTATGGCCTTTTGTGACTGTTTCCTCACACTTAGCATAATATTTTCAAGGTTCACCCATGTTGTAGTGTGTATCATTTCTTTTTATAGCTGAATAATATTCTATTGCATGAATATATCTCATTTTATTCATCTATTCATCAGTCGATGGCCATCTAGGTTGTTCCCATTCTTTGGCCATTGTAAATAATGCTGCTATGAACAGTCATACTCATACACAAGTTTTTATGTGGACACACATTTCTTAGCTTTTTAAAAGATTTGTTTTGTCTCTATTAGCAATGTGCCTAAAAGAGATACCATAGCAGGCTGAGACTGCTATCCTTAGAAAGGCCTGTTGCAAGGTTGGCCCCTGGCTTGTGCTTGTAAACTTGGATTTTGGGTGTGTTTCCACCATTCCCTATCTGATAAGGGTAATGTACTATGCCTAAACTGTCTGTACAAACAATGTGGTTTATCCTGAAAACTTGCCTTTCTTCTGGAGGGCTGCAATTTTGCTAGGCCAATGTGCCTATGTAACTGGCTCCCATAAAAACCCTGCATTCCTAGGTTCAGATGAGTTTCTCTGGCAGAAAACATTCATCGCTGGAGAAATTAAGCACATCCTGTGCAAGCTGTATGGGGAGGCCTCTTGGAAGCTTGTACCTCCTTTCCTCCAGACTTCACCCTACACACCTTTTCCCTTTGCAGATTTTGCTCTATATCCTTTCAATGAGATAAGTTTTAGCTGCGTGTATGACTATATCCTGAGTCCTGTGAAACTTTCTAGTGAATTACCAAACTTGGTGGTGTCTTTGGGACTCTCCCAGTATAAGCAGATTACAAACTCCTTGAGGTCAAGGATGATACCCAATAATAAAATGTCACATGTCTGGAAAGTGTACCTTCACCCTGAACAGATGAGGAAACCAAAGCTTATCAACCCTGAGAACAGAGGACATGAAACCCATCCAGTACTCTGGGCTCCACATCCTGACACGTCTCCCCACAGCACCAGCAGAGTGCCCATAAAGCACATGATTGATCCAGGCCCCCAGAGCTGGCCCACCATGAATGAATGCAATGGAAACGTCATTGAGTAGAATAAATGTTCCTAAAGAATAAAGGAGTTTCTAAAATTGGGTGGGAGCGGGAAGTTCATACACACATGGAGACTGAGAAAATAAGCAATAAATACTAGGAATGTTATACACAGTAGTTGAAGGATTATTTCGGAAAGATAATCTTTCCAAATTGTAAAAGCAATTACATATTGTTCAGCGTCATTCTGGGCCGGATCATTTGGTTGTCATTTCTGCCCTTTATTAATCTAATTCATAATCCCAGACTGCAGGTAATACAGGCCAATTGCAGAGAAATCAGAAGTGTCTTTCTGTTGTATTGGCCTTAATATTTGCTGAGGCTCTGTCATGGTCCAATCTCTGCTGGGTCCCTTTTGCACGTATTAGTGACAAAGGCTATTCATTACATAATGGCTAGCGGCATAGGCCTTGGAATCATACAGCCTCAGTTCAAACTCTAGCTTTGCCGCTTAACAGCTGGTGTTCTTTTTGTTGTTATTTTTGTTTTGTTTTGTTTTTGAGACAGAGTCTCACTCTGTCCCCATGCTGGAGTGCAGTGATGTGATCTCGGTTCACTGCAGCTTCTGCCTCCTGGGTTCACGCAATTCTCCTGCCTCAGCCTCCCGAGTAGCTGGGATTAAAGGCGTACGCCACTGTGCCCGTTAATTTTTGTATTTTTAGTACAGACAGGGTTTTGCCATGTTTCCCAGACTGGTTTCAAACTCTCAGCCTCAAGTGATCTTCCCATTTCGGCCTCCCAAAGTGTTGGAATTACAGGCGTGAGCCACCATGCCCAGTCAACAGCTGGTGGTCTTAATATCACAGTACCTGTTTCCACACAAATGCACATAAAAGCCCTCAGAACACTGCCTGGATCATTTAATGTTAGCTATTTTTTTAAAAATCTGGTTAAATCATTATTATAACCCAATGAGTCAGTAGTAATGCCTTTATCTTTAACAACGAGGAAATATCTTACGTATATTTTCTTTTCTAAAAGGTATAAATGTTGATCTTGCTAATGAGAGCAAAAATCCTATTTGGTAACCTTTCTCAGAACCCACATGTATCAGTATTTTGAAAAACAAGTTGGGCCTGGTGCCTCATGCCTGTAGTCCCAGCTACTCGGGAGGTTTAGACTGGAGATCGCTTGAACCCAGGAATTTGAGGTTGTAGTGATCTGTGACCATGCCACTGAACTTCAACCTGGGTGACAGAGCAAGACTGATTCTAAAAAAAAGAAAACCAGACTTTTTTCCTTTTAAGAATTGTTCTAAACTCTGACAATTAAGTGGAAACTTTTCCATTCTTCATGTAATTTCATTGGTGGCTCACTGATCTTCATCTGGTTCAAAATACTATTTTAGGATAGGTGAGATATGGCTCAGCTATTAGCCATGTGAAAAAAATCTGGAAATTTTTATTATTACAGGCTGATCATGGGCCAACAACATAATAAGGATGTTTGGTAAAATAGTAACAATCTTATATCTTATTTTTAAAAACACATAGTGTCCAGAGCGTGAATAGTACTCCCACTGTAGTTCCAGTATAATATCACTGCAAAGTTCACCCTCAGCAAAGTGATGCAGTCATGAAGGAGCTAGACACAGGAACCTATAAAGAATGGTGCAAGGACTTAAAGGTGTGATGCCTGGGAAACATACGATTAAGGAGGCCATAATCTCCAAACGTCTTAAAAACTACAATGCAAAAGAAAGACTGGACTTGTTTTGGTTATTTTAAAAGGCAGAACTGATAACAATTAGCATTTACATAGCAATAAATTTCACTTCAAGGTATAGACTTTTGGGCAAGTAGATCTGACCCAAAATAGAAAAAGTTGGCTAATAAGATAGTAATCTCTGTAGTGCTGGAGATATTTAAGCAGAAGCGAGAGGAACTTCTGTAAAGGGACTTCACATAGGAAAAGTCTATGACTGAATGACCTCTGTGGCTCTGCCGCTTAAACTGTGGGCACCTGAGGTGCACTGGAGGCACACAAAGACAAAGCCATGCCTATCTTCCAGCAGCATCAATTTAACTCAAAGGTAGGTTAATAGAAATCTTTTAAATTAAAATAAACAGGGATATGTATAGCACTAAGAATAGCAAAATGTGCATAAATTTTTAAAAGAGAAAACGTAAGACTTTTAAGAAAGTTGAGGCCAGACGCAGTGGCTCCCGCCTATAATCCCAGCACTTTGGGAGGCTGAGATGGGTAGATTGCTTGAACTTAAGACCAGCCTGGGCAACATGGCGAAACCCCATCTCTACCAAAAATACAAAAATTAGCCAAGCAGGTGGCTCATGCCTGTAGTCCCAGCTACTTGGGGGGAAAGAGGCTGCAGTGAGCCAAGATCATGCCACTGCACTCCAGTCTTGTAACTAGAATACTGCTTCAGGATAGATGTCTCCAAATCTCTAGACAAATAAAAGCTCTTCTTTCCTCTCAATCATTGGAGAAACTGACAGAAAAGTTTAAGAATCACTGCCTCCAAGTCTCTTCCAATGCTAAGTTGCCATGCTGACAGTCAAGGCTGGAGACACCATATCTCATTCCATTTATTGCTGGATAATTAATAGAGAGGAAGACATTGGAAATTATTTTTCAAATCATTCCTGTTTACTAAATATATTCCTGCAGTCCCATAGCCATACAAATGCATAATGTGATGTATTGATGTTTTTTGTATTATATAATATTTTATATTCTTTAGTACTGCCAAATAGGTAGGCTTCTCCAAAGTGTATGAAAGACAGAAACTTGCACAAACCTTAACTTGTAGATATAAAAAATTGCTTGATTTATCAGCTCCTTTAGAGGATACCAAGTTGAAATGTTTGCACCCTCCAGCTTTTGCCAGCTCTGCAGACTTCAGCACATAATCTCGGTCAACACGAACAAATCCCTCCTAAAGGGGAAAAGAACATGAGTTATTTCCAAAAAGCAGCAAGTTCATCTTCAAGATTACTACTTGGCTTGGGTAGCAGGCTGGGAGGCCTGGAGGGATAGAGATCTAAATAAAATGTGTCCAAGCAATACATGAAAGTCAGGCTTAGACCCTGGGAAAGGCTCCAGGTCTGGTCCTCCGGATAGACATACCAGCTTTAGCAGCAAGGCTGGACTGCAATAAGGAAACAAGGACAATGACACTGAAACATAGACACCAAACAAATCTGCAAAGAACAAAGGAAACAATAAGGTCAGGCTGATAAACTACTTTTAAGCCAGACATTTTTTTTTTTTGTCTTAATAACTTTACAACTTTACACTCCTGTCTGTTTTCTGTGTCAATCTAATGTGGTAGGGTCTCCGACTATGGGTGAGGACACTCCCCAGGCAATAAGAAAACAAAGTCTATTTAATTCCCAATTTTCATGTATGCTTTACAATGTACCTCACATATTAGTAAGGTATGCATCCTCAAATTTTTTTATTAATGGGTCTCTGATCAAAAATGTTTGGAGACACCCAATCTAGCTAGATTCAGTCCAGTGAGAGCAGTGGCTGAGTCTTTTTTCTTAATTCATCTCTCAGCATCAGCACATGTCCAGCATATGGTAGATGCTCTAAAAATGAATGAACAAAAATCCAATGAAAGCAGAGAAAAGGTAAATCCGGTCAGAAAAAAACAGAACTAAGTGGCAATAAAAGGGGAAGGGAAGAGAATGACACAAATAACAAAATATAGACTCACTTCCAGGGCCTAACTGAAAAACATGCACCTTTACCCAGAAAAGGGAATTCCATGGAGTCACAGTCTCTTGAGACCACTATAAATTCTGGCATCTTCAAACCCAAGACAGCTAAAGAGAAGTCTAAAGTCTGTTGAAGCTGAACTTCACAGGTAGTCACAATTACAGAATGAGGTCTTAGAGTAGTAGGAATTCCAAATCTGAAGACTGGACTACTGCCCCAGTGATTGATTGACTGATTGATTGATTGATTGAGACAGAGTCTTGCTCTGTCGCCCAGGCTGGAGGGCAGTGGCGTGAGCTCCACTCACCACAACCTCTGCCTCCTGAGTTCAAGCAATTCTCCTGCTTCAGCTTCCCAAGTAGCTGGGATTATAGACACACGCCAGTGTGTCTGGCTAATTTTTGTATTTTAGTAGAAATAGGGTTTCATTGCATTAGACAGGCTGGTCTTGAACTCCTGACCTCAGATGATCCGCCTGCCTCGGCCTTCCAAGGTGCTGGGATTATAGGTGTGAGCCACCACGCCCGGCCTGATTTCTTTTTTAATTAAAAATTTGCTCCGCAGTAGTTACTGATTCTAAATGTCGTATTTGGTAGGGCGATGTGTATCTTTCATAGAATGTTAAAAGGTACCTTAGGAAATATCACATCCAGTCCCTTCATGATGTAGAGGGGAACCAAGGTCCAGTGGGCGGGTGAACTGCTAGCTGGGAAGTGGGAGAGCTGAGAGCAGACTGCAGATTCCGGACTCTGAGCAGTGCTCTTTTCACTGTACCCATGTTCCTTTTCATCACCTACTCTCTTGCTGATGAAAATGACTAATCCGTAATTATGGTAGGCAGAATAATGGTCCCTCAGATATGCGCACGTCCTAATCTTTGTGAATACGTAAGGTTACATGACAAGGGGGAATTCCATCGCAAATGGTATTTAGGCAGAAGCAAGATGAATCTTGCTAAAACAACAACAACAACAACAACAAAACTGAATTTATTTCACTAGTCAACTGTGTAATTTTGTTGTAATGAACCCATTATTAAAATCAGAGTTCTAGTGAACTGGCATGAGGGGTAGAAATAGATGTGGAAGAGAAATTCAGTGTTTTAGAAATTCAGTGTTTAGAATTAGGGTGCTAATCAGCTGACCTTGAAACAGAGAGATTAGTCTGAATTATCCACGTGGGCCCAATGTAATCACAAGGGCCCTTAAAAGTAAAAGAGCGAGGCAGAAGAGGACGTTGGAGTGATGCAACGTAAGAAGGGCTTGGCTACCACGTTGCTGGCCTTGAGGATGGGTAGGGGACCACAGGCCAAGGAATGGGGGGCAGCCTCTAGAAGCTGAAAAAGGTATGGAAATAGTTTCTCTCCTACAGCCTCCCAGAAAGGAATGCAGCTCTGTCAACACCTTGATTTTATCTCAGGGAAACCCATGTCAGACTTCTAAGATGATAAATTTGTATTGTCTTAGGCTGCTAAATTTGAGGAATTTACTAAAGCAGCAATAAGAAACTAATATAGACTTCAATTTTAAAACAATAGGCCCATGCAGATTTTTTAACTTTGCATGGAAGTGTATCATAAAAGTAAACATAAGTATAGAGCTCAACAAATTTTCATTAACTGAACATGCTCTGCCACCAGTTCCCAGATCAAGAAATAGAACATTACCATTACTATAAAAGCCTTCCTCATCCTCCTTTCCCATCACTCACAAGTATATTTTTAACTATATCCACCACCTGGAGGACAGTGTTATTTTTCTGCCTTACTTTTTCTACCTTAGTTTATGGGTAAACTAGTTTATGGGTAAGTAAACTTACCTCTTTACTCACGAGTCATCACCATCTCCTTTTGTATACTTTTTGTTGTATACTTTGACATTCACTCCTAAACAACAGACTTGCCAAGCTGTCTATATACAGACTCAAATTCATGCTGTTGCTTTTAAAATCAGTGTAAAGCAAACTAATTTTAATACTCAGCACATCCTAAGAGAGGTGATTACCCTCAGAGCCATCTCCAAATTGAGACTTTAGATGTGCTGAAAGTGTGCCAAGAGAAACAGCCCAAAACTACATAGAAAGATGCTAAAACACTAAATTTTTCTTCCACATCTGTTTCTTCCCCTCATGCCAGTTCACCAGAACTCTGATTTTAATGACAGGTTAGTTATTCACAACATAATGACACAGTTGACTAGTGAAATAAATTCAGTTTTTTTGTTGTTGTTGTTGTTTTAGCAAGATTGATTGGAGGGATTATTATAGTCGTCTGTTAAAATACTTTTTCTTTCATCCGTCTCTTTAAAAATAAGGGAAAGATTCAGCCAATCACAAGTCTCCCGACCGACGCTGTCTCTCTCACTTAATCCAGAGCCAGTAAAAGGATAATTTGATTAAACTGAGACCCTAATTTATTTGGCTTTAGTTCTGGATCAACCTCTCCTTAATAGAGTGCTGTCGTCTCCAATTGTTTGATGAAAATTAAAGTGACATAAATACCATGGGACTTTTTCAATCTGATTAGTCAGCTAAGGCACATCAATACTACCCCAGCCATCAGACTCTGGCGTCCTTCCTTTCACCCGCCTCGCTAACAACGGACAACCGCTCCTTGAAGGACGAGCACCCACGCTGCTGCAGAGACCCCCACACTTAGCCCATCATCCCCGCTCAATGGGGCCTGTTGACAAGATGCCCATACCTTTCTCCATTGCTGTTCTCTGGACAAAGCTAAATATTGTTTTATTAGCAATCAATGGCTGTTAATCCAAAACGATTTCACAAATCCTCTGAGCCTTCAAGCTGATTATAAATACGCGTTTTTCCAAGCACACTAAATTTTGAATTTCACTTCCGTCACCCTGATGGCGTGGCCTTTTAGCTGGTGAATGAAACTCAAAAGCAAAAGGGTCAACAGCTTTCAAAGACTTAAAAATCAAACTGAAGCGTGGGTCCTGATGACTGACTAGGAGGTATCACACACCAGTTTTCTCTGGAGTGAGGAAGATTCTATTTACAGATGAAAGAAGCGATCTCTAAAAATCTTATTCATGCCCTTTGTTGTTTTCCAATAGCTTGATTTAAAAAACAACAGAAAAAATAACTAAAACAAGCTACTTCATATCTCAGAAACACAATTTTTAGAAAAATTGTACTTAGTTTCCCTAACCATGTGGACAGATGTCTCTTCTGAGAGTATTAAATCCATATGTCATTCTGTCTTTATGATTCCATAGCCAGTGTGTCCTGCTCTAAGCTAGGAATCCGAGTCCCTTCTAGAAAAAGGAATTAATTAAATAAGTTGCCACTATAAAGTCCTTTCCCAGCACCCTCTCAAAAAGAATAAACACAGTATACTACACTCAGTAGAGATATCCTCATACGCTCCACAACATCAAAGGCAACAAATTCTCCAACGACTCTTAAGTCTTACTAAAATCCAAAGCTACTAAGTATTTCTTCTTTACCAGTGCCTAAAAACTAAAAACAACACTCTGGCTTCAGAACAACTCATCCTAACAAGGTATAGTATTTCAGTGCTGACTGACAGGACAAGTGAGCACACTTAAACGACTTAAGAAGGTCATGGGGCCAGGCACGATGGTCTGTGGTCCCAGCAACTCACCAGGCTGAGGCAGGAAGATCGCTTGATCCCAGGAATTTGAGTCTAGCCTTGGCAACACAGTGAGACCCTGTCTCTAAAAAATTAATTCATTTACTAAAAAAGTAAATCATGGGGATCTTTTTCTGAGAAGGGTGGGTCTATCATTCTGTAAAGGTCCCACTCAGCCATATTTCTGCTTCAGGTTCTTTCTCCTTCACTCCCTTTTCAATCCAACCCTGTAAATTAGATCAGAAAACAAAGATGCTGACAAACACTAAATGGTATAATCTGAGGCACCTTTTGTTTGTGTCCTGGCGTCTCTATATTTGATGTTCAATGGTAGGAGAAAGATCTTGGTTAGAGAAGGACCTCTGGATAAATAAAATCAAGCAGATAGTGAGGATTCCTGGGTCAATCTATATGTTCTTGAAAAAGTTTTCCAATTGGGGCATTCTTTCTTCTGTGTTTCATAGAGTCAAAGAATTTTGCAGGCCGGGTGCAGTGGCTCATGGTAATCCCAGCACCTTGGGAGGCCGAGGCAAGCAGATCACTTGAACCCAGGAGTTCAAGACCACCCTGGGTGGGAAGCATGGCAAAACCCTGTCTCTACAGAAAAAAAAAAATGCAAAAATTAGCCAGTCATGGTGGCGCGTGCCTATGGTCCCAGCTGCTTTGGAGGCTGAGGTGGGAGGATTGCTTGAGCTGGGTAGGTCGAGGCTGCAGTGACCGAAATCGCACTGCTGCAGTGAGCTGAAATCATACAACTGCACTCCAGCCTGGGTGATGGAATGAGACTCTGTCTCAAAAAAAAAGGAAAAATGTTTAAGAATTTTGTAGTAGGAAAGTGGGTTCACTGGTCACCTCCCTCTGACAGACAAGGAGGCAGTGGCCTCCAAAAGCTAACCAGCAAACTCCAGACTCCATAGCTACTTGGCATCCAAACAGGGCCTATGATCTAGGTCCCTTGAACCAGCTAGGACCTCGTCACTTCACAAGCCCCCTCCTAGACATCAAATAAAACAACAGAGATTAGAACAAGGGTGGGCAAACTTTTCCTGTAAGGGATCAGACAGTAACTATTTTTAGCTTTGCAGGCCTCTGTTGCAACTATATAGCTCTGCCATTATATTAATAGCACAAAAGCAGCCACAGAGAATACATAAAGTAAGGAGCATGGCTGTGTCCCAACACTACTTTATGTATAAAGGCTAAAATTTGAAGTTTTTATATTTTCACATGGTATGACATTATTCTTTTGAATTTTTTAACCATTTAAAAATATAAAGATATTCTTAGCTTACAGGCTGTACAAAAACAGGTGGCAGGCTGTATTTGGCCCACAGACTGTAGTGCAAACCTCTGAATTAGAAGAGCAGATCATTCGAATCAGAAGCCATGAGATTCTAATGAGATGGGCCATGAGATGCCTAATAAATGTCCCAGTAACCACATTAATCACATTAATGACATCATCCACTCAACAGAAAACAGGAACTTGGACTTCTGGAGCCTGCTACTACCAGGTGAAGAGACAAATGAAAAGGTGAAACCACATCGAACCACCTTGAATTCACTAATCAAATCCTTCTTTTGATACAAATAAGGGGAAATGAACTATTCTCACTGGCATCTGTAAGTTTTTATGCTTCACTCCAGGATAATACAGATCTGGTTTTCAAAGACTATTTCAATCTTCACTAGCAAACAAGTTACTCAGTAAAGCAAGATGAAGGTTGTCTAGGACCACAGTACCCAGAAAACCAGCAAGTGAGGAGAATTAATACACCCCACTGCTTCTTGAAAGCAGGTTCAACAAGAAGGACAGGGTTGACTGCATCAGGATCTCCCAAGGAGCCTGCTAAAAAGACAGATTCCAAGCTTCCAAATTCAGAGATTCTAATCCAGTAGATCTGGATCAGGGCCAAGTCAGGGAGCCAGTACATTGATTGAACAACTATGTTCTGTTAATATGAAAAGGAAAATTAGCATCTACCCAGCTACTGCTAAAGGAAATAGTCTTCCAAACAGCTGAAGAAAGGTAATAGACCTTTTCCTAGACCCAGTGTCAATAGAAACCTGAGTAGACTGAATTTTGTGAGTTGGATTATATCCCCCCAAAATGCATATGTTGAACTCCTAACCCCCAGTACCTCAGAATATGACCTTATTTGGAAATAAGTTCGTTGCAGATGTAATTAGTTGAGATCATACTAAATAGGGTGGTCCCTAATCCAGTATGGCTAGTGTTCTTATAAAAAGGAGAAATGTGGACATAGACACAGGTATTCAGGGAAAACACCACGTAAACAGACACAAAGAGAAGGCTACCAGCTACAAGACAAGGAGAGAGCCTTGAAACTCAAGGGCTCAGCCTCAGAGCACTGACCAGCCTGCTGAGACCTGGATCTCAGACTTCTAGCCTCCAGAACTGTGAGACAATATATTTCTGTTGTTTAAGCTACTTGGGTTATGGCAACCCTAGCAAACTAATACACTGAACATCACAGGGAAATAAGCCACCTACTCAGAGGATCTCAATACTGAGACAAAAACGCTGAATTTCTTGAAGTTTCTCTGCTGGAAACCCATATATTGCTAAGGCAATATATGGGGTTCCAGTTACAAAATCCCTAGTGAAGCGCACTAGGTTTGCTACTAGCTTTGTAGTACTTATACAATAAACCACCCAGCAAACTCTTTTCTACAAAAAGAGCTGCTGACCCAGAACACCAGCTGGGATGAGCTTGGAAATCTACAACCCCCACTTAAAACGCTATCATTACTTAGCCACTTACGAACTGTCACCTCTTTCATATTGGCTAAAGTTATCACAGCCTCCCAACTTTATATTGTACTAGTCCAAATTGTTTTTTTTTAAAGCCCCCCAAAACAAAAACAAAACACTTTTCTGGTATAAGTGCCAGCTCGTTTTCCACCACTAACCTCTTAAATCATTTAAGTCCTAATTCATTTCTAAGCTAGGTGAATAATCTAGGCTCATTAGTCTATTCTCGCTTACTAGTTAATTACTTTTATCTTTCCAAATTGATTTTAAAGGAGAACAAAAGGTATTGAATAGCCTGAGAGGTGGAGAACCAACCCCATTAAAACAGAAAATTCTGGATAGTAAAGACACACAATTCCTCTGATTAAAATTGCATTACCCAGTCTGAACACAGAAATCAGTTTAGACTTTTCCCTGGCACACCCTATAATGAAATTTGCCTTATGTCATGAAAATCAACACTTCTGTGCCTAATGCAGCATTTTGTTTTGCTGACTCACCACCAAAACCAGGTTGGCATTTGAGACAAACCTGCAGTGTCCTGGAACAAAAGTTTTTCAATGCTTTTGGAGGGCACACCGCTTGTGACTGTGCCTGGGACAGAAAAGACTGCACCCACTGTTAAGCAGGAACATGACCCTTTCTAGGAGAGATAATGTGCCATTTCCTGGGAAAGTCAAACTTCTCTGTAATCCATAGTTCCCATCACAGAGCTCAAATCCCAGCCATGTTCCAGGATAGATATGCAGAACTGCAGAAGATATGGAAATACATCTCGATTGAAAGCACACATAGAATTACTCTTTGCATCACAAGGAGGCCCAGAGAAATACATCTGAATCTAACTACTTAGTTGGTATAAATGAATAGTTCTTCACTATATGCTCCCTTAATGATTCAGGTGAAAGCGCCTGGTTTATAAACCTAAGGAGAGTTCCCACGGCAGAGTCATAGTCATATATATATATATTTTTTTGTTTTGTTTTTGTTTTTTCTGGGATTACAGGCATGAACCACTGCACCTGGGCTAACCGACTTTATTTATTTATTTACTTTTTTCACTTCTATTTTATTTATGTATTTATTAATATGTATTTTTAAATTTTACTTTAAGTTCTGGGATACATATGCAGAATGTGCAAGTTTGTTCAGCTCCAGCATGTAAATTCTGCCAGAAGCATAAACTATAGTCAAAGTATAAATTAAATAAGATGTACCTGCATTAACATTTGCCCAGAATCCATGTAGTCAGCTCTGACTTCTAACCATGCAGTAAACTATAACTTCTGGACAGGAGCTGACTCAATTTAGAACACCATTAAAAAGAAAATAAAATGTGTGTTAAAAGAGTTTTGCGTCAGTAAAGACTGAATCATCACTGGGGTTGAATCATCGCTGAAGGCTGAATCATCGCTGGAGGCTGGTTGAATCGTGCCTGTGTTCTGATGTTCTATTCCAGAAGTTTAAAGCTTGACATGAAAATAGGTTGGAGCAAATCACTCAAGTGAGAGAGAACATTTCAAATTTAAAACATTTGGTAATGGGAAAAAAAGCTGATTGTTAACAGCATAAACCAATTAGTTTTACTCAGACATCATGGTTTCCCTTAGTCAGGGGATGTAGTGATAGCGATATTCACAATAGGCAAAATCATGTAAATATTTACAATGTCTCCAGCACTGGGGCCTGAACTCAAGGATTACTCTGAAAGATGAACTTATCAGTATTATGAAAAGGATAGCAAGGTTAGTGCAGCATATAGAATCTTAATAAGGGTTTATTCACATTTAAGCATTGCAACAGGCACAAAGAAGAAGAGCGAGCAAGAAAAGAATCCTTGATATCACTGGCCAGCAAAAAGGGAAAAGAGCATATGCCTTCCTTACCGCGCCGGCTTTCGCTCTGGTGGTACCCAGGCAACAGAATCCAACATCATGACCTTGAAAGGCAGAAGCGTAGTCCTCCAGCTTTTCAAAGTCCACCACTTCTTGGTTCTAGGCAAGGACACAGTTGTATGTAGTTTCGTGTTATTTAAACAACAGACCAAAAATCCCCCTAGATTTAAAGACTAAGTTACAGAACATTACTGATAGGCCTGTCCACTTAATATCAAATTTTACAAATTCCTTTTCTCCAACCAAAAAGCCATCAGCCTCAATTGAAAATCAACAACACACACATATGTCCACAGTCTCTATAAGAGGACTAGGGGTGATCCAGATTTCTGAAGTCAGGTTCGATTATAATCTCTCTCTGGAAAAATAAAAGAACTGTGTGTAGCTTTCCAGCAAGGAGACCACTGAGGTATGATGTGAGGGGAAGAGATGGCGTTTGGCATCTTAAAGAAGACCTACTTGCAAATCTTGGGCTTGCTACACACTAGGCATGCAATTGTGGGCAAGTTATTCATCAGACACTACAGCTTTTTTTTTTTTTTTCCCCCCAGCTGTAAAATGGGGGTGATAATCTTTCCTTCAATCCAATCCATGAACCATCTGCATTATAATTAGTCAGGGAGTGCTTGACAAAAAGGCATATTCCTACATCCCACACCAATAGCTCTGAATCAGAATGTGCACTTTTAACAAGCACCCACCTTAATTCTCATGCACACAGAAGTTTAAGAACCTCCATCTAACCTTAGAAGTTTGCTGTATAACTTTAAAAAGAAAGCATGATAAATTCCTGTCATGCAGGAATTCAGATAAAATGTTGGTTTCCATCCTTACCGTCAACTCTGAAAAGAATTTTTCTGGCACTGCCTATGACACTAAAGAAAAATAGGGTTTCATTGTAATCCCAGCACTTTGGGAGGCCGAGGCGGGCGGATGACGAGGTCAGGAGATCAAGACCATCCTGGCTAACACGGTGAAACCCCGTCTCTACTAAAAATACAAAAAAAAAAAAAAAAATTAGCCGGGTGTGGTGGTGGGTGCCTGTAGTCCCAGCTACTTGGGAGGCTGAGGCAGGAGAATCGCTTGAACCTAGGAGGCTGAGCTTGCGGTGAGCCGAGATCGCGCCACTGCACTCCAGCCTGGGCGACAGAGTGAGACTCTGTCTCAAAAAAAAAAAAAAAAAAGGTTTAACTTAGAGTGAAGGGAATATTCGATTTACAGACACTAGTCTGGGAAGTCAGGCAGGGCCAATTCTTGTAAGTGAATAATCCACCTTTCACTGCCATAGACCTTTCTCACTCTGCAAAGCAGTTTCAGAATCCCTGACAATATTATTGTGAAGTGCGCAGGTTGACAAAATCAGCAAAGTGGCTGAGAAAATTCTCAAGGTCACCAGGGCTGCCTCTAGAAGCCAGCTTGTATGACCCTGAAAACAGTGCTCATCTGTCTCACCAGCCTCACCCCCATTACAACTCAGATCCAGCTTTATAGAGTTGCAGATGGAAAGGGCTTTGCCCAAGAACACACAATGAGCGGGAGGGAGGCACACCTGGGCTACAATCCAGGAGTCGGACTTCTGGGAGGGACCCTCACAGACCAATCTTGGCCAAGGTTTGATGGCCTCTCACTACCCCCACTACTGGCAGGGCAGTATTTAGCCTTTAGGCGTGAAATATGTTCACCTCGCAGAATCACTGGGGGTCCGTTTGAGCCCCAGCTCAAATACCCACCACATTTTTATATGCTTCCTCGTTGAAGGTGAGCTTCCTCCGGCCAATGAGCGTGACTTTGGAAAATAGGCCCTGCTCCAGGATTTCCTTTAAGAGCGCTCTGCCGGTTTCTCCGCTGGCGCCCAAAATAAAGACGGATTTATTCTGCATCCTGAAGTCTTCTCGAAGCTTCGACAGTGCTTCTGTTTCGGCCATGCTGAGGAAATAACATCGACAGGTGCCGATCTTAGGGTGTCAGGGGACTGCCCGTCTTTACCCCAAGGAACAAGGGCTGTTTATCTGCTCGGGAAGAGGATATTGTTCTCCGCAGTCCAGGCCCTGGGGAAAGCGCTGACTCACGTGCGGGGCGCGGCTCCCAGGCCATCCCCCGTACCTGAGCCAGCAGACCCATCGGAAGGGGCCCGAGCTGGAGGGTGAGCCCAGGTGCCACAAGCTGCTGGCACCACTGGGCATCCCCCACGGTATCCCTGGCCCGGCCAGGAGACCGGACCAAGCTCGGTCCCATACGCGGAGGGGTTACCTGGGGCCAGCCCCCGGCCCCGGCTCCTCACGACGCAGCAGGAGCAGGGCGGCCACCAGAGCAGCCGCCGCCGCGCTCAGCGCCGCAGGCCCGGCCATCAGAGCATCCCACCTTCCCTTGTCGGCCCGGGGCGTTGGAGGCGATGGAGCCAGTGCCTACCCGGCTTGGTCTTCCGGGTGGCCTCGCGGCGACGCTGCCTCGCCCCGCCCATAGGGGCGGGACCTGGGGACAAACTCCCTGCAGCTTCACAGGCGCGGGGAAGGTGACTCTGAGAGCACGTGCGCGGAGCCGCGACCCTTCCTGAGTCAGGAATCTGCAAGGACCCTCTCCCCGCGATTTCCCTCACCTGCTGCGCTCAGCTAATAGACTTGCCAGACTTGATCTTCAATGGCCCCCAAACTGGAATGTCAATTGTATATTGGCTATCATCTCAAATTCACCGTGTCAAAAACTTAACCCTGCCCACCCAACCACCCCAAACAGGAATAAAACAAACCTATTCCTAGCCTCTCTTGTGTGTCACCATCCCTACATACACATACACACACATACGCACACATACACACACCTCCTTCTGCCCTGTCAAGTCAGAAATCAGACTATCTCTTTTGATTCCTTTTTTTTCCTAGCCTTTCCACACTACAGACTCATCAAGTCCTGTTATCCCATCTGCCTTACAAATATTTCTCCCATGTAATTCAAGCTCTCATCATATCTCCCCAGTATAACTGGTCTCCCTGCCCAGGTCCTGGCCTAATTCCGTCTTCTAGATGGTGGAACCCGGGTGACCTTCCACACCTGTGATTCAGGCTTCCTAAACCAGATCAGTGGTTTGGAACACAGCTATCTACACTCGGCCTGTCCTGGATCTTGGAAGTCCTGAACAGAGGTTAGAATGACAAGCAGAAATCTGAATAATTTCAGATTGTTCAGGTTGTGCTGGGAACATTGGTCATTTGGGGCCCCATCTCCCATCTAGAAGACAATGAAACACATTTCCTCTTCCATCTCCATGGGAGTTTTTATATGTAGGCTTTGCTTAGGCTCAGCCAACCAGAGGCTCACACATAGGTTTTCAGTTTTCGAGGAGTAAATGAAAAGATGCAGTGAAGGCCTGAGATATATGTTGGTTTGTTGGGGCAGGGGTACAGGATTATGGCATCATATGATCCACCTGCCATCTGATGGTCTGATCTTGTCTTAAATTCCTGCCTTAATTCCTGTCTGTTTTCAGAGACTGTTGTGAACACAGTACTTCTGTTACTCTTCTGATACATTCCTGTGCTGTGTAAGCTTACCAGATATATTCTGTTATTGGCAATAAAAAAGCTTGATTGATACAGAGCAGTGTGGTTCATTCCCCACTGGCCTGTCACAGCGCCTGGACTCTTCCCTTTGAGTTCCTAAAGCTTTTCTACAAGAATGCAATGTTAAACCTTGTCAGCAAACACTGTCCTAGTAATTCATTTATCAAATCTGTCACAGAAATTATTCATTGTACCCTACTGTCTATTCTTCCCCTTTTGTTTAAAATTGTGGCATAATTAATATACATTAAAATGTACAGATCCTAAAGGTTCTGTTCCACGATTTTAGAAGATTGTATATACACCTAAATAACCACCACCAAAAATAAGATATAGAGCATGTCTGCCATCCCTGAAAGTGCCTTCATTCCCTTCTTGACAATCTCTCCCCTCTCCAGAGGCAATCACTTTCTGGTCACTATCAACATAGTTTTGCCTGTTGTCGAATTCTATTTAAGAGTACAGCATGTACTCTTTCATGTCTCAGGTGTTTGGCTTAACACATGTTTTAATATTTATTCTTGTTTGTAGGGCTGCATTATGATTTCTGTGGGCCCTAAGCACTTCATGAGCCCCTTCATTTTATGCACACACACTATTTATATAATCAAAAATTATGTCTTATGACTATGTTGCTATAAAGATGAACATGACAATGTCTTCCACCTCAAACATTTTCTTCTACCTAAAAGTTTATTTTCACAGGCCCCAGAACTGTGCCTACTATGCCAAATGAGTAAATCAGCCCTGGTTGTTTCATGTATCAGGAATTCATTCCTTTTTATTGCTGAGTAGCCTTCCAGTATTCCAGTATGAATATCCCACAACATGTTTAAACATTATTCTGTTGATGGACATTTGGTTTGTTTCTACTTTTTGGCTAATTACGAATAAGGTTTCTATGAACATTATTGGACCAGTCTTTCTTCAGTAACATGTTTTCCTTACTCTTGGACATACACACACACACACACACACACATATATATACACACACATATATACATATATACACACACATACACACACCCCATATACACATATGTAATGTATATACATATGTGTACATATACATAATATATACATATGTATATATACATATACATATGTGGATATGTACATATATATATACACGTGTGTGTGTATGTACACAACAGAGCAAGATAGAATCTTGCTCTGTTGCCCAGGCTGGAGTGCAATGGCACGATCTTGGCTCACCACAACCTCCACCTTCTGGGTTCAAACTTTTCTCTTGCCTCAGCCTCCTGAATAGCTGGGATTACAGGCACACACCAACATGCCTGGTTAATTTTGTATTTTTAGTAGAGTTGGGGTTTTGCCATGTTGGCCAGGCTAGTCTTGGACTCCTGATTTCAGGTGATCCGCCCACCTTGGCTTCCCAAAGTACTGGGATCACAGGCATGAGCCACCATGCCCAGCTACTTATGGACATATGTTTTTATTACTTTTCAGTAGATACCTAGGAGAAGAGTGATCAAAGAATTCTGTAAGATAGATGTACCATTTTACATTATATTTTCACCCACTTGGTATCATCAGTCTTTTAGTTTTGACCAGGGTCAAATAGCTCCTTATCTCTCATCTCTCTTTCTCTCTTTCTTTGTCACCCAGGCTGGAGTACAGTGGCACTATCATGCCTTGACCTCCTGGGCTCAAGTGATCCTCCTGCCTCAGACTCCTGAGTAGCCGGGACCACATGTGTGCACCACCATGCCCAACTAATTTTTAAAAATTTTCTGTAGAGACAAGATCTCTTCATGTTGGTCAGGCAGGTCTTGAATTCCTAGCTTCAAGCCATGCTCCTGCCTCGGCCTCCCGAAGTACTGTGGTTATAGGTATGAGCCATCATGCCCATCCTTGCCTTTCTTTTAGCAATATGGTCCATAGGTTTATTAGAACATGTGGCTGCCCATTCAGATTTTATATTTCCTGGTATCACTTGCAAGCTAGCATGAGCACGTGACAGTGATATAGCCAATGAGAAGCAAGCAGAGGTAATATGTGCAAATTTGAATCACATCTTTATAAGGAAGTTACCTTCTTTCCCTTCACTTTCCCTTTCCCCCTTTCCTTAGGCCAGAATGTGAATGTACTGGTGAACCAGCTCTGACCATGAGTAGAAAGACACTCTCTAGAGGATAGCGGGGCAAGGTGTCCTTGGATGACTTTCATAGAACAGAGCTGCCTACCCACCCTGGACTGCCTGCACGCCTCTGGGCAGTGAGAGAAAAATAAACTTCTGTCATGTTGAAGCCACTGTAATTTTGTTACAGCAGCTTAGCCAGCGTTTTGCCTAATGTAAGATTCTTTTAGTCAATCTTGTCAATGGATATTTACTGATTATCTAATGCGAGCCAGATACTGTGCTAGGTACTATAGATTTTTCCAAGATGAATCAGGCACACCAGCTAAACTCACTCTCATCTTGAAGGCAAGTCATAAATACTTGGGAAGCTAAATAAAGTTCAGCAACATTATAAAACATCCCCCAAACTTTCATAGAGTAGCACGTGCTGAATGCCAAATGAGCATACAGAAATAGAAGGAAACTCAGAAAAAAACAAGTCCATGCCTTTCCTTCTCTGACAGCTGGAACCTTCTCATGCAGGTGCTGAGATAATGTGACAAGACCTACCCTCCTAGAGCAACTGGACCACAAAAATTCAGGGCAAAGGGGAAGGGGAAAGCATAGGGAAAGAGGGAAAGGGGACATAAGGAAACGGAGGTAGCATGGAAAGATCCTTGGCCAGAGACCTGCCTGCCACATTCAGGTTTGCCTTTCATGAAGTCTCTTCATATATCTTGGCCTCCATTTCCCTATCTGTAAGATGGGAACTGTTTCATTACATTCACTTTGCTCCAAGGAACAGACTGACTCACATTAACTTGAGTAAAGATGGTGAATATTGTAAGGCTACACATCATGTATAAGAGAGACAGAATCTCAGAGAAATCTCAAAACAGGATCTGCTGCAGGATGGGGCCTTATGGAGACTGGAACTGTATTTAGGTCAGATTTAGAGTCCTCAGGATCAGAGATCCATGCATCTTCACTTCAGAGCTATATTTTTAGTTACACTTTCATTAAGACTGTTTCATGTGTTTGAAGCCCCAAACTCAAAATGTTTTGAGGAAAACAAAACAAAACAAAAAAAAAAAAAAAAAAAAAAAAAAGTAAATGTCCTGGCTCGTGTAACTAAAGAATCAATGTATATAATAGTCTTGGACGTGACCAGAATCAGCCAGTCAGCCAGTGGGGCCAGGACCCAGTCCCTCTCCCAACCATGGTTCTACTTTCCTTCATGTGAGTCTTACTCTGAGACCCTGCAAAGACGACCCAAAGCCTGTACTCTTGCTCCTACTCTTCACTGTCTAAACTCAACCAGAAGCTAGAGGGAACTTATACTGTGCAGACCAGGTTTCTTCAGGACATACAGTAAGGTGGAGAAATGGGGAGAATGGATGATTGAAGCTATCAAGTACATCCTCCTAGATTCACGTCTAGCAGAAAGAGCATAATTGTAAGCAGAAGTCCCCAGCTGTATCTCCTTAGTTCTAATTAAACCTCCTGACTGTCACTGTGACTCTGGGAATGAAGCTGGGTGGGGTTATCTCTTCCCACATGTCTGGGAGCAGGGAAGGAGGTAATGTTCCCAAGGAAAGTAGAGGTCACTATTATAGAAAGAAAAGAGAATGGATGTTAAATAGCATCTAAAGTGGTCATCCTTGTTCCCCATTTATCTCATGTATTCGTAAATATGAATGCTGGATATATATATATATATATATATATATATATATATATATTTTTTTTTTTTTTTTTTTTTTTTTACAAATGAGAGCTTTAAATAACTGTAGCATGACTAAGATATCTGGTTGGGCACATGAAAGGTCGGATTTGGTAAAGGTAGGTGTCTGAAAGAAAGTATTGTAATTTTCTGCTCTCACATAACAAATACAGCCATGAATTGCATTCAACAGTTGAGGTAGGTGATTTAGTATATCTATCATGTTCTTGATAGCTAATTGTTTTTAAAAATGGAGAAACTGAGTCACACATTTATTAAATATATCATCTAAGATCTTGGGATTCAACTTTGGTGCCAGGACAAGAACCTGGATATCCAGATCAATAACAAAATCATGAATGCTACCTGTGTTATTCTAGAATGTATTCAGGAAAGCATAATTCTTCTTATTTTTAGCTGATAGCACTGTATTTGTTGAATTCTTCAGGATCCCTAGCACTCATGGGTATGTCCTCTTACTGATATATACCAAATGAATAACCTATGTAAAAGCACTGTGGTAGGTAGAAGTATAGCTGGTTTTGAAGGGCCAAAACCCAATATGCTTGAAATGGAGGGATGGAAGCATAGGGCAGAGGTAGGGCAGGGGAGGGGAGACTAGAGAAGCAGGTAGGGACCGGCCTGTGAAGGACATCGTAAGATACATTATCATTTATAATTATTGTTAAATTTTAGGTTTTAAAATTTAGCAAACTTGATTTTATTAGATTTATTTTTTACAGCTTTCTTCTATTCAAGGTAGTGAAATATCACCTTAATTACTATTAATACATTTGTTAGTACCGGCTACTAGTAGTACATTTAACAAAGTTTAAACAAAGAGGAAATTTTCATAAAATATTAAGTACAGTTGAGTGTATAGTAAACATGGGATATGGTAAATTCATGAAAATAGTATCTGAAGGAGTAAAGTTTGGAAAACACTGGTATGTTGGGCATTTTTCTTTTTTCTTTCTTTTGTGAGATATGATCTTGCTCTGTCACCCAGGCTGGAGGGCAGTGGCACAATCTCAGCTCTTTGCAACATCTGCCTCCCTGGTTCAAGCTCCCACAGCTTCCCATGTGGCTGAAACTACAGACACGCACCATCATGCCTGGCTTTTTTTTTTTTCTTCCAGAAACAGGGTTTTGTCATGTTTCCCAGGCTGGTCTTGAACTCCCGAGTTCAAGTGATCATTTGTGTCAGCCTCCCAAGTGCTGGGATTACAGGCACATTTTTCATTTGCCCCTCCAAATCCACTTTCCACTCTCTGTATCCTTTTTTGTGACTCCACAGCTGACCTCTAAAGCCTGCATCACCCAGTCTACCTTGTCCTCCTTAACCTATCAGCCACCTTGGTGATAAGAGTCACCAGCAGGAAATTGTAGCAGAGGAGGAGTATGGGGTTAGGGGCTTTATTCCACTGAATCCCTGCTGTGAGATTGCTGTTCCTCAACCCAAGAGCCTCACTCCTGTCTGACAGCCTCCCTGACAGCTACAGGCGCTCTGTCCAGGTGCCAGTAACCACCTCCTTGCCTTAACCTTTTAGACTTAGGAGTAGAAATGATTCCCCGCTGTTGCTGGCATTGGGACACAGCACCATTTCTTGTTTTCTTTAACCCTTCCTGCATCCTTGTAAATAATCTTTCACTAAATTCTCCCTCAGTTACTCCGTTGGAACACATTCTCTGTTTCTTGCTGGGACTCAAACTGATACACATGATGTGGTAGAAAGCAACTTTGCAGTCATACGGAAGTAGATTTGAATCCTGGCCACCCACTTAGTAACTGTTTGACCTTAGTCAAGTCCAACTAGATAAGCATAGTATTTATCAAAACAGGAAGACTCTGCTCTGTGAGGTCAGCCACCACATCTATCTCACTGCTACAGCTCCAGCTTTGGGGCAGTGTTTGGCACTAAGTAGGTGCTTAAGAAAAATGTTTTCATGGGTAGATTTCACCACACCTTATGCATGAGACCTAGGAGAGTAACAGGTCAACTAGTCAAACATACTTTATGGATGACACCCAAGAATGTAGCAAGACTTGTGCAAGTAGTGGGTCTTAGACACACTCTTTAATGCAGGCAACAAAAGGAAGGGTTGAGGCCAGTAAAAAAAATTGGAAAACATGTCAAGGAACTGACTGGCAAAGAGCACCCTGCCTACCCCACCACCATGTCCCTAGAGATCATGTCCTCCCCCAATATCATGCCACCTCAAAAGCCAGTTCCCTTCTGAAGGGAGACTCTGTTGAGAGGGCGTGTCTTCTTTCTGATGAGGAGGCAACATGAGGGAAGGCACACAAGGAGACCTGAGGGTCCCAGGGAAGAGACAGTGAAGGAACAACCAGATGGGCAGAGGATTTATGCAAGACCAGGACTGGATTAGCAGGGAAAGCACAGATGTCATGGTCCCTGAAAGTCAAAAAGAGGTGATGAGCTGGTGTATTAGTTTCCTGAGGCTGCTGTAACAAATGACCACACACTGGGTGGCTTACAACAACAGAAACTTACTCTCTCAGAAGTCTGAAATTGAAGTATCAGCAGGACCATGTTCCCTCTGCAGGTTCTAGGAGAGAATGCTCCCTTACCTCTTCCTGCTTTTGATGGCTCCAGGCATTCCTCGGGTTGTGGCTGGAAAACTCCCATCTCTGCTTCTGTCTTCACATGGTCTTCTCTTCTGGTGTCTGTGTCTTTTGTCTCTTACAAGGACACTTGTCATTGGATTTAGGGCCTGCCCAGATGATCCAGAATGACCTCATGTGAATATCCTTAACTTAATTACATCTACAAAGACCCTTTTTCCAAATAAGTTCATGCTCATAGGTTGCAGAGGTTAGGATGAGGACATGTCTTTTTGGGGGCCACCATTCAACCCACTACAGTTGTTGACATGGTTTGGCTGTGTCCCCACCCAAATCTCATCTTGAATTGTAGTTCCCATAATTCCCACATAGAAGGTAATTGAATCATGGGGGCAGTTTCCCCCATTCTATTCTCATGACAGTGAGTAAGTTCTCACAAGGTCTCATGGTGTTATAAGGGGTTTCCCCCTTTGCTCAGCTCTCATTCTTCTCTCTCCTGCCACCGTGTGAAGAAGGATGTGTTTTCTTCCCCTTCCACCATGATTGTAAGTTTCCTGAGGCCTCCCCGGCCATGCTGAACTGTGAATCAATTAAACCTCTTTCCTTTATAAATTACCCAGTCTTGGGTATGTCTATTAGCAACATGATAATGGACTAATATAGTTGGTAAGCAGGTCGAATATTGGTCAGTTTTAAACAGAAGAGTTACTTGATGAACTCTGCACTTAATGGTTAATGATTAAGCTGAAGGTAGTGTTCAGGGAAGAGATAAAGATAGGAGAGGGCTTCTGGTGAAAGCTCTTGCCAAAGTAACCTATGGGATGAAAATATGGACCAAAGTAGTCACTGCAGGAAAGAGGAGGAAGTAATACATACGAAATACCTTGTTTTTTAAAAAAATTAATCTTGTTCTACAACAACATGGAAAGAGCATAAGTTTTTGAGTTATATGACCCAGGTATAAGCCCCAGTTTGTACACTGACTAGCTGTGTACATTTGATCAAGCCCTTAGTTTTAGTCTCCTTATCTATAAGTTGAAGGTAATGGCAGAACCTGCTTATTGCATAGGTTTATAGCAAAGTTCAAATTAGATACCACACGGCACTGGTAGTGTGCTGTGGCAGTATACCACATGGCCACATGGCAGCAATTTGCAATTCTGACTACACATGGACATCCCTTGAAGCTTCTGAAAAATAAAGATGCCTGAGTTTGCCCTAGACCTACTGAATCAAGAACAGCAGTTTTTGGGTTTTTGTTTTTTTTTTTCCTTTGAGATGGAGTCCCGCTGTGTCACCCAGGCTGGAGTGCAGTGGTGTGATCTCGGCTCACTGCAACCTCTGCTTCCCTGGTTCAAGTGATTCTTCTGCCTCAGCCTCCTGAGTAGCTGGGATTACAGGCACATGCCAACACGCCTGCCTAATTTTTTTGTATTTTTAGTAGAGATAGGGTTTCACCATGTGACCAGACTGGTCTCAAACTCCTGACCTCAGGAAATCCACCAGTCTCAGCTTCCCAATGTGCTGGGATTACAGGCATGAGCCACCAAACCCGGCAAGGAACAGCACTTTTTAAAGCTCCTTGAGTCATACTGCTGCCCAGTTAAAGGAGAAATTCACTGTGGAAGGATGTGGTATTAGGATACAATATCCATAAAGAGAATGAACACGGTCTTTACCTTTGAAAGACCATATAGCGTCCTGAAACGAACTGTGTTTCGACTCTCCTCCTTTAAAAAAAAAATTATGAACATCTATAAATCAGGAATTACGATTATTACAGATAAGGGAGCTGAGGCACCAAGAGGTGAAGCAGCTCACAGCAAGTCACTCAGTTAGAAAGTAGGAGAGCCAGCATTTGAATTGCAGTGCTCTGGCTTAAACAACCACACCAAACAGATTCTCTTAAAGCTATAGTGTCTCTCAAAGCAAGTAACCTCTCTAAACCTCAGTTTCCTTTTCTGTAACATGAGGATTATAACATTACTTACTTAGTAGGGGACTTGTGAAAATTAAGTGAGTCATGGGATGTGACGTGCTCAGTGTATTTAGTACATATCAAGCACTAAAAGAAAGTCAGCCATTATTATTATTAATTTTAATATTATCACTGGTTAGTCAGTTTCATGTAAATATAATACAAATTCCAGTTTAAGTCTAACTAAGAATTTGAAATATCCGAGCCTGTTTATCCAGTCACTGGGACAGGACACCCAAAGTCTATTTGCTGGGGTCTGAGGAGCTTCTTGGGAAATAATGGCTCCAAAGAAAGGAAAGATCCAGAAACGAAGTTTCACCCCATAAGAAAGATTTAGCCATCAGGAAGAAGGGTGATTCCAAGACAATATAGGACCTGTCACTTAACTACATCATTTACTTCCTGAGCCTCAGCTAGTTTCCCATGGCCTTGTGTAACAGTCCTGTGATACACACACAGTGAACCTGAAAAACCAAAACGCTTGTTTTACTAAGAAATGAACAAACAGCTCTGCAAGACATTGAAGAACAAGCAGCACTGCTTGGAGGAAGGAAGTGGAAGGACAATGGCTATATTTTATTCTTCCAAAGGGAATTTCTGGCAGTTTTAAATCCCCAAGGAATTCAGAGCCTTGGCCTCAGAAAGGAGGAAGTGGGCAGATGGAGGAGGGGAGGGAGAGGGAAAGAGGGAGAGAGAGAGAATGCAGTGAGAACAGTCTTATCAAATAACACGGTCAGACAGGGAGGCATACTTCCAAAAATGCATTTCACAGATTGTGTGAGTCTTCAGGAGAAGGAGCTGAAGGGACTTCAAACGGATACAGAAAATTTCAGCCTAGGAAACCCAGGTCAACAGATATTTTACAATTCCTGACATAAGCACTGATTAGAGTAACATGCAGGGAAGAAAAACAAGTTTAGTCTACAAAGGTTTGTGCGTACAACGCAGAACATAAATCCAGATTCAGTTTCACAGTCCTGCACTCCTGGAAACATCAACAATCTTGACAGTTGCAGCTAGGAAGCACAAGAGGGAGCCAGAGAAGGTGGAAATGTTTTATTTTCCCGGGTACTATTCAGTGTTGGAAAATCCCTTTTGATCTATTTTTTTCCTTTTTTATCATTAATTCTAGTTAACCCCTTTGATCTTTACTTATAAGGATGCTTACTATTAGTTCTCCTGACTTTTTTTTAAAAAATGGAATGACTATGAGAGTAAGTTTATTGGCTAATATTTTATTATGAGCATAAGTTTATTGGTATGTAAGTATAAGTATATTTTATTAGCCAATAAACTTGGCTGAGTTGGGGGGTGGGATAGTTCACAAGTGAAAAAGCTAAAACAAGTAAACAGTTTTGGAGAATGCAGGAGGGAAAGAAGTTGCTAGTGATGGATTAATTAAATAAATTAACATTTACTCGTTGGGTGCCCAGTCGTGTGTTCAACGCTATGGGTAGAAAGACAAAATGCACCCACAAATTTTCATTGAAACATCAGAAGTTAAAATTTCATAATACTTATTTTTCCCTATTTGAAACTCTCCTTATCCTCTTCACCTCTTCATCTATTAATCTCTTCAGAGGAAGTATCTGTAATAGTTAAGCACAAAGGCTTTGGAGTGAGACAGCTGAGTTCAGTTCCCAGTTATTTCACTTTCTGGCGATTAACTTCCTTGTGCCCTACTTTCCTCATTTGTAAAATGGGATGATAACAGTACCAACCTCACTGGGTGGTGTGAAGATTAAATTAGATAATCCATATAAAGTGCTTGGAATTGTGTGATATTTAAGAGTGCAGTCTCTATTATTATTACTTTTTTTTTTGAGACAGTCTCTCTCTGTCGCCCAGGCTGGAGTACAGTGGCTTGATCTCAGCTCACTGCAACCTCAGGCTCCCAGGTTCAAGCGATTCTCCTGCCTCCTGAGTAGCTGGGATTACAGGCATGAGCCACCATGCCTGGCTAGATTTTGTATTTTTAGTAGAGATGGGGTTTCACCATGTTGGCCAGGCTGGTGTTAAACTCCTGATCTCAGGTGATCCTCCCGCCTTGGCCTCCCAAAGTGCTGGGATTACAGGCATGTGCCATCACACACAGCTAATTTTTAGTATTTTTAGTACAGATGGGATTTCACCATGCTGGCCAGGCTGGTCTCGAACTCCTGACCTCAAGTGACCCCCCACCTCGGCCTCCCAAAGTGCTGTGATTACAGTCGTGAGCCACCGTGCCTGGACTTTTTTTTTTCCCTCGAGATAGGGTATTGCTCTACGACCCAGGCTGGAGTGCAGTGGTTTGATCATGGCTTACCACAACCTCAACTTCCCAGGTTCAAGGGACCCTCCCACCTTAGCCTCTGGCATAGCTGGGACCATAGGTGGCACTGTCATGCCCCGCTAATTTTTTTTTAAAATAGAGACAAGGTCTCACTATGTTGCCCTGGCTGGTCTGGAACTCCTGGACTCAAGCAATCTTCCCACCTTGGCCCTCCCAAACTGCTGGGATTACAGGCATGAGCCACTGTGCCTGGCCTGCTATTAGTTCTTGTTCAGGTACTGCACATTTTTAGAATTACAACTGCAATCATAAATTCAAACTACCACAGAGCTGGAAAGGAAATAATACCTGATCTAACTCTCTCATCTTATAAATGAGAAAATGAAAGTTTGCCACTTGCTAGCTGTGTAAGATGGAAAAGTTCTTAACCTTTCCAATCCTGTAAAAGGGAATAATGAGCCTCAGCAGCCTCTTGATGCTGTTGAGAGAATTAAATGAGGTAATGTACATAAAACTATCAACATCACACAAAGTCAGTGCTCAGTTCTTCCATACTAGGGTGTGGTAAAAAAAAAAAAACAAAACCAAACCAATGAAACAAACAAAAAAACACAATACACTCCAGCCAGCTACAAACCCTAGGCTTTCAAGAAAAGATGGCCAAGTAGTTTCAGATTTTACAATCATCCTTTTTCACCAAACCAAACAAATGACACCCAGAAAGACTATGCAGGCTGTACTCACACAAAGGAAGGGCACCCCCTCATATCTCAAACTTTAAGGTGGCAGCTGGGGACCAAAGAGCCTAGAAATAAAAACACAGCCTAGACCCCTCCCTTCTAGGGAGGAAGAAGAGTCTAGAGACTGTAGGGCAGACAGCCAGGAGGAAAAGACATGGAACGTCCCTTGAGGCTAAAAGTCCCTCTCGGCAATGACAGAAGAAGAGCTGAGCTAAGAAACACATTTTTCTCCCAGTTTAACAGAAAGTCGGGGAAAAGGGCTGAGGAATGAATGCCCTATTCAATCATCTCAGATTGTGAGCAGAAGCCTGGGTGCTTGCGGGTGAACATCCCATTAGAAAGCAAACTCCATGAAGACAGGAGTTGTATCTGTTTGGTTCATTACTATATTCCTGCCACCTAGATTAGTGCCTGGCACTTAGTGGATGCTCAATAAATATTGAGTAAATATATTGAAACACTCCTTATAGTAGGGAAAAGTGCAAACATATTTTTGGAGCTTGGGGAATGCAAAAATAAATTTTTATGAAAATATATGTATTTTCTTAAAAATTCGTGCAAGTTTTGTGCTGCGTCATCTATTAGTGTTTATTTTTACATAAATTAGTGACGACACTTGTAGTGGACAGTTATACTTTTTTACCCAGTATCGATTCATATTTCCTTTGTGACCCACCCCTTGCCATTCCCCATCCTGCAGGTGACTCTAGCAGCAATTCTACCTTCATCTCTAAGGCTGGGCCTATGATTCACTTTAGCCAGTCTGAACATTTCCTTCCCCGACAACAGTGATTGTTTTAGGGTTAGGCACATTACTCAATCAGATCTCATGTGACATAATTCCTATTTGACTGTGACTATGAAAAGAGATGCACTGTCTTCCCTACTGGAGCTGGAGCTCTGAGGATATTTGTCTATGTAGGGAGGAAAACCATCCTTTCCTTCTATCCTTCTAAGTTCTTAGCTGAAGCCCTTATAACCAATGACAGATTAACATGAGAACATCATGCGAATGTATATTATGTTTTATGTGACATGGAAGCCTTCATTAGGAAATAAAGACCCAAAAAGGTGGTTAAAGACAGTCCCAATAAAAATATGAGCAGTCAGGTTTTAGCCCTGAGTGGTGCCATTTTAGGAGGCTACAGAAAAATGTGAAACATTAATTTGAAGAGTTGTAGACAACTATTGGAGGAAATGAGAAGATTTAGGACTCAGTTTATAGGTAGATAACAAAACCTTGAAGAAATGAACAAGACTGAAAAAATGGAATACCCACAAAGCTGTGCTACAGATTTCCATTGAAACATAATTTTTCTCTCTAAAATCACCTCCATTTCTATAAAAGATAACCAAAGTAAAACTAATTTGTTTGCAAAAGAAGCCTAGTCTCATTAAACTTGGTCTGATTGTTGACATCACTGCAGCAAGAATAGTGATTGGCCACATAAGTCCCTTTCTTTTAGTTCGCTTTGCTGAAACTTCGCGTAAAAAATCTCAGATTAGACTTTTAAAAGCCTCTTAAGGCTAGGAAACCATGCCAGGGACCTGCCACCAGACCCTGCCTGCAGTCTCTGTAGATTTAGGCAAATTCCTATTTTCTTAAGGTTTCCCAATATTATGAAGTTCCTGGGCCTGCAAGAACTGAAAAGACAACATGAAGCATGGGAAATTATTTTGATAAGACACAAATCTTTGTTTTCTAGGCAGGTTACTTAAAAGGTAAAGAAAAGCCATTTTACAATTTCATTTTAAGATCAGACCAATAATCCAAAAAACTGTCATTTTAATGTTGCATCATACATTTATGACACTAACATTCTTTTTCTTTTTCTTTCTTTCTTTTTTTTTTTTGAGACAGGGTCTTGCTCTGTTGCCCAGCCTGGAGTACAATGGCACAATCACTGCTCACTGCAGCCTCAACCTTCTGGGCTCAAGCGATCCTCCCACCTCAGCTTCCTGAATAGCTCGGACTATTGGAATGCACGACCACATTTGGCTAATTTGTTTTATTTTTTATTTTGTAGAGACAGGGCCTTGCTATGTTGACCAGGCTGGTCTCAAACTCCTTGTCTCAAGTGATCCTCCCACCTCAGCCTCCCAAAATGCTGGGATTACAGGTGTGAGCCACCGTGCCAGCCTCATCTCACATTTCTTATAGGTATATGCTGTTTCCTCATAGTACAATTTCTCATATTTATTAGCAGACTCAAATATATTTAGATTCTCTATACTGCATAAAAACAAGATGCCAGAAGTATACAAACTTAAATCTATATTCAGCAATTAATGTTTCATTGTTTTATCTTATTTGGAAATGATCTAGATATTCAATGAATACTCATAATTTAACTTAACTTACTAAAGCTTTAACGTTTCAAATTACCAAAAAGAGTGGAAACTATTTTTAAGTGGACATATTATAAATCATAACTTATAAATCATAATTATTGCTGAAAAGTTCATTTACAAACTTTTATCCCACTTACATTAATTAACTTGTTCTTAGTAATTATGCTTGAATTGCTCATGAAAATTTCATGAGATATTAGACAAAGCCAGCCACTACCTCAAATTATTTTTTGTTTTTGCTGACAAATCAGGCAAATATCAAAAATATCACAGGAGCAAAGAACCTAAAAAGTTAAACATATAGCTTTTTAAAATTTTACTGCTGTACTTGATATACATCAAGCAATTCATTTCTATTGTACATTTTGTTCTGAGGTTGGATTTGTAGTCTTATAATCTTAACTAATCTAGTAAAGATAACTAAAGCTTGTTTGACTAGTAAAGCTAGGTAGAAAACATGTCTGCATTATATTTAATGCTGACAACTCTAAAGGCATATTTATTTTCTTTAACTAAACCAACAATATTTTTATTTACCAAAGATTACCCAAGGCACATGAACTTGAAAATCATTGAGTTAGTTCCTATATTTCTGAGAGAATACATAATTTACATGAGTGTTTTTTAAAGCCGATTAAATAGAGCTCTTTTACAAATTAATTTTGGAAATACCATTCAGAGCTAGAAAAATATCACACATACATAACATTACATGCCAGACACATACATACACATGTAAAATATGTACAGATTCAAAAAGATCTTATCGCTTTCATTCTAAATGTTAGCCATGAGCTGGATATAAACACGGAAACACAAAATTCGCTAATTTACCAAAGAGTTGATTCTCATTTTTGTCTTATTTTTGTAATGCAAATTATGTTTTCAGCAGATGGAACAAGTTAAGATTACCTACACAATGATGGCTGAAGGAATTTATTTTAGTTTATTTTAAGTTCCAGGATGCATGTGCAGAACGTGCAGGTTTGTTACATAGGTATACATGTGCCATGGTGGTTTGCTGCACCTATCGACCTGTCCTCTATGTTCCCTCCCCTTGCCCGCCACCCCTCAAAAGGCCCTGGTGTGTGTCATTCCCCTCCCTGTGTCCATGTGTTCTCATTGTTCAGCTCCTACTTATGAGTGAGAACATGTGGTGCTGGTTTCTGTTTCTGTGTTAGATTGCTGAGGATGATAGCTTCCAGCTTCATGCTTCATCCATGTCCCTGCAAAGGACATGATCTCATTCCTTTCTATGGCTGCATAATATTCCATAGTATATATGTACCACATTTTCTTTATCCAGTCTATCATTGATGAGCATTTGGGTTGGTTCCATGCCTTTGCTATTGTAAATGGTGCTGCAATAAATATACATGTAGATGTGTCTTTACAGTAGAATGATTTATATTTCTTTGGGTATCTACCCAGTAATGGGACTGCTGGGTGAAATGGTATTTCTGGTTCTAGGTCCTTGAGCAATTGCCACACTGTTTTCCACAATGGTTGAACTAATTTACATCCCACCAACAATGTAAAAGTTTTCCTATTTCTCCCCAGCCTCGCCAGCATCCATTGTTTCTTGACTTTTTAATAATTGCCATTCTGACTCGTGTGAGATGGTATCTCACTATGGTTTTGATTTGCATTTCTCTAATGATCAATGATGTTGAGAATTTTTTCATATTTTTTTGACCGCATAAATGTTTTCTTTTGAGAAGTGTCTGTTCATATCCTTTACCTGCTTTTTGATGGGGTTGTTTCTTGTAAATTTGTTTAAGTTTCTTGTCGATTCTGGATATCAGACCTTTGTCAGATAGGTAGATTGCAAAAATGTTCTCCCATTCTGTAAGTTGCCTGTTCACTTTGATGGTAGTTTCTTTTGCTGTGCAGAAGCTCTTTAGTTTAATTAGATCCCATTTGTCAATTTTGGCTTTTGTTGCAATGGCTTTTGGCATTTTCATCATGAAGTCTTTGCCTATGCCTATATGCTGAATGGTATTGCCTAGGTTTTCTTCTAGGGTTTTTATGGTTTTGTGTTTTACATGTGAGTCTTTAATCCATCCCAAGTTAATTTTTGTATAGAGTGTAAGAAAGGGGCCCAGTTTCAGTTTTCTGCATATGGCTAGCCAGTTTTCCCAGGACCATTTATCGAATAGGAAATCCTTTCCCTGTTGCTTGTTTTTGTCAGGTTTGTTGAAGATGAGATGGTTGTAGATGTGTGGTGTTATTTCTGAGGTCTCTGTTCTGTTCTATTAGTCTATATATCTGTTTTGGTACCAGTACCTGCTGTTTTGGTTACTGTAGCCTTGTAGTATAGTTTGAAGTCAGGTAGCATGATGCCTCCAGCTTCATTGTTTTTGCTCAGGATTGTCTTGGCTATATGGGCTCTTCTTTAGTTCCATATGAACTTTAAAGTAGTTTTCTCTAATTCTGTGAAGAATGTCAATGGTGGTTTGATGGGAATAGCATTGAATCTATAAATTACTTTGGGCAGTATGGCCGTTTTCACAATATTGATTCTTCCTTTCCATAAGGATGGAATGTTTTTCCATTTGCTTGCATCCTCTTTTGTTTCCTTAAGCGGTGGTTTGTAGTTCTCCTTGAAGAGGTCCTTCTCATCCTTTGTTAGCTGTATTCCTCGGTATTTTATTTTCTTTGTAGCAATTGTGAATGGGAATTCATTCATGATTTGGCTCTCTGCTTGTCTATTGTTGGTGTATAGGAATGCTTGTGATTTCTGCACATGGATTTTGAGACTGAGACTTTGCTGAAGTTGCTTATCAGCTTAAGGAGTTTTGGGGCTGAGACGATGGGGTTTTCTAAATATAGAATCATGTCATCTGCAAACAGAGACAATTTTACTGTCTCTCTTCCTACTTGAATACCCTTTATTTCTTTCTCTTGCCTGACTGCCCTTGCCAGAACTTCCAATACTATGTTGAATAGGAGTGGCGAGAGAAGGCATCCTTGTTTTGTACTGGTTTTCCAATGGAATGCTTCCAGCTTTTGCCCATTCAATATGATATTACCTGTGGTTTTGGCATAAGTAGCTCTTATTATTTTGAGATATGTTCCATCAATATGTAGTTTATTGAGAGTTTTTAACATGAAGGGATGTTGAATTTTATCAAAGGCCTTTTCGCATCTATTGAGATAATTGTGTGGTTTTTGTCACTGGTTTTGTTATGTGATGGATTGCTTTTATTGATTTACATATGTTGAATCAGGCTTGCATCCCAGAGATGAAGTTGACTTGATTGTGGTGGATAAGGTTTTTGATGTACTGCTGGATTCAGTTTGCCAGTATTTTATTGAGGATTTTTGTATTGATGTTTCTCAGGGATATTGGCCTGAAGTTTTCTTTTCTTTTGTGTGTGTGTGTGTGTGTCTGCCAGGTTTAGATATCACGATGATGCTGACTTCATAAAATGAATTGGGGAGGAGTCCCTCCTTTTCAATTGTTTGGAATAGTTTCAGAAGGAATGGTACCAGCTCCTCTTTGTACCTCTGGTAGAATTCGGCTGTGAATCCGTCTGGTCCTGGGCTTTTCTTGGTTGGTAGACTATTAATTACTGCCTCAATTTCAGAACTTGTTATTGGTCTATTCAGGGATTCGACTTCATCATGGTTCATTGAGATGTTAATGTGTTGATTTGAGATCCTTCTCGCTTTCTGATGTGGGCATTTAGAGATATAAATTTCCCTCTTAACACTGCTTTAGCCGTGTCCCAGAGATTCTGGTATCTTGTCTCTTTGTTCTCATTGGTTTCAAAGAACTTCTTGATTTCTGCCTTAATTTCATTATGCACTCAGGAGTAATATTATTCAATTTCCATGTAATTGTGTGGTTTTGAGTGAGTTTCTTAATCCTAAATTCTAATTTGATTGCACTGTGGTCTGAGAGACTGTTATGGTTTCAGTTCTTTTGCTTTTGCTGCAGAGTGTTTTACTTCCAATTACGTGGTCAATTTTAGAATAAGTGCCATGTAGCACTGAGAAGAATGTATATTCTGTTGATTTGGGGTGGAAAGTTCTGCTGATGTCTATTAGGTCCATTTGTTTCAAAGCTGAGTTAAAGTCCTGAATATCCTTGTTAATTTTCTGTCTCATTGATCTAATATTGACAGGGGGGTGTTAAAGTTTCCCACTATTACTGTGTGGGAGTCTAAGTCTGTTTGTAGAGCTTGCTTTATGAATCTGGGTGCTCCTGTATTGGGTGGATATATATTTAGGATAGTTAGCTCTTCTTGTTGAATTGATCCCTTTACCATTATGTAATGCCTTTTTTTGTCTTTTTTGATCTTTGTTAGTTTAAAGTCTGTTTCGCCAGAGACTAGGATTTGCTTGGTAAATTTTCCTCCATCCCTTTATTTTGAGTCTATGTGTGTCTTTGCAAGTGAGATGGGTCTTCTCAGCATACCAACGGGTCTTGACTCATTATCCAATTTGCCAGTCTATGTCTTTTGACTGGGGCATTTAGCCCATTTACATTTAAGGTTAATATTGTTACGTGTGAATTTGATCCTGTCATCATGATGCTATCTGGTTATTTTGCACACTAGCTGATGTAGTTTCTTCATAGTGTCATTGGTCTTTATATTTTGCTGTGTTTTGCAGTGGTTGGTACTGGTTTTTCCTTTCCATATATAGTGCTTCCTTCAGGAGTTCCTGAAAGGCAGGACTGGTGGTGATGAAATTCTTCTGCATTTGCTTGTCTGGAAAGGATTTTGTTTCTCATTTGCTTATGAAGCTTAGTTTGGCTGGCTATAAATTCTGGGTTGAAAATTCTTATCTTTAAGAACGTTGAATACTGGCCCCCACTGTCTTCTGGCTTGTAGGGTTTCTGTTGAGACATCCACTGTTAGTCTGATTGGCTTCCCTTTGTAGATGACCTGGCCTTTCTCTCTGGCTACCCTTAACACTTTTTCCTTCATTTCGACTTTGGAGAATCTGCTGATTATGTGTCTTGGGGTTGATCTTCTCATGGAGTATCTGAATGGTGTTCTCTGTATTTCCTGAATTTGAATATTGGCCTGTCTTGCTAGATTGGGGAAGTTCTCCTGGATAATATCCTGAAGTGTGTTTTCCAGCTTGTTTTCATTCTCCTGTCTCCTTCAGATACTCCAATCAATTGTAGGTTCGGTCCTTTTATATAGTCCTATATTTCTCGGAGGCTTTGTTCGTTCCTTTTCATTTTTTTCTCTAATCTTGTCTGCATGCCTTATTTCAGCAAGGTGTTCTTCAAACTTTGATATCCTTTCTTCCACTGGGTTGATTTGGCTATTGATACTTGTGTATGCTTCATGAAGTTCTCATGCTGTGTTTTTCAGCTCCATCAAGTCATTTGTGTTCCTCTCTAAACTGGTTATTCTAGTTAGAAGCTCCTCTAACTTTTTATCAAGGTTCTTAGCTTCTTTGCATTGGGTTAGAACATGCTTCTTTAGCTCATCAGTTTGTTATTACCCATCTTCTGAACCCTACTTCTGTCAATTCATCCATCTCATCCTCTGTCCAATTCTGCACCCTTGCTAGAGAGGTGTTGCAACCATTTGGAGAAAAGGCACTCTGGCCTTTTGGGTTTTCAGTGTTTTTTTGTTGATTCTTTCTTGTCTTCATGAGTTTGTCTAATTTTGATCTTTGAGGCTGCTGACCCTTGGATGGAGTTTTCGTGGGGACTTTTTTATGTTGTTGATGCTGTTATTGCTTTCTGTTTGTTTTCCTTTCAATGGTCAGTTCCCTCTTCTGTAGGGGTGCTACAGTTTACTAGGGGTTCACTTCAGGTCCTATTCATCTGGTTTGCTCCCATGCCTGGAGATGTCACTCGATGAGACTGGAGAATAGCAAAGATGGGTGCTTGCTCCTTCCTCTGGGATCGCTGACCTCGAGAGGCACCAACCTGATGCCAGTAGGATTGCTCCTGTATAGGGTGTCTGACAACCCTTATTGGAGTGTCTCACCGAGTTGGGTGGCAAGGGGAACAGGACCCTTTTAATGAAGCACTTTGACTGTCCCTTGGTAGAGGGAGTGTGCTTCCCTGGGGAGAAACCCACTCACCTGGGCTGCCAGGATTCCTCGGAACTAGCAGGAGGAAAGGTTAAGTCTGCTGGTCTGCAGAAACTGTGGCCAAGCCTCCCCATAGGGGCTTAGGCCCAGGGAGATCAGAGTTCTGTCTCTGAGACCCTGGCTGGAGCTGCTGGAGTTCCTGCAGGGAGGCTCCGCCCAGTGAGGAGGAATGGGTCAGGGTCAGGCCTGAAAAGGTCTAGCTATAGTCTAGCTATAGTCTAGCTATAGTCTGCCTCAGCCGGTGTGTTGCGTTGTGGGGGACACCTCTTGGGAGCAAGCCGTCCTGCCTCCCTGGTTCCAGCGGGAGCTGGGTGGGTGGGCGGTGGAGGGGAGGCGCAGCCTGGAGCTATAGAGATGGCTGCCGTCCTACTCCTGCCCAGGGAGCTTAGCGTGTTAGGCAGTTATCAGTCCCAATGCTGGCTGCTGCCCCTCCCTCAAGGAGCTCAAAGGGTTTAGATAGCAGGCAGCTGCAGCTGTGATGCTGGTTGCCCCGCTCCGCAGGAACTCAGCAGGCTTAAGCAGATTCTAGCTTACTGGCTGTTGAGAATCTGCATGGCTCCATGGTTGGAACCCTAGGCCTCGGTGACATGGGTTCACGAGTGGGATCTTCCGATCCGTGGGTTGCACAGTTCTGTGGAAAAAGCACTGTTTCCCCGCTGGGTAGCACACTCGCTCACCACCTCCCTTGGCTGGGGGATGGCTGCTCCCCTGCCCCCTGTGGCTCTAAGGTGGGCTGCTGCATCACACTGCTCTTCCTTCCTCTCTGTGGGTCATGCTAGCCACCTAGTCAGTTCTAATGAGAGAACCTCGGTTGCTGGTGCAGGATTTGCAAGCTATTATGGTTCTTTTCAATGGGAACCTCCGATTGCCACTGCTTCTACTTGGCCGTCTTGGCTGCACCCCCAGGAATTTTTTTAGCCAATATTTGTGGAAAAATATTTTTAAATTCTCATTTTCCCTGACATGTAATCTTATGCAGGCTGTAAACTACATTCTAGGCAATGACTAGGAGACATCTAGCAGTTATCTCTGTGTGTGTGTGTGTGTGTGTGTGTGTGTTTCAAGAGATGGAATCTACTATGTTGCCCAAGCTGGTATTGAACTCCTAGCCTCAAGCCATCCTCCCACCTCAGCCTCCCAAGTAGCTGGGATTTCAGGTATGTGTCACTACTCCTGACTCTAATCTGGATATTTTCAAAGCAAATGTGAATGGATAAAATAGACATTTCCAATTAGGCTTTTTCCTTTTCAGCCTCAGATACTTGCTTTTGGGGGCTCTTGAGTCTCTTGAGAGTAGAGGAGCTAAAGGTTCAAGTGACTTAGGGGCTAGGGTAGAAAAAGGTCTGGCAGAGATGGACAGAAGAATGGAGGAGGTAGGAACTTGAAGGAGGAAATATCAAAGGATTCAGGAAACTGAATGGAGGATTGAAAGTGGCAAAAGGATGAAGGAGGAGCACAAGCAAAGGGAAGGAAGAAATCTCAGAGGGGCCAGTTTTGAGAGATCTTAAGTTTCCCCAAGGAGCCAATGGAGTTCCAAATTATCTTCAGCAAAATTGTGCCAACAAGAAAGAGGTGGACATCTAGTCAGCAGGGGCTTGAGAAAGGGATTTCAGTGAACTGGGAAGTTCCCATGGGAAGAGCAGGATTAAATAGAGAAAACAGAGAAGACTTAAACAAAATTGGTTCCATTAGGCCCTGAATATCAGCTTCCAATTAGGCCAATTTCTGACCATAGATCTTTAAAAAAAAATTCTTTCAAATATCTTATTATCAAGTTTTAGCTGGGACAAACAGTAAATATCTCTGGCAATATTGAATTTCTTTTTAAAATTTTTTTTTTGAAAATGAAGGTATCTATTTCAAGTGACTGAAAACAAAAGCCAATAAGCCTTTTATGACTTTCAACCAATAAGACTTTTATAGCTTAACTGTGGACACAAGAGCCATCTTCAAAGAGAGTGCAAAAAAGGCAGCCTTTCAAGATCCAGACCACTCCCAAAGATAGCCACAAGAAAGACTTAGATGGCCCTTCTTGGGGCTGGCAACAGTCAGTAGAACATTAGCGGAGAATGAGGTGCAACCTGCATTTCCATCAGGCCATATTCTCAGGGCCAACAACCTGATGGTTGACTGTCTGCACATTTCCCTGGCAGGCAGAAAGCCAAGCCAAGCTCTCAGGATGCAAAATGAGATAACTAGGAAAGCAGTAGCTGTCTCTGGCATGGAAAGAATCAGTAAACAAGATGTACCCCAAAACCAAGTTAGTCAAATGTGCAAGAATCATAATCCAAAGAACTAACGTTTCCAAGTTTTTCTTCTGCAAATATGAATATGGAAAAGAAAAAGTCACAAGGAGAAATTTTTTACCTTCCTCTCTTAACTGGGTGCTACAAACAGATATCTGAGAAAGCTGACTCTGGGAGAATGCTTACCTTTTTCTGGCTTTTGTCAGTTTCCCAGGATCCCGTCAGTAGGATCTGAAGTGAGTGAGGTATCCAGCCGTCCCTTTCTGGTCACCAGAAACTGTAGGGGAGGAAAAATGTCTTTTCTTTCTACCCTTCTAAGTTCTCAGCTGGGGCCTCTGTAACAAAAGGCAGATTAAGAAGAGAAAAGCATACAAATTTATTTAATGTAAATTTTATGTGACAAGGGAGACTTTACAAGGAAATGAAGACCAGAAGTGGTTAAACCTGAGCATTTTTTGTTTTGTTTTGTTTTGTTTTAAGATGGAGTCAAGCTCTGTCGCTCAGGCTGGAGTGCAGTGGCGCAGTCTCGGTTCACTGTAACCTCTGCCTCCCATGTTCAAGTGATTTTCCTGCCTCAGCCCCCTGAGTAGCTGGGATTACAGGCACCTGCCACCATGCCCGGCTAATTTTTTTTTTTTTTTTTTTTTTTTTTTGTATTTTTAGTAGAGACGTGGTTTCACCATGTTGACCAATCTTGAACTCCTGACCTCAAGTGATCCACCCACCTCGACCTCCCAAAGTGCTGGATTATAGGAGTGAGCCACTGCACCTGACCAAACCTGAGCGTTTTTATGCTAGGTTTGAAAAGTCATGGAAAGTTAGGAAAGTTGTGGAAAAATGTGATAGGTCAAAGGGTATGAGCTAAGAGTAACAAACTGGGGGAAACTTAGCAAGACCTGTTCATTCATATTTCTTTGGGTGTCCCTTCATCTTTAGGAATATGGATACTCCTTTCCTCCAAGTATAGAGGAAGGTACCTCTCATCTGAGGGTCTATAACCTGCTTCAGGATAGAAGGGCAAGGGAAAGTCAGAGAGTTCCTCCTCCTGTTTCTCAAATTATTTCAGCTTAAAAATATTCAGTATGCCAAGGTCCTATATTTTGGGGTAATGTGCCTTTGGGGTAGACATCCTGAACTCCATTATCTCATGTAAGCCATCATGCCACCTTGGGAAGATCTGTCAAGGAGTGAGGGCAGAGCTGAAGTAAAGCATAGTCAACCGACAGGGAGAGAAATTGGGTCCTAAGGCCTTGTTTGCTATGATTATGCAGGCCAGTACATTCTTTTCTCATTGCGACCTCTTGCAACAGAAGTAATCCAACCTGACATGGCAGGTGTATTTATTAATTTCTTACTTTGTGTCTATTTCAGTGCTAAGTGCTTTTCATGTCATAGCTGTTTTATCTTTTAACTCTCATAATAGCTCTATTAAGTAGAAATGAGATAGGCACTACTATTTTGGGGAAACAGTGTAAAAACCATGAAATAACTCATCTGAGATCACATAATTTATAAATGGAACAATCAGAATTTGAATCCAGTTTCAGGCTTTTCTTATAAAACTAGTATTCCCAGAAGTGACACAACTATTCCCTAATGTAATACATGCTTTAAGAAATATGACCTTGGTTGGTTGTTGCTCTATGTAAGAGTAGCACGTTTCTATCCATTCAAACTTTCATTGATGTCTCCTTTCTCTGAGTATTGGTCAGGGTCACCATTAGTCGGAGCCACCAAAATTTATCACTCAGTTACATATTGTGCTATATTACTTGCCAGCTGTCTTACTAGAATGAACATTCTATGAAGACAGGAACTTTGTTTTGTTCACCATTGCATCCCTAACACCTAGAACAGTACCTAATCACCACAGGCATTAAATAATATTTGTTTCATGAGTGAATGAACAAATGTAGATTAGCTTTCCTTGACTACACTGGACAACTTGGAGAGCAAGAGAATACTTGAGAATGTTACACGCTTGATAATAGTGGTCAAAATCCTTTTTATATCTTCCATATCTTCACATTGCAGAGGCTAAATGCACTTGGTCACACATACACACATGCAGGCAGGTATGCACGCATGTTAACAGATAGAAATATCAACTGCACTCTTAAAACTCGCTTGTTTCTCTCAGCTTCCACAGCAGAATCTGAGAGCATCTGGTTAGTGCCTTGAAACTGAATGTGAATGTTCCCAAACCCTGTTCTAGGCTCCTTTCCTAAGAGCAAAGCAGGGTCTACATTCTTGGCACTGTTGTGGTGGAAGTGGCCCCAGCAGAGGAGTCTGAGAGATCTGAGGTCTCATCCTAGCTTTGCCACTTACTAGCTCTGTGGCCTTAGGCAGAGCCTTTTACATCATCGTACCTCCATTTCCTTTGACATAAGACAGGAATAATAATTCAGACCCGTTTATCTCCCAGCTTTTTGTGAGAATCAACTTATATGGCTATGAGAAGACTGAAAAACCAAACAGGATATTTAAGAGAAAGTATAAATTAGATTCATACCATTTCTGGGTAAAAGAGGTTAAAAATCCAATTTTGATGCCTAAATCCCTTATATTTATTGACTTTGTGGGTAGCATAGGATATGACTGAATGCAAATTGAAAGCAATTTAACCAAATATGATTTGGAAGAAAGAAATCCGGTTGAAATTAGTTGGCTCATAGAACAGATTGGTCAAAATAACAGTTTGATAAAGAAAACTTGATTTTCTCAATTATTGGTTTTATAATAATTGGTTATTTGGTTTTACTTTGATGGGGAAGTCTTTTCCCATCTTTTGGTATTATTTTTTATCTTAAAGAATTTCTTAGAGTTTTAAAACATTTTACCTGTTTAAGTCATTTTAAGGACACTTTTGAGTGGGTCTTTCATCACTTCGGCCATGCATCAAATGTTCCTCTCAGGAGATCTTACTAACATCCGTTAATTATTTGTAACTGTGAATTCATAACTGAATAATTAAAAAAATGGATTGCCAGAACACAGTCAACTTCTCAGCTTGATAAATGTTGGAGCTTCCCTTTCAAACATATGGACTCTTGGCAACTGGCTGCTTTTGGGTCTTTTTTACCACTTTTATGCAATTTGCTGTTAAGAGAGAGCAATGAAGGGGAGCAAATCTTGAGTGCAGGGGAGGAAGCATTCAGGATTCCAGTGTGGACAAAGACACTATTATCTGCTAAGAGCCTTCTGAAACCTCCATTTAAATTTAAAACTAGCGGGCAAACTCAACTGTTGAAGTGGAAGAGGAAAGATTAGGTGGGAGGAAGGCAGTGAGGGGATTTGCATGAAGCCGTAAACTCCGTGGAAAGCGCAAGAGGGCAGTGTAACGCTAAATATTTCAACCCCGACTGCTTGAAATCCTAACACTTGGACCTAAACATTACATTAAAATTCAAAACCTTGAGATAAGAACTATAGCAGCTATTTATGAGGCCATCAACAAAATACTTGCAAGTAGGTTTTTTTCAGTGCTTTTACTAGGAAAAATTGAAATATACACGAAAGTAGCAAGAATTGTATATTGAATTCTCATGCCCATCACCCAGACAAAATAATTAGCAAGAGTTCACCACCTGTGTTTCATCTCGCCTTTCTTCTTTTCTCTAACTTTTTTTGGGAAGTATTTTAAAGCAGATCTCAGAAATCATGTTATTTTGCCCCTACCTAGTTCAGTTTGCATTCCTGAAAGGCATGGAGATTTTTCTATTTTACATAAATACAAGCCATTCTCACTCTCGATAAAATTTCTTGTTATCGAGAAATTTTAAAATATCCAATTCATATTCCAATAATTCTAGTTGTCTCCAAAATATCATTTTCTAGTTTTGTTTGAATCAGTAACCAAACAAGGTCCATAAATTGTATTTGGTTGTTTTATTTCTTTTCTGTTTTAATCTAGATAGAACAATAGTCACCCTGTCCATTGCCCTCATACTTTTTCTGATGCCACTGTACATTCAAGAAAGATCCAGATTCTGGATATGCCTGTTTGATTCTTCATAATGTTTAGAAGTAACTTTTTATATTTTTTAAAGCAAGAGTAAATAAATGTTGTATTCTTAATAGACCATTTAGGATTATTAGAGTATTTGGATTGTAGATCTTGGTTTTATGCTGTGTTACTCTTAAACTCAAGAGCACAAACTATGAAGGCAGATAGAACCACATTTAAATCCCAGCTTGGCTATTTAGTAGCTGAATATTGATGAATATTCATCAATATGAGCCTCAATTTCTTTATTTGTAAAGCGGATATCTTGGGACATATTATTCTTGGGAAGATTAAATGAGACAATTTATGGTAAGTTCTTGGGACATAATAGCTGTACCATAATTGGTAACTATAAGTGATAATTGTTAATTTGATAGTTAATAATTGATAACTATTTGATAATTGATTACTGTTATCACCAAACTATTTTCATAATGCTTGCCATTTCTGAACAAGACAGGTAATACACAATGTGATGACAATAGCAGACAGTTCATTTTCATCCTCAAGTGTGAAAAGTGTAATTAGTTTAGTTCTGCCACATTTATTCTCCTGCTGAAAATCATTTAATGACTATGGAAATCAGTATAACTCATTCAAATATAGAAATTAGTGTTCTGTGGAGCCATAGCAAATGAAAATGTCCTGTTAGTGTTAAGATGTTAAAGAAAGATTTATGAGTAGAGACTAGCAAGCCAAGAATTTATAAACCCATTTTTCTTGTCAAATCTCAGTACCTGATTCCATAACAACAGTAACCATAATAATAACAACCCTTATTTTTACAATTGACAAGACTGCCAAGGCTTAATTGAAAAGAATTCACCTGGTGATCCAACAGTCACCCTGCCATAATGTCAATCATAATAAATTGCAAGGCTGCAGATGAAGCACTCAGAAAATAAATATTGGCTGTTAAGGGTTTAAAGAAAAGAACATTGAGGACTGGAGAGTCACTGAAGCTCCCAACTCCACTGGAGGTGATTATGTGAGAATGTAACATTTAATACAAGTAGCAGTATTCTGCATGTTCAGAAAAATTTCGATCACCACTATTGGCATGGACTAATTCAGTCTAAAACAAAAATCTATTAGGGAATTGAAAGTTGAAGAACTTAAGTCTATCCTCAAATTGTATAAAAACAGAAAGAGGAGAGTGAAGTTAGCTGCTAACATTTTAAGTTTCTTTTGTTGACCTGGCATAGTCTATTAACATACATTTTAAATATAGCATTCTGCCTCCTATCCTTTTTTGGTACAAATCCAGCTACATGTAAATAAATAAAATAAAATGAAAATATACTAATTGCATTTTAAAATAACTTGGCAACAGTTTTGTTATTATGCTGATCCAATAAAAAAATCACCCCCATAAATGCATGTTATGTTGGAGATGATGATTCACTCTTCCACAGTAACTTTGAAAGTATCTGCTTTAATTAGCACTGCTTATAACAAAAGCATCTTTCTTTTTTCTAATGCGCTGGATATCATAATTATAAAAATATCCATAATCCATATGATATGATAATCCATAAAATGGATATCAAAATTATTCTCTTTATTGTACTTTTGCAGTGAAATTCATACTGCGAGTATCTGAGATGCAAGGACTATAGCTAAAGGACTATAAAACAAAGAATAAAAATGTGTTCTTTCTAGGAAAGCTTGATTAGTTTCTACTTTTCTAACTAATGATTTGTATCAAATCTACTGCAATCCAAAGAGACAAATGGTAATCAGTTGGACAACTGTGGCCAGTGGCCACAAGAATGACTTCATCTGCAAACCAGATTCCTCAATTTAAAATTGGGTGGCTCTTTCCCTTGAAATTACAAGGAGGAGATCATACCCTTCCAACAAGGTCAACATGAATTCCTTTGGTTGGTATTACTCTCTTTCTCCAGGCAACATAAACTGCCAGAGAATATTAGTCCTGTTTGTAGTCATGTTTTAAAAGCAGACCTAATGGTTGGCAAAACATGCTAGTTGTCAGAAACAGATGCTTAAAGATGGGTAAGTCATTTTTGACAATGTAATCAAAGATCTTGGAATGATTATCTGCCCTTCAATTATGGATTCCAGAGTTCTGGAATTTCAGTGTTGGAGAGACCTTCAAGTCTTTTTTAGCTCTTCCTCTAGTGTCTGCCCAGATTAAGCTGGAGACTCTTCTGATCTTGTAAAACTCACCAGAGATGAAGACTCTATTTTTTTTTATTGTCTTTTTTTTAAGACGAAGGTCTCACTTTGTCACCCAGGCTGGAGTGCAGTGACACGATCTTGGCTCTCTGTAACCTCCACCTCCCAGGTTCAAGCGACTCACCTGCCTCAGCCTCCTGAATAGCTGGGACTACAGGCATGTGCCATCACGTCTGACTAAGTTTTGTATTTTTAGTAGAGACAGGGGTTTCACTATGTTGGCCAGGCTGGTGAACTCTTGGCCTCCCAAAGTGCTGGGATCTCAGGCGTGAGCCACCGTGCCCGGCTGAAGACTCTATTCTTATCTTACTAATTGATTTCAAGAGTTTACTAACACAGATGTTTAAGTTCTTTCCCAGAGCCCACAGTGAATCTGATATTTTTGTAGTAGTCTCCACAAACTTCCAAATGTGTACACCGTGCTGTTGTAGAAAGAGCACTGAACTTGGAAGCAAAAAACCTGGATTTGACACTTCCTATTTGACCTTTGGCAACTCTTTAATCCTTTCTAGGGTTCAGTTTCCTTATTGGAACAGTGAAGCTAGTAATTCTTCACTAATATATCTCAGAGGAAGTTGTGAGAATCAAATGAACAAAGATATGTAAAAACGTAATAACTGTAAAGATGCAGACTTTTATCTTAAGTCCTATGATATTTAGGAAGCATAGAAATAAGTAAAACTTTAGGTCTTAAGTATTTATTTTGCTATGGATTTTGATTATGATTGTTTTCAGTTTACATTAGACATACCACTCACGCAGGGGTCTGATCCCCAGGCCTAACATCTAAAAAATTTCAACATCCATCCATCGCTTAGATTCTTTTTAAGCATATTGTGAACTGTTAAGTCGTATAAATTAAGCTGTTGCAAAAATGGTTAGTGCTATTCTATTAAGAGCCAGTGAACCACCTGTTTCAGAAAACCCTGAGGCTACATTGTTTTATGAGGGCTGGGCTGAGTAGTTTTTCTTGGAAACTATAAGGCATATCCTTTATAAATAAATCTAGTTTGCAAGGAACTTGACTACACAGAGAATCATCTGATCCTAACATGGTTGTCAGCCTCCCCAACTCAAAAGACTGTATTGAAATCAAAGAAGCAAGGAGAGTATCTGCCATTTGTATAGTGCAGTTTTCGAAGTTCTTCCATATATTACAAATGGAATGTGTAATGTGACTTACATGATTGGAATAATCTCAGTAATTTGAGAAGTGGCAACAAAAAGTAAGGAAGTAAATGTCGTAAGTTCAACCACTTAAATATCTTAAGGCAAAACTGTAAGGGAGATTAAAAACACAGTTGTAAAAAGTGTGTATCCAAACTCAGCTGTGATACTAACAATACAAAGCTGTACCATTTATGCAATGGAGTGGAGATTTGCACCTACTCCTCATTTGTTTCCTTTTTCTCATTCTAACTTTCCTTTGGAAAACCATCACTCATTGCCTAGCATCCATACACTTTGGGCATTACAGACATTATACTTTGGTCCTGGGGTGGGCTCTGATTGCTGTCAATTAAACTGGTTGATCCTTACTTCTTTGACATTATTCAGGATTGGTCTAAGCACAGTGAAACTCAGACCTGTGTTTGAAAGATGCGGAAAGCATCCTCTTTTCCAGGATGTGAAGGAGAAAGCCCAGTCTTCTGCTGCCAGCTATCTTAAGACTATGCCTGAAGCCCACCTGATGATAAGTTCACCCACACTGAAGAGCAGGGTGGAGAGGTGTGTGGAGAAAAGAGGTGGAGCCTAAACCATCTCAGGGCTTATCAAGTATGAAAGCCAACACATTTTCTGCATATTTAAGCTACTTTGAAATGGATTTTCTCTTACTTGCAACCTAAATCACCCTAAATGATATATTTAACATACAAAGTACTTTTTGGTTTTGTTGTTTTGTTTTTTTGAGGCAGGGTCTCTCTCTGTGTTACCTAGGCTAAGCGTAGTGGTATATCACTGCTCACTGCAGCCTCAACCTGCTGGTCTCAAACAGTCTTCCCATCTCAGCCCCCCAAGCAGCTGGAACTACAGATGCATGCCACAAAGCCCAGCTAATTTTAAATTTTTTTGTAGAGATGGGGTCTCACTATGTTGCCCAGGTTGGTCTTGAACTCCTGGGCTCGAGTGATCCTTCTGCTTTGGCCTCCCAAAGTGCTGGGATTACAGGCCCACCACCCCCAGCCATAAAATACTTTTACATCATATATTGTGTAATTGTACATTCACAATGACTCTGTGGAGTGGGTTTCACTGTTATTCCCACTTTACAGAAGAGGAAGGGAATCTCAGAGGTTTATGACCTGCATAAAGGCCATACTAGGCAAGTGTTGGAGCCAGAAATTGAATCGGGTGTTCTAGCCTAAGAGCAATTGCTTTCTGCTCTACCATGTCATGTTGAAAAGCCAAATTAAAGGCAGATTTTTGGATTTTTATGACCTAGGAAGCATATAAGATTGTTTAATTATTAATATTAACAAATGGCAGGCACAAATTACAAAATTTAAAATCTGAATCTTTTGTTTGCAGCAGTGGTTGGATTCCTTAATTTAAAAAATCCTTTTGACATATGGGCCCTAACCTGTGTCTGAATATGCTGTAACTTTCATTGAATATACTGTAATTTTAGCTCTGTACTGTACCACAAGGCAGCAATGATGATCTTCAGTTACGTGAGTGTTGGGATTATCCACCTTTATGGCTAGTGCTACTGGCCCTGCAGTTAAGAATGTCCAGCAAAAATCTTTGAATTGTTACCAATTTCAAAACCATATTCTTTGAAGGCAAGATGAGCTGCTACATTATCCTCTTGTTTGTTTTTTAGTATTTCCTAAAAAGCCCATTTTCCAATGTCATGGGTATGGATTCTCATTGTATCAGAAAGGCTCAACTGATATTCATTTATTTGGCAAAAATGTACTGAGCACAAACTAAGTGTCAGAAACTACTGGAACCCAGTTATACATATGAATAAACCACAGTTTATTCTACCCCAGGTTTGCCTGTCCTTTTGTTTTAATTCAGTCAGCTATTATTATTATTATTAGCTATTATTGATTGAGTGCCTTCTAGAGGAATGTGAGAGAATCAAGATGTGGTGTTTGTCTTTGAGGAACTCACAGTAAAGTAGAGAAAAAATAATGAAACATCAAGCTCTTCAAGAACAATTAAATTACACATTTGTGACACTAAATCTGTTTACACTCGGTAGCCACATAGGGAATATCAGGGTGGACCCAGTTTTCAGTAAAGGCTTCGAGAAGGTAGTAGAACAGAAATCCAGTAAGAATAGGGGTATCCTATTTTCCTTAATGGAGGGTCACTCTACCATGACAAGACCTACCTCTACAGATCTGACTATAAATTATGCTTGTTTCAGGCAAAGGTCCTGCTTTTTCAGCTGGTGTCACCATCTGTAAAATGGGGACGCAACAAAAACTGTCTTCAGAGATTGGCTGTGATTATCTAATCATATGATGTATAAAATGAAGGCATTTTCCTATCAGTTATAAGCTTTCAGTTGTAAGTAACAGACAACCAATTTTAAGTTTGGCTTAAATAATACAAGAAATGTCTTCTCTTTGTAAATCCATAGAGGATCGGTCTTTAGACACAGGTTCATGAGAGCTCTGTATCTCTGTTTATGAATTTCTTTAGCTTTTCCTTCTTCTTCTTTTTTTTTTTTTTTTGTATAATGGCTTTATCCTCAGGCTGACTTCTAGTGTTTTTCAAAGCATTTATCACCCTTATCAGAATCTCCTCTTAAATCAGAATTTTGGAGTATGGGACTGGGGAGCGGGTGTCCAGGAATCTGTTGACAGGATTCCAGGTGACCGTTAGGCACGTTAAAGATGGGGAATCATTGGATAGCCCAGAAAGAGGAAGAAGCTGAGAGGACATCGTTTATTCCAGGTTTTCCAGTCACAAGCCAATGATTATAGGGCATTAGCTAACTACTTGGTAAAGCCCAAGTCCCTTCATTCTTATACTGGAGGCACTCAAAGGGAAATTCAGGTCTGAGACTCTATAAACATAGTGTTTAGCTCAAGTCCCTCTTTCCCGTGTGCCTTCTTTCAGACACTTGACATGTACACCATTGTCTTCTCAGCAGAATCTATAGAGGGAGAGGCAGGTGGAAGGTGAACCATTAGGATTTTTTTATCACAGCAACAAAAACAGACTCTGGCTATATTAGGGAAAAAATTAATTTATTAGGGCTGGGCGCGGTGGCTCACACCTCTATTCCCAGCACTTTGGGAGGCCCAGGCGGGCAGATCACGAGGTCAGGAGATCAAGACCATCCTGGCTACCACGGTAAAACCCTATCTCTACTAAAAATACAAAAAATTAGCTGGGCGTGGTGGTGGGTGCCTGTAGACCCAGATACTCAGGAGGCTGAGGTAGGAGAATTGCTTGAACCCGTGAGGTGGAGGTTGCAGTGAGCCAAAATCGCGCCACTGTACTCCAGCCTGGGTGACAGAGAGAGACTCTGTCTCAAAAAAGAGAAAAGAATTTATCAGATAAATATTAGGTGCTCACAGAATTGACAAGCAGCTGAGGAACAGCATTTGGAGACAGGGAAGGAAGCATGAAAGATCTGGAAGTTTAGGCAGCAGGAACCATGCAGAGGTATGGCCACACCTATAGTTTGGCCTCTAGAATTTACAGCCCCCAGAGGATTAAGGGCATAGGAACATGTGGTGGTTATAATTTCTTGGAGTCAGTCTTTATTGAATGTTCTTCCTGTAATAGGCCATGTGCTAGGGATACATGAATTAAAAAAAAAAAGAAATAACCACAAAAAACCATCCTTGCTTGGAGGGTATAAGCAAATGCTGGGGCTCAGAAAACTACACCCCAAAATGAAGATCTCAGAAGCAGCTGTCTCTTACTTTCTCCTGCCCTGGCCTGTCATTCTACCCCAAGGCCAGCCATAGAAACTAGAATCCCTGCTCCCCAAGGCAGCTCATGGAAACCAGAACCCTTTTCCCCAGAGCCAGCCATAAAACCTAAAAATATTACTCTAATTTTCTCTCTCTTCTTCTGTGTAAAAACTGGACATAAGGAAATCATCTGACCGACCTTACTTGAGCATAGGTCATAAGACTCCCATTCCACAGACAGTCCTGCCCCATACCTGGGAGGAAGGAAAGCTGCACAGAGAGGCCAAGAATAACCTAGAAAGACTCACCTTGCTGGTTTGCCTACTCGGTCCATTAGTATTCAATCATACCCTTTTTGCCTATCATATTTCTACAGGGCTATCTACACTTCATTGAACTTAAGAATAAAAATGGGCCATTCCTTTGTACCTTTGGGTCTTTATTCTGAAGGCTCCCATGTCATGTAAAACTATGATCAAATAAATTTCTATGCCTTTTCTCCTTTTAATCTGCCTTTGTCTGTGATTTTCAGTGAACTTTCAGAAGGTGATGAGGAAGTTTTCCTTTGGCCCCTACACAAGCAACTAGAATAACATGTTAAAATTGTTATTATCCAAGATAGCAATTTTTTTGTACCTTTAGAGCTACAGGACACAGATGAGGCTGCCATTGCTTTTAACTGGGGAGTAGCAGGGAGTCAAAGAAAGCCATAAGGAAACACTGACCTGGGCAGAGCTTGGAAGAACAGGGTGCAGTTCACCAGTGGATCTGTGAATGGTGGGTAAGATTTTATCCTTTTATCTAGCTTGACACTGGACCATTCAAAATACACAGTTTCAGGAAACAAACAGAAACTACTGCAGCAAAGTACATTTAGTCTTAACTTGGCTCATTTAGAAACACAATTGGATTAAAAATTAGTTTTCTTCTTGATTTTGTTAAAATGCCCTCCCATTGAGACCTTGTCATTAGTAACATATCACTCTGGGTATCAGGTGTTTGGGGTTTATAAGGTAGTGTGTGGTTAACACACAATTTTTTCATTTATTTTCGATGAATATTTTATCTTTTCTAGACATTGCTTACCAACCTGGACAATGACAAAGTGAAAAAAGAAAGAAGGAGAGAGAAGAAGGAGAGAAAGAAGAAGGAAGAGAAGAAGAGAAAGAGAAGGAAGGAAACAAGAGAGAGAGAGGGGAAGGAAAACAAGGAGGAAGGAAGGAAGGAAGGAAGGGATGGAAGGAGGGAGGGAAGGAGGGAGGGAGGGAGGAGAAGGAAAAAAAGGAAGGAAGGAAGGAAGGAAGGAAAGAAGGAAGGAGATTGATCCTGGGTGCATATTCATTTGGAGATTAGAATCCAGTGCAAAAGAGACATCAGTTCTTAAAAGAAAGAGCATGACCTGGCACCAAATGAAGTATGAGACAAGCATGATGGGAGTTGAAAGAATAACAACCCAAGAAGACCCAACAGGAATAAGTCAGAAAAGAATGGTGGTGGAGTACACCCAGCAGAGATGACCTAATTCCAAAACAGACACAAAAGACTAGGCGGTTGGTCTACTTATGAGGAAAAATGATTAAAAGTGTGTAAAAATTTACCTCCTTGCACAAACAAAAACAAAAATTGCATCAGCAGAGGGAAAGTAGCTAAAATTGACAGTTTGTAGAAAAAGCAAATTAAAATTTCATATCCAGTGCAGAGTAGGCTGAAAACTGTCTCCCTATTGCCAGCAGGAACTGTGCTCTGAGGGTTGTTGGCTTTAAATGATATCAGGGTAGTTGCTGGTCCTTCTGTTGAGCCTTTGGCCCAGAACAATTTCCTGCTTTGATGATGATTCCTGTTTGTCCCTAGCTAGGCTTCCACTAAAAAATCCTTTTCAACTCTTTCACAAGTTGAAATAAGCTTCTGGGGAAGATGACAAAGCCATCCTATTTCTGACTGCTATGACTGAGTCCTAGAAAGTTCCGTTCCTTGCAAATATCTGAATCCCAGGCAGCTGCACATGTCTTGATTTTCAAATAGAATCCAGGGACCGTCACTTCCCTGGGGATTTACCCTTTAAGCTGCAGAGCGACAGGCATCAAATGATACCCATCCTCTGCCACCGGGGAGCCCAGGGAGAATTTTTACGTTTCACAGCTGAACCAAACTTCACAATGTGCCAGGGAAGAATTGGTAAATGGTTGAGCTAGAGCGACAGTCTTCAAATTGGAATACTAATGATGACCTTTAATGAAGCCTGACAGTACAATCTGTTTCTCATTGTTGCTTAAGTGCCGGCTCCCAAGCACACCCTGGCTTTCAAGGCAGGGGCAGACTGGGATAAATGGGCCCTGCTGGTGAGCAGGCCTGAGCACAGCTGATCTTTCAGCCAGGATTAAATTAATTAAAATGATTCTCTTGGCCAAAGAATTAGTCTTTTTATCTGTCATTATTGTATTGTTTATTAATCTCCACTGGAGGCTAATTGGTATCTGAGCTTTTGGAGGCAAGGGATCTCAGAGTGATAGGGATGAAATTGCTCTCATTTAGAATGGGGAGAAGAGGAAGGCTTGTCTTAGTTCGAGATGTAAAATGAGCTTGTTAATTTAAGACCTTCATCAAAAGACTACAACAGCCCAAGGCAAGAATAGTAAGGCAAAATGGACCTATATGGAGAAAGGTTTAACTGTGTTGGCTGACCCAGATTACCAATCAGTGGAATGGTCACTAAGAAACCTACTATATGCAGAGTCCTGTGCCGGGGAATTAGAGAACCCAATTCAGATGTCCTAGTTCCTCAAATAGGGGCACTTCTGTTAAAGAGATGCGCACGTTCCATACCCCAGAGGAATGTGGAAAAAAGTCGAACACTCATCTAGTTCAAACCTTCATTTTAACAGATAATAATGAAAATGCCATCAGTGGTGATGAAGTGTATCAAAGCTAGAGTATTTCTTAGGGTGAGAGAAAGGTGCCAGGTCAAGCTCAGAGCACCAAGATGTCAGCTGAGTCCAAAGGAAATAAGGCCTCCCTTCTACTCTGCTTTCAATTCTTCCCTTCGGACTCGGGTAGATTTGGAAGGATGATCCATGGAGGGGATCTCCAGGTTGTGCAGGTATGGGCGGGGTATGTACTCAAGGCTTCTTGAAACAGCCTAGCCAGGAAAAGAGAGAACCCAAGTTCTGTTTGTATTAGTCAAGGTTTTTAAGTTGCAAATGACAGAAACCTTTGCCTTCATGGTCATTCCTGGGAGGGATATCCTGGGGAAATTCTTATTCTGAAGGCTATGCTGCTTTCGCAGTTCTCCCTCTGTTGGTTTGAGTTCTGGTGTCTAGGGATGGCAAAAGAAGGTGATCAATTACAAGATGTTATTTTGCAAGCTTGGGGCTTCTCTGGCAATACCAACCCTTAAAACTTCAAATCAGATGCTAGACTGTTAGCATTATGTCAGGTGTCAGGGATGGTGGGCTAATGTCCAAAGCCTGACATCTTGGTTTATGATTCTTGAATGTAGAGTCCAGCCTTGGGGTTTCTGTCTCTTAGCAACAGTCTTGCCATGCTAACCTTTCCCCACTCTGATCATTAAGTGCTTCTTAGCCTCTGCTGAGCAAAACAATAGCCTGAGAGGTAAAACACAGCTGATATTTCTCTTGCTTCCAGGCTGCATCCCAGTGGAGGGCTGCCTACAATAGGGTCAGATAGGGAGTACACGGCATAGATGTTTGGGAAAATAAGGAGGGCCAGGCTTCCCTAGTTCCAAGATTATGCCCAAATTCTAAAAGTATTTGCTGCTCTGTATTCCATCTTTTTCCTTTGTTGGCACTATAGGGTGGGGTTAAGGATTCAGCCTTCTCAACTCAGGGACGACACAACCATCTCGAATCACTGACCACAGCAGAAAGGGTACCTCAACAATTCCCCTCTGTTGCTAATGCTCTCACCTGGAGAATGTAGGAGACTCAGAAGGACTCAGCCCTGAAATGGCCACCTCCACAATGCCTATGTTGGGGAAGGCATGCCCCTTGTGAAAGTTGTCAGAATAAAAATGGAGTCAATAACGTTAAGAAAACCCTGACAAATAGAGCCAGAGAAAGCCATGAAGAGCGGATTCTTACTTGCATGCCTGATAATGAAAAAAAACTACAAAAACCACAACCTTGCACAAAGGCCATCATAACCTTACACCAAAAAAATACTTCTACAAGGACATCTGCCCAGCAACTGCCTGTCCAACCTTGGATTGGACTCACCCTTGTTACTGATCTTCATAGCCAAGGATAATTATTTCCAAACAATTACGTAATCCTCCTCCTTTCTTTCCTTTAAAAACTTTTGTCTGCTTCTCAAAAGAAGACATTTATGAGGCCAAGAAACATATGAAAAAAAGCTCATCATCACTGGTCACTAGAGAAATGAAAATCAAAACCACAATGAGATACCATCTCACACCAGTTAGAATGGTGATCATTAAAAAGTCAGGAAACAACAGATGCTGGAGAGGATGTGGAGAAATAGGAACACTTTTACACTGTTGGTGGGAGTGTAAATTAGTTCAACCATTGTGGAAGACAGTGTAGCGATTCCTCAAGGATCTAGAACCAGAAATACCAGTTGACCCAGCGATCCCATTACTGGACATATACCCAGAGGATTATAAATCGTTCTACTATGGCGGGGCAAGGTGGTTCAAACCTGTAATCCCAGCACTCTGGGAGGCTGAGGCAGGCAGATCATGAGGTCAGGAGATCGAGACAATCCTGGCCAACACAGTGAAACCCCGTCTCTACTAAAAATACAAAAAATTAGCCGGGCATGGTGGCACGTGACTGTAATCCCAGCCACTCAGGAGACTGGGGCAGGAGAATTGCGTGAACCCGGGAGGCAGAGGTTGCAGTGAGCTGAGACTGTACCACTGCACTCCAGCCTGGGTGACAGAGCAAGACTCTGTCTCAAAAAATAATAATAAAAATAAAGACAAAATAATAAAATAAATCATTCTACTATAAAGACCCATGCACACGTATGTTTATTGAAGCACTATTCACAATAGCAAAGACTTGGAACCAACCCAAATGCCCATCAATGATAGACTGGATAAAGAAAATGTGGTACATATACACCATGGAATACTATGCAGCCATAAAAAAGAATGAGTTCATGTCCTTTGCAGGGACATGGATGAAGCTGGAAACCATCATTCTCAGCAAACTAACACAGGAACAGAAAACCAAACACCGCATGTTCTCACTCATAAGTGGGAGTTGAACAATGAGAACACATGGACACAGGGAGGGGGACATCACACAGTGGGGTCTGTCAGAGGGTGGGGAGCTAGGGGAGGGGTAGCATTAGGAGAAATACCTAATGTAGATGACGGGTTGATGGGTGCAGCAAACCACCATGGCACATGTATATCTATGTAACAAACCTGCATGTTCTGCACATGTATCCCAGAACTTGAAGTATAATAAGAAATAAAAATAAAAAAATTAAAACTTTTGTCTGCTGGGCACGGGCTCATGTCTGTAATCCCAGCACTTTGGGAGGCCGAGATGGGTGGATCACCTGAGGTGAAGAGTTTGAGACTAGCCTGGCCAACATGGTGAAACCCCATTTCTACTAAAAATACAAAAATTAGCTGGGCCTGGTGGTGGGTGCCTGTAATCCCAGCTACTCAGGAGGCTGAGGCAGGAGAATTGCTTGAACTCAGGAGGCAGAGGTTGCAGTGAGCCGAGACTGCGCCACTGCACTCCAGCCTGAGCGACGGAGTGTCTCAAAAACAAACAAATAAAAACTTTTGTCTTCCTTTACCTCCCTGAATACGCACAGTTTACTATGGCATGTGTATTCCCATTGCAATGTTTTATTCTTAAATAAATACCTTTTCTCTTAGAGAGCCTCTCTCTGATATTTAGGTTGACACCTTTCATTGCTAGGGTTGGTTCTACCCAAGGATTTTACCCAACAGAGGTCACTTTTTTCCCTCTCTCTTTCCATTTTTTCTTCTTTCCTTCTTTTCTTTCTCCTCTCCTCTCCTCTTTTCTCCTCTCCTCTTCTCTCTCTCTCTTTCTCCCTTTCTTTCTCTTTCCTTCCCTCCCTCCCTCCCTCCCTCCCTCTGTCCCTCCCTCCCTCTCTCCCTCCCTCCCTCCCTCCCTTCCTCCCTTCCTCCCTTCCTCCCTTCCTCCCTTCCTTCCTTTCCTTCCTTTCCTTCCTTTCCTTCCTTCCTTTCCTTCCTTTCCTTCCTTTCCTTCCTTTCCTTCCTTTCCTTCCTTTCCTTCCTTTCCTTCCTTCCTTCCTTCCTTCCCTCATGCTTTGTCACCCAGGCTGCTGTGCAGTGGCCCAGTCATAATTCACTGCATTGGCAGGCGCAGTGGCTCACACCTGTAATCCCAGCACTTTGGGAGGCCGAGGCCAATGGATCACCTGAGGTTAGGAGTTTGAAACCAGCCCGACCAACACCGTGAAACTCCGTCTCTACTAAAAATATCAAATTAGCTGGGCGTGGTGGCGCATGCCTGTAATCCCAGCTACTTGGGAGGCTGAGGCAGGAGAATCACCTCTGGGAGGCAGAGGTTGCAGTGAACTGAGATCGCACCATCGCACTCCAGCATGGGCAACAAGAGTGAAACTCTACCTCAAAAAGAGAGAAAGAGAGGCAGGCAGGCAGGCAGGCAGCCAGGCAGGCAGGCAGGCAGGCAGGCAGGAAGGAAGGAAGAAAGGAAGGAAACTCACTGCAGCTTTGAACTCCTGGGCTGAAGAGATCCTCCTGCCTCAGCTTCCCAAGTAGCTTAGATTGCAGGCACCCACCCCTGCACCTAGCTAATTTTTGTAGAGGTGACATCTTGCTATGATGGGCAGGCTGGTTTCGAATTCCTCACTTCAAGTGATCCTACCTCCTCGGCCTCTCAAAGTGCTGGGATTAGAGGTGTGAGCCACTGCGCCCAGCCCAAGGGTTACTTTCAGTGCTGCTGCTGCCACTGGTAGGGAGAACAGGTTTGCTGTTTCCTTGCTGACTCTTACCTGGAGTGGGCCAGAAAAAGTTAAAAGACCTTCATATTGCAGCACTCCCCTGTATCTTGCAGGTCCTCTGGCTAGAGAGCGTGGGCTTTTCTCAAGCTTTTTCCGTCCATAACCACTTGTAATTCTAGGTTTCAGTCTTCCCTGGAGCCTGAGACAGGAGGTACAGGAAGGAAAAGCAACCCAGGAAATTCACAACTGGTTTGTCGTTCAAGTACAGAGTTCTTTAGGCAGTGTACCTTCCAGAATCCTCTGAGAGCTGCTTTATGCATTTTGTCTAAGGTTTTAGTTGCAGTCAGTGGAAGCAACATTTTTATCATTGCAGTGCTGGTCTAGGTAATTTCAGCTACATGATGTCTTTATTATCCGTATTATTTTACATGTGAAAACAAAGCATAAAGCCAAGTCAAAATTCCTATAACGTCTACCTATTAGATTAAATACACACTATTACCCACAAGAGGCATACATACAACCCAGGAAGTGCTTTTGAGCAAAAGGAAGATCAATGTTTTCAAACAATCAGATTGCTTTCCAGGCCAGCAGTTTATCTACGTAAGTCAGTTTTCACTCTCAAAAGAGAGTTGAGATTTTAACAAATAAATTTCTCAAGAATTCAGAGTCCAAGATGCAGTACCATCTGAAATAAGAAATTCTTCATTTTTATTCCCTGTTTGTATTTTTTCCCCTGAATCAATGAGGGAGGGCTACTAAGTAAACACATTGTTGATTATACAAGGCATATCCTAGCAGTACAATGCATAAAGTCCATCCTCTCTAGAGGACCACAGGATGGAGCCTTTGATGTTTTCACAAAAATCGTTGAAGAAGCTGACACAGTTCTCATTTTGTTAGCATTCTTACTAAAGTGTTACAAATCCAGGCCTGCTGACAATGACTGGCTAGAGAAAAAGACAGAGGGAAAAAAATAATCTCAGAATTGTGTCCTATATTGTCTCAAATGTTATCCCATAGCTGGTGACACTGGTTTTTGCGAAAACGATTCAACAACAATTACCACCATTACAACAAACATCAAAATTTTCAAAAATTGAAGCTACGATGTCTTTAGCCTTATATTAAGAGGAGCATATAATCAGAAAATTTAAAACAGTAGTACATCCAGTTGTTATAGATATTCTATTCCCATACACTACTGGAATTCTTCTTCTCTACCAACCAACTCTCACATTATTTAGTTGTTATTTCTTTATCCTTCACAGGAATACATTCTGTCTCTCTCATACACACACACACACACACACACACACACATATACACAGCTCCTTTAGAAGAACTTGACCGTTATGTTTATCTTTGTGAATTATTCTGACTCTTTGCACTTGAGACTTATAGCTCCTTGAGTGGCAATATGCCTGAAAGAAAAGAGAAGATCAGTTGAAAAACATGAGTGGAGTTTCTTAGAAAACTGCAAGCCTCCATCACAGGGCTGTTGTGAGGATCAAAGTGAGAATGTACGTGACACCGTTTTGAAAACTCTGAAGGCGTTTTCAAGGGATGGAAGGGATTGTTATTGTCATCATACTAAAAACAAAATACCACTTCTTCCTCCCAAAACAATTCCCCCAAACAGAGATCAGTGGAAAGGCAGAGCCTGTGCTTCATAGCCTTTCTTTTTATTGTCAGACCTCAGATATTTTGTAGGTTTTTTCGTTGTTGTTGCTGTTACTATTTGTTTCATTGGGTTGCATAAGACTTGCACAAGCTCATGAACACTGTGCAGTAAAGATTCATCTATAAATTGGTCCAACAGATGACACATTTTTTTCAGGGAAATTTGCATTTGTCATTGCAATAATTGATTCATGCTCAACACATGAGTAAATTTCTGAAAGACGTCTTTGGGTTGTGTTTGGGATTAAGAGTATTTTTTTCTGTCAAAGCAAAGCAAATTCTGCTTGAACTTAATTCCTTTTTAAGGCACAAAAAAGTAAGTTGGTAAAAAGATGCTAAGACAATCCTTTGGATGTGATGATGTCAGCTGAGCCTTCTTGCCATGTGGCCTGAGTAAAACATCGTAAAACTTCTCCAGGTCACAGTTTTTCTAGCTAGAAAAACTGGATGAATGGACTAGGACTCTGTAATCCATTCAGACACTCACATTTTATGATTTTATGATTCTTGCCTTCTGAGATGCTCAAATCATTAAATGTGGTGCACTTAGGCCTTTAAAATGGATAAAACCTAGTATCTTATTCAATTAACAATGGTATTGCTATTTTTGGTTTTGGCCAATTTGATGGCATAAAATGGTACCACATCATTACTACATTTGGCATCTCCCTCACTACTGAGGTTAAGTCTCTTTTCATGTGTTTTAGGGCCTTTAGATTTCCTCTTATGTGAGTTTCTTGTTTATGTTATTTATCCAGTTCTATAGTTTGCCTTTTAAAATTTGTAGGAGCACCTAGCATAGTACAGATATTGTTTACATTTGTCATATATTTCATATTTTTTTCTAGGCTACCACTTTGATTTTGTCATCGCATATTTTGCCATACTAAAACACACACACACACACACACACACACACTTCTATTCCTTCATGGCTTCTAGGTTTCCTGTCTAGATTAAGAAGGTCTCTCACATAAAATGTTTCTACAAATATTTTTCTACATTTTTAATTTTATCTTTAAAACACTGAAATACTTTATCAATCTGTAAGTTTTACATAGGATATGAGTTAGGGAATCTTTTTCTTCCAGGTGGAGAGCCAGCACCATTTCTATAATGCGCCATCTATTTGTATTGAGTTATAATGCCATAGCTCATATTTTAAGTTCTCACTTGCACGCAATCTTAGATTTTCTATTTGGCTCCATTGTTTTATTTACTTAAAAATTTTTTTTCTATGTTGTGCCAATCCTGTACTGTGAGAACAGTAGACTTGTGATAAGTCTTTACTTGCCTTAGTTACTTGTCATGTTTTGATAAAAAAGAATTGAGTAAAAAGTCAAATTATTTAAATTAAAAAGCTTATTACTCAAATGGAAAAAAAATTAAAACAAGCAATAAGTTAGTTTTACCTAACTGAGCTTTTTGGAAATGTCCTTTACTTTCCTCAACTTCAGTCTTCTCATCTCTAAACTGGGTGTTGATAATTGACACCTACTCCCGGGGTTTGTTGTGACAAGCTAAAGAAACTGTAACACAGTTCATCTATCTAAAGGGTGTTACAGATGTCTGCTGTTGTTATTCACATATGTCATCATATGTGGGATACTATTTCTTTAGTATTCCACAATATGTGTGAATATGTAATATGTGTGAATATGTGTGAATATGTAAACATTCTTATGTGTGAATAAGAATGCTTATGTGTGAATAAGCAATATGTGTGAATATGTAAACGTGATGATGCCTTGTAAAATGTCATGAACCTGCTCTTGTTTCTCTCCACTGGGAACAGAGGAATGGACTACAAGGTATTAAAATCACATGGTTTTCAAAGCCTTGGCTAGTTAATTGGGAGGAACTACAGAAAACAAATGGCAGTGATGAACAATGTAGCATGGAAAAGCTGCCTCCCCAAATCCCCAGGTTAAATAGACTTAAGCATCCCATGTTGTGGGCCTTGCCTGGAGAGGATACTAAGAGGATCACTTCCCCATGGCAGGCTGGGTAAAGGGTGAAAGGTTAACAGGCCAATCCCAGGACAAGGTGTTGGCCCAAATTAAGTATTTAGAACATTTGCTGAAGGACTTAGTCAGCTGAGTTCTTTATTTCCAACAGCAAAAGTATTTAGGGAACAAAAAGAGACTTTTGTACGGAAGAATTTGAGAAATCCAGTTGGGTCCTCTCTTCTTCAAGGGAATCAAAAAAGTAAAAAAGTTTTCCTTCTATTTCAAGGAGACAGTTATAGATTGAAACCTATTTTGTGTTCTGGGAACCAATATCACATGTAAGACTCTGTGCTCAATAACTTTCATTTGGAATTACTCTTCCAAAGACCAACCAGAACCACCAAGAAGTACATATGGTTGCCTGGCAATCTGGCATCTCAATACTTCGATAGATTGGTGCAAAAGTAACTGCGGTCTTTGCCATTACTTTCAACCTAATAATTTTTATTTTTTATTTTTTATTTTTCAGAGAAAATGAATTCTCCAGTAAAGCCTAGGCTGGGGCAAAGGCAAGAAGAGGGAGACGATTTTAGAGTTGGGGGAAAGAAGTGTAACCGGACACCTGCTCCCATGCACTCCAAGGTCAGAAAAAATTTCTCCCATCAAGTTGCCAGGTACACAAGCCCCGGCTTTTGGCTATGTTGTTATCCAAAGATGGAATTCCATAGCAACTAGATCACAGACCTGGAAAATGGCATTTTCGAAGAGAGAGAAAAGCATTTCTGTAGATGTTTATATAATACGCTCTGAAAAGACCTCTGCTGAATTTTATCTAGTACCAGAACTCTCATATCATCTTTCTAAATTCTGAGGATGTTGGCATAGATAGAATACAAAGGATCATATGAGCAAATCCCTAAGAAACAGATGCCAATCAATCAAATAAGGATTTACCTTCATTCTGCAATGACAGGCAAGATAATTTTAGAAAGCAAAGTCATTGTACGTGAGACTAAAGCCTATAAACTACAGAATTTAGAAAAATAGGTGTTTGGAACAGGATAAAAGGTAAGTTTGGCAGGGAGAGGGTAGCAATTATTCACTTTACTGAGAAATTACACATATAGCAAGATGCCTTAATGGATTTAAATGATATGGTATACAAAACAAAAATCTGAGTTTCATACACACCTTCTGCATAAAATAAAATGCCATGAAAGCAAGGACAAGCCTGAAACACCAGTCTTTTTTTTTTTTTTTTTCTTTGAGACATGGTCTCGCTTTGTTGCCAAGGCAGGGGTGCAGTAGTGTGATCTCGGCTCACTGCAGCCTCAATCTTCTAGGCTCAAGCTATCTTTCCATCTCAGCCTCCCAAGTAGCTAAGACAACAGGTGCACACCACCATGCTCTGCAATTTTTAAATGTTTTTGTACAGATGAAGTCTCACTATATCACCCAGGCTGGTCTCAAACTCCTGGGCTCAAGGGATCCTCCCGCCTCAGCTTCCCAAATTGCCTGTGCTGGGATTATAGGCATGGGCTACCACACCCAGCTAAATTTTTCTGTGTTTTTAGTACAGATGGGGTTTTGCCATGTTGTCTGGACTGGTCTCAAACTCCTGGCCTCAAGTGATCTGCTCACCTCGGCTTCCCAAAGTGCTGGGATGGCAGGTGTGAGCCACCATGCCCAGCCTGAAACATCAATCTTCAGCTCTGTAAAATCCTTCTCATTTTAGGCCTCTTGTGACCAAGCACATGTACTCAAAAGATGGCTAGCTAGGGTTTAGATGTTATCTGTAGAAGTTGGAACAAAGTCATTTTCTCCTGGAGAATCATCCCAGGTGACCCCACAGCCCGGGCCAGGCTAGCTGCTCCTCCCTGCACATAGATGCTTCCAAGCCCTTCCCTCCCGGTGTCCTGCCTGCCTCCTTGCTAGACCATGACCTCCTGCTGAGTTGCAGCAGGGGCTTTTTGTCTTTGTTTCCTCATACCTAGCCAAGGACACAACATGTAGTAGAAGTTGGATCAAATTTTGTCAAGTAAAGTAAGCAAGGATGAGAAGGAAGAAAAGCCAGGAGGAGGCCCTCCTTAGTCTTGAGCTTTTCAGGACATTGAAAAAAGGGCAGATGCAGGGGCTGTATCTATTCAACAAACACTCATTAAATATCTATGACTGCCAGACACTGTACTGGTTCTAGGGACAAGTAAGACCCAGTTCTTGTTTTCAGGAAGTTTGAAATGTACCAAAGTATTATGAAGCCAGACAGCTTATTGCAACGGAGGCAATGAAACAACATGGGGAAAATACAAGGGTAATAGGAAGGGATTTTGTTGCCAGAGAAAGCTGGTTTGACTCCTTCCTTGGTCCTTCATGAGCCGAATTACCTCAATAACCAATTAGTAATAGCCTAATCTCTTATTATGTCACTCAACTTCTCTGTAAAATTCTGTATAATGACCACTTTATTTGGTAATCATAAGAATTAATAAGACAAGCTATGTTACAACATTTAGCAGTCTCTGGTAGTCAGCAGGAACCCAGTTGTGTTTTTCTCCTTACCTTAATAAAAAGCAAGGGTAGAATAGAAAATGATTTATATGCTATAATGACAACATGTAACCATTATGTCTACTTGTGGGTCAAGACTGAAAGAGATCATTAAACACACAAACACCAAAAAACTGTGTGGGGGTGGGCTGGGGGATTAAAGGTAATTTTTTTCTTTCCTTTTATTTAAAAAGGCTTATTATGTTGCAATATTCCTTGGGAAGTAAATAAGAGTAAAACTTTTTAAAAAGAATTTATTTTTTTTTTTTTTGAGACAGAGTCTCACTCTGTCACCCAGGCTGGAGTGCAGTGGTGTGATCTTGGCTCACTGCAACCTTCACTCCCTGGGTTCAAGCAATTCTCTTGCCTCAGCCTCTCTAGTAGCTGGGATTACAGGTGTGTGCTACCATGCCTGGCGAATTTTTGTATTTTTAGTAGAGACGGGGTTTTGCCATGTTGGCCAGGCTGGTCTCGAATTCCTGACCTCAAGTGATCCACCTGCCTGGGCCTCGCAAAGTGTTTGCCTTACAGGCATGAGCCACCACGCCTGGCCAAGAGTTACACTTTTTAAAGTCTAACTCTTAAAGTCTAACTCATCACATGATTTTCCCCAGAAGATAATAGCTATCCCTTATGATAATGGGGGTGTAGATTTGCTATTTTCCAAAAGTGATAGTTTGTAGAAAGTCAGGTCAAAACATGTAGCAGTGTGTTTTCACTAAAAGTAAATGAAATCTAAAAATTAGAAAGATCTAAGATTCTCTAAGCCCGATTCTGCATCACACACACTTCTTTTCTTTCTGTTTGTGCCAAAGATCACCAACATTTCAAAGGCCCTCAGGCCAAAGAGGACCTCACAGAGGTGCTGATAAGTCCCCAGTTTTCCCTAATCAAGAGAGTACTCTCTGGTGAGGATCTCACCATTTTCTTTTGCAGTGTTTTCAAGTTTGCACCCTCATAAGGAGTAGGAAGGCAACATAAATGTGGGAATCAGGGGGAGTGTATGAATGGGGAGTAGTGGGACCTGGAACAATGAAAACTTTTCAAACACAGTGCCAGGTAAACAAAACTCCTAGAGCTGGGCTCTGACACATCAGCCTTCAGTCCCAGGATACATATGCTCCAGACCCCAGCAGCCAGAGTCATCATTCTAAATTGCAGATCAGATCAGATCATGACCCTACTTAAAAACTTCCCGTGGCTTCCAGATGCCCACTAAATAAACAGAAACTCCTAGCCAGGCAAAGCAGACAGGGCATCCCCAGCTTCACAAGCTGTCCCTTACCCTTCTCCCTTGCTGCCCCACAGAATCGCAGGTCTAGCCAAGCTGACCTTCTTATGGTAACGAAAGCACATGCCCTCCTGGCTTACATACCCAGCCTGGCTTCCCCTTCACATCACCTTCATTATGCAAACTCTTACTCATTCTTCAAGACAAAGTATAATATCCTACTAGATCAGTAGTTTCCAAACTTTTTGGTTTCAGAATCCCTGTACACTTTAAAAGTATAAAGAACTCCAGAGGATTCTGCTTATGATAATTATATCTCTTGATATTTGCAGTATTACAAATTATAACTGAAGTTTAAAAAATATTTAATTCATTAAAAAGAATATAAATGCATTATATATTAACAAAGACAACATTTTTATGAAAAATAACCATTTTTCAAAATAAAACATATTAGGTAAGAAGAGTGGCATTATTTTACATTTTCGTAAATCCTATTAGTGCCTAGGTAGAAGACAGCTGGATTTTCATAGCTACCTCTGCATTCAGTTTGTTGGAATATGTGGTTTTGGCTGAAGTATATGAAGAAAATCATCCTCACAGATATGTAGTTGGGGAAAAATGTGTTTTAATAACCATTTCAGATAATTGGATTGTATTCTTTGCCATTATACTCTAGCTTGACAAGTGCTGATTTCTTAAAGGTTAGTCACAGTATGTAATTTGAAACCATTTCAATGAAATTTTCATACTCTCTCATGTTAAAATTTGTTGCTCTATCTGGCATCTGAATGGATCGTTTACCTGTGCTTGATTTTGTACGACCATGCACCGGTCATTTGGAAAACACTGGTTCACTGAGTTACGCGGATCTTTCAAACGTTGACACATTTCATCATGCAACACCAAAACATCACTTTCTTTCATATCTCCACTAATCTAAAGAGAAAAGTCATTATATTGGGAGATGTCAAGCTCATGATGGAGGATACATACACTTCTAAGATTTTAATTTTTGCTGTGAAATTTCAAATTTTATTGTTGGCAACAAATATTCTCAGCTGTTTCCCCTGAAGTGACCAGATCCACTTCACTCATTTGCAGGAAAATGTCTGTCCAGTACCCAAGTCTGAATAAGCACAGTTTGCTCTTTGAAATAAAAAAGTTTCATGAAAAAGCAGCTAGTGCTACTTTAGCTCAGAACCTGAGCAATCCCACAGTGCTTTATCTTGAGGTGATTATCATGTTTGAAGAAGTATGTTATATGCATTTCCCAAGTAATCACATAGAATATTAATAAAGACATGTATTCAAGGGTCAACATTTAATAAAATTAATATTTTTTTTGCTGTTTCATCAAAGCCATTCTCAAGATAATCTGGGATTTTTAATTTTCCTGCAACTGTGTGGTGGTGAAGAACACAAAGATTGTGCTAGGGGTGCCATGCCTTGATTCACGCTAAGGCTCCAGTGTCACCTGCCATTGCTTTTGCACTAATTGTGCAAATGTCAACACAGTGAAAAAAGGCAAAGAACACCTTAGTATAATGTGAAAGTAGTATTAACCTCACAGACACCCTATGAGAACTACTGCCCTAGACTGTAAGTGCTATGGAGGCAAGGCCTATGTCCAGTGGCATGCCAGAGTCAGCTCATACTGGCTTGCAAGAACTTGTTAATTTTTCAGTGATTTTTGCAAGGCTGTTGATGTCACATTGGCTGTCTGGCATCAGCCACGGTAGAAGTGTTTATGGAAATCAGCAGACATTAGACATCAGGGTTTTTTTTTCTTTTTCTTCTGGAAAGCTTATTGTTAAACATCTACCAACATACCACTATCTATGTCTTTACTTCTTTGTGAATTAGCATCTTCCATTGTGTTTCTCACATATAGGCATTTACTAAATATTTGTTAAATAAACAAGAGAAAGTGAGTAAGTCAACCTATTGATGTTACCCCCTCCAGGAGGGTTTCCCAGGCTCTCCAGGAAGAGTCAGTCTTGCCTTTGTGTTCTCAGTGTTCTAACATTCTAACATTGATTACATTGAGCCATAATTATTTTACAAGTCAGTTTTCTCCACCAGTGGGAGAACGTCTCAAGAGACTATTTCTTGCGGAGTGGCAAGACAGCAAATTTCAGCATAGATACTTTGGCGTGAAATCACCTGAGTTCTAATCTCAATTTTGCTACATGCTAGCTGTATCACCGGGCAATTGATGCCTCTTCTTTGGGCTTTACGATCAAAGTAGAGATCACATTAGCTTATCCTTCCAGGCATTTGGGGGAGAATTAAACAGATTAACACATGTCTATCAATGAGAACAGTAAATTAGTTCAACAAACTTTTTCTTTTTCTTTTTCTTTTTTTTTTTTTTTTTAGACGGAGTCTTGCTCTGCCACCAGGCTGGACTGCAGTGGCACTATCTTGGCTCACTGCAAATTCTACCTCTCGAGTTCAAGCGATCCTCCTGCCTCAGCCTCCCAAGTAGCTGGGACTACAGGTGCGTGCCACCACGTCAAGCTAATTTTTGTATTTTTAGTAGAGACGGGGTTTCACCACATTGGCCAGGATGGTCTCGATTTCTTCTACATCAACTATTTCTTCATGCATTCTATCTTCCTAGAATCTCATATATAGCAGATGTTCATTAAATATGTGGTGAATACATCCCATGTGTCAAGCCTTGTACTAGTTGCTTATGAGAATAAATTAAGTCTGGAATTCTAACCTCAAGATATTTTATAGAAAGGCACACATGTAATACAAATGAGAAAGGAAGAAGGTAGAAAGCTCCACAAGATGGTAAAGGTGAAATGATGAAGGCTCTATTCTCAAGAAGGTGAAGATAACAGAAAAGAAAACAGAAATAGGTAACTGACCCATTTGAGGAAATAGTGAGGCAAAATAACTTTCAGAAACAGAAGTTTCTGGTACTACTTGGCCAGTTTCTGCTACATCATTTGAAGGGAAGAGGAAAAGTGAATGTGTTCTAGTTACTAGAATAAAGAATTCTATTCTGGGGTAGTTATAATTTATTACATCTTACTTAAGTGTGGATTAAATATCCCTCAAAATACTTTGAGAATAGTAGGCGGTTACCTCTTAGTCTTGGTTCCTTCGTTTATGAAATGGGAATTATGATAGTGCCGGCTTCAGAGGTTTTTGTGTGTGCTAAACAACTCAGTGTTTGCAAAACATGGCACATAGGAAATACTTTACGAATATTAGCTATTGTTATTGGTTGTTCAAAGTATTCTATGCTTACCTTTTAACTTCTGATTACTATTTTGCTTTTTAAGATAACTTGATGACTAGGAATAGTTAACCTGTACTGATTAGCAGTATGCTAGTCATCAGAAAATTATTTCGGTAGAGATAATAATGTAGTGTTTTGGTGAAATGTTCCTCTGGTGCTTGATTACCTTTGGGTTAACTGATTATTCAGTTTTCTAACTCCTTTCCTGAAAAACTTGGGCCAGATATGTTTTAGGATTCTGATTTTTAAAGCAAATTTTTAGAATAATATCAAGTATATACCATAATTTAGATAAAACTCTGTGTGTTTTATCTAGTGTATGGTATATATGGATATTATAAGCACCTCAAAATCAGACATATTAATAACATTCATGCAATCAAATACATAAATACTTACACTTAATGAGATAGGTTATAAGTAGTTTCATGTAAGGTTTTGCTGTTAAATGAGTTATGAAAAAAACAACCTCTTCGGCTTTTCTGATCTTTGAGGATTTCAGAATTGCAGAGAAGGGGAGTAGGCTGGTTTTGGGCTTTGGGCTGGTGGAGCTGGGAATCCGACCTGCCTGGTAGTGACCTCTCCAAAAACAATTGCTCAGTTGCTGCCAGCCAGTCTCTCTCTGACCTTTCGCGGCACATTCCACAGATAGGAATCCTTTGTAGGTAAGTACTTGCCTCAGGCCACAAGAAAAAAAAAAGTTGAGGGGCTGGGTGCATCTCCCAGATAGCGTTCCTGGTGGAGGCTGCAGAGGCAGTAGCGAGTGGTGACTAATATTGGATACAATGCCCGCTTACTGCTCCACAGCAGTTTCTCAGGCCCTTCCCCATGTGGGCAGAGAAAGAAAGCCCCTACGGCGAGGCCACTCTCATGTTGCTGTGTATGCCTAAACACCCAATGGCCGGATTTATTACTTTGTATCTTTTAGCGAGGAGCTCATGTCAGACCTACCACAGGCCTAAAGATGGCTCCTGCTGGCCCCCAGGGTGAGGACAAATGTCCAGGCTAAGAGTGCAAGCGCAGCATGAATAGGCCTAAATTAGGCCGGGCCTAATAACCCGTTCGCTAACACCTGTATTAGTCCTCCATCACTAGGGGTGCACTGCTGTCCGACAAGCAATAATCCCATAAGCTTTTCATTTGCATGTCCCTCATTAGCTGATTAAAACTTGAAGAAGGCAGGTCTTTGCAGCTGGCGGGCCCATTCCTTCACACTGCCTGCCTGGGTGGCTTTGGTAATGAAGTCATGTGGGTGGATGTGAGGTTTATATGTATGGAAGGGATTAAGAGTATTAGAATTTGTGTGAGCTGATGTTGCCATATTCTCTCTACTGGAGCCCAGTAATTGGATGGGAGGAGAAATGGCAGACCCATTAGTTTTGTCTGTTTACTCAGGAGCAGGGTGCTAGAGATTCAATTTTGCTTTCTTTGGCTCCCTCGCCTTTGTGAAGCAGGCCTGCTTTGTCTCCTCTGGCCCTGAGCACCTCCGAACACCAGCTCCGCTAAGGCGATTCAGCCTCAAAGAAGAGACATCGGTGACTAGGGGCCCAGGGAGGAGAAAATGCAGCCCTGACTCAAGTACTACTTGAAGGCAACCTCATCCCGTCTAGTCCAATCCTGGGATAGAAAGCAAAAGATAATTGAAATTTATGAACACTTCTGAGGCCCTTTTTGATTATTTTATTAGTTTTCCACATTTGGGATTAACAGTCCTCAGCATCAAACGCACCGCAGGCTCCTTATTTGAGAAATGAATGGTTAGACATTTCGGAGACTTAACAAAGCAATTGTTGTATTTGCCGGGTTTGCATAATTTTAATAGACAAAAAATAACACGAAGAAAAAATCCATTTCCTGTGTTGTTTGTACAGCTGGAGACAGAGCTCCTTGTGTTTGATGATGCAAGAGATGCACCATTGTCTCCTCCCTCACCCCGACAATGCAGTCCCACTAATGTTGTTAACAAAACCGGACTGGGCAATTCTGAAAACTTTGAAGCTGAACATTGTCTCCAAAGTGTATGGGGCGCCACAGACACAACGATGTTTATTCATCAGCAGGGCTGCGTTTGCAAAGCCCGGAGATGAGTACTGGAACCAGCAAAGAGTGAAGGAAAACGTGGCCTAAGCTTGAAGCCAGGGAATATACAGGGAAAATGTGGATTTGGAAATTTTATTTTCCTTCTATAAGGAGATTACGGAAGCATAGAATATTTCAGGTCACTTACATTCTGAGAAGATTTATTTTATGTTTTCAATTTGCTTCATTAAAAGCCACAGCTCCCTTTCTCCCTCCAAAAATTTCTGATGTGAAACTGTGCAAGTATTTTTATCACTTGCTGAAATATTTCATTTTAATTTGGTTTATGTTTTTAAATGTCTTTAGTGAAGAAACAAATTAAAAAACCCACCACATGCAACTTTTGAGTTTCAGAGTTGGGTCATTTGTGGGGTTTGTAGTGAAATCATTGAGCAAGATTATAGAATTCTAATGAGACTCCCAGAGGGAATGGAAAGAAAAACAGCAATACTGGTCATTGTAAAAAGTTTCCCATAGTGAAACTGAGATGAAATGTTTAAAAACAAAACAAACAAAATCAAGCAAGCCAAAAAACAAACAAACAAATAAAAACACTAGCAATAATGCAACAATCTTATGAGAATATTTATGTGTTTTACCAATCATTAAAACAAAACTTTTCAATTTCTATCTCTCTCTGCCTTTTTTATTATAATGACTTTTTTCTGCTCCTGTTAATACTTTTAGTAAAAGCAATGGAATCCCCTGTGCTTATTGTTCAATTCAGCTAACATTTTTGATCTTCTACTCTGCTGTGCTTAAGTTGGGGTTAGAAAGAGGCCCACTAACAAAGCCTGCAAGATTTCAACCACAGCTCAGCATTACTAGTGGGCATGAAAGGCAATCTAGTTGTAAAGATAGTGAGGAAAAGAGAATAGGAGAAAGTTTTATCCCGGCTCATGTAATGATTCTTAGAGCTAGAGATTAATGGAATCTTAAGAACAGGTCCCCAACTCCATCCATGCAATCTGCATTCTATATCCCTTCTTAGTAAAAAAAATTCAATATATCTACTTACCTGTTCCAAGCATTTGTGACCTATCATGTTCCTAAATTTTTGTAATCCTGATCTGCAAACTGATCTTCCTGCCACTTTGCATTCCTCTCAAGCTTATCTTTAGGTAACATATTCTTCATAAAGAAGGAATTTCACATTTTTTAAGGACCTACTTACCATAGAGCAAGTAACATGCAGTATCCTGGGAAGTGGGAATAAATATTGTCATTCATAGATAATGCAATGGAGGCTCCAGAGGGCTAAGCAGCCTATCCATGGACACATAGCCCTGAGCAGATTGGCCCCTGATCTGATCTCTTGCTACATAACAAACCACTCCAAACTTTGTGTTTTAGAACAACAATCATTCTATTACTTTTCATAATCCTGTGGTTGAGCAGGGATGTTATGCTGTTCTGGACTGGCTTGGCTGGGTGATCTAGGAAGGCTCCACGCACAGGTCTGGGCCTCAGCAGGAATGGGTAGGACAGCTGGACCTCTCTTCATGTCATCTCAAGGAGGCTAATGAAGACGTGCTCATACGGTGGCAGTATTTCAAGAGAGCAGAAGCTGCAAGATTGCTGAAGTCTAGGCTCAGAACTCACAGTCATTCCCTTGCATTCTGTTGATGAAAGCAAGTCACAAGACAAACCCAAGCTCAAGAGGTGGGAAAACAGATTCTGCCTCTTGATAGCAGTAGTTGCAAAAAAAAAAAAAAAAAAAAAGAAAATGGCCATTTGCAACTGAATACATTATCTGGGTTCTATTCACTTAACTCTGGAGCCAGATAGTATATGTTCAAATCTTGGTTTTGCTAGTTTTTAGCTGTGATGCCTTGGGAAAGTTAACAAACTCCTGTCTCTGTTTCTTTATTCGTAAAACAGGGATAATAATAGTACCTTAGTCAGAGGGTGGTTATGAGGGTTAAATGAATGGCTCTCCAGAAAGCACTTAGAATGCTGCCTGGCACAGAGTCTGCACACAGTGGAAAACAGTGTGTTTGTGACTGTTATTATTATCGTCATTCACTCATATGTTGTACTGTCTTCCTCGATATTTACTAATGCTTAGCATGTGCTAAGACACGGGGACCCAAAACCAAAGAGTTAGGTGGGAAAGATTTAATACTTTTTTACCACCTATTTATGTGGGCACCATGCTGGGTGCTTCATAAGTATATTTTCTTAAGTTCTTAGAAGGATTCAGTAGGGTAGATGTTATTCTCCCTGGTTACATGTAAATAGTGTCTCTTTTCTTGAAAAGTTCATAGAGTGTGGAAAACATTACAAATAACAGTTGTTTGGTAATTTTATAACACACTCATATACGTTATTAACTCACGGGAGCTTCATGTTTTTGTCATGCCTATGAAGCAGCTGAAGACACTGATGTGCAGAGAAGTGAAGCATCAGGAGGTCACACAGCTCATACGAAGAGCCTGCACTAGGACCAATATCTCCAGCACTCCACTCTAGGCTTTTCCGTGATGCCCCAATGTCTCTCTTATTTATATCGGCATTTAACACATTAGGAGGGAAAAGATCTCCAGAAATTGCTGAAGATCTCCAGACATTGATTAGATGAAGGCAGAACTGCCAAACGAAGCATATGATGGCTGCCCCTGGTGCATTCCATGTCTTGCCATAACACTTCCAGTTGTTTGCTGAAATCATTTTGGATGTGGTATGCCTCTTAAGCTGATACAGCAACACTAATGTACCATGGCCTTCTCAGGACTAGATGTATAGTCCAGTTCATAAAAGGAAATCATTCGATAGCTGGCTTGATGAGTAATCAGCTCACAGATGCAAAGCGTTAATCAAGGACTAGGATGGTCACTATGAGAACAACTTTAGAAAAACTGGGGATCATCTCCGTAATTTAGGATTGTCACAGTTCCTGGTCAAGGTGAGATTGGCACATGGAGTCTCTTTTTGTACAGCGGAGGGGATCCAGTATCAGCCATCAGAAAAAGCAAGAGTTGGAGTCGGACAGACCTCAGTTTTGATGAACTGCCTCTTACTGGTTGTGTTACCTTGGGCAAGTCCTTCACCCTGTGAATCTCAATTTCCTCATCCATAATAATAGCAGCTTCCTCAGATGGCTATTTCGAGAACTATGTGAGATTCTGCACATAAAGTGCTGAGCATAGTGCCTGGCACAGGGAGAATGCTTCTTTTTGGTGCAAGATGAATTGATAGTGTCAGAATGAGGAAAACCCAGGCATTCCCAAATCCTGCCCTGCAATCACCTTTCCTACTGAAGGAGCTAAACACATAGGAACATGAACAGAATGGAAATCCAGGTTCCATTTTGGCATTCAGCTGCTTGTACACCCTTTTCTAAGTTCTGGAAAAGCTGTGGGGGAACTCAGAGTTTCAACTTGAGGACAAAGCAGGGCCTTCATATTCTTCTTTGAAGTGGAAATCTCAGAATTGCCTCCTCTCTGATGGGTTCACGAAGGAAACTGGTCCAAGAGAAGAGGAAGGACAAGTGGGCATCTTGACCAGGTTTGGAGGGAGGAAGAGCGAGAGAGAGAGAGAAAAAAAAAAGACAAAGACAGGAGGAGGAGGTAGTGGTGGACAAGGAGGAGGAAGAAAAGGAGATAGTTGGCCCCTTCCATGTGCCAGGCTTTGTCTAGGTTTGCTCACCACACAGATGTAGGAAGAGATGGAAAGGTTGTTTAACACAGTGATACTGCCTTTTGGTAACCATAACTCACTCAGTGTTTTAGATTGTCATTATTCAGATTAGCAATTCTTCTTCCCTTGACAGGGATCATGGAAAAAGGTGGGTGGAGGTAGGCTTGGCATTGGGATACAAGGCTGAAGACTCGTGTCCACTATGGTACTCAATCTACCATACTGTTGTCATTGTTGTTGTTGTAATATGCCTGTACTTCAGTGTCCCCACTAACAGCTAGAGAGAAATTGAATAGGGAGGGCTAAAGTTCTTTTCAACCCGGAATAAATGACGGTAATATTTTAGAAAAACTGTAGGTAAGTAAAATTCATTATTTTCTAATGGTATATTGAGAGAAAGAGAGAATACCATAAAAATAGAGCACAACGAGAAAATCATACTTGGGCAAATTATTTAACCCTTCTGAGTCTTAGTTTCCCCATCTGTAAATAAGAACTCATGATAACTATCTTCCAAATTTGGGAGAATTAACGAGTTAATATAGAATAAAGCCTTGTATATGGTCAAGGTTCAACAAGTCGTAGTTTACTATTATTCTTTTTCATTAATTCTGATCTTTATTATGTTACTCAATGTACTCCTACTTTTTCAGCTTGAAGTTTATCATTCCTTACCCACTCCCACCCCATAGCCCCACAGTGCCATGTCCAGGTGGAGCATCGTAATAGAAGTATCATTGAATTTGGATTTAGGAAGGACTAGAATTAAGCCCAGGTCAGTTTTCTAGTTTTGTGACTCATGACAAATTATTAAAATCTCTGAACTGCTTCCTTATTTACATAATAATTCTGTGGCCGAATTTCTAATTGTCCACACCCATATTCATTCTTTTCCTTTTTATCTGGGCATATTGCTGCTTGGTTAGAAGACTACATTTCTCAGCTTTCCACTGGTGACCACATGATTAAGTATTGGCCAGTGAGATACAACTGGGAATTTGTCATGGCCCTTCTTGAATTCTTTCCTGTTTCTCAGAACAAAGGTATGATGCCTGGAGCTTGGTCCCTGGGGATAATTGAATAGCTGGAAACAGGGCAAAACCCTGAGATAATGGGGTCCCCATACTAGCCCTGTAACAACTACCTTTTAACATCTTCTATGAATGATTAAAAATAATCAACCTTATTTAAACTAATATTTTAAGTTTTCTGTCACATAGAGCCAACTTTAAATAAAATAATGAATGTTCAACCGTTTGGTGTATTGTAGGCACTTTCAAAGAAAATTTTAGAGAAATTTTAGTTTCTCTCTTCTTCCCATCAAATCCATTCTTCTTGCTCTAGTCAAAGAACCTTTCTTAAATTCAAATATTAAACAACACATTCCACTGATGTGCTCACGTTATCCCCATTTCAAAGTCCTTGGTAGGATTATAATGAGGCTCAATGGAAATGATTCTGTAAAAGTACTCTGTACATTGTAAAGCCCTATCTAGGTAGGAAGTCTGGGGGCCCTTCCCATCCTGACTGTGGCCTTTCTGACCAGCCTTTTTCCCACTGTCTTTTCCTGCCCATCCCAACTCTGTCTTTATGTACCTTATTTTCCAGGTGTACCAAACTGGATATCTCATACACAAGTCTCAAATGTTTCTACCAATGGCAGAGAAGCAAAAGCACAAATCCTAGGAGGATCTAGGGACAGAATCTGAAGCAGCCCTAGACAAAAGCCCCAAATTTCTTGGATGTATTAGATTTTTATCTCAAAAAATTAATTTGAATTTTTACTCTCTTAATATCCTGTTTACATGAATAAAACTTTACTGTTTAAATAACTCACCCTTGGGTAGCCTGTAGCTTTGAGAACTCTGAGATCCAGATCTGGGAAAGAAAAGCAAATTTGCCACATCTCTGTTTTTCTATGCTGCTGCTTCTGCCAGAAATGTCTTTCATTGAACTTTGTCCTTGCTAGCCTCCTCTGTAAAAATGTTCTTGACTTCTTAAAGCAGACTTGGTCATTCTCTAGCATGTTGTATATCTGTACACTATGGGTATTTAAGACATTGTATCTAAAATGGTTTTGAGGTGGGGAGGTGTTGGGGTGGGATGGGCTCTTTATGAGTCTGCAATATCTTCCAGAAAAATTACTTCATTTTTGTACCATCACCATAGATAAAACCACCATACCCCCATCTCCCTTAGGGCCTAGTACTATGCCTATGTCCATAATAGACACTCATTAAAGATTAGATGGAATGAATAAATGAATTAATGTTCAGCAAATGAATGCCCCTCATAACATCAAAAGAAAGGTAGTTTTGTGGATCTTAGATGTTGGATTTCACCCACGTGCACTGTCTAGTTTGGCCTGGGGCAATGCCAGTGGCGACCTCCTCCACGTACATGGCTTACTACACTTCTGAGTTGGGCCCTGGACCCTTCTCTGAGTTCAATGGAAAGATGAAGGCAACCACCTACAACTCAAGTCAGCCCAGCTAGGAAAATCCACTGCCAAGGTCCCAGTGGTCTCTGAAATGTCAATACTATGAAGGTTGACGCTAAGCTTCGCACACCCCACATTATCAAATGCCCTTTTGCTTCATGTTTTGTCTGGTCTGTCAGCACCATTTACTGCTGAGCAGGTCCCTTATCTTTATTGATCACTTAATTTGTCTTTTCTTAACTTCCCTTGCACCGTCTGGTGCCATGTGTCCGTCTGTTGAGGCTGTCATGACTGGTTTGCTCTTGAAATAATAGGGGCAGCAGGTGGTGTGACTAAGTCGACCCTGTGCAGAATGGGGGACCATTCCCAGTCCCTGTCTCAACCTGCCAGTGTGTCTACACCCTCCCAGCTGTTCCACATTAAAGCAGTCAACTGTGACTTTACAGTCCGAGTTTTACACAACTGTTTTACAAACTGGGAAGAAGGTCTTTTGTGACAAATCCTTTGTCAGGCAGTAGAATGGGGGGAGAGAAAGCCAGTTCAGAGACTTGGTGCATTTTAATGAATATGCAGATAGACATACAACCCTTTGCCTTGGTAAAGGGGGTGTGTAACAGAGATGGGCGGCTGGCTGGAAGGAGAGAGAGCAGGCTCACTTCTTGCTCTTGGGACAATTTAGTATGAGGAGCAACTGCTCTTTCAACACTAGTTTCTGCTTCAAACAGATCTCAACTCCATGAAAGCCTTCATTCCTCCTGTATGAAGGGCAGTTAGTTAAGAACCCTATGTCCTAGGGTCAATTCTCTGGGGGCAGGTATCATGCAATTGGAAAAACAGCAAGAAAAGTAAGCCTTTAGGAGGCAAAAGCAAGTCCCTTTATGATTTGAGGCTTGTACTCACATGTGAGAAGAAATGAGACAAAGTAAAAAGAGCACAGAGTTTTGAATCAGACAGACGTGGCTCCAAAGTTAACTGCCTTTGACGTAACTCACTATTAACAATATGTTACATTAAAATTTCTATTTCTTAAAACAGAAATCTTTGATATGACAACTATCTCTATTAACCAGAAGTTGATTAATCAAAAATGTTAAGTAATTAAAATCTACCTCTCTCTCTCTCTACACCCACACACATACACACACACACACACAGCATACCACACCTCTATACTTTAGTTATAAGCTAAAAAGCAAGGGAGAAATGATTCAATCTTAACACTCTGGAAAGAGTACATTTGAGAAAGAGTCAGGTAACTTTCTATGTTCTAATACTAACCAGCTGATTGAGTTTAGGCATATCGCTTAAGCATTGCGAGCCTTAGTTAGGAAATTGTAGTAAATTATTTTATCTCTAAGGTGTGTAAATTGGGAAAGGTGATGGTAACAGCCGAGCATGGTGGCTCACACCTGTAATTCCAACATTTTGGGAGGCTGAGAAGGGAGGATCACTTGAGCCCAGGAGTTTGAGACCAGCCTGGGCAAAATAGCGAGACCTCATCTCTACTAAAAACAAAAAAATCAGTCGGGCGTGGTGGCACATGATTGTAGTCCCAGCTACTTGGGAGGCTGAGGTGGGAGGATTGCTTAAGCCTCAGAGATTGAGGCTGTAGTGAGCTGTGACCATGCCACTGCACACCAGCCTAGGTAAGACAGCCAAAAAAAAAAAAAAAAAAGGAGAATGGAACCCTTGTTTTCTTTTCTCCTTATTCATGTTCAAGCAGGTTCGTGGAATGGCAATTCCTACTCTCTTTTTGGTATTAAAAAGGCACTTTATTTAACTCTTCCTTATCTTGACTCCTTTCTAAGGTGGGAGAGGACTAGAGACCTATCCCATGGATCCACCTCTCTAACACACCATGTGGGGTGTTAAAGGTTGCAGTCTCTAAGGGCCTGCTCTTCTCTTTCTGGTTGGCTGCCTGAGTGGTCACAGATACAACATTCTCCCTCCAGCCTATACATCTTCATCCATATGATGAGCAAAGCTGGATCAAAACCCTGGTCCCATGGAGTCTCACTCTGTTGCCCAGGCTGAAGTGCAGTGGTGTGATCTTGGCTCACTGCGATCTCCACCTCCCAGGTTCAAGCGATTCTCCTGCCTCAGCCTCTCGAGTGGCTGGGATTACAGGTGTATGCCACCATGCCCTGCTAATTTTTGTATTTTTAGTAGAGACAGGGTTTCACCGTGTTGGTCAGGCTGCTATCGAACTCCTGACCTCAAGTGATCCACCAGCCTCAGCATCCCAAAGTGCTGGGATTATGGGCATGAGCCACTGCACCTGGACCCCTGGTCACATCTTCTAATGCAGAGATACTAAACATGTGATCTGTTGACCAAAATGTTTATTACTGATCCAAGACAAGTAATGCAGACACTGTCACTAAGCATTTAAAAATACGTCAATTCAACCCATGCTAGATAAATTAATCATAAAGCAAGCTTATTTTAAAACTCATGATGTAGTTTAGAGGAGAATGTATAGCATTATGTGTTCATATTAGAAAACAAGTAAGTCCTTTAATCAATAATCTAAGATTCCACCTTAAGGCAGGCAGATCATGAGGTCAGGAGATCAAGACCATCCTGGCTAACACGATGAAACCCCATCTCTACTAAAAATACAAAAAAAAAAAACCCAAAAAAAAAACCAATTAACCTGGTGGGTGCCTGTAGTCCCAGCTACTCGGGAGGCTGAGGCAGGAGAATGACGTGAACTCAGGAGGCAGAGCTTGCAGTGAGCCAAGATTGCGTCACTGCACTCTAGCCTGGGTGACAGAGCAAGACTCCATCTCAAAAAAAAAAAAAAAAAAAGGAAAGAAAAGAAACTTAAAAAAAAAAAGAAGAATAAAAATCAAATGCAAACCAAAGCAAGAAGTCAAGCAAAAGGAAGGAAATAATAAAGAGAAAAAAAATCAATAAAATTTAAAATAGAAAATGAAGGAGAAAAATTTTTGAAGTTAAAAGTTGTTTCCTTGAAAAGGCCAATAACATTGATAAACTTCTAGACAGGCTGATCAAGGAAAAAAGAGGGAAGACAGAAGTTATCAAATCAGTAATGAAAGAGAATATTAATATACATACTACATAAATTAGAAGATAAAATAATATTGTGAATATCTTTATGCCAATGAATTTGCAATCTTAGGTAGATGTATAGACTTTTTTGAAAGACAAAAACTACTCAAGAAGAAATACAATCTGAATTGTCCTTTATTTATTACAGCAATTCAATTCATTACTAGAAACCTTCTCACAAAGAACACTTCAGGCCCGGAGGAGTTCACTGGTGAATTCTACCAAACATTTAAAAATAAATGATGCCAATCCTAAATAAACTCTTCCAGAAAATAGAAGAGAAACAAATATATCCTAAGTCATTTTATGAGATCAGCATTACCCTGACAGCAAAACCACAGTAAAACATTATAAGAAAAGAAAACAGTGTAATATTTCTCATGAATAGTAAATAAAAATATTTAACAAAATATTTATTAAGTTGAATTCATCAATATATAAATGATGACATATCATGACCAAATAGAGTTTATCCTACGAAGCCAAAGTTGAGTCAACATATGAACATCAATCAATATAAATAATCATGTCAAAGGACCAAAAAAGAAAAATCCCATGCTCATCTCAATAGAAGCAGAAGGCCGGGCGCGGTGGCTCATGCCTGTAATCCCAGCACTTTGGGAGGCCAAGGCAGGTGGATCACTTGAGGTCAGGAGTTCAAGACCAGCCTGGCCAACATGGTGAAACCCTGTCTCTACCAAAAAATAAAAATAAATAAAAAAAAAAATAGATGCAGAAAAGCATTTGACAAAATCCAACATTAATTGATGCTAAAAATTTTCAGCAAGCTAGGAATAGAAAGGAACTTCCTTAACCTTATAAAGGACATCTATGAAAAACCTATACTGGTATCTTAGTTTGTGGTAAAAGACTGAATTCTTTCCCCTTTAAAATCAAGAGGAAGGCAAGGATGTTTGCTCTCACTACTACTATTTAACATTGCATTAAAGATTATAGCCAATGCAATAAGTCAAGAAAAAAAAGGCATACAATTGGAAAGGAAAAAATTAAACTCTCTTTATTAGAAGATTTATAATCACCTATATACAAAATTTTAAAAAAACTATTTAAAATGCTACTAGAAATAATAAGTGAGTTTAAGATAATTTCAGGATAAAAACTCAAGATACCAAAATCAATTATACTTCTACATACTAACAGTGAACAGTCAGAAAGTTGAAGTTTTTAAATGCTATTTACAATAGCTTCCAAAACCATCAAATACATAGGAATAAATCTAACTGAATCTGTGCAAAATTTGTATAATGAAAATTATAAAACACTGAAGAGAGAAATTAAAGGGGACTTAATAAATAGAGAGATATACTATATTAATGGATTGATATTGGGAAGATGTCAATTCTGCCCAAATTGATCTATAGATTTCAATCAATTCCAACCAAAACACTGTGTAGAAATCACAAGCTTATTTTAAAATGTATGATTTATTTTAAATAAGTATTATTACTTGTAATAATACTTTATAAAAATTATATATAAATAATATAGAAATAGGTATATTTTAAAAATAATATTTTAAACAAAATGTATACTGTATTTTAAAATGTGTACAGAAAATCAAGGCCCCCAAATAGTTGGAACAACTTTAAAAAGAACAACACCAACAAATTTCAAGGCTTACTATAATGGTGCACTGATAAATACCATGTGGAATTAGAATAAAGACAGACCTATTGATCAATGAAACATAGTATAGGGTATATAAATATACCCATAGATATATATTCAATAGATTTTTGACAACAATGTCAAGGTTATTCAATGAATAAAGTATAATCTTTTCAGCAAATGGTACTTAAAAGTTGAATATTCATGTAAAAAAAGAAAAGAAAGAAAGAAAGAAAGGAATTGCAACTCTTATTTACAACATAAACAAAAGTTAACTCAATTGAGTCAGAGACCTAAATGTGAAGCCTAAAACTAGAGAGCTCCTAGAATAAAACACTGGAGAGAATCTTTGTAATCTTGGATCAGGCAAATATTTCTTAGACAAAATGCCGAAAGCTTGAGTCATAAAAGAAAAACCTTGATAAAGTATATTTAAACAAAATGTAAAATTTCTGCTCTTTAAAAGACATTATTGAGAAAATGAAAAGTCAAACTGTAGACTGGGAGGAAACATTTGCAAACAAAACATTTGATAAAAGACTTGCAACCAGAATGTACAAAGAACTCTTACAACTCAAGAATAGTAAAATTTTAATGGGCAAAAGATTTAAATAGACATTATCAAAGAAGAGATTTGGATGGCCAATAAGCACTTGCAAACATGCTAACATTTTTAGTCGTTAGGGAAATACAAATTAAAACTACAGTGAGATATTGCTACACACTTATTAGAATGGTTAAAAGAAAAAAAGAAAAAACAAATAACTCCAAATACTAGTGAGGATGTAGAGCAATTTGAACTCTCATATAATGTTGGTGAAAATGTAAAATAGTCATTTAGAAAACAGTTTGACAATTTCTTATAAACTTAAAAATACCCTTACCATATGAACTAGCTATTCTACTTTTAGACATTTATCCAAGAGGAATGAAAATATATGTAGAGACAAAATCTGTTCATAAATGTTTATGGTAACTTTATTCATAATTGCCCAAGACTGAAAGTAACCCAAATGTCCATTAACTGGTGAACAGATAAATGAATTTTGCTACATCCATACAATGAATTGAGTGGTATCACTCAATAATGAGAAGAAATAAACTACTGATACGTATAATAACATGTATGATTCTGAAAAGCATTGTGCTAAGTCAAAAGAGTCAGATACAAAAGACTGTGGAACCAAACTATGTGGCTCCATTTATATGACGTTACAAAAAAAGGAAAAACTACAGGAACAGGCTCAGAGTTACCAAGGGGTACCCTGAAATAACTCTTGGGGGAATATTGGATTATTTTATATTTAATTGGTTGGTGGCTACCTGACTGCATATATGTAGCAAAACTCATTGAAGTATATATGAAAAGAGGGTAAATTTCACTCTATTTAAATCATAACTCAATAAACCTGATTTTTTCCATTCCAAGTACTTGAATCAATAAATCTGATTTAAAAAAATATTTTGGCTGATATGTTTGTAAAAGTCTTGAAAGAAAACCAACATGTAGATGAGTGAAGCCCATCTTTTAAGCAACAAGTATGCTTATGCAGTTAAACTTTTCTAGACAATAGAAAAGGATGAAGAGTTTCCCAGTTTCTCAGCTAATAGCCCAAAATTGATAACACACCTTAACAATGATATCAATTAAACTCCAGAATTATAATTATAGATACAGATATATCAAATTAAATATTAGCAAACCTATTTGAGCATTATTTTAAAATAATTATGTAGTATAGCCAAATAGGGTTTATTCAGAATTTTGTTTGTTTGTTTGAGATGGAGTCTCGCTCTTATTGCCCAGGCTGGAGTGCAATGGCACGATCTCGGCTTACCGCAAACTCCACCTCCCAGGTTCAAGTGATTCTCCTGCCTCAGCCTTCTGAGTAGCTGGGATTATAGGCATGCACCACCACGCCTGGCTAATTTTGTATTTTTAGTAGAGACTGTGTTTCTTCATATTGGTCAGGCTGGTCTTGAACTCCCAACCTCAGATGATCTGCCTGCCTCGGCCTCCCAAAGTGCTGGGATTACAGGTGTGAGCCACCACACCTGGCCTTCAGAATTTTTTAAATGTTCAACATAAGGTAGTCTATTGGCATCTATTCCTGATTTTAAAATGCCTCAATAAACAAAAAAAGTAATAATGTAACTAAAATGTAATGTTATGAGGAAATGCCTAAAATTATCAACCAAAATCCTTCTAAATAATGAAATATCAAAGAAATAAGGTATAAAAGTCAGAAAAGTAGAGATAAAGTTATAATTATTTACAGATTATATAACTATATATTTTATAATTATTTACAGATTATATAACTATCTATTTGGAAATCCCCCCCCAAATAAGCTCAAATACTTTTGAAACTAATTAGAATACTTACTTTTCTAGTTTTAAATAAAAATCTATAAATATAATACCATGGAAAAATAGTAATCAGTTGGAAAATATAATGAAAAAACAGGTGCCAGCAGTAACAATAACAACAACAACAACATAATTATTTGCATAACCCAAAACATAGAGAACCTATTAAAGAGCTATAAAATTTGGCTGGGCACAGTGGCCCACACCTGTAATCCTAGTACTTTGGTAGGCCCAGGCAGGCAGATCACTTGAGGTCAGGAGGTCACGAGTTTGAAACCACCTGGCCAACATGGTAAAAACCCGTCTCTACTATGAACACAAAAATTAGCTGGACATGATGGTGCATGCCTGTAATCCCAGCTACTTGGGAGGCTGAGGCAGGAGTATTGCTTGAACCAGGAGGCAGAGGTTGCAGTGAGCAGAGATTGCACCACAGCACTCCAGCCTGTGCGACAAAGTGAGACTCTGTCTCAAAAAACAAAACAAAACAAAAAAACTTTACTGAAGAACATAAGTGAAAACATGAGTAAATGGTAAGACCCTGCTTGTCTCTCAATAAGGCTGATTGTTATGAAGATGTAAATTCTTCTCAGAGCTCACTCAAGAGCTACGAAAAAATTTGTCCACACAAAATATGTGAATGTTTACAGCAGCTGTATTCGTAATTATCCAAAACTATAGACACAATAAACAGATTGTATTATACCCCATACAAATGACATATTTCTCAGCAATGAAAACTAATGAACTATGGATACATGCAACAACATGGCTAAATCTTAAAAGCATTATGGTAAATTAAAAAAGCCAGACACAAATAGCTTCATCGTATTTGGTTCCACTTCTATGTCATTTGGGGAAAGAAAAAAATCATACTATCGGAAATTAGATCTGGTTGCCAGAGGCTAGGAGTAGTGAAAGTGGTTTAATTGCAAGAGGGCACAATGGAAATTTCTGGGATGTTGAAATATCCTATATCTTGATTGGGTTACATGAGTTTACATATTCGTACTTGTCAAACTATGTACCTAAAAGGGGTGGATTTGCTGGCAAATTATAATATAAATTATAATAAACATAAGTTATACCTCCAAAAACCTGACTTATAAAAATAACATAGGATATACATAATGTTCATGCAAAGCATGCAATAGGTGTTAAATGTGGGGAATTGCTATTTTACTCATAATTTTAAATTTTGTTCTGATTTACAAGTGGCAAAAAGTTGTGAGTATAATAGTAATTTTACATTTTAATTGCCTATATGCACATTTACAATGAAATGTATATACAACTTTGTAATTCTTTGCTTTTATCTATGTGATTTGGTTTTTGTTTGTTTACTGATGGGAGTCTATGTGGCTCAGCTGGCCGCGAACTCCTAGGCTCATGTAATCCTCCCGCCTTAGCCGTCTGAGTCGCTGTGACCACAGGTGCATACCACTGCATGCAGCTCTTATTTTATTATATTAATTGAAATATAATTTTATATGTGTTTAATAAACATTAACATTTGTGTTTTACATGTCTTTTCTTTCTTCATTTGTCTAGTAATTCATACTTACTGCATTTGGAAAATTTATAGGTATGCTATGGATTGGAAATTTTAAAAATCTAGTCCTTCAATATAGATAGCTTCTAGAAGTCTCTACAAGCATTATTCTAGAGACAAGTCTAAGGGTTCGTGTGAATGTGTATGTGTATGTGTGTGTGTGTGTGTGTGTGTGTGTGTGTGTGAGAGAGAGAGAGTTTGTGTGTTATTTCCCTTGCAATTGGATTGACTGTCCATTCCTCAGACCCAATCTCCTCTCTATAAGGTAACCATTTTAGAAATTCCATTGGTTTAAACTATAAGATAAATTCTCCAATATAGCTCTATTGGCAATTTGTAGCTAATTCTCAACTTTTTCTGAAACTGGAGGAAACAGAGTGTGATTGGCCACATCAAACTTCAACATGAAGTTCCTTCCAGTTTTAAAATCCTAACTTTTGTTCCTAAGAAACAAACAGTGCTCAAGGGTGGTTGCCAGGGCCAGTGCACAGAGAAGTCTCCTTCCACTAGTCATTTTTGCCAATTTTGGGCACTTCCTTCTAAACTAGCAAACAGTTACAGGTGCCTGCCCAGCCCTATAGTAGAGAAGATGAACAAGGCCATCTGTGCCCACAAGGATTTATAGCTTACCTTATAATAAGAATTGCTCTCAAATGACGGTCCCAAGGTCAGAAAGATCTATAATTATCATGAAACATTCCATTGTGTTTTCCTTCTTGTGTAATAAAGTGGTGCCAGCAATGCTAGAGAGGTTTTATACCCACACCATGAAAATTAACAGCTTCTTCCTTAAATTTCAGAAAACTAAGCATTTATTTTATCCAAATATCCAAACCTCAAATTCCTCAAGATTTTTATTCCTATTAGGTAAGGATTTTTGTTTGTTTGTTTGTTTGTTTGTTTTAGATGGAGTTTCGCTCTTGTTGCCCAGGCTGGAGGGTGCAGTGGTGCTATCTTGGCTCACGGCAGCCTCCACCTCCCAAGTAGCTGAGATTACAGGCGTGTGCCACCACGCCCGACCAATATTTGTATTTTTTAGTACAAACAGGGTTTCACCATGTTGGCCAGGCTGGTCTCGAATTCCTGGCCTCAAGTGATCCACCCACCTTAGCCTCCCAAAGTGCTAGGATTATAGGCATGAGCCACCGTGCCCAAGCCCTACTAGTTAAGGTTTTCACTGCCCACTTGAAACTGTTATCTGAGCAGGGTAGGACCTTCACTCCTAAAGGACTGAACCACTGTCTGCAAAACAGTCACAGTCAATCAGATAATTAGCTTGATTCTGATACACCTTCCTTTCTTCCATTGTCTTAGCTTTTTAACTTACAATTTTATGTATTCATACAACATAAAAATACTTATTTAGAGATTTTTTGAAGTAAGATAATAGACATGGCATTAATTTCCTGTAGCTTGTTGATATTTTCAAATATTGGAATGCCAGGTTTATGCAGAGATCTAATTTCCAGGCTTTTCTTTTGCTAAAATGTGAAACCCTGGACCTTAAGAAATAATGATCTGAAGGCTTTTCATTTCTGGAGCAAATAGTTTAAAATCCAACCATTTATCAAGAACATCCTTCTAGAATGTTTTTTCAGGAAAAGGTCTTACTTTCCTCTAAACCCATACAACTACATTTAACATAAAATGGGAGATATATGATTTATCACATATCCCCTTTTGGTTTAAGCTTTATCTGTCTTGTACCTTTGTGTAAGGTGCCTCTGAACTTCTGTGGAAGCGAGAAAGTATATAGCACTCAAAAATAAGCTGATTAACCTAATAATGGCAGTTTAAGAATGGGTTTTCTGTGAGGTCCTTCTCCTCCTTCACTATTATTTTGTTTAATTACTTAGATCTGGAAGTCTTTCAAGACCCTAAATTTCTTTCTTTTAATTAAATCCATGTAATGATATAATCAGGTAAAAATATTTATTAAAACTGGATATTATTCACTCTTTCTCACCGAATGAAATCAGAAATAACTTACTGGGTTTCTGGAAAAGATAATTTTTTAAAACAAAAATAAAAAATGTTGCAAGCAACTAAACTCAGATAGTGGGTAATGGTGTTCCTCAAGAAAGTACTAGAATAAGCATCTGAAATTAGTCTTTAAGAATAAAAATTCAGGCCACGTGTGGTGACTCATGCCTGTAATTGCAGCTACTCAGGAGGCTGAGGCAGGATGATAGCTTGAACCTATTCAAAGCAATATGCAAGATATTTGATATTTGGATGACATAAATAAAAGCAACATGTTTTCTTAAAGATAGCATAAAATATTTAACTTATAACCAAAATCTGGGGCTCAGGTTTACCCCTGAATACAAGTCTTATGAAAGATGACCTTATTTCAAACATCTCTTATACCCCTTTGTCAGTAATAAAACCATGTGAGCAAGCAACTTCAATGCCTGTCATCACATTCAGGAAGCTGGATTCTTTCTAAACTCCCTTCAGTTAAAAGTCCTCCAGTTGGTCTTATTTACTGTGGTCAGATGATCAAATGGCAGGGTCTCTCACCTCAGGGATCCAGGGTGTAAATTAGAGAGAAGGCACAAGCGAACTGAATTTGGTGGTTTGTTGAGACCCTGATAGACATTTGTCTACCTCACAAAAGCCTCTGTACAATTGGGTTCAATTTGTCACAATTGACAGTTTCTGCTCTAAAGAATCTGGAGTGGCACAGATGTTATAGTTTCTATCCTTCCTCAGTTTGGACCAGAAAGACTCAGGAGAGTTAATAATTCCAAGCAATCTGACCAACCCAAAATAGAAAGTGTTTTCTATTTTTTCTCCTATCCTTCTGATGTTATTTGAGATCAGATTCCTTAGCATGAGAGAAGTAGTTTCCCAGCCATTGCCAGACCCAACCAGGAGACCTGCAAAAATGCAGTCTTTTATAAACTCTTAAAAGAGCTCTAAAAGGCACAAGCTGAGAGAATATCCCAACAGAAGTGCCTGACCTATTACTGTATTCCCCCATAGTGTGCGAGTCAGTTGATACTGCAGTAGTCCCTCATCACTGGTAATAGATACTGCAATAGTCCTTCATCACTGGTAATAGATACTGCAACAGTCCCTCATCACTGGTAATAGAATTGACAGAGGAGCTCGACACATTGCCTTAAATGCCAATGAACTCATTTAACTCAAAACTCCCTTAGGAGTTTCAAAGAAAGCCCAATTTGTAATCAAACATCGACAGCAGGGCCATAAGACAGCACAATTACAATTGCTTTTGGGACAAAAGTCACCAAACTCATGTTTTTTTGTTGTTTCCAGGAAGATGACTGAGGAAAACAAAAATTGTTGTGTAGGCACCTTGCAGTGAGTACAGTTTCCATATAATTGTCTTAAGAGTAATTGAATCTGTCCTTTAACAACTCACAAATTATCTCCTGACAAGTCGAAATAATAGACCTTTTTGTTAAAAGGAGAAAGCTTGTGGAGACCAAAGGTTAAACAGGTCTTTTCATCATGATAAATCACTGGTTAATGAGGTTACTATTGTTGGGTATTATGACCATTCCCTTTAATGCCATTACCTCCTGTTTGTAAAGCTGACACTAGTAATGATCTACATTCTTTGAACTTTTCCACAATATTGACTGGCTTCTCTGAGCAGATGTTCCTTGGATGCAATTGCAATAGGGACTACAATTCTTAGTCATGGAAAGAGCTTCAAGAAAGTTTATGAAATCCAGACAGTCTAGGCATTTGCAGAGAGGCAGGAGGAGGTAGTAGAAAACAGAAGAACACAACATTTTAATTCAGTGATAACAATATCAATTTGCTGTAAGGACTGGAATGAATGGCCCTTAATTGGAAGGTCACACTGCCATTGTCACCAGGAGAAGAAATTAACCAATTACTGCAGTAGACTCTGTAGTATCAAATGTCAAAATTAAGATTTTTCCCTTACAAATGCAGTTCCACAATAAAGTAGTTCTTCATTTGAACTTGACAATTGAACAGAAATAGAACTATATAATTTTCACAATGGAAGGATTTTAAAGATCAATTACATAGGGAACAGATACCCAGAGGCAGGCATTTTAGCAACATTGGAAACCACATAATGAATATATCATCAATATCACATTTGTAGCAGCGTTCTTAGGGCAGAATGGCTTCCAGGGCACATTACAATTTTTGAATCACAAAATCGCCCTTCTTTTGTTGTTTATTTTTGTTATTGTTTTGTCTTACTTTTTGTTTTGCTTATCTGATTCAAAAAAGAAACAAATCAATAATCCAGACATACTGCCAATATGAATTAAATTATGTGCAATGCCTTCCAAATATACATATGATTACTGTTGTGTAGGCTGGATATCCAGGTATGTTGGCATGAACTATATGTGTTATTCATCACTCAATGTCCACTGCCTTTGTGAAAGAAGAAAACAATAAAACCATGCAATTGTAATCACTCAAGAGCTAGTAGGCACTCGATAAATATCAGTTGAGTTAAACAGAAAAACATTTGTATGAATTTATGCCATTAATATTTGATACACTGAGATATTATACATGTTTTCATCTTTGCATTGCTGGGAAAGAACTTTTCTTATAGATGAATGAATCTAGAAACACCAATGCTTGTTACTTTTTCTCCCTCACAGTAAGTAATCACGTCAGCAAGTTAGCTAATCTTTGGTACTTCAGTGTTGAGCCCAGCTAACACAGGCTGGGTTTGTTTCACTTTTGAGACGACACTGATGAGATTCAGAGAGAAAAAATGAAGCAGTTAAAAAAAAAAAAAAAAAAAAGAGTGGGGAAGTAAGAGAACAGTCTGTATTCAGCAAGTAAAAACTCTCCTTAATGGCAAGGACTATATTTTATTCACTTAGTACCTGTCAGATGGAAAGTTTTCAATACATGTTTGTTGACTTAATTTCACAAATACATAAAGATACAAATTCACAAATGAAAACTTCATGTATACATTACAGTTTATGGCTTAACTATTTTAGAATTCCTTTTCCAAAGCTGGCTCACTTCAAATACTTAATCTGTTATTACAAATTCCATGAGTCAATTGAGTGGGGAATCACTTTGTCTATTTTGATAGATTAAGGACATGGATCCACTGAGCAAGTAACAAACTGCATGAAAAGGAAATATCAATTTCAAAAGGACTTTGTTCTACTTTTAAAAATTGCAAAAAGGAGACTGTCCAAAATAAAATTGATCAAATTAATGCAATAAGAGGTGGTCTTGGTTGAGTGCCTTTCCTGAGGAAAGAGGTTTCCATCCTTGGTAAAAGAATCAAAACCTTCCCTTTTGCACAACAAAAGGGTGAAACATGGTATTGAAACATTAATCTCTTAAGTGCTTTGTCTCTGCACCACCAAAGATTCTGAGATGGGGGAAAACTCTGGATGTCTGGAATCTCATATCAAAGCACTATTAATTAGCTGTTTTTCACTTTTTTTGAAAACACAACCCTGGAACCACAGGGGGGATTAGGCAAATGTTAATTAGTAGGGCTTAATTTCCAAACCAAAGCTCAGACCAGGCCTATTCAGCATTCAGCTGAAATCTGGGGGGAAAAAAATCAAAAACACATCAGGATGTTTTGAAATATATGAGTATCAAGTCCCACATGAGCAAAACAGATACTCCACTTAATTTCATTTTTCACCACATTTAGGTGTCATAGATAGTCTAAATTGGAGATTAAGCCTATTTTCTCATTTTCAGGGCTTATAGAGCTTCAATCATCAATTAACTTGTGATTCTGAGAATCTAGAGACACTTGGTAGACAGACAGAGACATGATGAGAAAATGACAATTTACATTTCACTTGAGCCTCATAATAATTTTACATTGTGTTAGCTTTGGCTGGTATTATTATTCCTGTTTTAGATGAGAAAACCGAAGTTCTAAGAGGTAAAATGAGAGGCTAGATAAAGCTCAGGGATATACGACTACTAGGGAAAGACGCTCATGTAAGCTAAAAATAAAATCCTAAGCCCCCTACAGATTGATGGGATCCCTTCTTAGCCAAGGGCACCCGATAAAAAAATAAAAACTGAATTCCTGGCCATGACTGGAAGAGAGGTTGAACACGCCTCATTATAACCCCTTCCTTTTGGAGTTTAGACACACTGACCAGCATTAATATTAAAATAGAGATCATAAGACTGACAGAACAGATTCTTTGTGGCAATAAGATACCAAAGTATACATGACCTGAGGCCATACGAGGCAAGGGTTAAATTGATGCCTGTAGGTCATCAATTTTCTTTTTTTTTTTTTTTAAATTTTTTTCTTTTTTCTTTTTTTTTATTATAATACTTTAAGTTCTAGGGTACATGTGCATAACATGCAGGTTTGTTACATATGTATACTTGTGCCATGTTGGTGTGCTGCCCCCATCAACTCGTCAGCACCCATCAACTCGTCATTTACATCAGGTATAACTCCCAATGCAATCCCTCCCCCCGCCCTCCCCATGATAGGCCCCGGTGTGTGATGTTCCCCTTCCCGAGTCCAAGTGATCTCATTGTTCAGTTCCCACCTATGAGTGAGAACATGTGGTGTTTGGTTTTCTGTTCTTGTGATAGTTTGCTAAGAATGATGGTTTCCAGCTGCATCCAAGTCCCTACAAAGGACACAAACTCATCCTTTTTTATAGCTGCATAGTATTCCATGGTGTATATGTGCCATATTTTCTTAATCCAGTCTGTCACTGATGGAAATTTGGGTTGATTCCAAGTCTTTGCTATTGTGAATAGTGCCGCAATAAACATACGTGTGCATGTGTCTTTATAGCAGCATGATTTATAATCCTTTGGGTATATACCCAGTAATGAGATGGCTGGGTCATATGGTACCTCTAGTTCTAGATCCTTGAGGAATCGCCATACTGTTTTCCATAATGGTTGAACTAGTTTACAATCCCACCAACAGTGTAAAAGCGTTCCTATTTCTCTACATCCTCTCCAGCACCTGTTGTTTCCTGACTTTTTAATGATTGCCATTCTAACTGGTGTGAGATGGTATCTCATTGTGGTTTTGATTTGCATTTCTCTGATGGTCAGTGATGATGAGCATTTTTTCATGTGTCTGTTGGCTGTATGAATGTCTTCTTTTGAGAAATGTCTGTTCATATCCTTTGCCCACTTTTTGATGGGGTTGTTTGTTTTTTTCTTGTAAATTTGTTTGAGTTCTTTGTAGGTTCTGGATATTAGCCCTTTGTCAGATGAGTAGATTGCAAAAATTTTCTCCCATTCTGTAGGTTGCCTGTTCACTCTGATGGTAGTTTCTTTTGCTGTGCAGAAACTCTTTAGTTTAATGAGATCCCATTTGTCAATTATGGCTTTTGCTGCCATTGCTTTTGGTGTTTTAGACATGAAGTCTTTGCCCATGCCTATGTCCTGAATGGTACTACCTAGGTTTTCCTCTAGGGTTTTCATGGTATTAGGTCTAACATTTAAGTCTCTAATCCATCTTGAATTAATTTTCATATAAGGAGTAAGGAAAGGATCCAGTTTCAGCTTTCTACTTACGGCTAGCCAATTTTCCCAGCACCATTTATTAAATAGGGAATCCTTTCCCCATTTCTTGTTTCTCTCAGGTTTGTCAAAGATCAGATGGCTGTAGATGTGTGGTATTATTTCTGAGGACTCTGTTCTGTTCCATTGGTCTATATCTCTGTTTTGCTACCAGTACCATGCTGTTTTGGTTACTGTAGCCTTGTAGTATAGTTTGAAGTCAGGTAGCGTGATGCCTCTGGCTTTGTTCTTTTGACTTAGGATTGTCTTGGAGATGCGGGCTCTTTTTTGGTTCCATATGAACTTTAAAGCAGTTTTTTCAAATTCTGTGAAGAAACTCATTGGTAGCTTGATGGGGATGGCATTGAATCTATAAATAACCTTGGGCAGTATGGCCATTTTCACGATATTGATTCTTCCTATCCATGAGCATGGTATGTTCTCCCATTTGTTTGTGTCCTCTTTTATTTCACTGAGCAGTGGTTTGTAGTTCTCCTTGGAGAGGTCCTTTACATCCCTTGTAAGTTGGATTCCTAGGTATTTTATTCTCTTTGAAGCAATTGTGAATGGAAGTTCATTCATGATTTGGCTCTCTGTTTGTCTGTTACTGGTGTATACGAATGCTTGTGATTTTTGCACATTAATTTTGTATCGTGAGACTTTGCTGAAGTTGCTTATCAGCTTAAGGAGATTTTGGGCTGAGACGATGGGGTTTTCTAAATATACAATCATGTCATCTGCAAACAGGGACAATTTGACTTCTTCTTTTCCTAACTGAATACCCTTGATTTCTTTCTCTTGCCTGATTGCCCTAGCCGGAACTTCCAACACTATGTTGAATAGGAGTGGTGAGAGAGGGCATCCCTGTCTTGTGCCAGTTTTCAAAGGGAATTTTTCCAGTTTTTGCCCATTCAGTATGATATTGGCTGTGGGTTTGTCATAAATAGCTCTTATTATTTTGAGGTACGTTCCATCAATACTGAATTTATTGAGTGTTTTTAGCATGAAGGGCTGTTGAATTTTGTCAAAAGCCTTTTCTGCATCTATTGAGATAATCATGTGGTTCTTGTCTTTGGTTCTGTTTATATGCTGGATTATGTTTATTGATTTGCGAATGTTGAACCAGCCTTGCATCCCAGGGATGAAGCCCACTTGATCATAGTCGATAAGCTTTTTGATGTGTTGCTGAATCCGGTTTGCCAGTATTTTATTGAGGATTTTTGCATCGATGTTCATCAGGGATATTGGTCTAAAATTCTCTTTTTTTGTTGTGTCTCTGCCAGGCTTTGATATCAGGATGATGTTGGCCTCATAAAATGAGTTAGGGAGGATTCCCTCTTTTTCTATTGATTGGAATAGTTTCAGAAGGAATGGTACCAGCTCCTCCTTGTACCTCTGGTAGAATTCAGCTGTGAATCCATCTGGTCCTGGATTTTTTTGGTTGGTAGGCTATTAATTATTGCCTCAATTTCAGAGCCTGCTATTGGTCTATTCAGGGATTCAACTTCTCCCTGGTTTAGTCTTGGAAGAGTGTAAGTGTCCAGGAAATTATCCATTTCTTCTAGATTTTCCAGTTTATTTGTGTAGAGGTGTTTATAGTATTCTCTGATGGTAGTTTGTATTTCTGTGGGGTCGGTGGTGATATCCCCTTTATCATTTTTTATTGCATCGATTTGATTCTTCTCTCTTTTCTTCTTTATTAGTCTTGCTAGTGGTCTGTCAATTTTGTTGATCTTTTCAAAAAACCAACTCCTGGATTCATTGATTTTTTGGAGGGTTTTTTGTGTCTCTATCTCCTTCAGTTCTGCTCTGATCTTAGTTATTTCTTGCCTTCTGCTAGCTTTCGAATGTGTTTGCTCTTGCTTCTCTAGTTCTTTTAATTGTGATGTTAGAGTGTCAATTTAAGATCTTTCCTGCTTTCTTTTGTGGGCATTTAGTGCTATAAATTTCCCTCTACACACTGCTTTAAATGTGTCCCAGAGATGCTGGTATGTTGTATATTTGTTCTCATTGGTTTCAAAGAACATCTTTATTTCTGCCTTCATTTCGTTATGTACCCAGTAGTCATTCAGGAGCAGGTTGTTCAGTTTCCATGTAGTTGAGCGGTTTTAATTGAGTTTCTTAGTCCTGAGTTCTAGTTTGATTGCACTGTGGTCTGAGAGACAGTTTGTTATAATTTCTGTTCTTGTACATTTGCTGAGGAGTGCTTTACTTCCAATTTTGTGGTCAATTTTGGAGTAAGTATGATGTGGTG